>NC_133324.1:614621160-615823660 GCF_042186555.1 Aquarana catesbeiana
GTTTTTTACCACCACCCTTAGGTTAACTTCTGTATTGTTGTCTGATATTGTGTCAATCTCGGCACTTTTATCGGCGAGATTGACACCTTGTGAGCAGGGTTCACACTGGTGCGGGGATCCGGGCACTGTGTTTGGTATGAATCCTGAGGGGGAACTCCAAGCCAAATTTTAAATAAAAAAACGGCATGGGTTCCCCTCCAGGGGCATACCAGGCCCTTAGATCTGGTGTGGATTTTAAGGAGAACCCCTACGCCGAAAAAAAGGCATGGGGTCCCCCCAAAATCCATACCAGACCCTTATCCGAGCACGCAGCCCGGCCGGTCAGGAAAGGGGGTGGGGACAAACGAGCGCCCCCCCTCCTGAACCATACCAGGCCGCATGCCCTCAACATGGGGGTGTGGGTGCTTTAGGGTAAGGGGGCGCCCTGCGGCCCCCCACCCCAAAGCACCTTGTCCCTGTCTTGATGAGGACAAGGGCCTCTTCCCGACAACCCTGGCCGTTGGTTGTCGGGGTCTGCGGGCGAGGGGCATATCGGAATCCGGGAGCCCCCCTTTAAGAAGGGGGCCCCCAGATCCCAGACCCCACCCTTTGTGAATGAGTATGGGGTACATCGTACCCCTACCCATTCACCTAGGGAAAAAAGTGTCAATAAAAAAACACAGTACACAGGTTTTTAAAGTAATTTATTAGGCAGCTCCGGTCCGGTTCTTCTCCGCTCTCTCTGGCCTCTTCTCCCAGTGTCCGGATCTTCTGCCGGCTCCTCCGCTATCTTCTGCCGCTCTTTTGCTAGTGGTGGCCCGGACTTCTGGATTGTCTTCTTCCCTCTTCTCTTCTTCCGATGTTGACACAACGCTCTCTCCAGCTGGAATGCTCTCTGAGCGCTCCGCAATGGACTTATATAGGCGGTGACCCCGTCCCCTTATGAGGTCACAGACCCAGGGCATGCTGGGACTGTGACCTCATAAGGGGGCGTGGTCATCAGATGACACGCCCCACCCCCTTATGAGGTCACAGTCCCAGCATGCTCCGGGACTGTGACCTCATAAGGGGGCGGGGTCACCGCCTATATAAGTCCATTGCAGAGCGCTCAGAGAGCATTCCAGTTGGAGAGATCGTCGTGTCAACATCGGAAGAAGAGAAGAGGGAAGAAGACGATTCAGAAGTCCAGGCCACTGCTAGCAAAAGAGCGGCAGAAGATAGCGGAAGAAGCGGCAGAAGATCCGGACACCGGGAGAAGACGCCAGACAGACCCCCGAAGTCGCAAGAAGACCCCGAAGTCGGAAGAAGACCCCCTGAGTCGGAAGAAGACCCCCGGAGCTGCCTAATAAATTACTTTAAAAACCTGTGTACTGTGTTTTTTCATTGACACTTTTTTCCCTAGGTGAATAGGTAGGGGTACGATGTACCCCATACTCATTCACAAAGGGTGGGGGGCCGGGATCTGGGGGCCCCCTTATTAAAGGTGGCTCCCGGTTTCCGATAAGCCCCCCACCCGTAGACCCCGACAACCAACGGCCAGGGTTGTCAGGAAGAGGCCCTTGTCCTCATCAACATGGGGACAAGGTGCTTTGGGGTGGGGGACCGCAGGGTGCCCCCCTCCCCCAAAGCACCTACCCCCCACGTTGATGGCATGCGGCCTGGTACGGCTCAGGAAGGGGGGCCTCTTGCTCGTCCCCACCCCCTTTCCTGACCGGCCGGGCTGCGTGCTAGGATAAGGGTCTGGTATGGATTTTGGGGGGACCCCCACGCCGTTTTTCGGCATAGGAGGTTCCCCTGAAAACTCATACCAGACCAAAGGGCCTGGTATTCCCCCAGAGGGGAATTCCCTCTCGCGCCCGCCACAGTAGGAAAATGTGTTTTTCCTATTGCAGGCAGCGCGAGATGTACAGTACGCTGTCTCTGAGAACCAGCGCTATCGGATCGCGCTGGAAACATTCTCGCGGCTGCTTACTGTAGTTTGTACAAAAGTCTGATGCTTTTGTGTACACGCGATCGGACTTTGCTCTATCGAACTTTTGTTGCCGGAAAGTTTGTGCGTTCGCACAGCCAACAAAAGTCCGATGGAAACAGAAAAAGTTTGTCCGATGAAGCGTACACACACGGTCGGATGTTGCTCCAAAACAGCTAATTTGCATGTTTGTTGTCAAAAAGTCCGATCGTGTGTACGGGCCTTAAGACAGGAAGTGTGTTACTGGCCAGATCACCAGGTGAAAAGAAAAGGAAAAAAGCCTACAAAAAAGAACACCAACACAGCCACCACATCTAAGGATTGGTAAGCTGCAATATATAACATTTTTGTTTTTGGGTTTAGTACAACTTTAATTTAGAAATCATAATAAGCAATGAAAGTGTTAAATATTGTGTAAAATGCACTACTCATTTTATATAGCATGTAATGATAAAATGCAGAAGAGGCTATTCTAGTGTCAAACAGTTCCTCTTGATATATGTCTTTCAATAAAGGGCACTTACCTACCTTGAGGGTACATTAAATTATTTAAGAGAATATCTTGAATTAATATATTGAGATGCCAAGCACTAAATATGCAAAGCAACAGGAACTATATAATGAATCAATACAAATATAAAAAAGGAATACTACTCCACTGAAATCTGGATGGGAACTGCCAAATGACAAATGACATATTTTGCCTTGTCAGGGGCCAGGGCTTCAAGTGACACTACGGCCAAAATAAAAAATGGCATATATGATACAGTCTGTCAGTAGCATTAACACAGCAGTCTTTGTTTTTCTGTAATACAGTGCCTTGAAAAAGTATTCATACCCCTTGAAACGTTCCACATTTTGTCATGTTACAACCAAAAAGGTAAATGTATTTTATTGGGATTTTATGTGATAGACCAACAGCGTTACCTCTACCCCGTGTTCTGTGCATGTCCATGCATTGTTTGTATGGCCTTTTGTCAGTTGCATTTTGTGAGTACCCACTTTTATATAAAACATTTTTATTATTAAATTATCTTTGGTAATGCACTAGGTGTGCGTGCCTTCCATCTCTGTTTTTCTTGTAAAAACGTAAATGTATTTTATTGGGGTTTTTTTTGTGATAGACCAACACAAAGCGGAACATAATTGTGAAGTGGAAGGAATGTAATAAACAGTCTTTAAAATGTTTTACAAATAAATATCTGAAAAGTGTAGCGTGCATTTATATTCAGTCCCGCTGAATACAATACTTTGTAGAACCACCTTTCGCTGCAATTACAGCTGCAAGTCTTTTTGGAGATGTCTATACCAGCTTTGCACATCTAGAGAGTGATATTTTTGCCCATTCTTCTTTGCAAAGTAGCTCAAGCTCTGTTAGATTGGATATAGAGCATCTGTGAACAGCAATTTTCAAGTCTTGCCACAGATTCTCAATTGGACTTAGGTCTGGACTTTGACTGGGCCATTCCAACACACAGATATGCTTTGATCTAAACCATTCCATTGTAGCTCTGGCTGTATGTTTAGGGTCGTTGTCCTGCAGGAAGGTGAACCTCCGCCCCAGTCTCAAGTCTTTTGCAGACTCTAACAGGTTTTCTTCTAAGATTGTCCTGTATTTGGCTCCATCCATCTTCCCATCAACTCTGACCAGCTTCCCTGTCCTTACTGAAGAAAAGCATCCCCACAACATGATGCTGCCACCACCATGTTTCACGTTGGGGATGGTGTGTTCAGGGTGATGTGCAGTGTTAGTTTTCTGCCACACATAGAGTTTTGCTTTTAGGCCCAAAAGTCCAATTTTGGTCTCATCTGACCAGAGCAACATCTTCCACATATTTGCTGTGTCCCCCACATGGCTTCTCGCAAACTGCAAACGGGACTTCTTATGGCTTTCTTTCAACAATGGCTTTCTTCTTGCCACTCTTCCATAAAGGCCAGATTTGTGGAGTGCACGACTAATAGTTGTCCTGTGGACAGATTCTCCCAGGTGAGCTGTGGATCTCTGCAGCTCCTCCAAAGTTACAATGGGCTTCTTGGCTGCTTCTCTGATTAATGCTCTCTTTGCCCGGCCTGTCAGTTTAGGTGGACGGCCATTTCTTGGTAGGCTTGCAGTTGTACCATACTCTTTCCATTTTTGGATAATGGTTTGAACAGTGCTCTGTGAGATGTTCAAAGCTTGGGATATTTTTTTATAACTTAACCCTGCTTTAAACTTCTCCAAACTTGTATCCCTGATCTGTCTGGTGTGTTCCTTGGCCTTTATGATGCTGTTTTTTCACTAAGGTTCTCTAACAAACATTTGAGGGCTTCACAGAACAGCTGTATTTATACTGAGATTAAATTACACACAGGTGGACTCTATTTACTAATTAGGTGTCTTCTGAAGGCAATTGGTTCCACTAGATTTTAGTTAGGGGTATCAGCGTAAAGTGGGCTGATTACAAATGCACGCCACACTTTTTAGATATTTATGTGTAATAAATTTTGAAAGCCATTTATCATTTTCCTTTCACTTCAAAAATGATGTGCCACTTTTGTTTTTGGTTGTAACGTGACAAAATGTGGAAATTTCAAGGGGTATGAATACTTTTTCAAGGTACTTGTATATAGTAGTTATTTACCTGGTGATCTGGCTAGTAAGTCTGTTTTATTTCAGCTTCCTTTAACAGAGCAAGCTGTACAGCAAATGTGTCAGTTAGAGGGATGATACAAAGCATTTACCACAGACAGGGGTGCTTACAATGATTAGCTTTTGTTCATTAATGTAAAGCCTTTATCTCAAAAGGAAAAGCATTTTGCTGTGACTGCTTTAAGTGGTTTTAAACACTTATGGTAAAACCTTCTGTGTGCATCAGTCCCCCTAATACTCACCTGAGCTCCCTCACTATCCAACTATGTGCACGAGAGCTGAGCTCCTCCCGGGTCTCTCATTCCTCATTGGCTGAGACAGCAGCAGGAGCCATTGGTTCCTGCTATTGTCAGTCACAGCCAGTGAGCCAATGAGGAGAGAGCGGAGGGCAGGGCTGAGCCGCGGCTCTATGTGTCTTATGGACACACAGAGCGGGGCTCAGGAGCAAGCACACACCAGTGCCCCCAGAGCAAGCGACAGATATGTATGGCATGTTTGTTATTTAAAAAAAAAATAACTTGTCACTCTAATTTTTTTTAGCTGGAGGTGACCTTTAAATTGTTAGTCACTATTTTAAAGTCCATCTAAATCTATAGGCCATCCAAATCCATCATCTCCACTGATTGACAATGCTGCTGTCCAAGGGTGGCTATATTGCTCCTCTACAGATACAGTGGAGGAGTGAATGTGGCTACCTTAAGACAGGAGGTGTGTTACTGGCCAATTGCCATATGAAAATAGATGAATAAGAGCTTGAAAAAACAGAAAAGTAAAAGAAAGCAAATGCAATTTTCCATGAAAGCATTGCTCTAATACAGTTATTCTCCACTCCAGCTTTTGGAATGCCCAAGAGGTTTTGTTTTCCTTTGCCTTGTATTGCCTACATCTCATTGTGGGTGGCTTTCAACACAGACCTCCCCTTACTGTCCCCATGGATTACTATACACTAGAGCTGCACAATTAATCGTTAAAAAATCGTGATCTCGATTCACCTCCCCTGACGATCTCTCCTGCTGAGTTTGACGATTCTTTCATATAAACAAGTGGAGAGATTATCTGCTCACTCAGCTGTCAAAAGAAAACATCCAGGCATTCTGCCAAGTTTAGAACTTGAAACATTGTATCTAACTTCCTTCTTAGATCAAAGGGATAAACTTCTCTGTGTAAACAAATAACCTGGGCAATCTGCCAAGCTTTAAACAACGTGTAAATGCAGGAAGTTTAACCACTTAAAGTCTAAATCTTTTTCTGACACTTCTTTCTTAAGTTAAAATCAATATTTTTTGCTAAAAAAAATTACTTGGAACCCCCAAACATTAGAGATAAATAAATAATAAATATATATATATTCTAATATTTTATAATATGGAATAAAATGGCAATTGCTGCAATATTTTATGTCGCACTGTATTTGCCCAGCGGTCTTTCAAATGCAATTTTTTGGGAAAAAATACACTTCAATAAATAAAAAAAAAGAAACAGTAAAGTTAGCGCAATTTTTTTTTGTTTTAATGTGAAAGATGATGTTACGCCGCGAGAATCGTGAGAGAATCATGATCTATCCTCTAAGCAAAAAAATCGTGATTCTCATTTTAGCCAGAATCGTGCAGCTCTACTATACACATTACAATAGGACCATACAACTCTGTACAATAAACTTTACAACTACAGCAATTATGTAACATGAGGATCTACATACAGTATTCAATCAATTTGTATCTAATTAGGCAGGCCCTTGCACTACATAATTGTTGGTAGATCTAAGGGTGGCCATGCACACTAAAATCTGATTGTATAATTCATAATCTCATATACATTTACCAAAATGTTGTAATATGAGGACAAATCTACACAATCTATGGATCGACTTCTATACAACCGCTCTGTTGGCTTTTCCCAGGTTGATCAGCTCTGCAGAGTATAGCCTGCAATGCTGATCAGTATATTCTGTTTGTTCCTCCTTCAAAAAATTTTTTTTTCCAGTAAAATGGAAGTGTATTGCCAGTCATGCATGCTGGGGAAGGGTATAAATGTGTTGCGGAACCTTCTGGAAGCTTTCTTACCTACCAAGCTTTTCCTGGGGAGGACATGTGTGTCTGTAGCTTTTCCCTGATCTCCCAGGCCTACTGCCTAGGGAGAAAACATGAAGAAGCAAGACAGGTCTGCAGCAAGGAAACACACTGAGTAGTAGCAGGACACAGGGAACAGCTGAAAGACCAGTCAGCACCAGAGCACAGAAATGAAAAATCTTGCGAGCCACAAATGGACCAATGCCTAAAGAAAAAATGATGATAATAATAACCAGCTGCAAACGCAGATCACGTTTCATAACCGTGCAGTGGTGAAATAAATAAATAAAAAATATATATATAAATGTGTATCCAAAGTGTATAATTCAATTGTAAATCTATAAGTGATAAATATAAAATATATACCAATAAATATTGAACAATGATTCATATGTGACAATCCGTGATGAAAAACGAATTAATAAAGTGCAGCGTGCATAATAAATAACGCTTGGACCAAAGTGTATACATAAACTGTAATGCCCCATACACACGGTCGGACTTTGTTCGGACATTCCGACAACGAAATCCTAAGATTTTTTCCAACGGATGTTGGCTCAAACTTGTCTTGCATACACACGGTCACACAAAGTTGTTGGAAAATCCGATCGTTCTAAACGCGGTGACGTAAAACACGAACGTCGGGACTATAAACGGGGCAGTGGCCA
Organism: Aquarana catesbeiana; assembly: GCF_042186555.1. Classification (NCBI taxonomy): domain Eukaryota; kingdom Metazoa; phylum Chordata; class Amphibia; order Anura; family Ranidae; genus Aquarana; species Aquarana catesbeiana. Next base: position 614,628,475 of record NC_133324.1, read on the forward strand.
ATAGCTTTCATCTCTTTATTTATTCTGAGCATGCGTGGCACTTTGTCCGTCGGATTTGTGTACACACGATCGGAATTTCCGACAACGGATTTTGTTGTCGGAAAATTTTATATCCTGCACTCAAACTTTGTGTGTCGGAAAATCCGATGGAAAATGTGTGATGGAGCCTACACACGGTCAGAATTTCCAACAACAAGGTCCTATCACACATTTTGCATTGGAAAATCCGACCGTGTGTACAGGGCATTAAAGTGCACAGTATTTCCAAAAATAAATAAATGACAATTCATATGTGATGAATATAAAATATCAAAAATATAACACAGTGTCCATCAGTGGTGTCATCCAGCATGCTCATCCAAAGTGTGTCACTGCAAAACTATGCTTCGGTGCACTCCAGTGACCCCCCAAAAGCGCATACGCATATTTTTGATATTTTATATTCATCACATATGAATTGTCATTTATTTATTTTTGGAAATACTGTGCACTTTTACAGTTTATGTATACACTTTGGTCCAAGCATTATTTATTATGTACGCTGCACTTTATTAATTCGTTTTTCATCACGGATTGTCACATATGAATCATTGTTCAATATTTATTGGTATATATTTTATATTTATCACTTATAGATTTACAATTGAATTATACACTTTGGATACACATTTATATATATTTTTTCTAGCGCAACGCATTTATTTATTTATAGCACCAGAGCACAGGCAGTACTGGTCTGGCGTCTGGTGAGTGGGCTCACTCGTGCACATGTGCGTATTTCTGCACACATGCACGCATCTGGTCATCATTCTATGGGAAAAGCCACCTGCATGCGCATTCCTGTGTGCCTAGCTTCTCACAGGAATTCCCTGACATTGTCCTCCCTTTAAGAGCAGCCCCCAGATGCCCACCAAGGTCAGTTTCTCAGGATAAAGTTGGCGATAAGCTTGCAACAACTGTGGAGCCTGAACATTAAAAGAAGGCTCCCAAGAATTGTCCTCTGGACCGTAGCCTTTCCATTTAATGTGGAACTGGGTCTGACCATTCTGTTCCTGCAATCTAGGATGCCCTCAGCCTCATATTCCTCATTACCCTCCATGAGTTGTGGAGCTAGAGTCTCTGGTTTCCAATAAGGGAATGGATTGAAATCAGTCTGTTTTAATAAGAACACATGGAACACGAGGTGAATCCTTAGGTTCTTAGGCAGAGTTAACTCACAGGCTACTGTATTGATCTTCCTCTTTACCGGGAAAGACCTGATATATATTGGACCCAGTTTCCTTGAGGGGCAGGCCAATTTTAAATTCACTGTGGATAACCATACCTTATCTCCAAATTTTAGACCCAGGTTACTATTATAGACTTTGGGCTGCAGTAGAGCCATGGCCTGGAGAACTCTGTGTTATAATGTGTTCTTAAATTATCCAGAGCTGGTCACTAATTGCTTTTGGCTTCTTATGCAAGTTAGTCCGGGGAGCCGGACTGTCTAAGGAGGTCATTGTTATGATAATAGGACTAACTCTACTGTGTAAGGGGACCTTTGTCTGAGATAATAGGAGTAGCCCTTATCTGATGGTTTGCTGTATAAATTCAGTGTGTTTCTAAAAATAAAGCAGTGCATTTTCTGGTGTATTCCAAGACTGGTGTTGTCTGGTCCTTGGGGTTTCTATAGCCAGATCCATTGGTCTCGTGTTCCAGGACTTGGGAAGCAGCTTCTTGGCGTAAATACACAACAGGGCGTCCGGAGTCCGTCACATTTGGTTGGCAGCGGTGGGATGCTTTCTTGTGCCTGGAACATCCAAACCACCAACAGGACCTTGTCAGATCGATTTTTGCTACTCCAGCCTTAAACAAAGCACACTCAAGGATCTGCTGGAAGCAAGGGGACAGAACTCCAGCAACAAGTCAAAGGCAACTCTAATTGCCAAGTTGATGGAGGGTGACCAGTCCAGCAAACGAAGCAGAGGGCCAGCTATGAAGGGGTCCAGTATGGCCGAGCTCCAGCGAGAGATCCAATGGCGGCTGTCGCTATACAGCACCACTCCCCCCAAGAGGTGATCACCCAGATAATTGCAGACATGACACGTCTGAAAATGAGGTTCAGAAGGAGATCGGGGGTACTGCAGCTGCAGAACGGGGTAGCCGCAAGAAACTTCCCTACACAGGTTATCGACCCTTCCAGGATGGGGTGGAGGAAATCGACTGGTACCTTCATGTCTTCAAGACCCAGTGCGATCTCAAGGAAATTGACTAAGCTAACTGGGTCACCACCCTCATCAGCAAGCTGTCTGGTCGAGCGCTGGATGCTTTTGAAGCCATACCTGGGGAAGACAAAAAAGACTACGAGTGAATCAAGAAGCGACTGCTGGCAAGATATGCAATCAACCCCGAAGCTCATAGGTCCTAATTTCGCACCCTACAACGGAAAGAGGGCCAGCCCTATATGAAATGGGCTCATTAGATGTCCCGAACGGTAGATGCATGGTTCTCCGGCTGTCAGGCAACTACCTTAATGGATGCTGCCCAACTGATCCTACTGGAACAGTTTTACAACCAATCCCCTAGTGAAGTTTGCCAGTGGGTCCAAGACCAAAAGCCCTTGATGGTAGACAAAGCAGCGGAACTAGTCGACCAGTATATGGATACCCAGAGATCCCACCAACCGGAGCCTCGAGGCAGCTCCATACAACCGCCAGCACCTGCCCATATCCAGCCATCCACCCAGCAGTCAGTTGCCCTGTCTGAAATGGCCCGTCTGGCTATACCCATCAAGCAGACCGGGCCTCGCTGTTATGGGTGTAATCAAATGGGACACCAAAGAGCTAACTGTCCTCAAAATGTCAACATTCGTTCAGGGAACAGTGCTGCCCCTGGCCCAGCCTGAGCGGCTGCTCATTACCTGGAAGCCACCTCACCATGTACCTCAACTGCCTGGGGTGAAGAGGAATTTGGGCTACTCCTTGAGGTGAACTCAATGAAAGCTGCTGCCCATGACAATCGCAGGCATCACCAACAGGCCATATGGGTGAATGGGCGACCCGCCCAAGGACTCATGGACAGCAGAGCTACTATTACTTTGGTGCAACCCAGGATGGTTACAATGACTGGGAAAACCGGGAAGTTCATAGCTGTGTGAGTGGCTGGAGGCAAAGTTTTACGCATCCCTACTGCCCAAGTGCATTTGGATTGGGGCTGGGGATACAGAAAAGAGACACTTGATGATGGGACCCAGGCAAGGCCTAACTTCCCTAACCCTGACCAGACTGTACCAACCTTTACCTGGGCTACCCCGACTGACTTTACCCAGGAACTACTACTGAGTCAGTGAGAGAGGGTATGAGGCAGGAGATAAAGGACATGCTCAATTTAGGAATCATCGAGCCCCCCAACAGGCGCTGGGCATCTCCAGTGGTGTTAGTGCCAAAGCAGGATGGTACTACCCCCTTCTGCATAGATTACTGCCAACTAAATGACTGCACAACGACTGACGCCTACCCCATGCACCAGGTCGATGAACTGTTAGATCGCATTGCCCAAAGTAATTTCCTGACTACCCTTGACCTATTCAAAGGGTACTGGCAGATTTCTCTGGACCCGGAATGTGTTTCAAAGTCGGCATTCATCACCCCCTTTGGCTTGTACCAGTCTAAGGTCATGCCATTTGGAATGAAAAATGCTCCAGCAACGTTCCAGAGGATGGTAGATCAACTCCTCGATGGCCTTCAGGATTATGCCTGTGCATACCTGGATGACATTGTGATCTACAGCATTACCTGGGAGGAATATCTACTCCACCTTGGTACTGTGTTAACCGCTTTAGGACTGCGGGACTAACATTAAAGCCAGAGAAATGTAGCATATGGATGTCTGAGGTTCAGCACCTCAGGCATTGGGTAGGACGTGGGCAACAGCATCCTGAACCAGCTGTAGTAGAGGTAGTTGCCAACTGGCCCACCCCCGGACGAAAACCCAGGTCTTGGCATTCCTAGGCACTGCGGGATACTATAGGAGGTTTGTTCCCGACTATAGCACGATAGCTAATCCCCTGACTGACTTAAGCAGAAAGAATCTTCCCCACCAGGTCCTGTGGTCCCCAGAGTGTGAAAATGCTTTCCAGCGCCTGAAAAATGCTTTGATTTCTGCCCCAGTTTTGGCTGCTCCTGACCCAAACAAATGTTTTTGTGTACATACAGATGCTTCCTCCTTCGGTTTGGCGCTGGTATGGGCCTTGAAAAAACTTCAACCATATCTCTATGGATGATCATTCACGGTACTCACGGAAAGAACAAGGAGAGGAAGGAAGCGAGGAGGGGATTACCAAAAGCGTGACTTTTTTGGAACAGGAGGGGGAGGTTGTTTTAGAAAACCTCCCCCTCCTCCAAAGAACTTCACAAAACTCAAAGGGAAACAACAAGAGCAAGGAGCAAATCAAAACAATGCAAACGGGGTCACGCACACGCAGCCAGAGGAGATAGATTGGTCTCCGGAATTACCGGAAACTGACATGAAGGTCATCAATCTTTCCACCTTCCCGCTCTCCCCAAATCATATTAATCCCCTCCAAAAAGGTATGTCGTTTTCACCTTCGACTGGTATGGATGAATTCACTGTCTATAAAGACGTGGCTCTATTCTTACGGAAGATATTTTTCAGGTCATTGTACCAAAATAAGGAGGTTATACCTTCTGTGGATACACAACTTGACATAGAAGATCAACAAGCCCTTGATATTCTAAATGCTTTATTGGAGGAGAATGAGAATTCATCTGTTCCAAGCTGCCCCACCAGACGAACAGCAGACCTGACAATACGCTCAACAAAAATGCCCTCCTTATGTAAAAATGGGTGGCTCTACCTCTTTTTGGAAATGGTCCAAAACGATTTGGGGAAAATCGACTGGACCCAAAGAGGAAAAGACAACCTAACAAAGGATGAGAGAGTTGCACTTATGGAATTAAAAAATGCAAAAAATGTCATCTTCAAGAAAAGCGATAAGGGAGGAAATGTCGTCCTCATGGACGACAAGCTTTATGAGACAGAAGCCAAGCGACTACTAGGAGACTCCTTGACATATAAGAGACTTGACCGTGACCCGTTTCCCAATGTGGTGCAGAAACTGAATGGCATCCTTTTGGAAGCCAAAGAGGTGGCCGTATTAAACCAACGAGAGTTTGACCATTTGCTTGTGAGGGAGTTTAATATCCCTACTTTTTATATTATTCCTAAAGTACACAAGTGTCTTGAAAAAACGCCGGGCAGGCCGAATGTCTCGGCAATTAAGGGACCTTTGGAGAAAGTGGGGATTTACTTGGTTTCACTTCTCAAGGAAATGGTCACTGGCCTTAGATCGTACGTACAAGACACCCGCCATGTACTATCGAAGCTAGCCGAATTGGAGAATATTGAGGGATGTCTGCTTGTGGGGATAGAGGTTGAGTCTTTATACACCTCTATTCCACATTATTGTGGAGTCCAAGCAGTAAAGACTTTCCTTGAAATAAAATATCCGGAATTCCGACCCCAGAATGAGTTCTTATTAAAACTATTAGAATTCGCCCTGAGGAATAACTTTTTTCAGTTCTCCTCCCATTTTTATCAACAGATTAGGGGCACCTCTATGGGGGCTGCCTGGGCACCTGCATATGCATGCCTCCATCTTGGGCTATGGGAAGAGGAGGAGGAGGTCTTTCAGTCACCAATGTACTCAGAACATGTGCATACATGGCTGAGGTACATTGATGACGCATTGGTCAAATGGAAGGGCACTAAGGAAGAGGTATATGCCTTCATTGATGTATTAAACAAAAATGACCAGACTATCCGTCTGACTTACATCACCGATGAGAAACAGATACCCTTCCTGGACCTCCTGATCTCTATAGAAAATGGGAAAGTTTGCACTAGCACTTTCCGTAAGGAGACATCGGTGAATACTTTGTTAAGAGCCGATAGTCACCATCCCCCCTGGCTCAAGAACGGAATCCCTGTCGGCCAATTTTCAAGAATCAAAAGGAACTGCACTCGAAGAAGCAATCTTAAAAAGGAAAACATAGACCTATACAAGAGATTCCGAGAACGGGGATATTCACATGGGCAAATCCGCAGAGCCAGGGCCAAAGCAGCGTGTAGAAGCAGAAAAGCTTGCTGACTCTGAAAACCACACCAAAAGAAAGAAAAAATACTGACCCAGGCCCTGTGAGATTGATTACCCCGTATGGTGCACAGTGGGAGTCCATACGAAGTATCCTCAAAGAACATTGGGGAATACTACTGAACGGCCCAGGAATCAGGGAAATTGTAGGATTGTCGCCTACGCTAGTGGCAAAAAGAGCTAGAAATTTGGGAGACATGTTGGTACGGTCGGAATATGTAAAGGAGCCAAATCCAAACTGGCTCTCGAGTTATCCTAGAAGCAAAGGCATGTATCCATGTAGTGGATGTCAGGTATGTCCATTTGTGGATAGGACTGCGGTGTTCCAGGATGCATCTGGACAGCAGTCCTTTGAAATTCGTCGAAACGCGTTGACGTCACAGCGGTCATGTGACGCTGGCCGGACGACACGCCCACCCCCCCATCGGTTACCGCTATGGTGAAGGAGACGGACGATAGGAAAAATAGAGGAGACAAGCGCTTCCACCGGTTCCACTGTTCAATTAGGGTCACGGCGGATTAACTCCACGAGCTCCACGCCCTTAACAGCTACACGGTGATGGGAGGAGACTGTACCATCACACGTAAGCAGCCAAGACAACACTGATATGCGGTGATGTGGATCAAGACACGGATACAGTGATCCATCCACGCTGACCGGCCAGGTGGTAACATAAACCTTACCTCAATTACCCTCTCCATCCTTCACTTCCTATCTCATTTGCAGATACCTGCCTATAAGTGTCTGCTGCTACGATTTATGCCAGTATCAAGGGCTTTTCATGCCTATTGGAAGACGTATGTTTTGATCAATTGACTCTATGAATAGCAAAATTAAGTGATTGTTCATGCTTACCATATTGCATTAGGACACTTGATTGATACACAGATGTTCTAGCTGTGGGATTGGACTGCCTCACGTGATCTAACAGATGATATAGCGGATGAGAATGCCATCATAGTCCTCAGTTGATGCACGCAGAATCCCGTGTGGGATTTTGGCGACAGCCTCCTGAACTCCCCGCCAGGGGATGACCCATTTATACTAGGCACATGTTATCTGCGACAACATCATCGTAGCACTGGATCACATTTAGCAGTTCTGCCATACCCTGGTGATAGCACCATTTGTCCCATTTTATATGCAAATTGAGCCTTAGCTAATTACTGTATACATTAGACTTATGTCATCCCTGGGGGCCTCTCACAGTGACACTGAATACATCCCTGCCGAAATGTAGCATATGGGGTTTGATTCCCACACCCCTTGCCCACCCCTCTGGTGGTAGTGGTGTCCATGCGGTGGTAATTGCATTCGGTTTCACTGTGAGTGGGTAGCCGGCGTCCGGACTGTGTGTGTTGTGGTTGTACTATATGTGTGTCTGTTGCTGTTTTTGTTTGTTCAGGTTTATGTGTTTTTTTCTTTTTGTTTGGTATGAATTCACAAATTGCAGTGCCCGCCAAGGTAGTGTCTATTTAGAGCACCTGGCGGTGCACATAATGTGCATTAGCTATGGCTTTGTGTATTGTTGCATTTTATGCGTGTTGAAGCAGGCTTTTTAATTGAGTAATAAATATTGATATTTTATATACATACCCAGGTGTTGACCTGTTGCCTAAGTAGCCACCTTCTTGATCCCGGTAGTCATACAGGGGTCTATTTTCTATTGTATGCTTTGGTCTCTGGCTAAAGCAACATTACCAGACTTCGGTAAGGGTTAATAGGGTAATATATCATTTTTCCCTACCACCAGGATATGTATACAGTAGGACCTGGTTTTTCCTTTCTTCTTTGGTTATATAGGAGGTTTGTTCCTGACTATAGCACGATAGCTAAACCCCTGACTGACTTAACCAGAAAGAATCTTCCCCACCAGGTCCTATGGTCCCCAGAGTGTGAAAATGCTTTCCAGCGCCTGAAAAATGCTTTGATTTCTGCCCCAGTTTTGGCTGCTCCTGACCCAAACAAACGTTTTTGTGTACATACAGATGCTTCCTCCTTCGGTTTGGAGCTGGTATGGGCCTTGAAAAAACTTCAACCGTATGTCTATTGACGATCATTAACGGTACTCACGGACCACAACCCTTTGATCTGGTTAAATCGAGTATCCGGGGACAATGGACGCTTATTGAGATGGAGTTTTGCCTTGCCCTGCAGCCCTACAACTTTACTGTGCAGTACAGGCCGGGCTGACAAAATGGCAACGCAGATGGACTTTCGCGGCAAACTGAACTTTGATTATACTATAGCTCCCGGACATCCCCAAGCTGACCTGTATTGGATCTAGCCGAGTCTGCCAGACTATGGAACAGGGGGGGAGTATTGTCACGGACTTTGGGCTGCAGGAGAACCATGGCCTGGAGAACTCTGTGTTATAATATGTTCTTAAGTTATCCAGAGCTGGTCACTGATTGTTTGTGGCTTCTTATGCAAGTTAGTCCGGGGAGCCGGACTGTCAAAGGAGGTCATTGTTATGATAATAGGACTAGCTCTACTGTGTAAAGTGACCTTTGTAGTAGGGAGTAGCCCTTATCTGATGGTTTGCTGTATAAATTCAGTGTGTTTCTAAAAATAAAGCAGTTCATTTTCTGGTGTACTCCAAGACTGGTGTTGTCTGGTCCTTGGGGTTTCTATAGCCAGATCCATTGGTCTCGTGTTCCATGACTTGGGAAGCAGGTTCTTGGCGGAAATACCCAACAGGGTGTCCAGAGTCCATCACAGTTACCCCTTTTTCTTTTATCAAAAAAATTATAGTTACTTGCCTGAGCCTTGGAAATAGATTCCTATAGAAACAGGCTTTTGGATCTTCAAAATTCCAAACGATCTTGTACAGCAGGTACCGAAGATTCCCTGGGAACATCGAACAGAAAAGATGGTTGAAAAACATATTTTGCAAAAAGGTGCTCGTTTAGTGGCAGAGTGCACTAAATTGTTGTACACAAACTTTGCCAAGAGAAGAAGATGCACACATCTTGAACAAAATACAAAAAACATTGCAAATATTGTTCTAACATCTGATTTGTTCTTTCAGTCTGACTGTTTGTCTGTGAATGCTATGCTAAGGACAGGCAATGTTCAATGCTCAAAGTTTCACACAGGGCTTTCTAGAACTTGGAAGTAAACGGTATGCCATGATCAGAATACCATGCAAACACGCCACCTCTTTGATAAAGGTAGTTGCAGTCTCAGCGGCAGAAGGTGTTCCTTTTAACAGTACAAATTGAGCCATCTTGGACACAAAGATAGTGGTAAACACCTTGGAGGTAACACCACTATAAAGTCCATGGAAATCATACTCCATAATTCCATTCCAAGTGGCCTGCTAGAGGGTGGTCTTGGCACAAATACAAGAACAGCATTCTGAAGCTGCTCAGGAACGAAGATCTGTTCTCCATTAAAGTAAAGGCCCTCTCGAATTAGAGGCGTAACTCCTGAGGCGGAGGGTGTTTTGTTACAGGTTTCATTAGTGAAACTAAATCTGTCTAGAGTAACAAAAAGTTCTTAGCAGATAGGATAGCGTCAGGTTCGGTACGCACCACGGAATCTTGGGACATACGAGAGAGTGTCCGGCTTACCATTTTGTGATCCAGGCCAATAAGTGATATGGAAATTGAATCTAGAGAAAAAGAGTGCCCATCTGGCCTGGCGGGGTTTCAGGCATCTAGCTGTTTGTGAGTATTCTAGATTCTTGTGGTCTGTGAAGACAAGAATAGGTTGTCCAAACGCCACTGTTCAAGGGCTGATTTATTGGCTAATAATTCACGGTCGCCAACATCATAATTCCTTTCAGGATGGCTTAGCTTCCTAGAGAAGAACATGACTGGATTGAGTAAGGATTTAGCCCCTTGTCACTGTGTAATTATAGCCCCCACCGCATTTTCAGAGGCATCTACCTCCAGAACATAAGGAAATGCAGGGTCAGAGTGTTTCAAGATGGGAGCTGATGTGAAGAGATTCTTCAACTTCTCAAAAGCCTCTTGGGTCTTCGGGGTCCATGCAAAAGCTGTGTGTAACCTGGCTAACTGTGTAATAGGAGAGATAATACTGTCCTTGATAAACGTCCTGTAAAAATTAGTGAATCCCACAAATTGCTGCATAGCTTTCCTATCCATGGGCACACAGGTCAGTCAACTATTGCGGACACTTTCTGGGGATCCATGGCAATCCCAGATGATAAGTTCAAAAAAATTGGACGGTCTGTTTCTAAAATTCACATTTCTCAGGTTTCGCATAAAGATAATGTTCCCTCTGTTTGCTCAGAACTTTCTTTACGTGGCCATGATGGATCTCCAGTGAAGCAGAGAAGATAAGGATATCATCTAAACAGATAATGATAAAGAGATCCAGATAGTTCCGAAAAACATCATTAACAACATGTTGAAATGTATCTGGCGCATTACAGAGTCCGAAGGGCATTACCAAGTAGCCAAAATGTCCATGAGCTAAAAAGAAGTTCTGGCTGGCCGCACGTCCAGTAAAATCACCTTTATATCAGCAAGTCCATAAAAACATGTCCGAAAACACAAATGGAGGAGAACAGCTTCACCAGCTAACGTGTTTCACGATTCCTTAGTGCATAGTCATAGCTCATAGTGCATAGCCGAAATGCGCAAAATGAGTCAAGAAGGCCGTTTTCCACCCATCGCCTTCTCTGATTCTTATTAAGTTCTAAACCTCTCAACTCCAGCTTGGAAAACATTTGGGCTTCCTGTAGTCTTCGAAAAAGCTCAGGGATGAGTGGGTGCAGATTCTTTATGGTTACCTTATTGAGATCCTGGTAATCCACACAGGGTTTAGGAGTATAGTCTTTTTTCTCTACAAAAATAAGATACCGGCCTCCTGATGAGGGAGAGAGCCGATAAACCCCTTTTCAAGGTTCTCATATATATGTTTATGAAGCTCTTCTAACTCTAGTTCAGTTAGCCGGTGAATTCTCCCAAAGTAAATTTCTGCACAAGGTAATAGTTCAATGGGACAATTGTGTCCATATTGATACTGAGGAGAGACTTCCCAGGATTAGGTGATGGGGGAAAGCAGAACTTCTGACAGTAATCATCGGATAGAAAAATCACTTCCCCAGTTGACCAGTTGATGTGGGGATTATGAGCTCTTAACCATGGCTGACCCAAGATAACGGGAAACAAAGCAGAAGTGATGACATCCAAACATAGAAATTCTCGATGACCAGATAACATGGAATATAATTGTCAGTCTCTAAGATAACGGGTCCAGATGATTTAAAGTGGTTGTAAAGGAAAATTTAAGAATAAACAAACAGAGTTGCAGACATGCACAGCGCTGGATCGAATAAAGGGCTCAGGTTAATAAAGGGGGGGATACTGATGTCTAAACATTTTTTACCATAATGCAAGGAATGCATTAAGGTAGAAAATGTTTAGGCTGTAGAGCCATTTTAATGCCTGAACCATCCGCCAGATGAACCTAGAAGCCATTCTTCCTGGCACTGAGAGGTAATTCATGTTGAGTAGCAAAGAAAGAGTCCACAAAACAGCTACAAGTTCCAGACTCTATAATGACAGAAACAGCTAAAATCCTTCCCGGAAGCTGTAGAGAAACAAGAAGGAGGGTATGCATTTTACCATCGTCCATAGTTGCAACTGTGTGTGGCGGATGAGCAGGTCTCCTGGGGTGTCTTACTGAACAAGTCCATTAAAAGTGACCAGCATCCCCACAGTAAAGACAGAGATTGGCGCAGCAACACTGTGATCGTTCTTGCTCAGACAAAGGAGATCTCAGAAAGCTGGGCCGCGGGGTCTTGCTATTGGCAAAAGAAACCCTTGAAATGATGACAACAGGTTGAGCAACTGAGACCCCATACTTAGCGTGGTCATGTCATACATTACCAGATTTTTCAAACTGTCTTTCAAGTAAATGATGATTGATTTGGATACTGAGAGTAATCCAGTTCTCTAGGGAGGTAGGTACTCCCACCCTGGTGAGCTCGTCTTTCACAGATTCAGACAAGCCTAGATGGAACTGTAAGCACAAGGCTGAGGTATTCCACTTGGTGTCCACAATTGAAAATCAGAAACATAGTCCTCCACAGGTCTTTGGCCTTGGCGCAAATTGCTGAGCATGGTTTCAGTGGTCTGATGACTAAATGGATCAGGGACCAACCAGGACATAGGCGAGAAAAAAGAGTTTACAGTAGGAAGGGCAGGGTCACATTGTTCCTGAATAGTGTTGGGCGAATGGTTCGGGCCGAACATTGGCTGTTTGCCCATTCGGTGAACACCTAAATTGTTGGAGCGTTCAACCGTTTATTCAGCCCGCCGAGTGCCCCACAATTCCCTGCATGCCGCTCAGTGCATTGGAAGCCCTGATTGGCTGAAGCAATGAAGGATTTGCCCAATCAGGGCACAGAACACTGTCAGAGCCATGATTGGAGAAAGTAATGATGACTGTTCCCAATAATGGCTCATTGCTCATAGACCCACCCCCCACTATAAAAGGATCCTTCCCAGAGCAGCCATTTGCAGTGTGATATTGGAGTGGAGATAAGACAGGGTTCATTGCTATTATCAAGGTAATCTGCTATAGTATGCTATTGCGATTCTATTGTGTGTAGAGAGTAAGTGTAGTGTGAATATAGTGATAGTGCAGTGTGAGTGTAGTGCGACCATTAATTTTTACTTTAGTGTCAGTTTAGTGTTTCAGGGCAGGTTTACTGAAGTATATTACAGTGCATTAGTGCACGTTTACTGCAGTACATTGACGTGCGTTAATGCATGTTTACTGCAGTATATTGACGTGCATTAGTTCATATTTATTGAGATGAGTTAGTGCACGTTTACTGCAGGAAATTGATGTGTGTTAGTGCACGTTTACTTCAGTAAATTGAACTGCATTAGTGCACATTTACTGCAGTATATTGAACTGCATTAGTGCACTTTTACTGCAGTATATTGAAGTGCGTTAGTGCACTTTTATGGCAGTATATTGAAGTGCATTAGTACCCTTTTATGGCAGTGTATTGAAGTGCGTTAGTGCACTTTTATGGTAGTATATTTATGTGCCTTAGTGCACTTTTACGGCATTGTTTTGAAGTGCGTTAGTGCACGTTTACTGCAGTTCATTACAGTGCGTCCATGCATTTTCACTGAAGTATATTGAAGTGCATCAGTGAATTTTTACTGCAGTATATTGTAGTGTGTCAGTGGAGTGTGTCTGTGTAGTGAGTACTCAAGTTAAAGTGCACCAAACACCACTTTCCATTGATTAAAGTGCATCCAAGTACACATTTCCCCTTCTCTATTACATTTTGGTAATAAGCCCCCCATCATGTCTGGGAGGCCAACAAAAATAGGCAGACGTTCCCATGGCTCTGTGAGGGGGCCAGCAGCATCTGTGTCCACAGGCAAAGGTGGGTGTGCTCTGTCCTCAGGCAGGGCACCATTTCTTCTACTTATGTTCCCCGTGCTATCCAGCCACAGTATGCAAAGGAGGTGGTGGACTGGATTACTAAAGCATTCTCATCCTCCTCATCCACTGTCACCCAAGCAGAGACTAGTGCGCAGTCCACTGCAGCTTCCAGAGTGGCTTATTCTGGCTGCTTGTCCACAGCTACTCCTGCCATAGCCTCAGCATCAGGCATGGAGGAGTCAGCTGAGTTATTTAAACACAGCATCAGCCACTTGCTCCTTGACAATGCACAGGCATTACTTGATTCATCAACAGTACCTCTATAGGGTTATGCTGTGATGGCATCACCAACACCCAAAGCCCAGTCTTTCCGCACTTGTTACTTCTATCCAAAGCCTGCGAAGCAGACACCAGAATGTAACCATAAAATCTCTAATTTTGTTCTGAGTGCACTAAATTGTGGCCTCATCATACAGACTTGCTCCTCAAGCCATTGTTTATAAAATGAAAGCTGCCAGGGAAAATGTAATTTTTTGCCTTTAAGAGATTAAATTATGAGAAACCATACTGGTGTGCAATAATACTGCCAACATCCTACATAATATTTAGAGAAAATTGTCTGCAACAGAGTGCATATAGGGGACGCCCCTTTGGATTTTGTAGGCAGAGACAAAATAGAGAAAGTATTAACCATAAAAGGCAACAACAGTGCCAACTTTATTTATATACAAAAATGGAATAAAAATGTCTAAAGGACAAGACCGACGTATACAATCAATATAAAGTATAAGTTAGAAAAATAATAATAACAAAGACATATAGAGCATACATGAATATTATCACCCAATGCCAGCAACCCCGAACCATCACCTAAATGAAGTAGATCTGGTGGGGGTAGGTGGCTGATGCATATTTCCCAACATGTTTTGGAGAAGACCGTAGTCACATTGGTATATTCCTTCTTCAGGGGAATTGTTTTACATACAGATGGGTTGAGGATAAATATTTCTTGTCTAAACTAAAGCTCATGTAATAGGGAAAAGACAAGCAGAGAAAAATGTCAACGTGCTGATTGTAGGGGTCCACGGGTGACAGAAGGGACGCCAAAGGATAACACGCAGAGCCGCAAGGGCACCTTCACAAGGTACGCCTGATCCACCCTGAATTAGGATGGTAATCAGAGACAATTACTGCTGACAGTCTAATGTCCATAAGGTAGAAAAGTTGAATCAAGAGTATCAGCTGCTGACTAAGATGTTGGATCGAGAGTATCTGCTACTAACAAACATCTTATGCCAACACAGTGGCAGACACCGGTTTGTTAGTAGCAGATACTCTCGATCCAACATCTTTGTCAGCAGCTGATACTCTTGATTCAACTTTTCTACCTTATGGACATTAGACTGTCAGCAGTAATTGTCTCTGATTACCATCCTAATTCAGGGTGGATCAGGCGTACCTTGTGAAGGTGCCCTTGCGGCTCTGCGTGTTATCCTTTGGCGTCCCTTCTGTCACCCGTGGATCCCTACAACCAGCACGTTGACATTTTTCTCTGCTTGTCTTTTCCCTATGACATGAGCTTTATTTTAGACAAGAAATATTTATCCTCCACCCATCTGTATGTAAAACAATTTCCCTGAAGAAGGAATATACCAATGTGACTACGGTCTTCTCCGAAACATGTTGGGAAATATGCATCAGCCACCTACCCCCACCAGATCTACCTCATTTAGGTGATGGTTCGGGGTTGCTGGCATTGGGTGATAATATTCATATATGCTCTATATGTCTTTGTTATTATTATTTTTCTAACTTATACTTTATATTGATTGTATACGTCGGTCTTGTCCTTTAGACATTTTTATTCCATTTTTGTATATCAATAAAGTTGGCACTGTTGTTGCCTTTTATGGTTAATACTTTCTCTATTTTGTCTCTGCCTACAAAATCCAAAGGGGCGTCCCCTATATGCACTCTGTTGCAGACAATTTTCTCTAAACATTTTTTGCCTTTATAAATGTCATTTTTGCTGCAGACTGAGGGGATCCCCCCAGGCACTATATTCATTTTATTGTTTCATTTTAAGCATCAGCAAATCACTGCTCTTTTAAAAATGATGTTTTTTACAAACTTTTTTTGTGTCCCACAGGGCAGTACCCAGACCCCCATACCCTTTGTATGCCCAATAACTTGCATCTAAGCCCTCAAAATGGGCCCTTTAGCTTTTCCCAGTTCAGGTCCCATAGACCTCAGTGGGGTTTGTTATTTGAGTCCAAACTTCTTTGATGTTCGAGAGTTCTAGTGCAAACCGAACAGGGGGGCATTCGGCCCATCTCTATTCCTGAAGATGATGGGCCCAGGCCTGAGGTTCCTCCTGGGGCAAGGAGATGAGGAATGCCACCTTAACATCTTCAGATGAGAAAGTTCAAGGCAGGAGAGAGAAATACAATTCACAGAAATTCTGGAAAGTCCTAAATTTCCTATGGTCTCCAGACAAGCATTCAGGCAGAGGCACCCTGGACTCTGGTGGCGGAGGTACTTCACTGATGGTACAAGCCATGGTCTGAGCAGACGAGTCTTTGACAGCTGGAGAGATGGGGAGGAGAAGCACCCGTCATGGACTGTAACTGATTATCCATTCGAGTGAAGTTCTTGTGCATTTCCTGCATGATTTGGGAGAGTACAGTGACTGTTTGGCAGAGGGTTGTGTGCAGAGATCCTCCCTTTGAGATTCAATCACTGGCTGACTGGTACTGTCCTGTACCTGATAGGAGACTGAAATGACGAGATTGCCCTCTCTTGTATCTCCAGCCCAGGCCCCACTGAAAGTGGAAAAGAGAGTACCAAGCTGTGGCGGCCCGTGCACTGTGGGTGCATGGGCGATGCCCCCCATCCATGCGCCCGGCCCCTTTCAGGACGCCAGACGCATGGATTCCTATGGCAGGGGTGGGAGGGGGTGGTATTTTTTGAAGCACCTGATTAGAGCCAGAGGCTCTAATAGGCTTCAAAATAGGGTGGGCTCGGGGCTCAGAGAGTGCGGCCAAAGTGCCAGGTCACCCTATTGGATGCCTGGTGCTTTGGAAGAGGAGTGAGGAGACTCATGCTGGAGCGGAGGTCTCCACCTCTCTGAGAGGATCTGCTGCAGACAGTGCTGCGGTAAGTCCCCTTGGCTCTGTCAGAGCCACGCGGGGGGATGCCAGAGCCGTGATCTGTGCTCCCGGGGGGGTGCCAGAGCCGAGAGCTGCGATCTGTGTGCGGGGGTGGGTCGGTGGGCACAGTGGCTGCAGTGCATGTGATGGGCAAGTGGCTGCATTTGATGGGCACAAGTGGCTGCATTTGAAGCGCACAGGTGGCTACATTTGATGGGCACAGGTGGCTGCATATGATGGGCATAAGTGGCTGCGTTTGATGGGAACAATTGGCTGCATATGATGGGCACAAGTGGCTGCATTTCATGGGCACAATGAATGCGTTTGATGAGCACAATGGGTACGTTTGATGGGCACAAGTAGCTGCGTTTGATGGGCACAAGTGGCTGCGTTTGATGGGCACAATGGATGCGTTTGATGGACACAAGTGGCTGCATTTGATGGGCACAATGGATGCATTTGATGGGCACAATGGCTGCGTTTGATGGGCACAAGTGGGTGCATATGATGGGCACATGTGGCTGCATTTGATGGGCACAATGGATGCCTTTGATGGGCACAAGTGGCTGTGTTTGATGGGCACAATGGTTGTGTTTGATGGACACAATGGCTGCATATGATGGGCACAAGTGGCTGCATATGATAGGCACATGTGGCTGCATTTGATGGGCACAGATGGCTGCATATGATGGGCACAGGTGGCTGCATATGATGGGCACAAGTGGCTGCATATGATGGGCACAAGTGGCCGCATATGATGGCCACACGTGGCTGCATTTGATGGGCACACATTGCTGCACTTGATGGGCACAAGTGGCTGCATTTGATGGGCACAAGTGGCTGCATTTGATGGGCACAATGGATGCGTTTGGATGCAATGGCTGCGTTTGATGGGCACAATGGCTGCGTTTGATGGGCACAAGTGGCTGCATATGATGGGCACAAGTGGCTGCATATGATGGGCACAAGTGGCTGTGTTTGGGCACAATGGATGCATTTGATGGGCACAAGTGGCTGCATTTGATGGGTACAAGTGGCTGCGTCTGATGGGCACAAGTGGTTGCGTTTGATGGGCACAAGTGGCTGCATTTGATGGGCACAAATGGCTACGTTTGATGGGCACAATTGCTGCATTTGATGGGCACAATGGCTGCGTTTGATGGGCACAGTGACTGCATATGATGGGCACAAGTGGCTGCGGTTGATGGGCTAATGTGGCTGCATTTGATGGGCACAGATGGCTGCATATGATGGGCACAAGTGGCTGCATATGATGGGCACAAGTGGCTGCATATGATGGGCACACGTGGCTGCATTTGATGGGCACAAGTGGCTGTGCTTGATGGGCACAAGTGGCTGCGTTTGATGGGCACAAGTGGCTGCGTTTGATGGGCACAATGGATGCGTTTGATGGACACAATGGCTGCGTTTGATGGGCACAATGGCTGCGTTTGTTGGGCTCAAGTGGCTGCATATGATGGGCACAAATGGCTGCATATGATGAGCACACGGGCTGCGTTTGATAGGCACAATGGCTGCATTTGATGAGCACAGTGAGGCTGCAATTGATGGGGGGTTCAGTATTTTTCAGTTTGTTTGCGCCCCCCAAAAAATTTTCAGCGCCAGCTGCCACTGGTACCAAGGGACAGGAGGAATATGTGTGCCAGCAGATGTTGATAGGAGAGTTTACAGCAAGAGATGCAGTCCCAGGCAGGCTGGCAGAACATCAGTTCAGGAACAGTAGCTATGCACAGAGGTCAAGGTCAGCATAGCCAACCTATTCATGGCTGAATGGGAGGATAGGCGTATATTCAATCATCATAGACCCCAGTTGAAGTTTTACCGAAGGTTCATTAATGACCTCCTGATTATTTGGGAGGGTTCAAGGGAGCCTGTGGTTGAATTTCTGGAGGATCTGAATCAAAACTCCAACAACATCAGATTGGATTATCAGATCAGTGAGAAAACGGTTAATTTTCTTGATGTCACTATCGAAAAGAATTTGAACCTGCTTAATACCAAAGTATACTTCAAACCTACAGACCGCAACTGTTACTTGTCAATCAGGAGTGGCCATCATCCTGCATGGATAAGGAACATCTCTAAAGGGCAAATGGTACGAATACGGAGAAATTGCTCTAGAATAGAGGATTATCATTTACAAGCCAACACCTTCAGAGAGAAATTCAAAAAAAAGGTTATAAAGAAAATACCCTGAATAAGATCATTCAGGAAGTGGCCAACATTCCGAGGGACCAATGTCTAAAGAAAAAAGAAGACCAAGCCCCGAATGATCAACATCAATGGGGGTTTAATATGTGTGCCAGCAGATGTTGATAGGAGAGTTTACAGCAAGAGATGCAGTCCCAGGCAGGCTGGCAGAACATCAGTTCAGGAACAGTAGCTATGCACAGAGATCCAGCTGAGGTTGAAGGGGCACTCCACATGTGCTACAGATCCTGGGTGTGTGGCTTGTCAGGACATGAGAACAGAATCAGGAGCAGAAGTTTGGTCACAAGAATAGCCAAAGTTAGCAGCAGGCGGGCAGCAAGGTACAGAATCATAGGCAGAGACGTGGTCAGGAAGAGAGCCAAGGTCAGGAACTTGGCACCAAGGCAGAAGCAGGATCCAAGGTCATTTCAGAGCCAATCCGGGGGCAGCAACAAGAGAACACGCTGAGTAGTAGCAGGACATGGGGAACAGCTGAAAGACCAATCAGCATCAGAGCACAGGCAGCAGCATCTTTAAAGTGTTTGTTAACAAATAAATAAATACACATCCTGGTCGCTTAAAGCAGATTAAACAGCACGGTGCTTGTGCTGTGTAAGCCACTTCTGCCACTTCCTGTGTGCTCTCTCTTAACTGACCACGATAACCAGGGCTACTGAGCCCTGACCACCGTGGTCAGAGTGCGTCCTTCTGTCATACGCTGCTGTCCCCTCTGCTCTCCTCTCTCCCCCTCACACCCTGCTTCCTGCCTGTCAGCTCCCTCTCTCTGTCTCTGTCTCCTCCCCTCGCCGCTATTATTAAAAATTAAAAACCTAAAACTGTCACTGCCAGACACTTTTAGAGCCTGGCATACCACACTATGGAAGTTATTTTAAAAAACGAACATTCTAAATACCTATTTACAGCTGTCTTCAGGCCGGTCACATGACTCGTGGCCGCTTTACAGCTACGAGACAGGGCTTCTGCGGGAGGAGCTGAACGGCCACGTAATCTCCCCGCCTGACGTCAGCAGTGAAAATTAGACTTAACATACACTTTAAATTGGTCACCTGGTGGGCAACAGACACTGTGACTTGTATTTGGCTAGAAAGCTCCTTGCCCAGTATTGGATTGCCTCTACAATACCTACTGGGATTAGACTTAACATACACTTTAAATAGGTCACCTGGTGGGCAACAGGCACTGTGACTTGTATTTGGCTAGAAGGCTCCTTGCCCAATACTGGATTGCCTCTACAATACCTACTGGGAAACAATGGATTGCATATGTCAACTCCCTTCTAGGGATGAGATTCGAGTTCGAGTCGAACACATGTTCGCCTCGAACATCGCCTGTTCGGTTGTTTGTCGAATTGCGAACGTTATGGGCCTACGTATAACAGATACCAACAGTTAGCTGATGGTTTATATTGATACGCACAAGTTCATAAGGACCTTAAATATGAAAAAATATTTTTTGAGCCATCCGGCCGACCCTACAAAGAGAATGGCCAGCTTAACAGATAAATTTGATAGTAGCTTAAAAAATAAGTCAATCTTTAATCCCCAAAATCCAAGTAACCACTTTACTGAGGTATTCAAAAACCTGATATTGAAGGATATTGAGGATCTGACCCCTATAAAAAGGGTTAATCCTGAATACATTACAGAGGGTATTAAGTCCTTGAAAAATAAAAAAAATATAATTATTCGGCCTGCGGATAAAGGGGGGGGGGGTGGTCGTTATGGATAAATCTTATTACCATAACCAGTTGATGGAATTTTTGGGCGATCAGACTACTTATAAGAGACTAGTGTCTGACCCAACAGAACCCTACAGAACCCAATTAAATTCCTTGGTTGAATGGGACTATGGAATCAATGCCCTCAACCTGTAAGAAAAAAGATACTTGGTCCCTAGTGCATGTAAAATCCCAGTCATTTATACTTTACCCAAAATCCATAAGGATACGCAGAACCCGCCAGCACGACCAATTGTGAATGGGATTGGGTCAGTGACGGCGAGGCTAGGTGAATAAATTCCTCCAGCCCAGCATCAAAGTAACATGGGCTTATCTGAAAGATACATCTGAGCTGTTACAATTATTGGAACAGTTGAATTAAGTACATCTTTTGAAACACTTTGGTGACGGCTGATGTCGCCTCATTGTATACCATCATTCAGCATGAGGATGCAGCCTTGGCCCTGAATTGGACATTAAGTAGGAGGGATAATATTCCACACATGCAAAAATGCTTTTTAGGCCAAGTACTTGATTTCTGTATGTCGCTTAACTTTTTTGGTTTAACCAACATTTTTTCTCTCAACAAGTTGGTGTAGCTATGGGCGCTAGATATGCGCCCAGCATA
Source organism: Aquarana catesbeiana (assembly GCF_042186555.1). NCBI lineage: Eukaryota > Metazoa > Chordata > Amphibia > Anura > Ranidae > Aquarana > Aquarana catesbeiana. The sequence continues at coordinate 614,649,736 of NC_133324.1, forward strand.
GCCAACCTATTCATGGCTGAATGGGAGGATAGGCGTATATTCAATCATCATAGTCCCCAGTTGAAGTTTTACCGAAGGTTCATTGATGACCTCCTGATTATTTGGGAGGGTTCAAGGGAGCCTGTGGTGGAATTTCTGGAGGATCTGAATCAAAACTCCAACAACATCAGATTGGATTATCAGATCAGTGAGAAAACGGTTAATTTTCTTGATGTCACTATCGAAAAGAATTTGAACCTGCTTAATACCAAAGTATACTTCAAACCTACAGACCGCAACAGTTACTTGTCAATCAGGAGTGGCCATCATTCTGCATGGATAAGGAACATCTCTAAAGGGCAAATGTTACGAATACGGAGAAATTGCTCTAGAATAGAGGATTATCATTTACAAGCCAACACCTTCAGAGAGAAATTCAAAAAAAAGGTTATAAAGAAAATACCCTGAATAAGATCATTCAGGAAGTGGCCAACATTCCGAGGGACCGATGTCTAAAGAAAAAAGAAGACCAAGCCCTGAATGATCAACATCAATGGGGGTTTATTTCGAACTTCCACTCTCAGTATAAGGAAGTGGAAACCATTTTTAGGAGACACTGGCACATTCTATGTAGAGACAGACATTTAGGTGAAATTATACCCCAACAACCGAAATGTATCTATAGGAGGACCCCAAATTTTGGAGACCGGGTCGTTAAGAAAATATTGGACCCTCCTGGCCAACAAACTTTAAGAATAAATTTCCAGGGCTTCTACTGCTGCAGAAAGTGTGTGTGCTGCAGGACGGTGAAGGTCAGCAATAGGGGGATGACAAGAATCATGAATGCAGATGATGAACTCTTCGAAATTAAGGAGTTCATCACTTGCAATTCTTCCCATGCGGTCTATTTGCTATGGTATCCTTGCGGATTATTCTATGTGGGGAGAACTAAGAGGCTCCTAAAGGTCCGCATAGCCGAACATCTGACAAATATAAAAAAATGGTTTTAAGTTTCATAGCGTTTCCCTGCATTTCAGAGAAAAACACAATCAGGATCCGTCTTTACTGCAATTTTGTGGGATTGATTGTGTCCATCCATCTTGGAGGGGATCTAACCGTGTAAGAGATTTATCTCAAAGGGAGACCCGTTGGATCTTCCTTTTAAAATCCCTTGCCCCTAGGGAGTTAAATATAGAACTAGACTTGAACTGCTTCATTAGTAATGCCTAGGGGATTATTTACCTGTTTGGATTATTTAGATCATTTGATTAGTCATGTAATCAGCATTTGATAATTTTTCCAATTTTTGATATTATTTAGGTCAAATGGGGTGGATTTATTTATTTATTTATTTTATTGTATTATTAGATTATTGATTATACTCTGCTCCACTACATTAACTTATGAGCATTTGGATGTAGTGTTGATTAATATTTTATATAAATGCCTGGTATACCATGTTTTAAAGTGGTGGGGAGAGGTGATTTGTTACTTTCATTGACCGGCACCTACTAGTGGCTGTTTTTTTATTTTTTTTATTTTTTTCTCTCTTTTCCTGCTATTTTGGAATAATGGAATATTTCCTTCACTTAACCACCATTGGAGGGGCATCATTAGGAACATAGGTGTCCTTACACGCCACGATGTTAGCATATACATATGTGTGTATTTTTATTTATATATGTATATATAAAAATAATATTTTTTTTTTCTCTCTATGTCATGTTGGATGCCTCACACGCTGTTTGTTGTCATTTTACAATCAGATGTTAGAGTGCCAGCTCTTCAGGGATGATTTTTAGCAATTTTGGCTTCTATAGTAAACCATTATCAAACTGCTTTAGCTTATTCTTCCTCTAAACAATTATTCTTTTAAATATATTCTTTTTATGTTTAGTTTTTTTATTTAAATTTTACAATGTCCAATTAAATTTATTAAACATATTTTTGCATTATATTAGGCTATTTGCACATTGCATGACCGCTTAACATAACGCTATACATACTCTTAAGAAAGATGTTAGTAATCATCTCAATAGATAGGCTCTTGATGGTTTAATTCCTGTCAGGGGTTAAGTTGATCATGTATATATACTGCATAATCATTTGCCTTCTTATAGCTACTCTCTCTTGATGTAAATGTCGGGATATTGCTGCTGCGGGGACACGAGGTGTGCGCATGCGCAGTATAGAGAGCGGCACTCTATTAGTTACAAGGGTATATAAGGATTGATTGTCGTGCCGTTCAGCCAATCCCATGATTAAGTTCTTGTGACCAAACATGTCGGGGGCGTGGCTGTACGGCAATCATCATCACTGACGTAAGACGTTGTATGTTGCACTAGGAAGTGGATGAGCGAGTTGAGATCCAGGACCAAGGGAGGGGTGAGATTTGTTTACACGCCTGTACACCTCGGGTCCGCCATGACCGCAAGATCCGCTGATTTGGAAGGATTTAAAGTCTTGCTGTGATCACTTTTGCTGGTTTTGAATTTTCACAATGTGAGTGCAAAGGTTGAAGATTTTAAGTGTATTTTAATAAATAGTTTTTTACGTTATTACACTATTGCTGCACTTTTATTATTTACATGTGGAGAATATTTGAGACACACGGTTGGAATTTGGATACTCATTTTGAAACCCTGTCCATGTGGTTTAAATGCGTTTTAGCCTAACATAAGAGTGTAGGCATTGGAATTCGGTGAGTGCATTTCTTTAGGGGAGTGGAATCACAGATACACTGGTGTGGTGGATGGAATAGGAGGACCTTACATCGAGTTTGGATTTATTTGAACACTCTATGGACTATTTTTTGCGCCAATTTTATATATATATATATATATATATATATATATATTTTTTTTTTTTTTTTTTTTTTTTTTTTTTTCTTTGCATTTTTTTGAATTTTTTTGATTAGTTTTATTATTTTTTATTTTTTTCACTTGTCACAGGGTGCTATCTGTATTTATTATTTTGTGTTTAATATCTATTTTTTCACTATGTATATGTATATTTAGTGTTTTTCAGTCATATGTCACTTTGGGGTGATCAAACACCTATTTTAGCACACATTTAGCGCCACTATTTTTGCTTATTGTCATATATATAATTGTACTCTGACAAGTGGCTAAAATACAGCTCTTATAGTATTTACAGTTAGTGTACTGTGTCCTTTACACAGTGTGCACCTAAAGCTACCTGAAGACAATTGCTGGTGTTCTTCTGATCCTATTAATACCACAGGCAGGCAGCTGCAGTATTTACAGTTAGTGTACTGTGTCCTTTGCACAGTGTGCACCTAAAGCTACCTGAAGACAATTGCTGGTGTTCTTCTAATCCTATTAATACCACAGGCAGGCAGCTGCAGTATTTACAGTTAGTGTACTATGTCCTCTGCACAGTGTGCACCTAAAGCTACCTGAAGACAATTGCTGGTGTTCTGATCCTATTAATACCACAGGCAGGCAGCTGCAGTATTTACAGTTAGTGTACAGTGTCCTCTGCACAGTGTGCACCTAAAGCTACCTGAACACAATTGCTGGTGTTCTTCTGATCCTATTAATACCACAGGCAGCTGCAGTATTTACAGTTAGTGTACTGTGTCCTCTGCACATTGTGCAGCACCTAAAGCTACCTGAAGACAATTGCTGGTGTTCTTCTGATCCTATTAATACCACAGGCAGGCAGCTGCAGTATTTACAGTTAGTGCACTGTGTCCGCTGCACAGTGTGCACCTAAAGCTACCTGAAGACAATTGCTGGCGTTCTTCTGATCCTATTAATACCACAGGCAGGCAGCTGCAGTATTTACAGTTAGTGTACTGTGTCCTTTGCACAGTGTGCACCTAAAGCTACCTGAAGACAATTGCTGGTGTTCTTCTGATCCTATTAATACCACAGGCAGGCAGCTGCAGTATTTACAGTTAGTGTACTGTCCTTTGCACAATGTGCACCTAAAGCTACCTGAAGAAAATTGGTGGTGTTCTTCTGATCCTATTAATACCACAGGCAGGCAGCTGCAGTATTTACAGTTAGTGTACTGTGTTCTCTGCACAGTGTGCACCTAAAGCTACCTGAAGACAATTGCTGGTGTTCTGATCCTATTAATACCACAGGCAGGCAGCTGCAGTATTTACAGTTAGTGTACAGTGTCCTCTGCACAGTGTGCACCTAAAGCTACCTGAAGACAATTGCTGGTGTTCTTCTGATCCTATTAATACCACAGGCAGCTGCAGTATTTACAGTTAGTGTACTGTGTCCTCTGCACAGTGTGCACCTAAAGCTACCTGAAGACATTTGCTGGTGGTCTTCTGATCCTATTAATACCACAGGCAGGCAGCTGCAGTATTTACAGTTAGTGTACTGTGTCCGTTGCACAGTGTGCACCTAAAGCTACCTGAAGACAATTGCTGGCGTTCTTCTGATCCTATTAATACCACAGGCAGGCAGCTGCAATATTTACAGTTAGTTTACTGTGTCCTTTGCAGTGTGCACCTAAAGCTACCTGAAGACAATTGCTGATGTTCTCATACTAATAATACTACAGGCATGCAGTTGATTCTGCTAGCTGCAGTATAATCAGTATATATACACATCCCAGCTTTGTGCAGCTACATCTCACTGCAGGCCATTAGTATGTCTGGAAGGCCAACAAGGAGAGGCAGACAGTCACAAGCCAATAAAAGAGGGCAAGCAGGCTCTGTGTCTAGATGCAAAAGTGCTGGTCGTGGACATGGTGCATCCTCATCAGCACGTGGCCGTGGGACACGCTTGTCCTTTTTTTCGGCAGCTGGCCATGTTGAGCCGCAACATGCCGAAGACTTGGTAGAGTGGATGACCAAGCTGTCCTCATCCTCCTCATCCTCTCTCACCAAGGCTCAGGGTACTTTGTCTGGCAAAGCAGCTGCCAACACGGCCTCCTCCCTCGGCTCAATGGCATCAGTCACTCCTTCCCTAGCCCCACCATGTCCTCCTGAGGAGTCCCTGAACTGTTTGACCACAGTGTTGGGTACATGCTCCAGGAGGATACCCAGCATTTTGAAGGCTCCGATGATGGTACCCAGCTAGAGGAAGGCAGTAACGTGAGCCCAGAGAGAGGGGGTGCCCAAGAAGGACAGCAATCTGCCAGTCATGTTCCCCCAGCTGCAGCATACTGCCAGCTTTGCTCCAGTGATGAGGAGGGAGAGGATGATGAGGAAGTCACTGACTCCACGTGGGTGCCTGATAGGAGAGAGGAGGAGGAGGCACATCTCCAGTGAGGCAGGATGCCCTCCATGGTCAGCTTAAGGGCAGCACACCGACTGCATCACACCGCAGAGCTTCGCATGTGCAGGGCACTGCTGTCTCTGCGCGTTATTCCAAAAGTTCTTTGGTGTGGGCCTTTTTTGAGACGAGTGCATCAGATTGCACCGCTGCTATTTGCAACATATGTCTCAAGCATATCTCGGGTAGCCAAAACATCACCAGCTTGGGCACCACATGCTTGACCAGACATATGTCGACCTGCCATGCAGTTCGTTGGCAAGTGTACCTAAAAGACCCACACCAAAGAACAAAGCGGACCTCTCCTTGCTCCTCATCAGCTGGGATCTCCAAACCCACTATACCTTCAGTCCTCTCTGAAACCTGCACTGAGAGGAATGAAGGTATAGAATTAGGTGTGTCACAGCCAAGTACTAGCGGGAAATCTGCTATCGGTACACCAATGTCAGATTGTACCAGGCAAATTTCCCTACCCCAGCTGCTGCACCGCCGAAAAAAGTTCGCTCCCAACCATCCACATGCCCCGCGGTTGAATGCTATCTTGGCTAAATTGCTAGCACTTCAACTGCTGCCTTTTCAGTTGGTAGACTCTACCCACTTCCGTGAGTTTGTGGAATGTGCGGTTCGTCAGTGGCAGGTTCCTAAACACCACTTTTTCTCATGGAAGGCGATTCCGGCTCTCTACCAGCATGTGGAAGGCAATGTCTTGGCCTGGCTGGACAGGGCGGTCAGCGGTAAGGTGCATATTACCGCTGACTCTTGGTCCAGCAGGCATGGACAGGGACATTACCTATCTTTCACGGCGCATTGGGTGACTCTGCTGGTAGCTGGGAAGGATGCGGGACAAGGTGCAGTAGTGTTGGAGGTTGCTCCGCCACCACGCCTCCAAAATGCTACTACTGGTGATTCTGACACACCTCTCTCCTCCACCCCCTCCTCTTCTTCTTCCTCCCTGGCCTCTTCCTGTGCTTTGTCCTTGGAACCAGCGGTGCTCCGTAGGCATTCAAGGGGCTACGCAAGTACGCAGGCAAAAAGATGCCATGCGGTGCTTGAGCTGGTGTGCTTGGGGGACAGGAGCCACACTGGGGCAGAGATTCTGTCAGCTCTGCAGGGGCAGGCTCAGAGGTGGTTGATGCCATGCCAGCTTAAGCCAGGAATGGTGGTTTGTGACAATGGCACCAACCTCCTCTCCGCCCTCTGACAGGGACAACTGACCCATGTGCCCTGTTTGGCTCACATCCTTAACTTGGTGGTGCAGCGGTTCTTGGGCAGGTACCCGGGCATACAGGATGTCCTGAGGCAGGCCAGGAAATTCTGTGTGCATTTCCGCCGGTCATATAATGCTAGTGCTCAGCTGGCTGACCTCCAAAAGGAATTTAACCTGCCCAAGAACCACTTAATCTGTGACATGTCCACCAGGTGGAACTCAACGTTAGCCATGCTGCAGCGGCTGCACACGCAGCAAAGGGCCATCAATGAGTACCTGTGCAACTATGGCACCAGTACAGGGTCTGGGGAGTTTGTTTTTTTTTCCCCACACCAGTGGGCCATGATCAGGGATGCATGCACTGTCCTGTCACCATTTGAGGAGGCCACGAGGATGGTGAGCAGTGACAGTGCATGCATCAGTAACACTGTCCCTCTTGTCCACCTTTTGGAGCACATGCTGCGTGGAATAATGGACAGGGCACTTGAGGCAGAACAGAGGCAGGAAGAGGAGGACTTCCTTACCCCTCAAGGCCCCCTTTATCCAGACAGTGTTCCTGCGTGCCCGCCAATCACACAGGAAGAGGACAAGGAGGAGGAGGATTGTGTCAGCATGGAGGTGGAGCCTAGCACTCAGCATCAGCAGCAGTCTTCAAGGGATCATTTACAGTCCGAAGAAACCCATGGACTTGTACGTGGCTGGGAGGAGGTGGCTGTGGATCATGTCATCTTTAGTGACCCAGAGGACTCCGGACCAGATGCCTCAGCAAACCTACGCTGCATGGCCTCCCTGATCCTGCAAAGCCTGCGGAAGGATCCACGTATTCGTGGTATCAGGGAGAGGGATCATTACTGGCTGGCAACCCTCCTTGATCCACGTTACAAGGGTAAGGTTGCGGACCTTATCTTGCTGTCGTAGAGGAAGCAGAGGATGAAACATCTTCGGAAGGCCTTGCAGAAAGTTTTGTGCAACGCGTTTCCAGAGCCTGGGAGTTTGCAATCTCCTGGTCCTCCTGGACAACGTGTTGCTGAGGCTTCGGTCAGTCACAGAAGGAGCGGTGGAGAAGGTGGCCATCTGACTGATGCGTTCAGACAATTTTTTAGTCCGCAGCCCCAAGGTATGATCGGTTCCAGCAACCATCGCCAGCGTCTGATTCACATGGTGCAGGAATACCTAGGGGCAAGATCAGACTTGGACACCTTTCCCATCGAAAATCCTCTGGGTTACTGGGTCTTGAGGATGGATCACTGGCCAAAGCTTGCACAGTATGCAATTGAGCTACTGGCCTGTCCTGCATCCAGTGTTCTTTCGGAGTGCACTTTCAGTGCTGCTGGAGGCTTTGTAACCGATCACAGGGTGCGCCTGTCCACCGACTCGGTCGATCGACTGACCTTCATAAAAATGAATCAGTCTTGGATCACCACCAGCTACCAAGCACCTGATGCTGATGTAACAAAATAATTTTTTTTGAAATGTCAGATCCCTTCAAGACTGCCTATGCTGAGTGACTATCCTGTTATGCTGAGTGACTGTCCTCTTCCTCCTCAATGATCATGCTGATAGCTTGTAAGAACATTTTTGATTCTGGGTGCCGCCACCAGTGGCTAAGGCCCAATTTTTCAGCCCCTGTTTAACAGGGGCGTGTAATTACAATTTTTGATGTAATACTTTGCAGCAGGGCTCATTCCTGCGCCCACCAAGAGTAACTGTGAGGGCTTACAGTGTTGTGGCAACACCACCACCACCACCAAAGGCCCAATTTTTCTGCCCCTGTTCAACAGGTGCATGTAATTACAATTCTTGATATAATATTTCACAGCAGGGCCCGTTCCAGCGCCCACCAAGAGTAACTGTGAGGACTTACAGTGTTGTGGCACCAGCACCACCACCACCAAAGGCCCAATTTTTCTACCATTGTTCAACAATGGCATCTAATTACAATTCTTGATATAATAGTTCACAACAGGGAGTTCCAACGCCCACCAAGAGTAACTGTGAGGGCTTACAGTGTTATGGCAACACCAACACCTAAGGCCCAAATTTCTGCAGAGTATATAGGGCAGACCCCTACTTTCAAACATACAACTTACAAATGACTCCTACTTGCAAACAGAAGGAGACAACAGGAAGTGAGATGAAATCTACCCCTAGGAAGGGAAATTCTCTCCTGTAAGAGTTAATATGGCAAAAAACGTGTCTCCTCTCCACTGATGCTTTATCACCAATCCTTGTTTCACTAAAAACCCCAAATTTTCAAAAAACATTTGTTATTGGGACAGTAAGTGAGGTGAAATCTTCTGAAGAGGTGCAAAGACAGCAAAACAAATGTTACAGGGGTGATAACCCTTCCCCATGTTTTCCAAAAAGCTTAAAAATAGATTTTCTGGCTGGAGCTACAGTTTAAAAATGTACCAGTTCAAAATTACAAACAGATTCTACTTAACAACAAACCTACAGTCCCTGTCTTGTTTGCACTGCCTGTATACTGCTGTTCAGAGTATATAGGGCCTTGGGGGCCCTAGATACTGTACCGAGTGCCAGAGTTTTATTAGTTATTTGTCTAACATAAACTGTACCTCAAGTGCTGTGACTCACTGCCACTGACTCTGTATATACGTCTGATGTACTTTCTCATTTGCTATGTCTTTAAGCTATGTACGGCTGTATAGTCATTTTATGCAACAACCAATAAAAAAGTTTTGATTAAAAAACATTCCTGTGCGCATTCCTGCACATGTGCGCACGCCTGGTCATCATCCTATGGAGAAAGCCACGCGCATACGTATTTCTGCATGCCAGATGTCTGACAGGAATTCCCTGAGAGTAAAGCCTTGTACACACGATCGGATTTTCCGCAGACAAAACGTCAGACTTTTGTCCAAAGGGCGTGTGCCTGGATTTTGTCTTGCATACAAACGGTACACAATTGTCGGCCAATAAACACGAACGTAGTAACATACTAGACATACTACGAGTCCATAAAGAGGAAGTTCAATTGTCAGGCTCCACCCTTTGGGCTCCTTCTGCTAATTTTGTGTTAGTAGAAGTTTGGTGAGTGTTGATGTGCGCTTTTAATTTTGTGCTTTTCATTTTGCGCTTTTCATTTCGTGATTTTCAGTTCATTTCTGAACGGCCGTTCGTCAACCAGACATGTTGTGGAATCGGAGGCGATAATGTGTTATTTATTATTGGCCTTGGAGTTATTGCTTTGACCCAAGTCCAGTCCAGAAACAGGAGGAGTAGGATTTCTTGGACAAAAATTGGTTGCTTTATTAATCGTGACCAATTATGTCACATGCCTTTGCTGCGGGAGCTCCAGGAGAATAATCCAGGCGATTTTCGGAATTATCTCCGGATGAGGGGCGCCTGCTTTCACCAACTCTTGGCATTGTTGAACCCCTGTATTAAAAAGCAGGACACATGCATGAGGCTTTTATTTTATTTTTTGGTTGAATAATGATTTGATTTGGTATATTTTGTATATTTTTGGATGCATAGAATGCACTTTTTGGTTAAGTTCTATTGGCAGATAGCATGTCTAATTTTATTTGTTTTCTTTTTTTAATGCACAATAAAAAAAATAGTGGAGAATAATACTGGGCAATGTGTTTTACTTCAAATGAAAGTTTGGGAGTAGGCAGTTACATTTAAAACAATACAATGTAAAATTAACAAGGGACACCAACAGAGTTGTATCTTAAAAACTACGGGATAATGTTGTTGTGGTAACTTGCCCAAAAAAAAAAAAAAAAGAAAAAACAAGCATAATAATATTATTCTTGCTATCATTAGAAAATAAAAGCCTTTTAAAATACGTTTGGCAGAACTCCATCAGTAAAACCAGCAAAGCAGCTTCATTATTATTCCATTAAAGAAGAAGAGAATGTGCGCTGCATTTCGAAATTTCATAATTTGCTGCGTCACGAATGTTAATTCTCCATTACAAACGCTAATTTACAAGACCGACCGCTTCTGGCTCATCCTTGCTTCCGAGCATGCATGTTTGTACTTTGGACTTTTGTCTGACGGACTTGTGTACACACGATCGGAAAATCTAAGAACAGACATTTGTCCGCGGAAAATTTATAAGCCTGCCATCCAACATTTGTCCATGGAAAATCCGACAACAATTGTCCGATGGAGCGTACAAATGATCGGATTTTAGGCCAACAGTCTGTCAACAGACAATTCCCATCAGGAAAATCCGATCGTGTGTACGAGTCGTAAGTCTGGTGGCTCATCCAATTAGTTGAGTGCTGCTTCTGCTTTACAGTAACAAGATCACAAAGTCTGGCTGAAAGGTTCTTTTCCTGTATCGATGGTAGTTTTTTTTCTGGTGCTTTGGACCCTAACCCTGTCACCCAAGTTTTTTATTGATCACAGGCAGAAGGCAGGAAGGTGACCTAGGTAAGTTTTTTTTAACTGCAGCAGAGAAAAGTCAGGTCTCCAGTTTGGCTCTGCTCCACGGTAGAGTTATGTAAATCTCAGGACTATGTAAACAGAGTGGACTTTCTGACCTTCATAGGATTCAGTGTTTGCTGAATAAAATGATCAGTTTCCACTTAAATAACTTAATTCTCTCAATCAACATTGACTATTTTTAATTCTTATGCTGCTAGCATTAGCAAATAGATCAGTACAGTGCAGGGACAGACAAGGGAAGAGACTGTCATTTGTAGCAGATTTTTCTTGAAGACCGCGTTGTGCCAAGTCTTTATCCAACCATGCCCTGGGGAATCTCCATGTATATGTGTGAGTCAGGCAGGACTGGACCAGAGAGCCAGTCAGGAGGACTGGGAAAGAAAACAGCCAGGTGGGCTAGCATTTCTGCAAGCAAGTGGAATCGGGATCAGTAGCCACAGGAAGGCAGAAGAAAGTGTGTTTGCTTTTCACTCCAACTTTGTACTGCCAAAGGGGTCTGCGAGTCCCTGCCTGTGATGGGGTTTTGCCAAACTAGCTGAAACTGTTAGTTTCCTCAGGAGTGATCAGCAGGAGCTGTATATAAAGGAACCAAGTGTGTGCAGGAGGAAGGAAGAAGAGGATTCCTTGTAAATGGGGAGGAAGTGGTTCCTTATTCTATGCTCTGAACATTTGTCAAGTTGGGCATTCCAAAATTCCCTACCCTATCCAAGTTATCATCCCATAATAGAAACAACAAAAAACAAGCGAAGGACTGATTTTCTGTGATTGAGAAAATGGAGGAAATGCTATGTGACTTTCTGTGCAGCAGTGTGGACCTGGATATCAGCAACTCCTACGGGGGTAGTGCTACATTTGGGGGCTTGTCTTAGGATGTTCCCATGGTAATCTGCATGGCCGTTGCCCCTAGCAACCAGAAACCATTGGGCCAGAGACAGTTCTTTGCTGTCCAAGTCCATAAAGGGATGATGCCAGGAAGCAGGAATTGTGCATGGCTGAACTGTAAATGTTAAGTTGGTGTTCAACTGCCATTGTCCATAGCAACCACGGGGAGGTTTTTGCCAACCAGCTATACTGCATGCCCAGTTGCCTTAACCACTGCTGGGATGGCTACTTGTGATACAACAGGGCCTGTCTTGATCAGTGAGGACTGTATTGTGTGCAGTCGTCCGTGGCAACCACGGCAAGCAATCATGGTCATAGATTACAAAGTGTTCAGTTGTCTGATCATGGCTGGGGAAAGTGACTGTGTGCTGGAACATCCTGCTGAAGTCAGTGAAAAGTGCATGGATGTGTCCGCTGTTACCCGTGACAACCGTGGTAAACCGGTGGGAACAGGCGGGATGGTCTATCACCTATGCAACCACAGCTGAAATAAGAGACTGTCAAGATCCTGCTTTGACTGAGGACGAGGGGCATGTTGCAACAAGTCCTGTGCATAACAGTGCATGTGAAGTGACTGTATATACTGTGTCTGTGCCTGCAAAGTTCAGTTAGTTCAGGAAGGAGTTACATAGCGTGCAAGAACAAGTGTGCTGGCGCCAACTCATCTGGAAGCTTGGGGTCGGAGCCACACCCTAGAGGAAACCCAGCATATCCAGCACCTGAGGGCAAAGGAGGAGTGCATCATGGTTATCAACGGCATTGCGGTCCATTCGTAAGCCTTCCTGACATACAGGAACTGGACAGTCAGTGTCAGATGGTGGATACTGGGGTGTGGCTAGAGTACCAAGGGTTATTCGCTCTTCTAGAAGCTAGTGGGGTGGAGGTAAAGAGGCTGGTTCTGACTTTTGATGGGAGTTTGGGCAAATCCGCAGCTAGGAGGCCTAGCAGGGTGGCTGAACCAGCCAATAAATATGGTGGAGCCTGGCCAGCAGGGGAGTCGGGTGAGAGATGGAGTGCTGAGGTTGCTGTCATGTGGCCTGGGAGGGGAGCCCCGGTCTGGGGCTCTGCCCCCAGGCAGGAGCTGAGGAAAGAAGGGAGAAGAAGCCTTAAAGAGAAGTTTCTATTACCTTTGGACATCTGGGCTGGCATGGGAAGATCTGATCAGTTGGAGGCCTAAACAGGAGTCTTGCGCAGTGCAGCAGGGAGCAAAGGACATTGCGAGCACCTCAGCACAACCAGGGGCATACAAGGGGAAGGATTGCCAGGCATATCATACCTTCCAAGAACAGCGTTGTGCTAAATCTTGATTCCTTGTCCTAGGAAGTTCTTCAGAGCAGACAGGTGGGCTGGTAGTCAAGCAGCCAGGTGGAGTGGTAGTATCTGCAAGCGTCAGATTGGGTTAAGTTCTACAGAGGAGTCAGGATACCTCTGCATACAGTTTGTGACTTTGTGCTATTTTACCAAGGGGGACTGAGAGCTCCTGGTCCTTAAAGGATCTTTTCACTAAGCCATAGAGACTGCATTTATTCTGGAGGGATTATAGTCCAGGATCTTAATTTTTGTATATAGAGAGATCTTCTTTTTTGTACATAGAGAAAGAAATTTGTCCTCCTCTGTTGTTCTTCAAGTCAAGTTGGGCATCCTATATTCCCTCTACCCTACCCAAGCTGTTTTTTCCAATAAAACCACAAAAACAAGCACATGGACTGATTTCTTGTGTCTGGATGCAAGTTGGAAATGTGTGTTGCCTGGCTGTGTGGGAGTAGAGGGAACCAGTAACCAGCAGCTTCCGTGGGGTAGCGCTACACTTATATAATTCTGACCCCTACATTCTATACCCTATGCTGTACAATACATTGTCCTAACCAAAGTGTGTCAACAGTTGCCCGTTTTAATGTTCTTCTTTAATTTAGACTCACACAAAGTAATACTTTTTTTGCACGCAGAAAAAAAAATGTAAGGTTTTGTTTACATGTGTTGCAGTGTTTACCAGCCCAGTGAAGTCGCCCCTCAGCAACTCATGTAAATGAGACCCAAATGAAAAGTTAAATTTTTAAAAAATGATCCATTGTCCTTAGGTTTATGTGTGTTTGTGAGACTTGTATTACAGTAATTAGATGTATTTTGTGGGTACAAAGACTGTGGCATATGGATACAGTGCATGCAGCACATAGGCACAATTTCTGTTTAATCATTCCCCTTTAGGCTAATATCACTATTAGGCGCAATCTGGCCATTCCCACCATTCACCGTGGCATGCTAAGCATGCCACATAACTTGTTTTTCTTACTGGTACTGTTTAAAAATGACTCAAATGAGCCTGAACACAGGAAAGGGGACACATTCAGAAAATGTCCCTGGTGCTACATATCCAAAGAAATGTACGGTAAGTTAAATACTTTGGGTGTGTGTAGTATGCTCAGCCCATCCTCCTCTTTTACAGCAATAGCTATTTTTTCATTGTAACTTCTCTTGTTTTTTCATAGCGGATCAAAGGGGTGACCTTAGAGCTACATGTACATTTAGTTAAAGGAACATTAGTTGAAAAAAAAGGTAAAAAAATTAAAAAAGTCTTCCTATTGTTTACAATAGTTAAACATTTTTCATTTTTATTAATTTGGTCCCCTATTTTTTAGTGTAGCATGTATCTGTAAAAACAGAATTAATTTCTGAACGCACCTCCTTTTTGCATTGCATTACATTGAACTGTACTTGATCCATCAGCATTGATCTGGTAATTCTGGTCAGTGTGTGATGCATTGACTTAGTACTCCAGTAAAGTTACTTATGATACTTCACATACTGATCAAATCTAAATGAGTGTGCCAATTAGGCCCGGTTGGTCAAAACAGCACTGGGCAGAGGAAGCTGTTCTAATGCATCAAGGCCTATGGATTGTCTTTAAAAACTCATAGGGTAATGATTTCACTTGCAAGCTTTCTTGGCATTTACCTAGGATTAGAAATATATAAAACTGTTGCTCTTGGTGATCAACTGAGCACCGTTCACTTTGGCTGGTGGCAATCAGCAGTACGCAGTGACCATCTAAATGATTTGTTGGTGACAGGTTCTCTTTAATGAGACATCCGGGGTCTAGCAGACTCTGTATGTCTTCCCTGTGCTCCACTGAATGTAATGCAGTGCAGATCACACTGCATTACATTCTTTTACGGCCATGCTGCAGGAACAAGATGGGCAAGAGAGTCTCCTACCCTGCGGCGCCTGTATGGTGGTCCAGGGCCTGCAGATGGGCAAACGGAGCCTAGGATACATAGCAGGGGGTGCGTGGGTAGGGCACTTTACCCACGTGTGTGGGAGCAATTGCGCGGCAGCGGAGCCGCCCACTTGCTTCCACCTGACAAGAGAGCCCTGCTGCTTGCCCACAGCAAGGCTAAATGTAGAAAATCTACCTGCCTGGCGCCTGGAACTCCATGTCCCAGGCATCAAGCGATACAAGTTGTGCATCCCTGCAACTGTGACTAGGCTGACAAAAGCCCAAGCACCAGGGTGCAATTTTTGGTCACGATGGTGACCTGTGCCTTGAGTTTGTTGAACCCTGCTCTCTGGCATGACCTTATAAAATAGTGTAATACTGTATTAAGATCTAAAGTTCATATTAAGCTAATCACTTGCAGTTGTAGGTAGGTATGTAGGTCGCATGCCCCCATCCCCCATCGTTTGATCGTCAGCCCATCCAGTCCCACACTTACCCATCTAGGTCGCAGGCAGCGTTTCCACCTCGTTGGCATCACCCAGCGTCTCCTTCTTTTCAGGGGCCAATAAGATCACTCCTCTCGGCCAATCGGGTCTCAGGATCTGCTTCTTAATTGGCCGGGAGGAGAATCAGGAAGACAATAGCGAATATTAATTCGCTATAGACACACTGCGCCCCAAGCCCACACTTTATTGAAGCCAGTTAGAGCCTTAGGCTCTAATCACTTGCTTCTAAAAAAAAAAAAAAAAACCCATTGGAATGCGAGCATCCGGCACCCTGCATGTAGATTAGGGGCCAGACGCATGGATTAGGGGGGCAGCGCTACTGCACCCTGTATGGACGGGGCGCCACTGTTCACTTGGACTACTTATTACCAGGAGTAAAATTCACCAGAAAAAAACCTGCCTAAAAGAGGGACTAAAATAGCAGCAAGCTATCTGTTCTATTAAGCTTCTGGAGCGGGGCTGATGCCTTCCAAGTTAAGAAGTGCAGTATACTGAGGAGTGGTCATGCTGAGGAATGGACCGAACTTGATCTGGGACTGCAATATGTGTGTCCCATCTTCTGTAATCAAGTTAATAGGGATACCTATGGTCAAATCATATATTTTCTGCATTATTTCCAAGCCTACTCCTATTAATAAAAAATTTGAAAACATACCTTTCGAAGATCCCCACACATGAATTCTGTGACATTTATTCGCTATGTCCTGTGAATATGCACTGCTGTGTCACCAGTTTCACAGAGCCTGCATTCTGCATTACAGAGGTGCCAAGAGGTGGAATTTCAGGAGGTGGAGTCAGTACAGGAATCAGTGCTTGCAGGCAGCAAGGTGCCATGGGATATGTAGTCCTTAGAAATGCAAGTACAGCAGAGGAGAAGCTACAAAGCATGCAGGCATCCAGGAATTTGTGGGAAGAGATGATCAGCAGCCAGTCAGCAATCACAATACAAAAGCAGATTTTTCAAGTAAGCTTATATTGAATTGTCAATTATTTGTATCACTATTACAATGCTGATGTTCTAAAATGAAAGTGTGGGCTGTGACTATAGACCTCCTTTAAGTAAAACATTTTAGTTTTCATTCTTTGTAATTTTGTGTGCATGTGTGTTATTTTACACTCATACTATGGCGAGATGATTAAATTGCATATATAATCCTTTTAATTCAGGTCATTGAAAATGAAATTTCGGACAAACAGTGCCAAGCTCTATAACTGGAGGTCCCATTGGTATTTAAACATAATCAGTATATTAAGAGTATAAAGTGCTGGGTTTCTTTACCTAAGGATAATAAGATCAAGCCCAAGCGCTTCAAGGAGAAAGAAAGACACCAGTTCTTGAACTGCTTTTAGAAGCCAATTTTATTTTGTAATATTATAAATATACAAATTTTTTTTTAAATGAGTGAAGGTTTTTAATGGCTTTACCAGTAAACAGTAAACATTCACACTAGTGCGAACTGGATGCAGGTTTCCCCTCATCTAATTTGCATGACAGGAGAGTGTGCCCAGCTCTCAATGGAGCCAGTTCACATATCTCCATGGCGGCCTGCAGTCTCTGGCTCCGTTTCAGGTGTGAATTTAGGCAAAATTTCAGGCCAGATTCATCCCTGAAACAGAGAACAGGGACGCACCGGACCCCTGCTGTGAGCCGCATCCACTCTAAAATGCAACACGTTTTACTTTTCTTGACTGCACTGGTGTGAACTAGAGCCATCGCAATCTATGTTAACCACTTCAGCCCCGGAAGATTTGGCTGCTCAATGACCAGGCCATTTTTTGCGATACGGCACTGCATCACTTTAACTGACAATTGCAGGACGGGCGACGCTGTACCCAAACAAAATTTTCTGTCCTTTTTTTTCCCCACAAATAGAGCTTTCTTTTGATTGTATTTGATCATCTCTGCGGGTTTTATTTTTTGCGCTATAAACAAAAAAATAGCTACAATTTTGAAAAAACACAATATTTTTTACTTTTTGCTATAAATATACCCAATTTTTTTTAAAAAAGCACATTTTTTCTCAGTTTAAGCCGGTATGTATTCTTCTACATATTTTTGGTAATAAAAATCACAATAAGCGTAAATTGATTGGTTTGCGCAAAAGTTATAGCATCTAAAAAATAGGGGATAGATTTATGGTATTTTTATTATTATTTTTTACTAGTAATGGTGGCGATCTGCGATTTTTATCATGACTGCAACATTATGGCAGACACATCGGACACTTTTGACACATTTTTGGGACAATTGACAATTATACAGCGCTCAGTGCTATGAAAATGCACTGATTACTGTATAAATGTCACTGGCAGGGAAGGGTTAACACTAGGGGGCAGTCATGGGGTTAACTGTGTTCCCTGACTGTGTGTTCTAACTGTAGGGGGAGGGGACTGACTAGAGGGGATGAGAGATTGTGGTATCTAGCTATTAGGAACTCATGATCTGTCTCTCCTCACAGAACAGAACAGGGATTTGTGTGTTTACACACACACACGTCCCTGTTCTGCCTCTCGTGCCTGCGATCGCTCATGGCCGGCGGTCATCGCGACCGTCGGCCACGAGCATCGGCACCCCTGCAGTGCAGCGTGCGCGTGCCTGCTATCCCACTTAAAGGGGCTGACGTATAGCTACGATGGCTCGCGGAAACGTGCCGACCTGCCGCAGTATAATGACGGCGGCTGGTCGGCAAGCGGTTAAGCACTGTCCATGTGTTTTTGAAGCAGAATACAAAACGAACTGGACTGCATCTGGTGTGAACCAGCCCTGGCAGCTACTGATGTGACACCATGCTCTAAAATGTTCATTCTTTGCCCCTGCCACCCACAGCTGACATGAAAAACATACTGTGCCTTTGAAAGCGAGTGATTGACCACACATGTGCAGTGCATACTCCATGCCAAACTTGGGCATCCAGAGCAAGGTGGCAAAGAACAGATGGTAACCCATTCTACATTATGTGTTACCAGCAGTGAGGGGACACATTTCTACATACTTGCTCTGTGTGCTGGACTAACCTATCTCGGTACTGAATATAAAGGATACAGAAAGGAGGTTTATGGAAGGGACTTTTGGAAAGGCACTACTATGACAAATATATATATAAAAAAAAAACAAATATAATTTTATTTAATACAATCTTAAGACACTAATAAAATACATGCAACTGTTGCCAGGTTTATGTGATTATGTGCATACACCTCAATCATTGTAGTAGTATGGACATACATAACTAGATCTGAGAGATCTTACACAAAAAAGGTAGTTCCATCCGTAATACACATTTATTGAAAGGGTTACATAATATTCACAAATTACGCACCAGACAGTATTTACAACACACTGTACAGTGTAGGTCCCCTGGCTTACATGATATTTACAAATTACCCACAGCAACCATATTTACAATACAATATAAGATGCAAGTAGAGCGTTAGATTACCTGTTAACTTCAGGTTGGCCCATAGTGACTGCTGTGTGTCCCCACACAACAGAGGTGCACCAGAACTCCAGAACAGAGAAAAAGTTCTGACCAGAACCCTATTAAAGTCTATGAGACCAGAACTTGAAGAATCAAAAGTCCCCATTTTAAGGCTTATTTGCAAGTTGTTGGCCATAAAAAGGGCATGGGGACTCGGGTACTGCCCTGGGGGACATGTATCTATGCAAAAAAACCTTTTACAAAATATTGATTTTAAACATTAATTATAATGATGCTTAAAGTGAAACAATAAAAATGAAAAATTCCTTTAAATATAGTGCCTGGGAGGTACCCTTAGTCTGCCTGAAACGTGGCCCATCTGTACCGTGTATAGAACCTGCTGCAGCATATATAAAGAAAAAAAAAGGACATTTTCCCTGCAAGCTTTCTTTATGTTGTAAACAATGGCTTGGGGAGCCAGTCTGTATGATGACGCCACATTTTAGTGCACTCGGAACAAGATTATAGCTTTTCTTTTTTAATTCTGGTGTCTCTATGGTAGACTTTGGATGGAAATAACAACATTTTGCACCACAGTGAGCAAGCCTTATGTAAAGAAGCCAAATTATAGTATGAAAAGGCCAAGAGTAACAATTTTTAAAAAATAAGGTCTGGTGTCTGTTTCACAGACTATGGATAGAAGTAACAGGTGCGGAAAAATTGGGCCTTGGGTGTTGGTGGTCCCTTCACACCATAACCCTTCACAGTTAAATGCCAGAATCCGGTGGGTGTAACAAGATGTCCTCTTGCCATCATCTCACTGTATCCTTACTGTGGATGAGTGCAGGGTGTAGCAAGATGGTGGCGACGGAACGTTACTTCTGTTTCAAAATCTGATGGGTCGCCTAATCTGATGAAACAAGGGCACTGAGGAGGAGGAGGAGGGGTGGATCTGACAGTTCTCACATCATCACCTCCAGCTGTATGGAGACGTGGCGGCAAAAGAAGCTCCAGCACTGAGCCCTGTCCTGCATCCTTCCTAGTTGCAAGCAGAGTTACCCAGTGTGCTGTGAAGAAAATATATTGCCCCGACCATGCTTGCTGGACCACGTGTTAGCAGTAAGGTCTTCCACATGATGGTACAGAACTGGAATGGCCTTATGTGCAAAAAAATAGAGACTGGTAACCTGTCATTGTGGTACAGCACATTCTGCAAATTCACGGAAGGGGGCAGAATCCACCAGATGGAAAAGCAGGAGTTGTAAAGCCAGCAATTTGGTCAAGCTGGAATTTAGATGCTGGGCATGTGGGTGGCAAAGAGTGTTCTTTTTTTTTTGCTGCAGCAGCTGGGGCAGAGAAATTTGCCTGCTATACTCTATAGCTGGTTGTGTGCTGCTGGTAGACATGTTGCAAGGACTTGTGACACCCTTTGTCTACTCGGGCATAACACTCTGCATAACGCCCAATTGATACAAAGTGTTATGCACGAGTAGTGCGACACTGTGAGCACACTGCATCAGCTAGAATTTAATCAGCTTCATCCGTGTATAGGCTAGTGTGAGGTGTGCATGGGAACGTCCTACTTATGACAACGTTGTCATAAATGTTTTTATTCTAGCGGAAAAGGTGATGATTTATCAATAATTTTACATTTTGTACCAAAGTCAAGTTTTTATATTTTTTGAATAAAGCATACTTATGTAATTAAAAGCTCTGTGAACCTTTATGTGACTACCTTTTTTGCTGTCTTTCCCGCAAGTGTTTTTCAAAATTGTAGTGCAGTCATTGGATCACCCCAGATTGGGGTATGAGTATCTACTAAAATAACACCTTATACTAATAACCTTTTGTATTAATAGTAAATTAGCATGTGATACTGACTGTTTTATACATTTTGATGCAAAAAAATGTGTATGCAAATATTGGATCAGTTGGAATTTATAAAGCATTCCCATGTAATTGAATTAGTGCATTAAACTGTGGGGGTTATTTAAGAAAGGCAAATCCACTTTGCACTACAAGTGAAAACTACAAGTGCAAAGTGCACTTGAAATTGCACTTGGAAGTGCAGTCTGAGGGGTAGATCTGAAATGAGGGGAGGCTCTCCTGATTTTATCATCCAATCATGTGCAAGCTAAAATGCTGTTTTTTATTTTCCTTGCATGTCCCCCTCAGACCTACAGCGACTGCACTTCCAAGTGCACTTTCAGTGCAATTTCAAGTGCACTTTGCAATTGTAGTTCGCACTTGTAGTGCAAAGTGGATTTGCCTTTCGTAAATAACCCTGTGTCCCTTTGAAACGGGATGCATCAGGCTCATTATGCATACGTTTCACAAATGATTTAGCACAATATTGGCTGACCCCTAAACGTAAGGTTGCCATTTTTCATTCCACTCCACCACCCTGTCTTAATGGGTTGCACTCGAGACGACCACCTTAACCGCTTCCCTACCCGGCCATAGACAAATGACGTCCACAGATGGGATCTCCCATCCTGGGTGGACGTCATATGACGGCCTCGGGTTCCCGGCCGCCTAGGGGGCGCGCGCCCGCCGCGTTGCTCGGGACCCGGTGCGTGTGCCCGGCGGCCGAGATGTCCGCCGGGCACCCGCGATTGCCCGTTAACCGGGCCGGACCGTGGATCTCTGTGTGTAAACACAGAGATCCACGTCCTGTCAGTTCAGAGGAGAGCGATCTGTGTTCCCAGAACGGAGGAACACTGATCGGTCTCCTCCCCTTGTGCGTCCCCTCCCCCTACAGTTAGAAGCATTCCCTAGGAAACACATTTAACCCCTCCCCGCCCCCTAGTGGTTAACCCCTTCACTGCCTGTCCCATTTACACAGTAATCAATGCAATTTTATAGCATTGATCGCTGTATAAATGTGAATGGTCCCAAAAATGTGTCAAAAGTGTCCGATGTGTCCGCCATAAAGTCGCAGTCACGAAAAAAAATTGCGATCGCCGCTATTACTAGTAAAAAAAAAAAAAATTTTTTTTTAAAAATGCCATAAATCTATCCCGTATTTTATAGACACTATAACTTTTGCGCAAACCAATCAATATACGCTTATTGCGATTTTTTTAACCAAAAAAATGTAGAAGAATACGTATCGGCCTTAACTGAGGAAAAAATTTGTTTTTTTAAAAAAATATTGGGATATTTATTATAGCAAAAAGTAAAAAATATTGTGTTTTTTTCAAAATTGTCGCTCTTCTTTTGTTTATAGCGCAAAAAATAAAAACTGCAGAGGTGATCAAATACCACCAAAAGAAAGCTCTATTTGTGGGGGAAAAAAGGACGTCAATTTTGTTTAGGTACAACATCGCACGACCGCACAATTGTCATTTAAAGTGCGACAGCGCTGAAAACTAAAAATTGGTCTGGGAAGGAAGGGGGTGAAAATGCCCGGTATTGAACTG
Source organism: Aquarana catesbeiana (assembly GCF_042186555.1). Classification (NCBI taxonomy): domain Eukaryota; kingdom Metazoa; phylum Chordata; class Amphibia; order Anura; family Ranidae; genus Aquarana; species Aquarana catesbeiana. Next base: position 614,672,048 of record NC_133324.1, read on the forward strand.
GTTAATCGCCATCTTAATCGCCTATGCATTTTTTTGGCTTTATTTGATGATTTGGTGCACAGAATAATAGTCTGACACCAACAAATAGATGGAAAATTCATTATAATTGTATGCAACAAATTCTAGTACTCTTTTACTCTTTTTGTATTGTGTAGGTTTTGTTCCTATGTGGCATATATAAAGGAGCGATTGTGACATTCATCATATAATCACTGCAGGTGCATCTTTCTGGTCATTCTTGTATTCAATAGTGGCTGATTCTCCATCAGTAAATATTTGGTGAATGTCACATTTACTGCTTTATAAATACGCCCTATATGGGCAATGGAAATTTTACAACATCTACCGAGCACACACACACACACACACACACACATTGTGAATACATAAGCACGTTTGTCCATATCACTAATTCAGTGGTATAAGGCTATTTATGACGTCATAGCTGGCTCTGAATGGGCACATGAAGATCATGATGCATGATATTCCATATGATGCTCTAGAGCCTGCTGCTACTGCCTGCACCATTCCTTCCTGCTTGTTTGTCATTTATTTAGTCCTCTTCCCTGATTCACTGAGCAGATAGCTGTGGCTGCAGATTAGACTCTGTTGTTCCCTCCCCCTGTTTTTTTTCTTCCTCTCACTCACCCACCCATCTCACCCCCTGAGACCTCCATGTATTTGACGTCATGTGTGCTCCTTTCAGTTGCCATAGCGACTCTCTTCCCCAAACCCCTCTGCCTGTCTCCTCTCGTAGCTTCCACAATGGTACAGCCAGCATCACGCTGCACAATGCTTTCCAGGCAGTGAAAGAAGGTGATTCAGCAAGCCTGTGCATGCCTGTCCATCACCATCCCTTCCCATTTTTGTTTTTTCTTTCCTCTTTTTCTTTTGCCTTTGAATGCGGCACATTTTCTTTAGACCCATCCCAGTGTGCCGTCATTCATTTCAGTCTATAACCTCATTCCCATTTGGGGGAACCTTGAAGTCACCTGGCTGTCACCAGTTTCTTGTCCCATCCCCCCTTCTGCACTTGGTGTCTGGAATGTTGGCTAGGAAAGCCACATAGAAGCAGAGCGTTTGGAGGCGCACCTCTGGGTCTAGACTCTGATATTGCAGGCACGGAATGGTGAGTAGACCCTGTCCATGTTGCTGCTGTCATGGATGAAAGATGGTAGGCTCCATTCACAAAGCTTTAACACAAGAATAAGCATCTTTATTTTAGCCATGTGACTGTCGTTTTCAAATTTCATTGGTCTCAACTGAAAATATCTGTCACTTTTATGAGAATAAGTATCGTTACCCAGATATGTTAGCTTTTCCAATTGAGCAGCCGGTGGATGTTGGGTGGGGTGGTGGGTGCTGAGGATGTGCTGCCTTATTGATGTCATGTACAGAGCATCACAGACATCATATGGCAGTATGATTGACACTGTCAATGAATCACCCCAACGCACTGTATAGAGTGCATAATGCACTCATTCGCCTATATGCTCCCCCCTATTCCCCTTCCACTTGTATGTACAGAATAGGGAGATACACTAAGTGCTGAAACAGCTGGTGGCTGTAAACATTAGTGCTGAACTGCTGCTGATATACAGCCTGGACGCTTGCCTATAACTGCTGTGTCTTGCATGCACTTTACTCTACAGCATTTTTTTTTCCCTTCCTCTATTCAAAAGGCTGAAGGAAAAATGGCCTCACAATCGCGCTTGATCCTACAATGTCATTTCTCTTCATTCATATCCAGAGCAAAATCCTGGCCGTGAAACGTGATCAGGGCCTGGTCTATCAGCATATATGGTAATAGTGACAGATATGGCAATGCCTATACATTGCGTACATACATACAGATTTGATTGATATATATATATATATATATATATATAGATATATATATATATATATATATATATATATATAAAATAGATATATATATAAATATATATATCTATATATATATATATATATATATATATATATATATATATATGCATGTGTGTAATATATATATATATATATATATATATATATATATATATTGATATATATATATATATTGATATATAATTAGATAGATAGATAGATAGATAGATAGATAGATAGATAGATAGATAGATAGATAGATAGATAGATAGATAGATAGATAGTAGATTGCAGCACTCAAGTAAATATTTTTTTTTTTGGATATTGATAACATAAATGTCAGTTATTGCTGAAATAACATCATTGTAGGCTTCAGCCAAAGCCAGATTGCTGCTACCATTAGTGTACATATATATATATATATATATATATATATATATATATCATTTTTTTCTGTTCATCTATATTATAATTTCTATAAAATGTGACAGCCTCAGCCTTTTTCTGTGTTTATTTGCAGCATTGCTTCAGAATCAAAAGCAGCTTTTTTTTTTTTGTAGTGTTTGAACGATAGAGCCTTTCCTTTAAAAGCAAAAACAAATGACGCTTTTAGTCTTGAATACTCCTTAGATGTGATAAACAAGGCCGGAGCCATCCAAGCCCCCAGATGAATCCTTATACTGCTGAGAAATGCAGCTAAGCTGTCACTGTAGCAGATTTGTATTAGTAATGGTAGTGGTGGTGCGCTATACTGCAGGCCTCTCTCCAGCACAGTCTGGGTTAATTAGGAGACTGTGGTGGCTGCAGCATTGTGACAGGTTGTTTCTCCTCAGCTCTGTGCCAAGAGTGCATCACACTGTATATAGCCACTCGTTTTATGGCCAGGGCTTCCACAGCCACACGCAAATCCACTGAAAGGTGCTGACCTTCATAAATTCTTTTTTTTTTTTTTTTTTTGAAGTCAGTGGAGTGCTTTTGTGCCTTTTGTTGTGCTTTCATTTTCAGGCTTTCTCAAAATTAACCTTGTCAGGACTTTCACTGGGATGGCTCCTACATTAATACTTTAATGTATTAAAGTAAAAAAAAAAAAAAAAAAAAAAAAAAAAAAAAAAAAAAGCTTTTCTGTTGATTGCATTATGTGTGTAAGGACAATTGTGAACCAATGTTGTTGTACAGTTTATCACAACGTCATCCATTTTTGTTGTAAGTATAGTATGCACAAAAAGGATGGTGTGAGCAACAATACTGCTTTATGTGTGCTTTATGCTTTTCTTATGTATTCAATTATGTTACTAATGAAATGCATAATGCATAAGGCCGCAGAGGTCAATAGCAGTGCCATATAGATTATCATATCTAGTTTTAGGTTAACACAATTTGAGACATCTCCAACATGCTTGTTGTCAGGTTTATCCTTAATATCATGGCTCAGCAGTGATAATGAACATTTTTTTTTTTTTTTGCTGAAAGAGGCATTAATTATGCTAAAGCCATACAAATGAGTTGGTATTTGTTATGCTGTTTTATGTAGGCAGCCTAGTTTTGAGACAAACCTTCAACGCTACCCTTCCCCCATTAGCATGCTAATCTAAAGAGCCCCTAGCAGAAGTGACAGCTGCCAAATTGTAATTGTGATGGTGTTATTGTGCATTTACTGGTACAAGGGCTGTGCTGCAAACACACACACACAAAGGTGTATGTGTGTCTGAGGCTAGTAGTACAATGCTTTAGGATGGATATGCACCTTTGCATTTTTTTGCTTTTTGCATTTTCCATTATATTCAATGGAAATGTATTTGAATGCATGTGTTAAGATATGCGTCAACATACGTCACAACGTCTGTCTATACATCATGATGCACACCAATGCATTATGATGCATGTTGACTTTCAATAGAAAGTGCATTGCAATGCACATTGAATACACATGACAACACACATTTACACAAGTGCACACGTGTTTTGATGTGCTTCCTTTGACTGCAGTGGAAAATGCATCAGGGGAAAATGCATAGCAGTGTATCCTTCCTCACAATTAGGGAACTGCATGGCCATGCATATGAAGGTGAGCTACTACTTGAAGATCCATTTTTCTTTGTTTACTTGCATTGACAATAAATATTCAGGCTTTATTTGCATAGAATCGTCATGTTTCATAGACTGCTATGATGCACTTCTGTAACCCATTTCTAAATAGATGTAAAATCCAGCATGCTTTGTGTCAGTATATATTTAGTCATTTTTTTTTTAATTCATTGAAGCACTTGCAGCCATTTTTATTGTTCTGTCATCTGACAGACAGGCAAGGCATATAGGGCCTGATTCATAAAGCTGCATTGTCACCCAACACGTGCTAAAGATAGCACAATTATATTATCAAATTATATTAATCTAAGAAGAAAAGTTTAACCACAATATCGATGCATGACATTTTTCCCTTGCAACATTAAAAACTAAAGTGATTGTAAAGTTTATTTTTTTTAAAAATTAAAATAATAAGATTTATACTTACCCGCTCTGTCCTTTGGTATTGCACAGAGCTACCCCAAACCTCCTCTTTTGGGGTACCCCACCTTGGCTCCTCCTCTTCTGTGTCTTCACCTTATAGCAGGCCACTTTCTGTGGGGGCAGACGTGCGGGCTTGATTACAAACTGAGCTGCTTGTGTCCATAGACACACATTGTGGCTCATCCCCACCCCTCTCTCTGTGCTCACTGGATTTGACTGACAGCAGCAGTAGCCAATGGCTCTTGCTGTTTTCAGCAAAACCTGTGAGACCAGGAAGGGAGGGGGAGAAGACCTGCAGCCGGGCACAGCTCTGGATTGATACAGAAGTCAGGTAATGGTTAGGGAGGGGGAGGGGAGAACACATTGTGGAAGCCAAATAAGCTGCTTCTGTTTGATCTGCAACTGCCATGGTGCTGCACACTGTAATCAGTTATGACACCAGCCATTTGATGGTTTGACAGGAGGACTTAAGCAAATGTGACAGTTAGTAATCCCGGCATTCCAGGAAAGTAATTGTTTTTGAAACAAATGAGTTTAGTTCCACTTTATGATTTACTTTATGATTTACTGCTGGGGCTCTAAGCTTCAGCAAAATGGTAGCCTCCGGTAAGAAGAAACAGGAGCATTGCTGGAGGCAATTTATAGCACACACTTATTTTGGTAGCATAATTATTAATGTGGAACATTATTTTTTATCAAGTTGTTATGGGTACAGTCCGCTTTAAAGCAGGCCATAGACGATGCAAAAACCAATCGAAAGTGCCTGGTTCAACATGATGGATTTTTATTAGAAAAACCAAAACAATTGATGGCACAATCGTATAAGCTATTTTTGTTTTTTGCTCGACAGAACTTCGGATTTCGACTTGACTATAGCCTGCCTTAGACCCCATACACACTATTAGATTTTCTGCAGATTTTTGTCTTCAGATTTACCAAAACCATATAGCGCAAGGGCCTGCCTGATTGCATAGACATTGAAACTCTTAAGATTTGACCTCATATTATATGGTTTTGGTAAATCTAAAGACAAAAATCTGCAGGAAATCTAATAGTGTGTATGGGGTCTTAGACTTTGGAACCACTTTAATGTACATATATTTTTCCACTGAATCCTAGACATTGGAGTCACAGTGTGCCTGTAGGTTTTAGAACGACAATGCAGGCATCAAGTAGTGTTTGCGAAGACCATTGCAGAGTACCTTCAGCACCCCATGAATCCTGGGATTATTATTATTATTATTATATACAGGATTTATACAGAACATTATAAAGTGGAGGGAGATGGTACAGTTACAATTCAATCCAAGAGGTCAGAGGGTCCTGCTCAGGATACTTTAACAAGCAGGTTTTATTTTTTTTGGACTAATACTGTATTAGAAGGCCCTACTCACCAATAGAGAAGTGCAGGAAGGGAATGACCATTGCTTGGTGCTATCAGTGAAAGATTCTTACTTTTAGCACCCCAAGATGCGGAGTAACCTGCTGAGGACTGCATGTAAAGGTATGGGCATGTCCTGCTCTGGGCATTGCATGTTTGTTCTAGAACAAACCATTTGGCACTGAGAGGTATACCCTAAAGTTGAAGTAAAGTTTTAAAAAATAGCAAGGAGATAGAGGCTTGAGGTTGAAGAGACTTTTTACCTTTTCTGCCAAAAGACTAATTTCTCCTAGGATTTTTTTTATTGTGTACATTACCTGTGGTGCATGTGTGTACAGTGTACACTCTTGGTCAATGTAGAAGTTAGGCAGGCTATAGACAAGTCGAAATCTGAAAGTTCCATGGAGCGAAAGACAAAAATAGCTCATGCTTTGTGCTTTCAATTTTTTTTCCCTAATAAAAAAACACCTTGTTGGATCAGGCACTTTTGATTGGGGCAAGAAAATCGCGCGTCGCAGCTGCCGTTATTAATGATGCGAAATACGAACGATTTTAATGTTTCGGGAGGTTTTTGCATTGTCCATGGCCTGCTGTAAGTGCTAGGACAATGTAACTCCAAGCATAAGATTACATTATTAATGACCCCCTAATGGGTGAAGAAGTGGCCAAGAACATGACAGCATCAGTGATTGGCATTGAAGAGCATGGGGTTGTCAGTGCTGAAGGATGGCAGCTGAAAAACAAGTCTGCCATAATGTACAAGTATGCTAATATTACGCATTATGGCAAGAGTGCCATTCCCAGCTTTGTGTCACTCTAGGCCTAGCTGGGTGAGAGAAACAGTGGGGGTTATTTAGTAAAGTCAAATCCACTTTGCACTACAAGTGCGCTGCAAGTGCACTTGGAAGTGCAGTTGCTGTAGATCTGAGGGGGACATGCAAGGAAAATAAAAAACAGCATTTTGACTTGCACATGATTGGATGATAAAATCAGCAGAGCTTCCCCTCATTTCAGAGCATCCCCTCAGATCTACAGCGATCTACAGAGACTGCACTTTCAAGTGCACTTGTAGTGCAAAGTGGATTTGCCTTTAGCAAATCAACCCCACTGGGTTCAGTTTAGGAGGAAACTGGAGGAAACCCATGCAAAGGGGAAGATGCATATTTTGTGCAGTTTCCCTGGAGGGAATTAGATTCAGGACCCAGAGCTTCAATATCATAGTATTTAAACCTAAGGACCTGATTTACTAAAGTGCAGTGAAGCTAACACATCCAAACATGTGCAGAGGTATAAAAAAAGAACTTTGCTTGAGCATTCTCACTTTAGTAATATAGGCCCTAAGTGGTTGTGTTCAAACTGTAGCTTACTGTGATGTGCATGGTGGTTTTTGCTTTTTTGGAATGTTAGGATGTTTAGTGGCAACAGTATATTTTACAAACTGTAGGTGCAGTAAAAATAAGCTACATATTGAAGAGTGCATACAAAAAAAATTAATAGGGTAATATTTGTAAAAGAAAAAATAGAACTTTTTTCATGTATGTTTTCTCCTCCATCTCATTGCACCATTTTAAAACTTTTTATTTGGTAGCTCCATACATTCAACAAAAACTCAACAAGAAGAAGAAAAACTTTCATAATTGTTAGCACCTCTTTAATATACGCAATAAAATGTAACTGCAGCCAAATGTTTTCCTTGTGAGAACCATGAGAATATCTGATTTTTCCCTCATTTAGTAAGAGTGTAGCTTCTCAATGGTGACACAACTAGCAATATAAACCTGACAAATAATCCAACCCAAAGGGACCTCTACCCAATACCAAGAAATACTAAGAAAATGTTTTTCTCTTGAGTTGAGTACTTTCAGAAAAAGGCAAATGACTTCTGTAAGATGTGAACTTCCCTTCTTGTTAAGAGCTTATGAGAAAGCAAAGTGATAAAGTCACACAACACCTCTTGGTGGACATTAAGAAAAATGGCAGCCCAGAGTGTAGTTCCACAGGTGCACTGATGCATATATTATGGCATTGTAAACATCTCAATAGTTTCTTGACAAAAAATTTTCAACTTACAGCAGGAATTACTGGATTTCTAATACCACTTTCTCCGGCACTGGCAATATTAAATCTTGGGATAGGCAAATCCCCCCCCCCCCCCGTATCTTCACACTGTCCTTACTCACATACAGTACTGTTAGGTGCTAGAATAATGATTACTAGAAATTAGAAACAACAGTTAACTCTTGGTTCTTCAGAAATGATCAAGCTGGTTAAAACCAACTTTGTATATGAACAATTATTAGCCATTAGATGGGACAAATCCTCAATGTTTGTAAAAGCTTGAATACCTTGGATTATTGATGTCACACATTTCGGAATTTCTCTGGTCTTTTCTATTACACTGCAATATACCCCTTTATACTGTATCTTTTAATTCCGCATAACTTTGTACTGACTTTATATTCTTTTCCTCCCAACTATCTGGTATGGTTTGCTGTGTTTTCAAAACAAGGCATTGTTTGTACTTATTTGCAAAAAATGTTAATAAAAACTGATTGATAAAAGAAAAGAAAAAAAGAAAACATGGTGGGCACTACTACAAGAGATGTCTTGCAATTTCTTATTGAGAGCTCACTCCTGTTAGGCTGCTATAGATATAGATAGGGTGGTTGGGGAAAAGTGGCAAAAAATCCTTGAAACATTCAAAGCATGTTCAACTAAATAAGTTTTATTTTATTAAAATAATAATAAGTGAAGGGACAAAGGAACACAATTGCCTTTGTTTTATGTGACTCATACTCTCAATTTTAGTAGTAATTCTTAAATCTGGGATTAGTCAGATCCTGCAATGGGAAACAGAAGCAGGATTTATACCTATGAATCCCAACCCCCCCCCCCCCCCCCCCTCGATACACTTTTCCATTGAAATTGAGGTACATAAAAATGTATATCAACATGTGTTAAAGTGTGTTGTTACTCTGTCAACTGGGATGTCTTGCACACAAATTTCTGTTCTCAGACCTGCTTTTCAGGCGGCTTTCCCTGCATGCTATGTCATGTGACTTATGGTCAGCTTTCTGTCACATGACACAAAGCACAGAAAAAGCTAGGTCCAGCTTCCCTGCAGTGTGCACTAATTGCCTGTCTGACTAAGAGGATTGTGAGGGGGATTTCTGCAATTAATGATTACTGTTGGGTTTGACTAATGTAAGCCATAGTTATAGCCATCAAATGCTTCACCACCAACAATGATAATGGAGGTGGACTATATATAAGGCTGCTGCAGAGGGGCATGAAGAGAACTTTGTCTATGGCTGTGCCCTTGGGTTCGAATGTATATATAGTTCCTGTGGTGATTACTTTATATATGACTACTATATGTGTGTGTGTGTGGAGAGACTGCATACATCATAATATAGTTGCATTGTTGCTGGCTCCTAAAACTGACCTAGAACAAGCATATGCATATCAAGTCTAGGTCAGTGGCCCACTGTAGGCTCAATCCACTTATTTTTAAGGCATGCATTATCTGCTTTAAAAATTCTAACTTCAGCCGCCTATTAGGCATTTTTGGCTTCCACTGGCTTTCTTTGAAATAACGGTTGGCATGGAAATAATTACCTGTAAAGCTCAGAGAACTGAGCGTTTTCTAGTAAACTGTTCATAACAATGACAACTCTGCAGCACTTCTTCAAATGAACACCAATTAGCCATAACTTTATTACAGGTAAAGTGAATAACATTGATTAACTTGTGACAGTGTCACCTGAAAGTAGGTGGGATATATTAGGCAGCAAGTAAACATTTTGTCCCTGAAGTTGAAGTGTTGAAAGTAGAAAAAATGGGGCAAAGAGCAAGGATTTGAATGACTTTGAGGATGGTTGAATAGTAATGGGTAGACGATTCAGAGCAACTACATAACTGCAGGTCTTGTGGGATGTTCCTGGTCTGCATTGGTCAGGATCTACCAAAAGTTCCAAAGAAGGAAAAACGTCATACCGATGACAGAGTCATGGGTGACCAGGGCTTATTGATGCACGTTGGGGAGCGAACGCTGGGCCGTGTAGTCTGAGCGAATAGAAGAGCTACTGTAGCTCACAATTGCTGAAAAAATTAATGCTGGTTCTGAAAGAAAGGTGTCAGAACAGAAAGTGCATTGCAATTTGTTGTATATGGGACTACATAGTCAGGGTGCCCATGCTGACCCGTGTCCACAGCTTAAAGAGCCTACGAAGGGCACATGAGCATAAGAACTAGCCAACAAAACTATGAAAAAAGGTGGCCTGGTCTGATACATTCTAGAATGGTTTGAGGAACACAGTAGTGAGGTGTTAACTTGTCCTCCAAATTGTCTAGATCTAAATGTAATCGAGGATCTTTGGGATGTGCTGGAAAAACAAGTGCGATCCATGGAGGCCCCACCTTGCAACTTACAGGACTTAAAGAATCTGCTACTGATGGTTTGGTGCCAAATACCACAGCATACCTTCAGAAATCCAGTGCCATGACAGGCTTATGGTGTGTGGTCATGAAGTTATGGCTGATAGGTGTAAGCTAGCATTGGAAGCACCTTAAGGCTTGATTCACACCTATGTATTTTTAGTGCTTTTTGCATTTTGCAGATTTGCACTACAGCCCATTTAACATGGTTTCCTATGGAAAACGTTCTGTAGAGCAAATCTGCAAAATGCAAAAAGCACTAAAATGCATAGGTGTAAATCAAGCCATACTTCCTTATAAGTATACTTTCCTATAATTAACTTTTTTGATTCACAGATTTGCTTTAGTTTGTGTAAAAATACATATTTTGGGGCATGATAAGCATATTATACTGGCAATAAAAGCTATTAACAACAAAACTTTTTTTGCACAGATTTCTAGCCTAAAAACTGCTTAAAAAACACCACTATTCACAATCCCAAAGTTTTAAAATACAGATACCTTATCTTACCTTACATAACGTAATCTGTGTCATTAATCCTTTTGAAATCAGTGATATAAAAGGAACTCTGTGAATTTAGTGATATGTACTCTTTCCTGAGCAGTAAGGTTCAGGCATACCCCACTTTTAAGTACACAATGAGGTTTATTTACTAAAGCTGGAAAGTGCAAAATCAGGCTCCCTTCTGCATAGAAACCAATGAGCTTCCAGGTTTTATTACCAAAGCTTAATTGAACAAGCTGGGGTTAGAAGCTCATTGGTTTATATGCAGAAGTGAGCCTGATTTTGCACTGTCCAGCTTTAGTAAATAAACCCCATTGTGTACTTAAAAGTGGGGTATGCCTATAGTTAGCCATTGTAACTGATGCTGCCTATCAGTGTGTGAAGTGTACATAACAATCCCTGTAAATCTGAACCGTTAGTGTTCAAGATGGCTTCGAGCAGGAATATACTGATGACTCATAAAAATCAGCAATGATGCAATTCATAACTGACTTGAAAGAAGTATGCTTTTCATTGACTGTGTGCCTTTTTCTTTTAAAAATAGCCCTATAACTCACAGTAAATACCCCATGGGGCTTTCAGGCTGTAACAGCTCAGCATAGCATTCCTATCCTAATGACCTTTTGGATCAGAACCAAATGGGAGGATTTATTACTGAATACTGAATAGTTTAGTCAAGATAATTTGACTGCATGAAATCAGATATATCATTTTTTATTTATTGCAATACTGGTTAGAAATGAGCTCATACACAACATTTATATGTTAAAGCTGTATTAAACCCATAACCAAAAATGTAATATATTGCAGCTTACCAATCCTTAGATTAGGTGGCTGCATCCATTATTTTCTAGGCTTTTTCCCCTTTGTTTTCAATTGGTGATCTAGCTAGTAATACACCTCCTGTATTGGAGTGCCCCCATTCTGGATGAATAAGCACAGGGCACACAGCAAACAGCAGCATTGTCAGTCGGGGGGGGGGGGCATTAGATGTACTAGCAGATTTAAATACACAAACACATTGAAACCAAACTCATACACATTGAAACCAAATTCAAACGAATACTTTTTAATCAGTTACAGCTATTTTTGTTCCCTTTCGGTGTAAAGGTTTTACATAAATGAAAAAAATATGATCATTGTAAGCATTCTGTCATTGTGAAATGGTTTGTTTCATCCCTGTAACTGCAAGACAGCCTGTTCTGTTGAAAAACAACAAGTTTACTGGTCAGATCACCAGATGAAAATAGAAGAAAGAAAGCCTGACAAAGAAAACGAATGCAGCCATCTAAGAATTGGTAAGCTGCATATAATAAATATTTGCATTTTGGGTTTAATACTGCCTTAAGAAAACTTAGGCATTTTATCTTACTAGTTTTGTCATACTTCAACTGCAATAAAAATGCTGCATTTGTTTTTTGGGATTGCAGTTTAAAGGAGAAAAGAATGTAATTATTTTAAGTGAATAATTGAGTAATAAATAATTCCGTTTAGTACAATCACTATTTTCAAAGCAAAAAGAAATGTTAAAAAGAGGAAAAGTACCAAAGGATTGTTAGGACATTAAATGCATAGAATGCATGAAGCAAAAGACAGTAAGTGATAACTTCACTTCCCTACATTTAGTTACAAACACATAACACCTTGATTCTTTAAAATTTAACATGAAACTCAAATTTTCTTGAAAGACATAGTTAAAGTATATGTAAACCATTTGGTCTGTTGTATATACCATTGAAAGCATGTCTGTGTATCTATTCAATAGTTGCAAATATTAATTGTTTGTTTCTATTAGAAATCTAGTGCTTTTACCTAAATATAATTTTTTCTATTACGTTGTCTTAAAAATCCCATATTGAGGTTTATATTTGTTCTCTAGTGCTGTACCCTATCCAACCTGGAGTCTTGCCTCAAACAATGGTCTCAGGAAATGTGTAAGGATTACATACCCCTCCCCCATGTTATAGAGAAGGGGAGGTGTTCTGTAGTCCTTACACATTTTTTTTGCTCTAGGGTGACAATGATGCTACTCCATAGATACAGTACAGTAAGTGAGTCTTGCCACCCTTATGCTGAATTGGGTACTACAAGTGTTATTGGTGGCTAAGTGAGAAAGTCTGCATTTAATGTCTACATTATAAAGTCAGGTGTGATAATTGCTGTAGTCAAGGCCTTCAACTTTATCTAACTTCCTCCATATTAGAGCTATATTTACTTATCAGTAGTCAGAAGCCTCCAGGTTTTAAATCATAATTGTACCTTGTGTACATTTAATTTTTTAATAAATGAGGTCCCCTCTGACATCCCCCTGAAACAGAACAGAAGGTATTTGGTTTGTGCTGGGCCATTATTCCTAATGTATCTGGCAAAACCCCAGACCTCTCTGTCATTGTCTCCATGTCCACCACGTTCATGTCGTTTTCTGAGGACTACTTTCAACAGGAGGCACAGCCTTTGTGCAGTCTAGTCTGTGGGGAAGCAGGGTTCTTTTAAAGGCCAGTGATAATCTATTTTGTAGTACATGGAGCCTTCTTTCGAAAAAGTAAGTGTATGCAAAGGCTTAGATATTCTTAAACCTTGAGAATATGATTCTTCAATGAGGTAGGAACCAAAGACAACAAGGGCTATCATCAACCTAGCTAACCTCTGCCACAAAGGTTTGTTGGTATATCCTATAGTCAAAAATGACCCTTAGTCAGTTACTGTATATGACATATCCCCTAGGTGAACTGGATAATAACTGGATGATTGTATATTTTGCAGAGCTTTACATTAAATGGTTTCTTAATTACAATACCATTTCCAGATGTCTATTTAGCTAACAGACTATACACTAAATCTTAGTAATATAACAGTTACGTATATTTACTTCTTAATAGATCTTTTTGAAATCTGACAAATCTATTGGTTATGTCCGCACTTTAGCTCATTCCCAACATAGTGAATTTCACTGTAGCCTGTGGACAACAAATTAAATTATACAGATTTTAATGGCCTGTCAACAATCATACAGTTACAAAATGTTGTTGTCTGTTTAGAAATGAACAGGATTCACAAGATGTAGGCTGTGGACAGCCTGACCTATTTCTAGAAACACTTTAGCATTACATGAATGAACGCCAGTGCATCCCTGCTGTCTGGGTCGCCATAGTGACTTGCGGGTTGTCTGAGCGCAGCTAGAGACTATAATTGCTTTGGATCATACATTTTATGCCCTACCTTCAGAGCATACAGTATGACATGCTACAATAAAGGGTGTTGTCTCTTCTCTGTAAAGATTATCCTTTATTACATTAGGAAAATATCCATGTTTAACTTAAGATTAATAGATTAAGTAGATGATCAGAATAAATAGGCTAAATAGATTTAATAAATGTAAAAAAATAATAGAGGAACTATGATACATGCTATTTTATGTCAACCAGCAACATTTTTAATCCTAAAAAAAAATCCTTTCTGTTAAAAAACATTGTTTATAGGTTTTCATTCTCTAACAGTAAGCCATATGTGAAATAAAAAGGTAACTTTATGTGGACCTTCCTCATTTTAAACAACTCAGTGCTGTAAGGACCATGTCATACTAACAATCTTGCCACTGGCTGCTAGAGATTCTCTAACGAGACTACTCACCTACCGTATGCCTCTCTTGTCCAAAACGCTGCAGAATCTTGCTGCTAGCGATTAAGACCCCATACACACTATTAGATTTTCTGCAGATTTTTGTCTTTAGATTTACCAAAACCATATAATATGAGGTCAAACTGTAGCCTCCCTGGCGGTTTTCCCAAGTGTGGCTCAGGGTTAAATTTCAGCACCGTTAGTGGTAACCCCGAGCAACACTCGGGATTACATCTCAGGATCCTGCATGGTATTGTCCTAAAAAGGGTTTGGGGACCCGGGTCCTGCCCCAGGGGACATGTATCAATGCAAAAACGCCTACGGAGCACCGCTGGTTCCGAAGTCAAATCAGCACAGGAAGAGGCCATGGAGGAAGAAGAAAAGGAGGGGATGGAGGAGAGAGGTGTGGCAGAATCACCACTAGTATTATTTTGGAGGTGTGGTGGCAGAACAACCTCCAACACTACTGCACCCTGCCCTGCCAGAAGAGTCACCCAGTGTGCTGTGAAAGATAGGTAACGTCCCTGTCCATGCTTGCTGGACCATGAGTCAGCAGTAATATGCACCTTATCGCTGACCACCCTGTCCAGTGAGGCCAAGACATTGCCTTCCACATGCCGGTAGAGAGCCGGAATTGCCTTCCATGAGAAAATGTGGCGTTTGGGAACCTGCCACTGAGGAACCACACATTCCACAAACTCACGGAAGGGGGCAGAGTCTACCAACTGAAAAGGCAGCAGTTGAAGTGCTAGCAATTTAGCCAAGCTAGCATTCAACTGCTGGGCATGTGGATGGCTGGGAGCGAACTTCTTTCGGCGGTGCAGCAGCTGGGGCAGGGAAATTAGCCTGGTACAATCTGACGTCGGTGTACTGATAGCAGATTGCCTCCAAGTACTTGGCTGTGACACACCTAATTCTACACCTTCATTCCTCTCAGTGCAGGTCTCAGAGAGGACTGAAGGTATAGTGGGGTTGGAGATCCCAGCTGATGAGGAGCAAGGAGAGGTCCTCTTTGTTCTTTGGTGTGGGTCTTTTAGGTACGCTTGCCAATGAACTGCATGGCAGATCAACATATGTCTGGTCAAGCATGTGGTGCCCAAGCGGGAGATGTTTTGGCCACGCGAGATACGCTTGAGACATATGTTGCAAATAGCAGCGGTGGGATCTGATGCACTCGTCTCAAAAAAAGCCCAGACCAAAGAACTTTTGGAATAATGCGCAGCGACAACAGCGCCCTGCACATGCGGAGCTCTGCGGTGTGATGCAGTTGGTGTGCTGCCCTTAAGCTGGCCCCTGGAGGGCATCCTGCCTCGTTGGTGATGTGCCTCCTCCTCCTCCTCTCTCCTATCAGGCACCCATGTGGAGTCAGTGACCTCATCATCCCCTCCCTCCTCATCACTGGAGCAAAGCTGGCAGTATGCTGCAGCTGGGGGAACATGATTGCCAGATTGCTGTCCTTCTTGGGCACCCCCTCTCTCTGGGCTCACGTTACTGCCTTCCTCTAGCTGGGTACCATCATTGGAGCCTTCAAAACGCTGGGTATCCTCCTGGAGCATGTACCCAACACTTTGGTCAAACAGTTCGGGGGACTCCTCAGGAGGACATGGTGGGGCTAGGGAAGGAGTGACTGATGCCATTGAGCCGAGGGAAGAGGCCGCGTTGGCAGCTGCTTTGCCAGACAAAGTACCCTGAGCCTTGGTGAGAGAGGATGAGGAGGATGAGGATGGCTTGGTCATCCACTCTACCAAGTCTTCCGCATTTTGCGGCTCAACATGGCCAGCTGCCGCAAAAAAGGACAAGAGTGTCCCACAGCCACGTGCTGATGAGGATGCACCGTCTCCATGACCAGCACTATTGCCTCTAGACACAGAGCCTGCTTGCCCTCTTTTATTGGCTTGTGACTGTCTGCCTCTCCTTGTTGGCCTTCCAGACATACTAATGGCCTGCAGTGAGATGTAGCTGCACAAAGCTGGGATGTATATATATACTGATACTGCATCTAGCAGAATCAACTGCCTGCCTGTAGTATTATTAGTATGAGAACACCAGCAATTGTCTTCAGGTAGCTTTAGGTGCACACTGTGCAGAGGACACAGTACACTAACTGTAAATACTGTAGCTGCCTGCCTGTGGTATTAATATAGGATCAGAAGAACACCACCAATTTTCTTCAGGTAGCTTTAGGTGCACACTGTGCAGAGGACACAGTACACTAACTGTAAATACTGTAGCTGCCTGCTTGTGGTATTAATAGGAGCAGAACAACAGCAATTTTCTTCAGGTAGCTTTAGGTGCACACTGTGCAGAGGACACAGTACACTAACTGTAAATACGGTAGCTGCCTGCCTGTGGTATTAATAGGAGCAGAACAACAGCAATTGTCTCTAGGTAGCTTTAGGTGCACGCTGTGCAGAGGACGCACTACACTAACTGTAAATACTGTAGCTGCCTGCCTGTGGTATTAATAGGATCAGAAGAACACCACTAATTTTCTTCAGGTAGCTTTAGGTGCACACTGTGCAGAGGATGCACTACACTCATTTGTAAATACTGCAGCTGCCTGCGGTACTGTACTAATAGGAACAGAAGAACACCACCAATTTTCTTCAGGTAGCTTTAGGTGCACACTGTGCAGAGGACGCACTACACTAACTTGTAAATATTGCAGCTGCCTGCGATACTAATAGGATCAGAAGAACACCACCAATTTTCTTCAGGTAGCTTTAGGTGCACACTGTGCAGAGGACGCACTACACTAACTTGTAAATACTACAGCTGCCTGCAGTACTAATAGGATCAGAAGAACACCACCAATTTTCTTCAGGTAACTTTAGGTGCTCACTGTGCAGAGGACGCACTACACTAATTTGTAAATACTGCAGCTGCCTGCGGTACTGTACTAATAGGATCAGAAAAACACCACTAATTTTCTTCAGGTAGCTTTAGGTGCACACTGTGCAGAGGACGCACTACACTAACTTGTAAATACTACAGCTGCCTGCGATACTAATAGGATCAGAAGAACACCACAAATTTTCTTCAGGTAGCTTTAGGTGCACACTGTGCAGAGGACGCATTACACTAACTGTAAATATTGTAGCTAATAGGACTAATAGGATCAGAAGAACACCAGCAATTTTCTTCAGGTAGCTGTAAATACTGTAGAAACACCTGCCTGCCTGTCAGTAGGGAGAGAATACCAGGAATACAGTGTATATATATATATATATATATATATATATATATATATATATATATATATATACACAACACCTAGGATGTATATATGTACACAATACACTGTAAGTGCAGCTAACTGACTCGCCTGCCTACTCTATCTAACTTAAATCAAATTACACTGTCTCTCTGTCTATCTATCTCTCTCTCAACACCAGAACACACCAAACAGGGCTGCCGTGCAGGCGGCCTTATATAGTGTGGGGCGTGTACTAAACCCCCTGAGTAGGGATGAGCCGAACACCCCCCGGTTCTGTTCACACCAGAACCTGCGAACGGACCGAAAATTCGCACGAACCTTAGAACCCCATTGACGTCTATGGGACTCGAACGTTCGAAATCAAAAGTGCTCATTTTAAAGGCTAATTTGCATGGTATTGTCCTAAAAAGGGTTTGGGGACCCGGGTCCTACCCCAGGGGACATGTATCAATGCAAAAAAAACTTTTAAAAACGGCCGTTTTTTCGGGAGCAGTGATTTTAATGATGCTTAAAGTAAAAAAAAAAAAAGTGAAATATTCCTTTAACCACTTCAGCCCCGGAAGGATTTACCCCCTTCCTGACCAGAGCACTTTTTACAATTTGGCACTGCGTCGCTTTAACTGCTAATTGCGCGGTCATGCAATGCTGTAACCAAACGAAATTTGCGTCCTTTTCTTCCCACAAATAGAGCTTTCTTTTGATGGTATTTGATCACCTCTGCCGTTTTTATTTTTTGCGCTATACACGGAAAAAGACCGAAAATTTTGAAAAAAAATGATATTTTCTACTTTTTGTTCTAAAAAAAATCCAATAAACTCAATTTTAGTCATACATTTAGGCCAAAATGTATTTGGCCACATGTCTTTGGTAAAAAAAATGTCAATAAGTGTATATTTATTGGTTTGCGCAAAAGTTATAGCGCCTACAAACTAGGGTACATTTTCTGGAATTTACACAGTCTTTAATTTATGACTGCCTATGTCATTTCTTGAGGTGCTAAAATGACAGGGCAGTACAAAACCCCCACAAATGACCCCATTTTGGAAAGTAGACACCCCAAGGAAATTGCTGAGAGGCATGTTGAGCCCATTGAATATTCATTTTTTTTGTCCCAAGTGATTGAATAATGAAAAAAAAAAAAAAAAAAAAACAAAATTACAAAAAGTTGTCACTAAATGATATATTGCTCACACAGGCCATGGGCCTATGTGGAATTGCACCCCAAAATACATTTAGCTGCTTCTCCTGAGTATGGGGATACCACATGTGTGGGACTTTTTGGGAGCCTAGCCGCATACGGGGCCCCGAAAACCAATCACTGCCTTCAGGATTTCTAAGGGCGTACATTTTTGATTTTACTCCTCACTACCTATCACAGTTTTGAAGGCCATAAAATGCCCAGATGGCACAAACCCCCCCCAAATGACCCCATTTTGGAAAGTAGACACCCCAAGCTATTTGCTGAGAGGCATGTTGAGTCCATGGAATATTTTATATTTTGACACAAGTTGCGGGAAAGTGACAATTTATTTATTTTTTTTTTTTTTTTTTGCACAAAGTTGTCACTAAATGATATATTGCTCACACAGGTCATGGGCATATGTGGAATTGCACCCCAAAATACATTTAGCTGCTTCTCCTGAGTATGGGGATACCACATGTGTGGGACTTTTTGGGAGCCTAGCCGCGTACGGGACCCCGAAAACCAATCACCGCCTTCAGGATTTCTAAGGGTGTACATTTTTGATTTCACTCTTCACTGCCTATCACAGTTTCGGAGGCCATGGAATGCCCAGGTGGCACAAAACCCCCCCAAATGACCCCATTTTGGAAAGTAGACACCCCAAGCTATTTGCTGAGAGGCATGGTGAGTATTTTGCAGCTCTCATTTGTTTTTGAAAATGAAGAAAGACAAAAAAAAAAATTTTTTTTTTCTTTTTTTAATTTTCAAAACTTTGTGACAAAAAGTGAGGTCTGCAAAATACTCACTATACCTCTCAGCAAATAGCTTGGGGTGTCTACTTTCCAAAATGGGGTCATTTGGGGGGGGGTTTGTGCCACCTGGGCATTCCATGGCCTCCGAGACTGTGATAGGCAGTGAAGAGTGAAATCAAAAATTTACGCCCTTAGAAAGCCTGAAGGCGGTGCTTGGTTTTCGGGGTCCCATACGTGGCTAGGCTCCCAAAAAGTCTCACACATGTGGTATCCCCGTACTCAGGAGAAGCAACAGAATGTATTTTGGGGTGTAATTTCACATATTCCCATGGCATGTTTGAGCAATATATCATTTAGTGACAACTTTGTGCAAAAAAAAAAAAAAATAATAATAATTTGTCTCTTTCCCGCAACTTGTGTCACAATATAAAATATTCCATGGACTCGACATGCCTCTCAGCAAATAGCTTGGGGTGTCTACTTTCCAAAATGGGGTCATTTGGGGGGGTTTGAACTGTCCTGGCATTTTATGCACAACATTTAGAAGCTTATGTCACACATCACCCACTCTTCTAACCACTTGAAGACAAAGCCCTTTCTGACACTTTTTGATTACATGAAAAAATTATTTTTTTTTGCAAGAAAATTACTTTGAACCCCCACACATTATATATTTTTTTAAAGCAAATGCCCTACAGATTAAAATGGTGGGTGTTTAATTTTTTTTTTTCACACAGTATTTGCGCAGCGATTTTTCAAACGCATTTTTTGGGGAAAAAACACACTTTTTTACATTTTAATGCACTAAAACACACTATATTGCCCAAATGTTTGATGAAATAAAAAAGATGATCTTAGGCCGAGTACATGGATACCAAACATGACATGCTTTACAACTGTGCACAAACGTGCAGTGACAACAAAATAAATACATTTTTAAAAGCCTTTAAAAGCCTTTACAGGTTACCACTTTAGATTTACAGAGGAGGTCTACTGCTAAAATTACTGCCCTCGATCTGACCGTCGCGGTGATACCTCACATGCATGGTGCAATTGCTGTTTACATTTGACGCCAGACCGACGCTTGCGTTCGCCTTAGCGCGAGAGCAGGGGGGACAGGGGTGCTTTTTTTTTTTTTTTTTTTTTTTCTTTATTATTTTTTTGCTTTTTTATCTTATTTTAAAACTGTTCCTTTCATTTTTTTTTTTTTTAATCATTTTTATTGTTATCTCAGGGAATGTAAATATCCCCTATGATAGCAATAGGTAGTGACAGGTACTCTTTTTTGAAAAAATTGGGGTCTATTAGACCCTAGATTTCTCCTCTGCCCTCAAAGCATCTGACCACACCAAGATCGGTGTGATAAAATGCTTCCCCAATTTCCCAATGGCGCTATTTACATCCGGCGAAATCTAAGTCATAAAATGCTCGTAGCTTCCGGTTTCTTAGGCCATAGAGATGTTTGGAGCCACTCTCGTCTCTGATCAGCTCTATGGTCAGCTGGCTGAATCACCGGCTGCATTCTCAGGTTCCCTGTTGAGACAGGAGAGCCAGAGAAAAACACGGAAGACGATGGGGGGGGGGGGGGGCATTCTCTCTGCTTGTAAAAGCAGTCTAGAGGCTAATTAGCCGCTAGGATTGCTTTTACATGAAAGCCGACCGCTGGCTGAAAAGAATGATACCAAGATGATACCTAAACCTGCAAGCATCATTCTGGTATAACCACTCAAAGTCGTGAATGCTGTACCTGAAGACAAAAATATGGCTAACAATAAAGCACAGTAAACGGTAAAGTATAAAAAACTGCATACCTGAAAAGCAAACATGATAAAACATAATAACAATAAAACATTGCAGAATAGAATACAGTAAAAAAGAGCAGAACAATAGAGAGAATAGAGAGAGAGAGAATAGAGAGAGAACAATAAAACGACAACTATTATTTTTTATTTTATATTTTTGTTTGTGTTTTTTTTTTTTTTTTTTTTTTTTTTACACTTTTTTTGTAACTGTACCTTTTGTAACTGTAACCGGTTCCAGGTTCGGGTCTCTCAAAATGCGATGGCATCTTGGGAGACCCTGTGAAAGTGTGCCTAGTCTGTGCAATGCTGTACCGTACGCTAATACTCAACTAGTGAATGGTAGCGTTCAAAACATTCACCAATGCAAAGACCAGGATTGTCAGGACAGGAGGGACAATAATAGCGGGTGTCATGCCTATATCCGCGCTTGCTGCAGACACAACATCTTTTTTGGGGGGGTTCGCTTGGGTAGGGGTACTCGGGAGGACATAAAAATGCCTCTCATGCAGCCGACTGCATTTGGTTGGGGATGTGAATGGGGGAAGTACGGGCGCTGCAGAAGCGGTAGGTTCCCAATTAGGATTGGCGAATGCAGCAGGAAGGGCATTATGGGCACGACGGGCCTGTGTTTGTCTTTTTGGTGGCAGCGGGACACTACTTGTGCTTGCCACCTCACCAGCTTGAACTGCACTTATGGGACTCGCCACGTCACCAAGTGTTACTGCAGTGCTGGTTTGACTACGACCGGGGTGTACTAGGCCGCTGGCGCTTGCCAGTTCACCAAAACGCTACCAAAAAAACTGTTAACGATCGCAGGGATCAGGCCTGACTCTGCGAACGCTGCAGTTATGCATTTAGTGTTTTGTAAGTGACAGTGATCGATCGATACTGCACTTGGGTGGGCTGGTCTGGGCCGGGCGGAGGGGCAAAACGCAGGTGCTAGCAGGTATCTGGGCTGATCCCGCTAACACTGCGTTTTTGGGAACCCTAAACTGCTGGGGACGCCAGTATAGATCTGATCGGATCAGATATTGATCAGTTCAGATACTATACCACTAAGGGAGGTGTACAGTGCGTGCGTGGGTGTTAGCGCTACTGGCACTAACCTGACGCTGCCTGGGGCTGGTGCTTGCCAGTTCACCAAAACGCTACAAAAAAAACTGTTAGCGATCGCAGGGATCAGGCCTGACTCTGCGAACGCTGCAGTTATGCGTTTAGTGTTTTGTAAGTGACAGTGATCGATCGATACTGCACTTGGGTGGGCTGGGCTGGGCCGGGCGGAGGGGTAAAACGCAGTTGCTAGCAGGTATCTGGGCTGATCCCGCTAACACTGCGTTTGTGGGAACCCTAAACTGCTGGGGACGCTAGTATAGATCTGATCGGATCAGATATTGATGCGTTCAGATACTATACCACTAAGGGAGGTGTACGGTGCGTGGGTGTCAGTGGTACTGGCACTAACCTGACGCTGCCTGGGGCTGGTGCTTGCCATTTCACCAAAATGCTACCAAAAAAACTGTTAGCGATCGCAGGGATCAGGCCTGACTCTGCGAACGCTGCAGTTATGCGTTTAGTGTTTTGTAAGTGACAGTGATCGATCGATACTGCACTTGGGTGGGCTGGGCCGAGCTGGGCGGAGGGGCAAAACGCAGGTGCTAGCAGGTATCTGGGCTGATCCCGCTAACACTGCGTTTTTGAGAACCCTAAACTGCTGGGGACACTAGTATAGATCTGATCGGATCAGATATTGATCCGTACAGATACTATACCACTAAGGGAGGCGTATGCTGCGTGCGTGGGTGTTAGCGGTACTGGCGCTAATCTGACCCTGCCTGGGGCGACGCATATCACCGCCGGGCGATCAGGGGGCTAAATCTTTATTCGGTAATAAACGGCGGGTTCCCTGACACTATAAAAAATAAACAAACTAACCAGCGTCACCCGTAACGGTTATACAGTGATCAGTGGTGAAAGGGTTAACTAGGGGGCAATCAAGGGGTTAAAACATTTATTAGATAGTATATGGGGGTCCCTGTCGCTATAAAACTCTGACGGCGAACCTAAATATTTACGTCCCTAACTAGCATCACCAGCGACACTAATACAGCGATCAGAAAAATGATCGCTTAGCGACACTGGTGACAGGGGGTGATCAAGGGGTTAAAACTTTATTAGGGGGGGTTAGGGGGGTACCCTAGACCTACAGGGGGCCTAACACTCACTGCCCTGACACTGTAACTGTCACAAACTGACACCAATACAGTAATCAGAAAAAAAAAAAAAAAAAACTGCTGGTGTCAGTTTGTGACAGGGGGGGGGGGGGGGGGTGATTGGGGGGGGATCGGGGGGCGATCGGGGGGGGGATCGGGGTGTTTTGTGTGCCTGGCATGTTCTACTGTGTGTGTAGTGTTGGTGCACTTACATTGCAGTCTTCTCTCCTCGGCCCGGAACGGAAAATACCGAGCCGAGGAGAGATGACATCATTTCCTCTGCCTCTGTGTACAATACAGAGGCAGGGAAATGATCCCATTGGCTGAGAGCGATCGCGAGGGGGGGGCCACGAATGGATGGCCTCCCCCTCACCTCCGATCGCCGGGGGAGATTTGCCGACCGCCGCAGGCACCGGGGGGGGGTCCGATCGGACCCCCCACCCGCGGGCAGGCAAGGACGTACATATACGTCCTTTTGCCTGCCCGTGCCGCTCTGTCGACGTATATAGTCGTGCGGCGGTCGGCAAGTGGTTAAATATCGTACCTGGGGTGTGTCTATAGTATGCCTGTAAAGTGGCGCGTGTTTCCCGTGTTTAGAACAGTCCCTGCACAAAATGTAATTTTTAAAGGAAAAAATCTCATTTAAAACTGCTTGCAGGTTTAATGTAATGTCGGGTCCTGGCAATATGGATGAAAATCAGTGAGACAAACGGCATGGGTACCCCCCAATCCATTACCAGGCCCTTTGGGTCTTGTATGGATATTAAGGGGAACCCAGCACCCAAATTAAAATAAGGAAAGATATGGGGCCACCAGGCCCTATATACTCTGAACAGCAGTATACAGGCGGTGCAAACAAGACAGGGACTGTAGGTTTGTTGTTAAGTAGAATCTGTTTGTAATTTTTAACGGGTACATTTTTAACGTGTTTAGCTCCAGCCAAAAAATCTTTTTTAAGCTTTTTGGAAAACATAGGGAAGGGTTATCACCCCTGTGACATTTGTTTTGCTGTCTTTCCTCCTCTTCAGAAGATTTCACCTCACTTTTTGTCCCAATGACAAATGTTTTTTGAAAATTTGAGTTTTTTTGTGGAACAAGGATTGGAAAGCATCAGTGGAAAGGAAAAATGTTTTTCAAATATTAACTCTTACAGGAGAGAATTTCCCTTCCTAGGGGTAGATTTCATCTCACTTCCTGTTGTCTCCTTCCGTTTGCAAGTAGGAGTCGTTTGTAAGTTAGATGTTTGAAAGTAGGGGCCTGCCCTATATACTCAGCAGAAATTTGGGCCTTAGGAGTTGTTGTGGACACAACACTGTAAGCCCTCACAGGGCCCTGCTGTGAAATATTAGATCAAGAATTGTAATTACATGCCCCTGTTGAACAAGGGCAGAAAAATTGGGCCTTTGGTGGTGGTGGTGGTGGTGGTGCCACAACACTGTAAGTCCTCACTCGCTCTTGGTGGGTGCAGAAATGGGCCCTGCTGTGAAATATTAGATCAAGAATTGTAATTACATGCCCCTGTTGAACAAGGGCAGAAAAATTGGGCCTTTGGTGTTGGTGGTGCTGGTGCCAGAACATTGTAAGTCCTCACTCGCTCTTGGTGGGTGCAGAAATGGGCCCTGCTGTGAAATATTAGATCAAGAATTGTAATTACATGCCCCTGTTGAACAGGGGCTGAAAAATTAGGCCTTAGGCACTGGTGCTGGTGCCACAACACTGCAACCCCTCACAGATACTCTAGTTGGAACGCAGAAATGAGCCCTGCTGCAAAGTATTGCATCAAAAATTGTAATTACATGCCCCTGTTAAACAGGGGCTGAAAAATTGGGCCTTAGGCACTGGTGGTGGCGCCCAGAACCAAAAATGTTCTTACAAGCTATCAGCGTGATGATTGAGGAGGAAGAGGATAATTACTCAGGGATAGTCACTCAGCATCAGCATAGGCAGTCTTTGAAGGGATCTGAGATTTCAAAAAAAATTATTCGGTTACATCAGCATCAGGTGCTTGGTAGCTGGTGGTGATCCAAGACTGATTCATTTTTATGAAGGTCAGTCGATCGACCGAGTCGGTGGACAGACGCACCCTGTGATCGGTTACAAAGCCTCCAGCAGCACTGAATGTGCGTTCCGAAAGAACGCTGGATGTAGGACAGGCCAGTAGCTCAATTGTATACTGTGCAAGCTCTGGCCAGTGATCCATCCTCAAGACCCAGTAACCCAGAAGATTTTCGGTGGGAAAGGTGTCCAAGTCAGATCTTGCCCCTAGGTATTCCTGCACCATGTAAAACAGACGCTGGCGATGGTTGCTGGAACCGATCATACCTTGGGGCTGCGGACCAAAAAATTGTCTGAACGCATCGGTCAGACGGCCACCTTCTCCACCGCTCCTTCTTTGACTGACCGAAGCCTCAGCAACACGTTGTCCAGAAACAGGAGTTTGTAACCTCCCAGTCTCTGAGAATGCGTTGCACAGACCTTTCTGCAAGGCCTCCCGAAGATGTTTCATCCTCTGCGATGGCAAGATAAGGTCCGCAACCTTACCCTTGTAACGTGGATCAAGGAGGGTTGCCAGCCAGTATTGGTCCTTCTCCTTGATACCACGAATACGAGGATCCTTACGCAGGCTTTGCAGGATCAGGGAGGCCATGCAGCGTAGGTTTGCTGAGGCATTCGGTCCGGAGTCCTCTGGGTCACTAAGGACGACATGGTCCGCAGCCACCTCCTCCCAGCCACGTACAAGTCCATGTGTTTCTTGGGACTGATCCCTTAAAGACTGCTGCTGATGCTGAGCGCCAGGCTCCACCTCCATACTGACACAATCTTCCTCCTCCTCCTCTTCCTGTGTGATCGGCGGGCACGCAGGAACACTGTCTGGATAAAGGGGGCCTTGAGAGCTAAGGAAGTCCTCCTCTTCCTGCCTCTGTTCTGCCTCAAGTGCCCTGTCCATTATTCCACGCAGCGTGTGCTCCAACAGGGGGACAAGGGGGACAGTGTCACTGATGCATGCACTGTCACTGCTCACCATCCTCGTGGCCTCCTCAAATGGTGACAGGACAGTGCATGCATCCCTGATCATGGCCCACTGGCGTATGGAAAAAACACCAAGCTCCCCTGACCCTGTCCTGGTGCCATAATCGCACAGGTACTCATTGATGGCCCTCTGCTGCGTGTGCAGCCGCTGCAGCATGGCCAACTTTGAGTTCCACCTGGTGGGCATGTCACAGATTAGGCAGTTCTTGGGCAGGTTAAACTCCTTTTGGAGGTCCGTCAGCCGAGCACTGGCATTATATGACCGGCGGAAATGCACACAGACTTTCCTGGCCTGCCTCAGGACATCCTGTAAGCCCGGGTACCTGCCCAAGAACCGCTGCACCACCAAGTTAAGGACGTGAGCCAAACAGGGCACATGGGTCATTTGTCCCTGTCGGAGGGCAGAGAGGAGGTTGGTGCCATTGTCGCAAACCACCATTCCTGCCTTAAGTTGGCGTGGCGTCAACCAACTCTGAACCTGCCCCAGCAGAGCTGACAGAACCTCTGCCCCAGTGTGGCTCCTGTCCCCCAAGCACACCAGCTCAAGCACCGCATGGCATATTTTGGCCTGCGTACTTGCTTAGCCCCTTGAATGGCTACAGAGCACCGCTCGTTCCGAGGACAAAGCACAGGAAGAGGCCATGGAGGAAGAAGAAGAGGAGGGGGTGGAGGAGAGAGGTGTGTCACAATCATTAGCATTTTGGAGGCGTGGTGGCGGAACAACCTCCAACACTACTGCACCTTGTCCTGCATCCTTCCCAGCTGCCAGCAGAGTCACCCAATGCGCCGTGAAACTTAGGTAACGTCCCTGTCCATGCCTGCTGGACCATGAGTCAGCGGTAATATGCACCTTACCGCTTACTGCCCTGTCCAGCGAGGCATGGACATTGCCTTCCACATGCCGGTAGAGAGCCGGAATCGCCTTCCGTGAGAAAAAGTGGTGTTTGGGTACCTGCCACTGAGGAACCGCACATTCCACAAACTCACAGAAGGGGGCAGAGTCTACCAACTGAAAAGGAAGCAGTTGAAGTGCTAGCAATTTTGCCAAGCTAGCATTCAACCGCTGGGGCATGTGGATGGCTGGGAGCAAACTTCTTTCGGCGGTGCAGCAGCTGGGGCAGGGAAATTTGCCTGGTACAATCTGACGTCGGTGTACCAAAAGCAGATTGCCCACAAGTATTTGGCTGTGACACACCTAATTCTACACCTTCATTCCTCTCAGTGCAGGTCTCAGAGAGGACTGAAGGTATAGTGGGGTTGGAGATCTCAGCTGATGAGGAGCAAGGAGAGGTCCTCTTTGTTCTTTGGTGTGGGTCTTTTAGATACGCTTGCCAACGAACTGCATGGCAGGTCAACATATGTCTGGTCAAGCATGTGGTACCCAAGCGGGAGATGTTTTGGCCACGCGAGATACGCTTGAGACATATGTTGCAAATAGCAGCGGTGCGATCTGATGCACTCGTCTCAAAAAAGGCCCACACCAAAGAACTTTTTGAATAACGCGCAGAGACTGCAGCGCCCTGCACATGTGGAGCTTTGGGGTGTGATGCAGTCAAGGTGCTGCCCTTAGGCTGGCCCCTGGAGGGCATCCTGCCTCGTTGGTGATGTGCCGCCTCCTCCTCCTCCTCCTCCTCTCTCCTATCAGGCACCCACGTTGAGTCAGTGACCTCATCATCCCCTCCCTCCTCATCACTGGAGCAAACCTGGCATTATGCTGCAGCAGGGGGAGCATGACTGCCAGATTGCTGTCCTTCTTGGGCACCCCCTCTGTCCGTGCTCATGTTACTGCCTTCGTCGAGCTCAGTATCATCATCAGAGCCTTCCAAAGCTGGGCATCCTCCTGGAGCATGTACCCAACACTGTGGTCAAACAGTTCGAGGGACTCCTCAGGAGGACATGGTGGGGCTAGGGAAGGAGTCACTGATGACATTGAGCCAAGGGAAGAGGCCGCTGCTTTGCCAGACAAAGTACCCTGGGCATGGGTGAGAGAGGATGAGGAGGATGAGGACGGCTTGGTCATCCACTCGACCAAGTCTTCCGCATGTTGCGGCTCAACACGGCCAGCTGCCAAAAAAAAGGCCAAGCGTGTCCCACGGCCACGTGCTGATGAGGATGCACCGTCTCCACGACCAGCACTAGACACAGAGCCTGCTCTGCTTGCCCTCTCTTATTGGCTTGTGACTGTCTGCCTCTCCTTCTTGGCCTTCCAGACATACTAATGGCCTGTAGCTGCACTAAGCTGAGATATATATATATATATATATATATATATATATATATATATGTACTGATACTTGTAGGTTTAGCTGAACACTGTGAGCAGGACGCACCCCACTAACTTGTAGTTTTAGCTGAACACTGTGAGCAGGACGCACTGCACTAACTGTAAATAGTCTAGCTGCCTGACTGTGGTACTAAAAGGATCAAAAGAACACCAGCAATTTTCTTCAGGTAGCTGTAAATACTGTAACAAGACAAGCCTGCCTGTCAGTAAGAAGATAACAGGAACGGATCTAGCTGAACACTGTGAGCAGGACGCACTGCACTAACTTGTAGTTTTAGATGAACACTGTGCAGAGGTCTCACTACACTAACTTGTAGGTTTAGCTGAACACTGTGAGCAGGACGCACAGCACTAACTTGTAGTTTTAGCTGAACACTGTGAGCAGGACGCACCGCACTAACTTCTAGGTTTAACTGAACACTGTGAGGTGGACGCACCGCACTAACTTGTAGTTTTAGCTGAACAATGTGAGCAGGACGCACCGCACTAACTTGTAGGTTTAGCTGAACACTGTGAGGGGGACGCACCACACTAACTTGTAGTTTTAGCTGAACACTGTGAGCAGGACGCACCGCACTAACTTCTAGGTTTAGCTGAATACTGTGAGGTGGACGCACCACACTAACTTGTAGTTTTAGCTGAACACTGTGAGCAGGACACACTGCACTAACTTGTAGCTTTAGATGAACACTGTGCAGAGGTCTCACTACACTAACTTGTAGGTTTAGCTGAACACTGTGAGCAGGACGCACCGCACTAACTTGTAGGTTTAGCTGAACACTGTGAGGTGGACACACTCCACTAACTTGTAGTTTTAGCTGAACACTGTGAGCAGGATGCACTGCACTAACTTGTAGCTTTAGATGAACACTGTGCAGAGGTCTCACTACACTAACTTGTAGGTTTAGCTGAACACTGTGAGCAGGACGCACCGCACTAACTTCTAGGTTTAGCTGAACACTGTGAGGTGGACGCACCGCACTAACTTGTAGTTTTAGCTGAACACTGTGAGCAGGACGCACCGCACTAACTTGTAGGTTTAGTTGAACACTGTGAGGTGGACGCACCACACTAACTTGTAGTTTTAGCTGAACACTGTGAGCAGGATGCACTGCACTAACTTGTAGCTTTAGATGAACACTGTGTAGAGGTCTCACTACACTAACTTGTAGGTTTAGCTGAACACTGTGAGCAGGACGGACCGCACTAACTTCTAGGTTTAGCTGAACACTGTGAGGTGGACGCATCGCACTAACTTGTAGTTTTAGCTGAACACTGTGAGCAGGACGCACCGCACTAACTTGTAGGTTTAGCTGAACACTGTGAGGTGGACGCACCACACTAACTTGTAGGTTTAGCTGAACACTGTGAGCAGGACGCACCCCACTAACTTGTAGATTTAGCTGAACACTGTGAGCAGGACGCACCCCACTAACTTGTAGTTTTAGCTAAACAGTGTGAGCAGGATGCACTGCACTAACTGTAAATAGTCTAGCTGCCTGACTGTGGTACTAATAGGATCAAAAGAACACCAGCAATTTTCTTCAGGTAGCTGTAAATACTGTAACAAGACAAGCCTGCCTGTCAGTAAGAAGATAACAGGAACGGATCTAGCTAAACTGAATACAGTGTATATATATATATATGCAACACCTGGGATGCATATATATACACAATACACTGTAAGTGCAGATAACTGACTGACTGTTCTGCCTAATCTATCTAACTCAAATCCAATGACACTGTCTGTCTCTCTCTCTCTCTATCTATGAACGCCGGAACACACACTACACAGGGCCGCCGTGCAGGCGGCCTTATATAGTGTGGGGCGTGTACTAAATCCCCTGAGCCATAATTGGCCAAAGCCTCCTTGGCTTTGGCCAATTACGGCTCTCTGTTCAGACGGCGCTGTGATTGGCCAAGCATGCAGGTCATAGTGCATGCTTGGCCAATCATCAGCCAGCAGTGAATTATGGGCCGTGACGCGCCACTCAGATTTGGCGCGAACGGCCCATATCGTTCGTAATTCGGCGAACGGGCGAACAGACGATGTTCGAGTCGAACATGGGTTCGACTCGAACGTGAAGCTCATCCCTACCCCTGAGCAATAACTGGCCAAAGCCACCCTGGCTTTCGCCAATTACGGCTCTCTGTACAGCCGGCGCTGTGATTGGCCAAGCATGCGGGTCATAGTGCATGCTTGGCCAATCATCATCCAGCAATGCACTGCGATGCCGCAGTGAATTATGGGCTGTGACGCGCCACTCGAATTTGGCGCAACGGCCCATATCGTTCGTAATTCGGCGAACGGCCAAACACGAGATGTTCGAGTCAAACATGGGTTTGACTCGAACACGAAGCTCATCCCTACTCACAACCAACAGAATTTGTGACATGAAGATCACCAGCACAACATGGCTTCTACTGACTACCACTAATGTTAAAACAATTTGGTGAAAGATAGAAAGTATGACAGGTATCTGGTTTAAGAAATCAGTGAACATTATTTTTAGTAGGGAAAATAGTTAGTAAGTTACATTTAGAAATCTAAACAATGCTGTCTTTAGTAAATATCTAAAACAGGTGTTCTATACTCAGGAGGACATGGGATGGAATTAAAACCTAATTCTATTAAGTTTTTAATTTTAGTAAGGATCTCCTTAATTTGTAGAGAGATTTGATCTCATATTGTGTCCCTGTGATGCCTGTAGAATAAATTAGGGTACAAGCATTACCAGTACAGGAAGGCAAAGAGAGCAATAAACACAAAGTTAAAGTTATAAACCTAAAGCCAAAGCTAAAATTTAGAGATCTTGTAAAAGAGGTAGATAAATACCTTTGGGTGTCCCCTGCTGGGTGCCCAGGCTTTTCCCACCAGACTATTACACTATACTCATTCCTGACACACCTGAAAGTGTTGAATAGAGGTAGAGCTTGGAGCTCGTGAAACAAAGATTTGTCTTCTTCCTCCCCACTCTCCCCAGAGAGGTGAGTGTTTATCTGCTTCTTTTGGTGACAGTTTTGTCACCAAAGGGACTGTATTGCTTATCTTGTAGCGGTTTTCCATTTTATGCAGCTAGCAATCATAAAAGCTGTAATTTACAGTTAATAGCTTTGTGTAAGATCTAAGTCCCATAAATAATCGCAAACCTACAGTCCCAATAAGTAAATTGATTAGAACAAACACCAGAGAATGCCCTAATTTGATTTCATTAGAATAGAGCACCATGGTATTCGCTCTACTACATTTCGTGTCGATTGACTGGTGTTGAAGCATTTTCCATTGCTGATTATGAGTGATACATGAAAAGGAACTTCAGCCCCGGAAGAAGTTACCCCCTTCCTGACCAGAGCACTTTTTGCGATACAGCACTGCATTGCTTTAACTGACAATTGTGCGGTCATGCGACGTAGCATCCAAACAAAATTGACGTCCTTTTTTCCCACAAATATAGCTTTCTTTTGGTGGTATTTGATCACTTCTTTTTGCGCTAAAAAATAAAAAAAACAAAATATCCCCCAAAAATATATAACAAAACAAATTTTTTCCTCAGTTTAGGCTGATATGTATTCGTCTACATATTTTTGGTAAAAAAAACTGCAATAAGCGTATATTTATTGGTTTGCGCAAAAGTTATAGTGTTTACAAAATAGGGGATAGATTTATGGCATTTTGTTATAAATTTTTTTTTTTATTAGTAATGGTGGCGATCTGTGATTTTTATTGTGACTGCGACATTATGACGGACACATCGGACACTTTTGACACTATTTTCATTTATACAGCGATCAGTGCTATAAAAATGCACTGATTACTGTTTAAATGACACTGGCAGGGAAGGGGTTAAACACTAGGGGGCTATCAAGGGGTTAAGTGTGTCCTAGGGAGTAATTCTAACTGTGGGGGGGATGGGCTACCTAGGACATGACAGCGATCACTGCCCCCGATGACAGGGAGCAGTAGATCTCTGTCTTGTCACTAGGCAGAATGGGGAAATGCCTTGTTTACATAGGCATCTCCCCATTCTGCTGCTCCGTGACACGATCATGGGACACTGGTGGACATTGAGTCTGCGGGTACCGCTGGCACGGAGCACGTAGCAGGAGCGCCCACAATGCTGCTTCTTAAGGGGACGTACCTGTATGCCCATTTGCGCAGCCGTGCCATTGTGCCGACGTATATCGTCGTGCGCTTGTCGGCAAGCGGTTAAAGAAAAAAATAAAATTCAGCAGCCACTGTAGCTTCTGACTTTTAAGAAATATGCACAAAGTGCGTCCAGCAGTAATCACTGTGCAGAGAGCCACGAATAGCTGTGGCCACCTCTGACCTGTCATTGAACGGGGCTGGCGGCTGTAACTAGCCACTCAGAGCTGCAGCACGAATCAGAGGATTCCTGCCTCTACAATTCGCACCAACCTAAATCGCTGGTGTGAATGTGGCCTTATACAGCCTCCTGCAAACAGCACAGCCTTGTCTGGCAGGGCAGGAGACCTAAGTAACATTTACAGTTTAGGTCTTGTGCATTTTTCTGTGAAAGGGAAATCATCATGCTGATCAGTTATCTCTCTGTCGTTCATCTCTCTCCCCCTTTCAGCATGTTTCGTCCTGGCACTTGAACACTGGTTCGCTCCATGTGCTACTTCTCCCTTTCCCAGTCGGATTTGTGCTGCATAGGATTTGCAGGAGCTGATAGGTCAAAATCAGATATTTACACTGCTTCCATTTAAAAAAATGCAATCGATGTGTTAATGAAACCGAGTTATGAGTCAGCATAATACGTGATAAAATGATATGCAACACTAACATTTTGGTTTACATTTTTAAAAAGACCTGTCGAGTCTATCCTAAGTAAACTCTTGGAAGTCTGTTTAGTTGAATTGTTCAGATATTACAATGTAAGAGGTTATATCAATTTAAATTTTCATCACAACTTAGCCTTTGCTATGAGTTAATAAAATCATGTGGTCTAAATGGCCTTTACTTGGTCTGCCTGTCTTGTTGTATTACTTTGAATAGGTGTTTTGTTGGTTTGATATTGATGTAAAATGACTGACTTTAATATACTGTACTTTCAGTACAGCTATTCTGCGTGCACCTGTGTACTCAGTCTGTCCTTTCTGTCTTAGTTAATCTGTAAAGAGAGAAACAAAAAGGAAGAGCATAGTAAATAAAGCATGCATAATGGTTTATAAACACACATCATATGAATAATTTTTTGTTGTAAAAAATATACTTTATTTCATATAGACTATATACAAAACAAGATACTTTTTTGGGGTACATTCCACCCTGTACTGCGATGCAGCGCATGAATACACTACATAACAATACAGTTCCAGTCACACAATAAATACATTCACTCTACGGTATGATGCCTAACTCGTTGCGTGAAGAAAAGTTTCCTGAAACATCATACATGACGCCGCTTACCCCAAAAACATTGTGTGGCCCCTAAGGTACCACTGAAAAACCTAGCAGTGCGATGTCATACATGCAGTGGCTGAGTTAGACCCCTGTCCTGCATATCCTACATGGCACTGCAACTAAAAGAAACCATGCAACATTTCAAAAACAATTCAATAAGCAGGTGTGATAAGGAAGAGGGATAAGGGAGAGGAAAAGAGTTTACAAGCTCTTGTGAAAGGGCAAAGATACACAAGGGAGCGTGAGGGAAGGGGAAATCTTCAGACGTCCTCTTCCTCCTCAAAGTTCATAAAGTTATAGTCTCTGAGCAGACTGTGAATCAGTCTGTGACAGTCCTCAATGGACATC
Source organism: Aquarana catesbeiana (assembly GCF_042186555.1). Taxonomy (NCBI): domain Eukaryota; kingdom Metazoa; phylum Chordata; class Amphibia; order Anura; family Ranidae; genus Aquarana; species Aquarana catesbeiana. The sequence continues at coordinate 614,706,614 of NC_133324.1, forward strand.
ATCTCCTGCTGGTGGATAGGGCACTTTCTGGCACACCATACAAGCGTTCCTAAAGCAACACATCACCTTCATGCATCAATGTTCTCCTGTGTAAAAGTCCCACAGAATAGTCACACCAAAGTGTGTGATGACTGTCTGTGGTACAGAGTCTTTGAGGTCTGGTTCCTAGGCCCTCAACAGGTCCTGTGCAATGGGGCATTCCCAGACACATCATATGAATAATTAGGTAATTACTAGAATGCAGTGGAATGCCCTACTGACACTGTCCACACACCATCCACTACCCTACTGACACTGTCCACTGCTCTACTCACTGACACTGTCCACTGCTCTACTCACTGACACTGTCCACTCTTAATGTAAGCTAAGTTTATATTTTTACAGTGACATTTGTTTCAAAAAAGGGTGCTGAATCCCGGTGATCTTTGATCTCTTTCATGTAGTTTGGGTAGATCTCCACCTCTCAAAGGATGCCTAACCTAAAGAGATTTGATTACAAAATATGGACAGTCCTTACAAATGAGGGACAGTTGGCAGCTATGCTATTAGCCTCATACCTGAAAAAAGACATGTATGTGTCTTAAAATGGCATACTAGCAAGTGGAGATGGTGATCAGATTTTCAAATCACCAAAAAACTAGCTATTATATACATTATGCTTCTTGTAGTTCACCTGCCAAATGCTAGCCCCTAAATAGGCTGATGACTTCAGTGGCTACATTGTATATCAAATAGGCTTAGCCCCAGTCACACCGGTGCGACTTGTCATGCAATTTGACAGTTTCAAATCACATGACAAGTTGCACCCTATTGTCCACATTGGAAGTGGTCAAACCGGTGCGACTCCAACTCTGTCGGAGTCGCACCGATTTTGAAAGTACTTCCTGAACTACTTTTTGCACAGATGTCTTCCAAGTAGAATCTGAAGTAGCACTACTTTGAAATCCTGCTTCTTCAAGTGAAGTAGCAGGATTTCAATGTAGCGATCGGTGTGATCGGAGGCCTGAAAGTCTGCATAGCAACTCCAGCAAAATAAGATATTTGGCAAATAAAAGGAGAATCAGACATGCAATAAAATAACTGTGACTTTAAGCTCATACAGCTCCTGAACAAGTTCAATTAAAATCAACACATTGTCATACCAGTAGACTCAAATTATTCCTAGCTAAATTCCATTTTTAGGGATTGTTTAATATCCATTAAAAACATTAAAAAAGACAAGTCCCCCTGTCAGATAACAATGTCCCGGTGGGGAGGAGGTGTTTGGGGGGGGGTACTTTTGGATATTTTTTACCAGTGCTACCCCTCCTCCGGGCAGCGCAGCAACATGACACTGAAGCACCCCCCCGCACCAGGGGCCAGCTAACCCCCCCCCAAGTCCATCACTTACTATGCGACGGGCAGGCTGGCTGTGTCCTCCTCTCCTCGCTGGCTATGTCCTCCTCTCCTCGCTAGCTATGTCCTCTTCTCCTCGCTGGCGGTGTCCTCCTCTTCTTGCTGGCTGTGTCCTCCTTTCCTTGCTGGCTGTGTCCTCCGGGCAGCGACAACGGCCAGTCCGGATCCAGTGTCTCCTCTTCCACAATGCTAGGCATCCAATAGGATCACCTAGTGCTTTGGCCGATCAGGAAACAGGTCTCGCTGACCTGTCTCCTGATTGGCGGGGAGGCACTGTAGTGTGAAAACAGTGAGAATTAATTCGCTATGGTCACACAATTGAAGCCTATTAGAGACTCTTGCTCTAATCAGGTGCTTCAAAAAACACCCCCCCCCGCCCATCCCTGCCATAGGAATCCATGTGTCCGGCGTCCAGATAGGGGCCCTGCACATGGATAGGGAGGGCGGCGGAGGCATTAGGGGGGCCACGGGCTGCCACTGCTTATGTCTGTATAGCAATAGGAACTGGATTATCTATGGTCTCTTGGCTTGATCTTTGCTGGCTGCACAGCTCAAAGGACATGGGCTTTCCACACCTCATTCTTTGTATTTTTTTACGCTACTTCATATAGTATGCATAAGCAGAAGAAACCATCACTGCACAGAACAATGTGGCTCCTTACAATACTGTCCTATGCTCGCCTTTCTTATTTAATTGGCAGCTGCATTTAATAAACCAAGTAAGAATTTTCTGAGTAAAAGACAAGGAGGATTGGGATTGGTATAGAACATGCCTTATTACACACCTGGTTTCTGGCAATCGAATAAAAGTATTTTTTATGGAGAACTTCAATGCTTTGTGGAAATGATTAAATCACTGATAATATCAAATGTGAATAAAACAAAAGGTAACACAGATTTGAAAGTGTCTACTAGAAACTGTTTATTCCTAGGTAAGGCTGTTCCACATTTTCACATTCCATACAGTTAGTAATTATTCTTATATACAGTGTATATATTTCATTCTTTCAGTAGCAAGGAGTGGTCAGGTGTCTTTTGTAATGACCTTAAGGAGAGCATATTTCTACAGAATTTTCTATATCATTTATAACATTTTATACTAGATGATCATATCTCCCCTTAATGGTCTCTTTTCAAGGATGAATAAATCCAGTTTAATTAATCTTTCCCCATAGCTCCTTGAGGTCCTCCATGTCCTCTGTTAGCTTAGTTGCCCTTCACATAACCCTTCCTAGTTTTCTAGTACTTTTTTGTCAAATTGTGCCCAAAATTGAAACACATAGTTAAAATAAAATGTTCTTACTACCCTGTTTCCCCGAAAGTAAGACAACCCCTGAAAATAAGACCTACTTCCAGTTTTGCTTCTCGCTGTAATATAAGGCATCCCCCCGATAATAAGGCCTCCCCGATAATAAGGCCTTCCCGATAATAAGGCCACCCCGATGAAACAAGGCCCCCGAAGCTACCCTAAAGCGTCTGACTCCTCTGGACTGTAGTGGCGGGCGCCGCCGCGAAGCTCACTGATTGGCTGCAGCGCAGCCAGAGCTGTTCAGGCAGTGCGAGGTCTCTTTAAATCAGAGAGCCCGCGCCGCCGCCAGGACAAGCTGCCGTCTTCAGTTCGCTCTGCCCTGATGGAGTCTGGCTGACTCACAATTAGACAGTGAGTGAGTCGCGTGGGGCAGGAGTCAGGCACATTGTGTGGAATCTGGCCGGCACAGATACACTGGGGTGACTGAGGTGGAGGGGGGGTGGAAATCTGATAAAGGGGTGGGGGGATGTCTGGTAAAGGGGGGGGTGGAATGTCTGGTGAAGGGGGGAGAGACTAAATAATCCACTGTCCACTGGCACGGGGTGGGGGGAGGGGGACTCACTTAAAATGACACAGGGTGGATTTGAGGGGGGGGGGGGAATCAAAATGGCACAGGAGGATCAGAAGGGTGGGGGGGTCAATAAAAATGGCACAATAAATGTGTACCGTATTCTTCTTCATGGAAAAATAAGACATACCCTGAAAATAAGACCTAGCGCATCTTTGGGAGCAAAAATTAATATAAGACACTTTCTTATTTTCGGGGAAACAGGGTAATGCTTTGATAGGGGCCAACGTTTTATCTCTCTCTCAAGTACAAAGTACCTTGCTCCTTCTTAAAGATGCAGATTGGCTTTGCATGTTGTTATTAAGGGGATGATCTACCAGGACACCCAGATCTTTCTTTATCAATCATTTAACTATGAGTACAAAAACATCTATTGAGGCAGTAGCAACTACCTGATATATAGGGGTTGATTTACTAAAGGCAAATAGGCTGCTCAGTTTACAAGAGAATTTTCCCCCAGAGTTATATGAATGTGGTGACATTTCACTTTGCAAGGAATACCCAATCATGTGCAAAGGAAAATAAAAACTATTTTTGCGTTTACGTGACTGAATAATGGAAGTCATCAGTTCTTCACCTCATTTGCTAAGCTTTGGGGAAAACTTTCACAGAGCAACGTCCCTTGCAAAGTAAAGCGTCTATTTGCCTTTTTGCCTTTAGAAAATCAACCCCAAAGTCTCTGAGTGGATCAAGTTATCGAGTTGTCGAGTTTTTTTTCTATTACAATTTCAAACTATAGGGGTTATTTACTAAAGGCAAATCCACTTTGCACTACAAGTGCAAACTATAAGTGCAAAGTGCACTTGAAATTGCACTGAAAGTGCACTTGGAAGTGCAGTTGCTGTAGATCCGAGGGGGACATGCAATGAAAATAAAAAACAGCATTTTAGCTTGCACATGATTGGATGATAAAATCAGCAGAGCTTCCCCTCATTTCAGATCTACCCCTCAGATTTACAGCGATTGCACTTCCAAGTGCACTTTCAGTGCAATTTCAAGTGCACTTTGCACTTGCAGTTTGCACTTGTAGTGCAAAGTGGATTTGCCTTTTGTAAATAACCCCATACTGCTAATTTATATTGTAGTATTGTCTAGAACACATTTAAAGCAGAGGTCTGCTCACCACTGAAAAAAAATAAAAAACAACAGTTACATATACTGAAGCTGCTGGCTTTTAATAATGGGACACTTACCTGTCCTGGAGTCCATCAATGTCTGCACCGCAGCTGAAGTTTCCATCAGCTGTTGGGTGCTGCCGCCTCCATTGCAAGTAAGGGAACCCGGCAGTGTAGCCTTGCGGCTTCACGCCGGGAACCCTACTGCGCATGCGCGAGGCTCCTCTCCTCTCTTCTACTGGCCCAGCGACAGAGGGGAAGAGGAGGGAGCCAAGCCGTGACGTCAATATCCACGACTGTGGCTCCAGGAAGTGGGAACAGGATACCTGTCAGATGGGTATCCTTTCCCCCTTCCCCCCAAAAGGTGCCAATTGTGGCACCGGAGGGGGGGGAACAAATTAGTGGAAGTTCCACTTTTGGGTGGAACTCCGCTTTAAGATAAAGTGAATTCTGGAAGCTGTGCCCCCCCAAAAAAGTCAGGCAGAGGGCAAAGTACTAATCACCAGTATTGACTGACTGTGGTCTCCCTAAAGCTGATCCTGTTCCCATTACTGACTTACAGGGGTTGGTTTACTAAAACTGGAGTGTGTAAAATCTGGTGCAGTTGTGCATAGTAGCCAATCAGCTTCTAACTTCATCTTGTTCAATTGAGCTTTGACAATAAGCCCCCGTTCACATCGGTGCAAATTAACAAGCGATTTGACATGCCAAATCACAGTCTATTGCCGGCAACGGCACTGTCCCAATCTGTGTGAGACCGACTTCACGGCACCACACTGATTTTCAAAGTAGTTCCTGCACTGCTTTTGGCGACTTCTGGGGCGATTTCAATAGACATCTGTGCATGAACCCGCACAGATATCTTTCAAATCGCCCCCCGAACTCGCACTGACATGCGGGTCTGAAATCGTGTGAGTTCAGCTGAACTTGCACGATTTCAAACCTGCGTTTAGTGTGAATGAGGGCTCTAACCTGGAAGCTGATTGGTTTTTATGCACAGCTGCACCAGCTTTTGCAGTCTCCAGTTTTGGTAAATCTCCTCTACTATGACTTTTTCTGCACTGTGTCTCTGTGTGGTAGTGGCCATCTTGTTGGAGGCAGGGCTTTGATTCCTCATGTCTGAACCTCTAACAAGGATAACAGTGATGATATCATCAAATCTTACTTTAAATCTCCTGAGACTAGCAGCCAGAAACAACAGTGCATTGGATATCACACTCCAGATATACTGCTATGAGGCTGTAGACATAGGAGTGTCTAAGCAACCTACCATACCAGATAGTGTGCTCTTCTTATTTTTTTAGGGGAAATTCATAAAAAAATGTAAATCTTTCATTTCTAAATGTTTCCTATACCAAACTGTAGTAAAAATTCACTTTTATATTCTGGTCCCCTTTAAGAGGTGATAAAAGCTTAATACTAACTTTTTTTCTACCTATATATCTAACTATCACATTACTAGTCATCCATGGTATCCAATGCAAAGCTGGTACTTTTTCATCCTGTCCTATGGTTATTTATGGGTAAGCATATTACTTGGCTCATTTTAAAAGTGCATGTTTGTTTGTAAATTGGACTAGAACACCAGTAGTTAGGTTTAGCATAAATACATAATTTTCTGTTGCATAATCGTGATACTATTCCTTATAGACATGTGCAATTTGTTTTGTTCTGAATTCAATTTTCGACAAAATTCAACAAATTTGTTAATTCGGAAATATTCAAATTAACGAAAAAACGTTTCACAAATGTTTCTGAAAAAAAAATTTGAGAATTCGGAAATCCAAAAATTCGGAAATTCAAAATTTGAAAATTCAAAAATGTGAAAATCCGAAAAATAAGAATCAAAATCCAAAAATTCAAAAGAATAAAAAATTCAAAAATAAGAACGAAATTTAGAAAACCCAAAAATTCAAAAATCAGAAATGATAACTAACTAATAATAATAACTATTACTAAATAATTGATAGGTATTTCCTTTTAAATTTGGCTGTTAGCGAACTTAACAAATTTATCTGAAGTAATGAATTATCCGAAATAATGAATGCCGTATCTAAACGAATGGAACGTAACAAATTAATAATAATAAATAATTATAAAACCTTTTTATTATTTATTATTATTAATTTGTTACGTTCCATTTGTTTAGATGTGGCACTTGTTATTTCGGATAATTCTGAACTTTGGATAAATTCGTATATATGTTACATTCACTAACAGCCAAATTTGAAAGGATATTCCAATACTTATAATTTAATAGTCAGTTATTATTAGTTAGTTAGTTATTATTTCAGATTTTTGGATTTTCGAATTTTCAGATTTTCATTCTTATTTTCGAATTTCCGAATTTTTGGATTTCAGATTTTCGAATTTTGTATTATTTGAATTTCAGATTTTTGAATTTTCGAATTTTAGATTTTCAAATTTCGGATTTTTGAAATTCAGAATTTTCTGATTCTCGAATTTCGGATTTTTGAATTTCGAATTTTCAAATTTCGATCATAACGAATGACCCCAAAAAGGGGAAAAAAAATAAAATGAAACGAATACGAAAACGAATACATTTTTCGGCAGTGATGTCTAGTTCCTTATATGGTGAAGTTATCAGAAAAAAATAATGATACTGCCCTGATTGGATTTTTTGAGTCTTTTGATAGTTAAAAGTAATGATCTATGAATCTATTCAATATATGACAGGCCAGCTAGTAATTGTTTAGGCCATATAAGGTCGACTTGTTCCTTCCAAATTCCCCCCACCCTGTCTAAAAGTTTAAATGAAATAAATCTATTGTTCACTTGATAAAAGTTACACTTCCCTACATCATTTTGCAGCTGTATAATTCAGAAACTGTTTTATGACTCTTTCTCTGGAACAAAATGTTGTAAATCACTATAGTTGCAATAATGCTAGCTACCAAAGTGTTATAATTTTTTTTCTGCAAAAAATAGGTGTGGTCCTTAACAGACATTATGAATCCCCTGGAAGATTCATTCCTCCTTATTTGAGCCCCTGTTTCATTTGATTTTGATGTGTCTAAAGTAAAGTCGTTTTATGTGGCAACCTTGCTGGGTCTTGTTGTCATTTTACAGCTGCAAGCAGGAGTCAATCAATGTGGCTTCTGCTTGAATGATCAACAGCCAGTTGTAGTGTTCATTTACTTTAATTTTGCAAAATTGTATTACCATGGCCTGATAGTACAGATCATACACTAATATAGTAATCTCACCCTTAAATATTTGCACCATCTAGTGTAGTGATTAAAAAAAAAGAATACAAAAAAAAGATACAAAAAAAGGATACTCTTAGTTCTTTTGCAAATAACTTCACCTTTTGGAAATATCAGATCAGCACAATTGGTGTGCTATGTTAAATTTAAAATGTAAAAATAATTTGTATGATTCATTGATGGTCATGTCTCACCGCATATTGGTTATCAGTTTTTACCCTTCCTTTTTGTACTTTACATAAAAACCAATATAAAAATTGAAAGTAAAATGTAAAAATAAACAATTCTTGCAAGACAGTACCACCAAATGAGTCTTGTTTGTCACAAAAATCTGTGTAATACTTTGGCATCATAGGTAATCACAATGTTACTTAAAGTGGTTAAGGAAAAACTCCTATGCAACGTTTTTGAGTGAAAGTTTATACCACATATACTGCCACCCTTACCCAGCACTGCCTAGTAAATTAAATTGCACTAAACTTTAGGTGACCTTTCAAAGCCAATATGTGTTGCTTGCTAGGAATAATAATTCCCAAATGTGGTTCTTAGTAGACAATTTTGAGCAATAACGGACTGTTTGTTAAGCTGTTTTACTATCTCTGATTTTATTTTTTATTTTTTACATTCATATTCTAATCTAGAAATAAATGTGACATTTCACTTGTTTTATTACATAAGGGACAATGATTAAAGACTCTTGTAAAGGAGGTTTGTCTATCTGTATTAACTCTTATAATATTGATGTTGCTAAGCCACAACATAAACATTTGTTAAATTCATGTGAACCTTGCTCTAATTAATGAAATCTCAATTGGATCAGCTAAAACAACATGAAATACTATGTTAATATAAACTATTTGCTCATTAATATTCTGACTACATAAGAAAATAGATTTTTTTCCCTCTGTGTTTTACATGTACTGGGAAATGAAATGTCCTGAAAAGATTCACAAAGCTTTTAATGGCTAAAGTATATTTATTTTATTACAATTAATGAAAGATATAACATTTGTTACCTACTTTCCCAAGAAATTATGATTTATTGTTGGCATTTATTAAATAAAGTAAAAAATTATTGACAGCAATGAGTCTAAAAGTAGAATTCTAATCTACACCGGTGCTAATAACAAACAAGTCTTGCTGGACCTTGGAATACCACTACTGTCATGTATTTCGGTTGTATCTGCTATGTTTGCTTGTTACAGTTCAATAAACTGTATCTCTGTTTTAAAAAAAGAAATAAGTCTTGCTGGAAGGGATAAAAAAGAAACTGTTACTGCCCAACTTTAGGAAAATAAAAAGTCCTCCATTGTAGCCCACAGTGCAAGGGTTATCTACTCGTTTCTGTCTAGGGGACGAGAAAAGGACTTTTACCTAATCCAGCACACTCTGGCAGTGGACTGTACCTTTGCATCTTCATGTCCAATGTAGGGCTATAGGCCGTGCCTCAGTCTCCAAGGTGTCTAAGGACCTTAAACCAACTGGAATGTAGGGTCAAAGAGGCTGCAGGGACCGGTCTAGTAGCGCGGAGAAGCCTGTGAGATCAGAAAAAAAACCTTTATGTGCTCGATCCCCCTAAAGCATAAATGAGAAGTTAACCCTTGTAGCGTGCGCGCAGCTTCATTACATGGGAGGACTTTTCGTTTTCTCAAAATTTAGCTTCAAATTTCTTACCTTTCCTGGGAAAAGGATACTCAAGACTTCCTCCAGTGTTGGTCAAATCTCTATGCATGTATACACATGATCTCTACTAAAGGATAGAATCAGCTGGTATGACATGACTAAATGTTTTCGGTTATGTTACCTGCACTGGGGGGTGCCCAGAGCAGTATCGTCTCCAACTTTGTATTTATACATCCAGCAAGATGGTTTTTAAGTTATTGGAGAAGTATGGCCAAAGCTTTTTTGACAATACTTCTCTTATGGATCACAGGAGTGCAGTTCATTCTGCACCCCTGTGACCCATTTTCAGCTGACTGCAGACTAAAGCCCACTGTCGGCTGATGTCACAGAGCTGATCCAAGCTCTAAAAAGACTATATAGTTGGGATCCACCCAGATGCCTGGATTGGCAACTGGCTCAGCTTCTCAGTGTTCACTGTTAGTATATGATTCCATATATTGGTGACTAATATTACCATGTTGGGCTTCAAGTATGGAGTTCTCCTCAGATAGTCTAATTTAAGGGTTATCAGTAGGAAAACCAAAAGAAAACAGAACAGAAACAAGAAAGGCAATGGGTATAACACAAACAAGCACACCCAAGGGTAACAGAGAATAAACCAACGACATCAATATACAAGATCTATATACACAGCACAATTACATCCAACCACTACACCACACAAACATCTACACCTGTGCAAACACCCATGCATTCACCACACATCAGCTCAAACCCCCCCGCCGCGTGACGTCATCCTGTCCCGAACCTGTACCACTGCGCATGCGCTAGGACATGGCGCATGTGCGATTGCTAGAATGAAGTCAGGCAGGGAAGTGTAGAAGTCCCGCTACACTGCCCAGCCATTAACCACTCCTGGTCTATGCGCTCACCCACAAACACATCACAAGGATGTGTATAAATAATGGGAGCACAGTATAGAGCTCAATTTAGGAGGAGATGAAATGGGGAAACTCAACTCAAATAAAGCAACCTGTTTGTTTGAAACAACACTGTATTGTAAGTAACACAACAAGGAATGTACCCTTGTGGCTAACAGAAGCCAGTATTAAAAAAAAGGCTTAAAAACTTAATGTGAATAATTTACCAGGACCAGATGACTTATACCCAAGAGTCCTCAAAGAACTTAGCTGGGTTTTTGCTAGACTGGTATTCCTAATCTTTAAGGACAACCTAGTGACCGGAATGGTACCAACTTTACGAAAAGCTAATGTGGTAACAATTTTCAAAAAAAGGGCTAAGAAACATACCTGGAAACTACAGGCCAGTCAGCCTAACAACAATAGTATGTAAACTATTGGAGATTATGATAAGAGACTTTAACTACTTGATCTCCGGAAGAGTTATCTCCCTTCATGACCAGGCCATTTTTTGCTATACAGCACTGCGTTACTTTAACTGACAATTGTGCAGTTATGCAATGCTGTACATAAATGAAATTTACTGTCATTTTTTCCCCACAAATTGAGCTTTCTTTTGGTGGTATTTGATCACCACAGTTTATTTTTTGCACTATATACAAAAAAATATCAAATATTTTGAAAAAAAAAACAATATTTTTTACTTTCTGCTATAAAACATATCCAATAAAAAAATTTAGGCCAATATGTATTCTATGACATATTTTTGGTAAAAAAAAAATAATAAGGGCCCTTTCACACTGGGGCGGGGGCGGCGTTGGCGGTAAATCGCCGCTATTGTAAGCGGCGCTTTACCGTCGGTATTCGGCCGTTAGTGGGGCGGTTTTGCCGGAGGCCGAGAAAGGGTTAAAAACCACCGCAAAGCCCCTTTGCAGAGGTGCTTTGCCGGCGGTATAGCCTTGCTGTCCCATTGCTGTCCCTTCACCGCTCCGAAGATGCTGCTAGCAGGACCTTTTTTTCCCGTCCTGCTAGCGCACCGCTCCAGTGTGAAAGCCCTTGGGGCTTTCACATTGGAGACAAAGCAGCGGCACTTTCGGGTCGGTTTGCAGGCGCTATTATTAGCGCAATAGCGCCTGCAAACCGCCTCAGTGTGAAAGGGCCCTAAGCCTATATTGATTGGTTTGCACAAGAGTTATAGCGCCTACAAACTATGTATACTGGAATTTTTATTTATTTATTTTTTTATACTAGTGATGGCGGGTGTCAGCAACTTATAGTGGGACTGTGATACTAACTGACACTTTTGACACTTTGTGGGAACCAGTGACATTAACCAATACAGTGATCAGTGCTAAAAATATTCACTGTCACTGTACTAATGACAATGACTGGGAAGGGGATAAACCTCCAGGGCAATCAAATGTGTGTCTAACCAGTGTTTTTGTGTGTACAGTGTGCTGCTTTTACTAAGAGATGTGATGGATTTTATTGCCTGCTTTGCAGGGGAACAAAATCCAGCACATTCCCACTGACAGGATGGAGCTCTGTCTTGTCTAGTGTGTCTCCTCACCAGGGCCGGACTTTCCATTGGGCTTGACGGGGCTCAAGCCCATGGGCCCCTGGCCAATAGGGGGCCCCGCTCATTCCGAAAGCACCCGAGAGCGGGCCGAGATTGGCCGAAAGCCGCCGAGAGCCGTTGAGAGTCGCCGAAAGCGGCCAGAAGCCGCTGAAAGCCGCTGGGAGCGGCCGAAAGCCGGCTCTGTATCTCAGCGGCGCCATTTTTAAACTGAAAGGCTGCAATGACAAGGCAGCAATGACACAGGATCAAGGCTACACTGCAAATGACACTGGGGCAAGGCTACACTGACACTGGGCAAGGCTGCAATGACACTGACAAGGCTGCAGATGGACACTGATAAGGCTGCATTGATGGGCATTTAAATGTAAGTTTTTTTCCTTAAACTTCCCTCCTAAAAGCTTTTTTTCTTAAAATTCCCTCCTAAACTTGGGGTGCGTGTTATACGCCGGCGCGTGTTATACGCCGATAAATACGGTAATTATCATTTTATCCATTTTTATTGCTTTTATTAATCGTGGACCCAGGACGAATACCAGTACAGTATCCCCCACTTATACGCTTATATATTATCTACTTTTGTAAGTAGCCATTTGGCTGTTTTGTCTTGTCCAATTAAACAGAAGTTCTTTAATATGCACTGAGTCTGGCGCACCTTTTCCTTTTCTATTTCTGTTTTATAGAGCTGTGCATACGTATAGAAGGGTAGGGCCCGAAAGTGACTCAAGCCCAGGGGCCCCCACCACCCTAAGTCCTGCCCTGCTCCTCACTGATCAGTGGGTGCTGGCGGTCATCCATTGGCTAGCACCAGCTGATCGGCTTCTGCTTTGACTAATCACAGCAAAAGTGACGTGCCGGTGGCGCGCACGCGTCCCCCCCCACCCAGAAGCGCAGAATCACATATATATATATATATATATGTCATTCTGCACAGAGCAGCCACCCTGTAGCAGTAAAGCTGCTATAGGGTGGTCGGCAACTGGATATTCAGGAATTTGTTGATGAAAATTGTATCATTAGTAGTACTCAGCATGGATTTATGAAGAACTGTTTGTGTCAAATCAACCTCTTAACATTCTATGAGAAAGTGAGCTGTAACCTAGATAGTGGAAGGCATGTGGGTGTGGTGTAACTGGATTTTGGCAAAGCATTTGATACACTACCCCATAAATGCTTAATTACGTAATGCTTACAAATAAAAGTCAGTTTGCATTGATAACAGCGTATGTAACTGGCGAGAAAACTGGTTACAGGAGTGCTTCCAGAGAGTGGTGACAAATATCGTATATTCAGAGTGGTCCAGAGTTGTGAGTGGGGTGTCCCAGGGCTCTGTCCTGGGACCAATTCTGTTAAACCTGTTCATAAATGATATAGAGGTTTGTATAAATAGTTCAATCTCAGTGTTTGCTGATAATACAAAGCTAAGCAGGGCCATAACCTGCAAAATCTGGTGCAGCTCTTCATAGAAACCAATGAGCTTCCAGGTTTTATTGTCAAAGCTTCATTTAAAAAGCTGAAGTTAGAAGCTGATTGGCTACCATGCACCGCTGCACTAGATTTTTCACTTTCCAGTTTTAGTAAATCAATCCCACAGTGACAACGTTGTCACCAGGACAGGAAGTGAGGGGAATGCTACAAGTAAAACAACTTTTGTAGTAGTTTTCTTTGTCCAAACAATTTGTATTGTTAGTCGATATGTTCATCAAAAAACAAAAATGTCTCCTGGTATTTCTTGGGCAAACAATTCCTACTGCTTCCTGAGAACTAATTTTGTGCCATGCGTTTAAGAAGATTATGCTGAGATTTGTATCATTGGGGTGGTCTGTGACAGATAAGCAGACTGAAGGAATAAATGCTTCATTGTCAAAAGAGAGGGTATAAAGGCTTATTTGTTATGTTTTTAAGTGGCATTTAAGAGCATTCCATAAGCCTTTTTTTTATGTGGATTAAACATGGTGTTATCATTTGAGAAGATGTCACTGTAGTATTTTATCTTCTGATAAGAGCATTTAGACTTCATTGGTTACTTTGCAGCACTCCTGTCCAAGTGTGCCGTGTAGAATGGTTGAGATGGTGCATGAAGTGTACAGGCGTCATTAGAAACAGATACAATTTTAAGTCCAATGTGTAACCAGTTAAATGATGGAAGATAACCGAAAACATAAGGTGAAACCTCTTGCGCTGTGTAGTATGTGGCGTCTCACATAGGGAAGCCGATACACACCTCTCCTGCAGAATTCTTGGCAGGCAGTGTTATGGAGATTATAGCTGACAGGCACAGTGGAATATGTTGAGCTAATAGATTGCAGTAGCTGAGTGTAGCAGCTAATCGCAATGCACCATTTTTTCATGACCTGGCGTGTAAAACTGACTCTTTTGTTTTACTGGGGAAAAGCAGAAGTAGAATCCAGACCCCAATGTTGGTGGTGACGTGCATGTAGCAGCAAAATGTATCCACAGCTGTGTCTCTTATCAGCTATGTTGACTGGAGCACCCACATTGACAGGAAGGTTGTGTCCCCAAAAAGAATATCCTATTTAAAAGTTTGCAACACTCCTGCTCCTAAAATATAACTGTATAAGTAAACATGCAGAAACTGCATGTTTGATGACATTTAGTTTGCTAAAACACCATGCATAACACAAAACTGCCTTAAAAATAAAAGCAACCAAAAAATGTTTTTTTATCCTTTATTACAATTCAGTGGTGTAATGAACAGTTTATTTTTTTATCATATATTACTACTCAGTGTTGCAGATATCCAGCAGCAGCCTCTTTCTGTCTACATGCATGCAGTCCAGCAATAGCTGTATGGCATTTCTCAGGTGGGTTTCCTGATGGTGGCAACCAGCTGCGGCTGGCCTTAAGAGGCGCAGGGGCGCTGCCGCCCTTAATCACCATGCGCCGGTGCCTAATCTCCATGCGGGGCGCCGGACGCATAGATTTCTACAAGCTTTTTGTTTTTTGAAACACATGATAAGAGCCTGAGGCACTAATTGGCTTCAAAAAGGCTGCTCTCTCTCTCCTTTTCTTTCAAAAAGGTTGAGCCCACCCACTTGTGACATTAGCAAATCAACATTCGCTATTGTCTTCCTGCTTCTCCTCCCGGCCAATCAGGATAGAAAGAGGGTCTTAAGGCTGGATTGGCCGGGAGGAGAAACCGGGAAAGCCACCCGTGACCTGGATGGAGTAAGTACGGACCTGGCCGGGGGGGTGACCTGTGACTCTTGTTTTTTTGGTGAACATACTGCCCACTGTACTGATCTATCTGCTGATCATTCCTGCTGACGCTAAGGAGTCCAGTACATGCCAGTGAGATCCCGGGCTGGGGTTACAGCCACTCGCCTAGTGTGGTCCCCTGTAATAAGGGACCACCGATTTCTGGTAAGCGGCAGTCCTTTCTGTGGTGGAGGATATTTTTTCACTTGTCACTTTAGTGTGGAACCTCACGGCACATCACTTTTGGATTATCATCATAATTGGACTTTTTTTTTGTTTTATCTTGTCCACTTTTCACTTTCATCAAATCATTGGACAATTTTTAGTTATATTTTTATTATATTCTTTTATTATATTTTATTTGTATTTTTTGTTATACACGTATCTGCATTCATATGTTTGATGCACTATATATTTTGTCTACCATTTAGTTTGATGCACTCATTTTGCACTCTTGTTTTGGGTCTTTTTAACTTTAATTTATGTTACTTACTGTTTCTTTTTGGCACCTATGTCATTTTGTTTATTATTTCCACTATTTAGCACGACTTTTTGCTCTGTAAATCCGTTTAGTGTCGTATAACACTTTTTAGTTCATCACAGCTCATCACATTGTACACTCTATAGCACAGTATCCCTTTTATACCTACTGGTGCTCAGGTGCTCTGAGATTCAGCAAAATGGCAGCTTCCAGCAAGAAGAAGCAAGGGCAATGCTGGAGAAAATTTACAGCACATACAAATTTTGGTAGCATAATTATTAACGTGTAATGTATGATCCTTGGCAGAGAACATTATTTCCAAGTTGTTATAAGTAAAGTTTCATTTTAACTGATCTGATTACTATAAACTGAGTTGCAGTTTGCTTTTCTTTCTTCATCCTTACTTATGTTTGCATTACCTTACTGAATGTGTACTAAATTACATACATGTAGCGCTACCCTCGTAGGAGCCGCTTGAGTATTACACTTACAGTTCTCACTTCTTTTCTGGCAGCCAGGTGCAAGGTATTTTCGGCAGCTAGGCACACATACACTTAGGCTCGATGTAGTCAGTGACCAGTCTAGAGCATGTTGTTTCTGTAGTCTTATTTGGAGACCTTGGATAGGGTAGGGGATTTGTAGCAGGATACTCCAGAATAAATTACTAAATTACATACATGTATCGCTACCCTCGTAGGAGCCGCTTGAGTGTTACATTTACAGTCATCACTTCTTCGCTGGCAGCCAGGTGCAAGGTATTTTCTGCAGCTAGGCACACATACACTTAGGCTCGATGTAGTCAGTGACCAGTCTAGAGCATGTTGTTTTTGTAGTCTTATTTGGAGACCTTGGATAGGGTAGGGGATTTGTAGCAGGATA
Organism: Aquarana catesbeiana; assembly: GCF_042186555.1. Taxonomy (NCBI): domain Eukaryota; kingdom Metazoa; phylum Chordata; class Amphibia; order Anura; family Ranidae; genus Aquarana; species Aquarana catesbeiana. Next base: position 614,722,926 of record NC_133324.1, read on the forward strand.
CTCCAGAATAAAATTATGTACTTGAGGACTATAGCCGATGTAGAATTGAGTAGTAGGTGAAGTCCCCTTGCTGATGAGCAGATAGCAGACTTCTCCTGTGTAGCAATGTAGAAATTAATAGCATGAGCAAAGTCTCTTGTAAAGCAGAACAGATAGACAGAGCTCTTCAGGTACAAGCCAGTTACGGCAGAATGCTTGGCAGTTCAAAAGTAGTAGAACTGAGCAAAGTCCCATGCAGTAATCACAACTGGGCAAGCTCTTCAGATCACTAGCCAGCGATCCCTTTTTGTTGGACCCTTGGCTGACTGTACTAACACAGAGGGGTAGCCAAAAAAAAGAACAGGCTGCAAAATCATTGGTCTGTACTCACTGGAGTTGCAAACAGATCTTCAGGCAGGGCTCCCTTTCAGTCAGGGGTCACTCCTTTAATTTAGCTTTAGGCCTACCACTTGAGGCCACATGGCAGCAAGTGCCACGGGTGGTAAGCCTACCTCACCCCTGGCTGGTGCACTTCACCGTTTGGGAAAGAAAGGACCCAGAGATCACATGTTCTCTGAATATATAGGCCAATCCCAGCATGCTCAGGGGCACCTCCCCTGTAATTGGCTGGGACTGCTACATACTCCTGCTGCCTATTTGCCAAACTCCCACCCATGTTATAGAAAGCTCCAGTAGTTTCTAGGAGGCAAGAGGAGTCCAAGCAAACTCCACAGCACCAGAACACAGTATCATCCATAACTAATAAATTACAGCATTCTGTTAAGCAGATCTGCTGAAGATAGATTTGACTCTAGCCCCACAAAAGAGCAAATTTCACTAGTCTAAATATTTACATCCTAGCACCTCAACAAGGAGGATGCTACATACAGTAATTATTGCTGTAATGCATGTGCATTATATCACAAAAAGGTTAATTAAAGCGGAGGTCCTCCTGAAAATAAAAAAATTAAAAGTCAGCAGCTACAAATACTGCAGCTGCTGACTTTTAAAATAAGGACACTTACTTGTCCAGGGAGCCCGCGATGTCCCTATCTGAAGCTGACCCGTCCCTCAGCTCCGGGTGGAGGCGCCGACATCTTCAGTAAGGGAATCAGGAAGTGAAGTCTTGCGGCTTCACAGCCTGGTTCCCTGCTGTGCATGCACGAGTCGTGCTGCGTGTTCTGAGTGGTCCCTATTGTCTTCTGGGACCTGTGTGTCTCCCAGAAGACAGCAGAGGGAGGGACGGAGAAGGGGCCAGACATGGCGTAGATCGCCGTGGATACTGCGGCGATCTTTTGCGGGAAGTGGGAGCAAATACCTGTATTAGACAGGTATCTGTTCCCCCCTCCCCCCTGAAAGGTGTCAAATGTGACACCAGAGGGGGGAGGAACCGGTTCAGCGGAAGTTCCATTTATGGGTGGAACTCTGCTTTAAGTTGGTGTCTTTTATATTAACTGCCATCAAGTTTCACAAACAGTATATAATCAATGCAAGCCTCTTATGCTTTTGGGTTCCTCTGCCCAAACATTTTGCCCACCACCATTAACTGTTCCTGTTATTCCTGTACAGTAATTGTTATGCCAGTTTTTCCAGAATATTATCAGTGGAAGCTGAACTCCTCCAACTCTCATCCATCTAGTATTGTGTTCCAAGCATTGCTGTCAGAGAGTATAGCCAGGTCATCGATTTCCCTGCAGACCACACTACTAAAAGAGGAGCTCCAGCCCCCCCCCCCAAAAAAAAAATAAAGTTGGCAGCTACAAATACTGTAGCTGCTGACTTTTAATATTAGGACACTTACCTGTCCAGGCATTCAGCAGTGTCCTCACCAAAGCCGATTCTTCAATCGGCTATCGGGTGCTGACGTCACCATCTTGACTAAGGGAAACCAGCAGTGAAGCCTTGCGACTTCACAGCCAATTTTCTACTGTGTATGCGCGAAGTGCACTGCCCTTTGTGAATGGGCTGCAGTCTTCTGGGAACTGTGAAGTGTCCCAGAAGGCTGCAGGGGAAGCAGGGGGGACAAACTTCCGGCTCAGTTTGCCGTGGCGACAATGCAAGAAGGGGAGGATCTGTGCATAAAGGATCAAACAGCCTTTTTACATAATGCAGAGGATTAACCCCTAAGGTTTCACAGTGAGTATAACAAGCATGCTTTACTGCATAAACTGATTTTACTGTTGTGGGTTTAGTAACACTTTAACCACTTACGGATTGCCTGTCTTCATTTTATGTCGCTATTTTAAAGATAACCCCGGTATCCCCTCCCCGCCCCCCCTTCCCGCCGCTCTCCGGTACCTTCGCTGCAGCGGTGGAGGCGATCGTGTCCTGTCCTTGGCTTGGCAAGAAGGTGAGTGAAGGGAAGATGGCCCCACCCTTCTCCATATCACTGCATCACTTTTTATTTATTGCATTTTAGTGTAAATATGAGATCTGAGGTCTTTTTGACCCCAGATCTCATATTTAAGAGGTCCTGTCATGCTTTTTCTCTATTACAAGGGATGTTTACATTCCTTGTAATAGGAATAAAAGTGACACAATTTTTTTTAAAAGAACAGTGTAAAAAAATAAAACAAAAGGTAAAATAAATAAGAAAAAAAAAATGTAAACGCGCTCCGCCCTGCCGAGCTTGCGTGCAGAAGCGAACGCATACGTGAGCAGCGCCTGCATATGAAAATGGTGTTCAAACCACACAAGTGAGGTATTGCCATGATCGGTAGAGCGAGAGCAATAATTCTAGCCCTAGACCTCCTCTGTAAGTCTAAACATGCAACCTGTAGAATTTTTTTAAACGTCACCTATGGAGATTTTTAAGGGTAAAAGTTTGTCGCCATTCCACAAGCGGGTGCAACTCTGAAGCGGGACATGTTGGGTATCAATTTACTTGGCGTAACATTATCTTTCACAATATCAAAAAAAATTGCTGTAACTTTCAAAGTAATTTTCTAACAAAAAAAAAACTGTTTTTAACTTGAAAATAACAAATCTCAGAAAGAGCTGTTTAAGTGGTTAAACTTGTTTAAGTGGTTAAACAAAGATAAAAAAAAGTTCCACTCACATGCAGCAGTGACTAAGCTGACACCCAGCAGAATCCAGCAGTGTAATCTCTGTGGGAGCTGCTGACCGCCACTAAGGCATTATGGCAAAACAGCCTGCGTTCCACCGTCCCGGAAACTGCGCCATCGGAGATTGTAGTGAAAGAGGATCTACAGCCCCCCCCCCCCAAAAAAAAATTAAGTTAGCTGCTACAAATACTGTAGCTCCTGACTTTTAATATTAGGGCACTTACCTGTCCAGCCATTACAATAATGGTATTGCTAGCATTGGATACGTGCTCCACATGAATTACTGGGTGACATTTTACTACAAACAAGAAACCAAAATGCATGGAGTTCCCCCTAAAAATGCACACCTGACCCTTAGCTTTGTTGAGGGTCTTGTATGGATTTTAATGGGGACCCACAAAAACATCAAAAAATGGTGTGAAATCCTCCAAACAATTCATTCAAACACTCATAAAAGTATGCAGCCTGGCTTGCGAGCAAAGGGGGAGACGAGCTGCATGTATCCCCCCCCTAACATTCTCCCCCAAGACAGTACCAAGCAGCTTGCCCTCAACGTGGGGAGGGTACTTAGGCCTGGTGGTTGTCAGGGTCTGCTTTGTGCTGGGGTCTTATCAGAATCTAGAAGCCCCCTTTAGGAACAAGGGGGTTCCCAGATACCAACCCATACCATACCAGTACATAGTACCCCTACTCATTCACAAAAAATAGTCAACCCCAAATTATTGGAAAAAAACAATAAAAACGAATATTGCCCGAGGATTCTTTCAGCTCTGATGTGTTTGGGTGTATACTGTATATACACTTCTGATGTGTTGAGATTTATAACTCTGGTCAGATGGCTGTTTAATCAATGGTCATTGATATTTCATTCACTGTCACAGTTAATCAGGACTACTCTATTAACAAGATTAACAAGCTACCATCTCTCAAATGATGCTTCTGGACGTGACTAGGATATCAAACATAAACTATACAGCTTTCCTACAACTTTAATTTAACAGCAGTAAGAAATAGTATATGTTTTTAAGATCTTGCTTTAGGGGCCATGCTGATAAGACACCCATGGTAAATGTTTAACCACTTGCCGACCGCCGCATGTACATTTATGTCGGCAGAATGGCATGGCTGGGCAAATGGGTGTACAGGTACGTCCCTTTAAATTTGCCGCCGTGTGGCGCGCGCACGACCCTGCCGGGAGCTCCGTGAGTCGGATCGCGGGTCCCGCAGACTCGATCGCCGCGGGGATACCAGCAATCGTTTCACAGAGCTGAAGTATGGGGAGATGCTATTGTAAACAAGCATCTCCCCGTTCTGCCTAGTGACACTGTCACTGATCATAGCTCCCTGTGATCGGGAGCTATGATCAGTGAAGTGCCGTTCCTAGCCCATCCCCCTAACAGTTAGAAACACTCCCCAGGACACACTTAACCCCTCCCTAGTGGTTAACCCCTTCACTGGCAGTGTCATTTTTACAGTAATCAATGCAATTTTATAGCACTGATCGCTGTAAAAATGATCCCAAAAATGTGTCAAAATTGTCCGATGTGTCCGCCATAATGTCGCAGTCACGATAAAAATCGCAGATCACCGCCATTACTAGTAAAAAAAAATTATTAATAAAAATGCCATAAAACTAACCCTTATTTTGTAGACGCTATAACTTTTGCGCAAGCCAATCAATAAACGCTTATTGTGATTTTTTTTACCAAAAATATGTAGAAGAATACGTATCGGCCTAAACTGAGGAAAAAAAAACTGTTTTTTTATATATTTTTCAGGGATATTTATTATAGCAAAAAGTAAAAAACGATGCTTTTTTTTTAAATTGTCGCTCTATTTTTGTTTATAGAGCAAAAAATAAAAACCGCAGAGGTGATCAAATACCACCAAAAGAAAGCTCTATTTGTGGGAAAAAAAGGACGTCAATCTTGTTTGGGAGGAACGTCGCACGACCACTCAATTGTCAGTTTTAACGACACAGTGCTGAAGCGCAAAAAGTGCTCTGGTCTTTGGCCAGCAAAATGGTCCGGGGCTTAAGTGGTTAAATTGTATCATATTTGTTTGGTAATTATAAGTTATAAAATACAATTTCTGTTTGTGATATTTTATAAAATAAAAACAATGCTACAATGGCTTAAACAGTATCTTAGCACCACAATCTGTCTCCATGATCCATGATTTATTAAGAAATCACTTTGAAAAACGCCCCCTAGGATTTCTAGCTGTGGCCATCTTGAGTAAGGGCAGATGATTCATGCAACATTTACTTCCTGGAATCCATATGTCCCTAGTTCAGGTATGCAGCCAGGAGGGTGTGCTTAGCTGAGAAAGTCCCTCTACCCCTCCTCCAGATGAGAGAAACAATTTTGGCCTAGGCCAGAAACCGGGAAGCAACTGAAGAAGTGTAAAGAAATGTAAAAAAATGTAACAACATCCCTAGTCCAAAATGTGGATAAAGGGATGTACAGTATTATAGTCTAAATCAAGCAGCAAAAAATGCATGCTTGGATAAGACAGTCTTTTACACTGTTTTGTAGTTGGAGCATTATTATTTAGCAAACCTCTTTTCCTTCTTTTAAGCATGTGTATTCCTGGTACAGAATGTCAACATTTTCAGAGAATAATTTTGAATGTTATTAGTGATTCTGTTCTAGATGATGATTCACAGTATGTGCCCACCATAATATAGCGTGAGAAGCTATGCAGTTTGGATCCAGTGCATATTAAATTATATGGCTTGTAAAGCACAGAAAATGTGCCTGTGTTGTTTCTGCCAAATGACTGGTCATTTACTGTTGCAGATTTGGTAAGTTGATTTTTTTTTAATCTATAGACATGAAAAGGAAGAGACAGCTCTTTTGTAATGATATCTAGACAAAAGACTTGATATATTGCTTTACAACAATTGGGTTATACAGTATATTCAAGTTTCCAGCAAGAGTCGTGTAGCTGAGCTGTTTAGGAACCAAGTAATGTTCAAATAACTCACCAAGGGAATAATAGGGAAAAATCAGAACTAGAATACTGTAGTATGAATTACATTTTTGTTTGTCAGTAGTGAAAGTGGGAATGTTTCAGTAAGCAAGAGGATGTGAAGGTTGCAGCTTGTATGCGGTCTACTTTAAAGACACAAATTACAAGAAAGTGAAGTGAGTTAAGATATACGGTACTCACATCCTTATAATTATCTGTGTATTGTTATAAACTTTCATATACAAATTTACTAAGGCAACCAGTGGATTGAATGGGGAAAATCCAACAGGGTGGTTGTGCAGAAGTCAATCGTCTTCTGTAAAACCTCTCTGCTCTTACGTGGATTGAAGTTCAGCTAGTCACTGCTAAACCTGGACACATTTTGATCCATGTATGACCCTTTTAAGACAACTGTAAAGTTGAATTTAATTCGGTTTTCCTATGAATAGTCTTTCAGAATGATTTGAATATTACTCTGTTTACTTATTTTCTGGACGAAATAGTACACTTATGCTGGCCCAGACATTATGTTTGCTTTGCATTGAAAAGTCCTTTACCTATTGACTCAGAATTCTTAAAAACAAATATTTCTAGTTGAGTAGATCTAAACCCTAACTGCATTATATTAAAGCAGCACTTCAGTCTGCCTCCCTGGGTTACACCGCCCCTTCCCTAGGTTGCCACCATTTAATGCATGCATAGATGTGACTTCAGGCTCTGCCCAGCCTTGGGTCCTGGCAGAGCCTGTCGGCACATCTGTGCACACGCAGATGGAGGAGGAGGCAGGGTGGCACAACATCACCATTAGGGGCTGCTTAAAGTGATTGTAAAGCTCCCATTTTTTTTTAAAATAACAAACATGTCATACTTACCTCCACTGCGCAGTTTGTTTTGCACAGAGTGGGCCCGATCCTGGACTTCTGGGGTACCCTTGGCGGCTCTCGCGGCTCCTCCTCTTCAGATATCAGATAACCCCCTAGGAGAAGCGCTCTCCCAGGGGTTTACCTTGCAGGCGCGCTCCCGAGTCCATCATTCAGTGTCCATAGACGCCGAATGTAGGACTTGGCCCCGCCCCCGGCACCAGCATCATTGGAATTGATTGACAGCAGCGGGAGCCAATGGCTGCGCTGCTATCAATCTATCCAATCAAGAGCCGAGAACCCTGGGCAGAGGAACAGCGTGTCTCCGCCACGGGAAATTCCAGGGCTCAGGTAAGTAAAACTGGGGGGCTGGTCACTGCCAGGTGTTTTTTCACCTTAATGCATAGGATGCATTAAGGTGAAAAAACATGAGGGTTTACAACCCCTTTAAATCTTCTACAACCACTTCCTTACTGCATTTCTTTGCTTCATTGGTGACTTAGGGCTGGATTTACTAAAGGCAAATAGACTGTGTACTTTGCAAGTAGTTGCTCCACAGTTCATTAAATGGGGAAGGGAGCTCGGCTGTATTCAATCGTCCAATCATGTGCAAGCAAAAATGAGGGCAGAGCACACAGCGGGGAATTGGTGCTGCTGTGGGGTTCTAGTACAGGTGGGTCAGAACAGCGCTGGAGGCTTTTTTCTACTAATTTCAATCCTCCTGCAGCTCCCCTGCAGCATCTGAAGCCAGCAGGAGGGGAGAAAAGGAGAAGCTGCCAGCAGGGGAGCCACATGAGGATCAGTACTGTGAGGGGGAAAATCTGAGCTGGGGAGGCAGAGAAGAGTGGTGGGGGCAAAGTTGGAAAGGGTGCAAGGAGAGGCAGAGTGGTGGGGGATGGTGCAGCAGCTGCGACAGAGAACAGATAGGGCTTCTGCTGTTCCTGTGGTTCTGATTTCCTGGATGCAGCCAGGGACACAGTCATGGTGGGACAGGTTACTGAAAAGCGTATTTGTCCCAGAAAATCCCGGACAGTTGACAAGTATGGGTTTGGTGTTCTGCCTTAAAATATTGACTTATAAAATACTGAAGGCAGAGGTATCCAGGCAGCTTGTTTTTTGGGAAGGAGCTCAGCTATGGAAGTATTTCTATTACTATAAGTACAGGTTTCTTTAAACTTGGAGCTGTCATTGCACACCCTTTCCGTTTGTCTGAGAAAAACTGAACATAATCCCATAACATGAAGCAAAGCCAAAGTTTTCTCATCTCCTGCCAGAAAAACATTTTTAATTGTTATTAGGAGGTTTGAGTGCTGTTTTTATGATGCAATTGTTTGAGCCCTCTACCTCTTGTTACCCAAAACATGGCTTGCAAGCTGTCAAGGGTTGAATAGCCACGTATAACAGTTACCTGTCTGATAGAAATATCAGAATTTTTAAAAAACCAACTGACTTTGCCGACGTTAAAAACTTTTGTTTTGATGTGTTTGAGTAAACGTGACCACAAATATAAAGCTTCCCATACAAAGCCTCAAGTGCCACAAAGCGTTTGTAATCACCATCCAGTGGATACTGGAAAATCAATTCAACAAAAGGTGTTTTTGCAGTCATAATGATGATATACATTAGAGATGCTATGTGGGATTCACATACAATATACAAGATCCATCTCAATGAGAATGAAAAGGGGTCGTTGGCTATAGTTCTAACTGTAACTCCCCCATGGGAAAGCCCATCAATTCAGCTTTAGCTTGGGATAGGGTTGACAGCCAGTACAAGCATAAAAGAGATATCCTTTTACTGCACAATATAGCCATGGATCAAAAAAGGAGCAAGTATTTCATGCACTTGGTAGCCTGAAGGGTTCCAAAGAGATTTAAGAACTATAGTGATACATCTTAAGGCTGATTTTACACTGCTGCATTGCGGTAACATTCTCATTAGTGTAACATGGAACACCATGCAGTTTGCATGTTGATATGCTTCAATGCCATTCATTCTTAATAGAACCCCAGGACACCTTCTCAACAGACATGAGTTGCAGTACTCCACAACGCATGGTAATGCACTACTGTGTGTTGTCTTGTGATGGGCCACATTACAAAAAATAGTACATGTGCATTAGGCAGCCTAGTCAAATGAGTTGCCTTTACATAATGCATGTTAACGCACTAAATAATGTGCTTTAAAATTAATGCATCGCAACATTGTGAAACCAGCCTAAGTCTGGTAGGTTGGGGAACACATTTTAGTGGTTAGGTTTAGGGTAAGGACCGGGGAAAGGGGATTAAGTGTTAGGGACTATTTAAGGGTAAAATGTTTATTATGGAGGGAGGTTAAGTGTTAGGGGCCCATTTTAGGGATAAGGTTAGGGTTTAGGTAGTAGGGTCGGCAGAGCAAGGTTACATGCTATGGAGCTTTAGTGCAATGGATACTTTATTAGTATGTAAAACACTGGGCAGCTATGCATTCACATTATTCTTGGCACATGGAGCCTCAAGCCAACTACCCTTTATGCAGAGAACAAATACAAGGGTTGGACAAAAGTATGGAAGCAAGTATGGTAAAAGAACAAAATCGTTACCTAATATGGTGTTGGACCACCTTTGACATTCAAGATGGCCTGAATTCTCCTAGGAATTGACAAATGTAAGTCTTGGATGGTGGATAATGGAATCTGATACCACTCTTCATGCAAAAATCTGGGTCACAATCCTGGCAATACCCTTTTGTTTCTTTTGGTCAGTAGACCATGTCGACCGCACTTATGCTTATCAGACGACGTTTTATTGAAAACTATGTATGCCGTCATAACCTTTGATAATGTACGTTGCGACACTGCAATTAAATTGGCAACTTCAGTCACAGAGGCACCAACTAAGTAGGCACCAACAATTTGCCCTCTTTGAAACTTAGTAAGCTCTGACATCACTCCGTATTACTAGAAGTGCATGCAGTGAATGATGAAAGTGAGGCTTCCCACCTTTTAGATAGGTGTCTCATCACACAGCGGAAGCAAAGGAATCTTATATCACTTCTGCTTTCAACACAAAACTTGTCACTTTCACACCTGCAAATCATGTAGTGTTTCCATATTTATGTCTAACCCCTGTATTTTAAGTTTAGATCTGATTGGTAGCAATGAAATTCTTAGTACTGATATTTTTTACATCAGTGACAGCAAGGAACCTGTAGTAAGTGTACTTGGGAATAGCTCTTCTGCAGGCCAAGCAGGGGTTCACCTACACCAACAAAAATATATAGGCTGAGATCCCTCTGTGCACCCCATAGTTTATTTTTAGTTTTGACTAGAATGTGCCTTTAACATTGGGGATACAAATGATTTGAAATGATATATAAATTCAAATACAGTATAAATGTATGTTTTATTAAATGTCATGAGTATAAAAATATGATGGTCTCGCCCTACAATATAACATGACTCATTCTGGCATGACACACTTGTCAGCTTAGGGTCGGTTCACACATGGGCAACACGACTTTAACGCGACTTTGTACCGCGACTTCAACACGGCTTCAGCGCGACTTTGGCACGACTTCGGCAAATTACGAGGCGACTTCAAGTCGCCTCCATGACGGGCGACTTCGCTGGCGGCCCCCCCCCACCGTACCAGGCCGCATGCCCTCAACATGGGGGGTGCTTTGGGGCATGGGGGGCGCAGTGTGCGCCCCCCCCCAAAGCACCTTGTCCCCATGTTGATGAGGACAAGGGCCTCTTCCCGACAACCCTGGCCGTTGGTTGTCGGGGTCTGCGGGCGGGGGGCTTATCGGAATCTGGGAGCCCCCAGATCCCGGCCCCCCACCCTATGTGAATGAGTATAGGGTACATGGTACCCCTACCCATTCACCTAGGGAAAAAAAGTGTCAATAAAACAAACAGTACACAGGTTTTTAAAATAATTTATTAGGCAGCTCCGGGATCTTCTTCCGACTTCGGGGGTCCTCTTCCGACTTCGGGGGTCTCTCCGCCGTCTCCTCCCGGTGTCCGCATCTTCTGCCGGCTCCTCCGCTATCTTCTGCAGCTCAATTGCTAGCGGTGGTCCGGACTTCTGCCTTCTTCTTTTCTTCCAGAGATGTTGACACGACGCTCTCTCCAGCTGGAATGGTCTCTGAACGCTCCGCAACGGACTTATATAGGTGGTGACCCCGCCCCCTTATGAGGTCACTGTCCCAGGGCATGCTGGGGCTGTGCCGTCATAAGGGGGCGTGGTCATCACCCGGTGACCACGCCTCCTAAAACGTCACAGACCCAGCATGCCCAGGGACTGTGACGGCATAAGGGGGCGGGGTCACCGCCTATATAAGTCCCTTGCAGAGCGCACAGAAACCATTCTGGCTGGGGAGAGCGTCGTGTCAACATCTCTGGAAGAGAAGAGGGAAGAAGATGATCCAGAGGTCCGGACCACCGCTGGCAAAAGAGCGCCAGAAGATAGCGGTGGAGCCGGCAGAAGATGCGGACAGCGGGAGAAGACGCCGAAGAGACCCCCGAAGTGGGAAGAAGATCCCGGAGCTGCCTAATAAATTATTTTAAATACCTGTGTACTGTGTTTTTTATTGACGCTTTTTTCCCTAGGTGAATGGGTAGGGGTACCATGTATCCCATACCTATTCACATAGGGTGGGGGGCCGGGATCTGGGGGCCCCCTTATTAAAGGGGGCTCCCAGATTCCGATAAGCCCCCCGCCCGCAGACCCCGACAACCAACGGCCAGGGTTGTCGGGAAGAGGCCCTTGTCCTCATCAACATGGGGACAAGGCACCAAACCCCCCATGTTGAGGGCATGCGGCCTGGTACGGTTCAGGAGGGGGGGGGGCGCTCGCTCGTCCCCACCCCCATTCCTGTCCGGCCGGGCTGCGTGCTCGGATAAGGGTCTGGTATGGATTGGGGGGGACCCCCCACGCCGTTTCTTCGGCGTAGGGGGTTCTCCTCAAGGTCCATACCAGACCCAAGGGCCTGGTATGCCCCTGGAGGGGGAACCCATGCCGGATTTTTATTTAAAATTTGGCGCGGAGTTCCCCTCAAGATCATCTGAGCACAAGTCGCATGCCGAAGTCGGATCATGCGAGACGGCGATCCGACTTTGATCCGACTTCAATGATAGTCAATAGGCTGAAGTCGGATCAAAGTCGGATCAAAGTAGTACAGGGAGTACGCTCTGAAGTCGGAGCGACTTCAGTAGTGTCTATTAAGACGCTAGCGTTAACTCCCATTGAAACTATTTCTGGAGCGACTTGGGGCGACTTGAGGGCGTACAAGTCGGATCCCAAGTCGCCCCAGTGTGAACCGAGCCTACAGCTCAGAGTTTCTTGCATCACTCCTTGTTTTTAGGCTTCAACCTTAGGAATATTTCCTGAGATATACAGTATATATATAAATATGCAATGATTCTTTTGTTTAGTTTGATTTTATAATGTGATGTGCTGCTTTCCTGCTTTCACATTATAACAGCAACACAACTCCCATTTCTGTTCCAAATCTTTGCAGTATTTAATCAATAGAGTTTGCAGAAAGAAAGGGATAATGAAGTTAGACCCAGTGAGTTTGCCATTGATTAATTTGCATGCACTGACATCTGCAATGAAAATAACATTTTTCGACTTAGATTCTGATATGAACACACATGAAAGATTGGTATGCTATATGGAGGATATGGGGGCAACTTAGAATACCTCATCTGCTAACTTTTGATAGTAGCCTGTGCCTTGCCAAATTATTTATTATACACTGGTTTGCCAGCTAGCTGATACAATGTTATGGGCTTCAAACCTGGGATGTGATGGAGGCTCACCCAATGCAGAGTCTAAGTGACACTCTGGTCTTCACCTGAGCACTCCTAGAGGTCCCTGGGCTACTTTGGTGCAAGATGTTACCAGATCATGGCTCTTAGGATTGCTCCACCAGGGAATAGCAGGGACAGGGTGGCTATGATGAGGAGACAGAGTAAAAGTACTATGACTAAGGGTACAAACTGAGGTTGGGGCAGCGAGTAGGCAAGAATTACCAGTGTTCAGGCAGAGGTTGAGTCAGTCAGCAGGTAAGAATAGTCACAGTTCAGGCAGAGCTTGAGGCAGGCTGCAGGTAAGAATAGTCAGTGTCCAGGTAGAGGCTGAGGCAGGCAGCAGGCAGGAATAACCAGAAACAAGAAGTTGGAAATCAAGACAGGAGACACAGGCACAGTAAGTTGATCTGAATCAATGACAAGCAAGGCAGAAACTGGCAATTTCTTAAACTAGGTAGCTGCCAAAAAGTCTCAGCACTGACCATCATAAGGGAAGGTGTTTAAATACCCTCCTTGGCTTTGTGATTGCCCAGTGCAAGGGACGCACACTAACACACCCATGCCCTTGATACATTATTCATACAGTTAGGTGCGCACCCGGCTATAGCCAAAAGGTCATAATCCAAGGTGCTGTATGCAGACAGGATGGGCCAGGCCCCTGGATGTATAGACAAGGATCCTAAGAGGTTTTGTATTATACAAGGTGGAGATAATGCTGCCAGCACTTACAGTTACAACAATCAATAAGTAGCTCATTATTATTGTAAGACAATGTGAGTTTTTAGGCTCAATTAATAGAGATCAGCTTTCCAGTTACTATTTTAAGACAGGGCAGCCATTTTAGTCCCAGGACTACTGTATATGGACTGCCCACAAACCTAAGCCTAATTTTAGGACCATGATAAATAGATTCCATTCATCCAAAAAAGTGATAGTCCTTTCATAAGCATTCAAGGGGAAGAACAAGGGAAATAAGCAATTATAACTATTCCAGGTGTTATAAATTCCACTTACATGATACATGTACATGTACATGTGATGTATATCTGAATTTGAATAGATACTATACAATACATTTATGTTTTGCTTAGACAGAATATGGCAAAAGCCATTGCAAACTATTCCTTTCCTACTTGTAGTCACTCAGTATTGGGGTTATTAATACTTTGCAAATGTTAAACAGCCCCCTTGTTTTCCCTAAACACAGAAAGCCCCAAAACAGACTGCAGATAAGGCTGCCAAACTAAGTGCTGAAAAGGCCTGTGCTTGTTATCACACTGAAAGAAATAACATTAAAAGTCCAGCTCATTTCTAGTTCATTCACGTTGTATTAAATCAAGCCCCAAACATTTTAGACCCCTGAAACGCATTGACTACTCTTTGGATTGTCCCACTGACTTTTGTTGGAATAAAGTTGTATCTGAATCTCTTAGCAGTAGTGCGGCACTTCATTTTCCATTTCCGTTTCCATTTTTACTGATCAGTACATCATCTAACCTAACGGTGGGGTGGATTTACTAAAGGCAAACAGACTGTGCACTTTGCAATTGCAGTTGCTTCAGAGCTTAGTAAATGAGGTGAAGCAAAAAATACCCAATCACATGCAAAGGAAAAATAACAGCATTCCTGCTTTCACGTGATTGGATTATGGAAGTCAGCAGAGCTTCCCCTCATGTACTAAGCTCTGGAGCAACTGCACTTACAAAGTGCACAGTCTATTGTGTCACTTTGTGTCATGTATCATAGAAAAGCAAACTACTGGCAAGCCAGTATCTATGCTTTGCATTACATGCAAAAAAATGAAGAGATGTCTGTGCTCAAATCCAAATAGCTTACATGTATGTAAAATAGATGAGTTGCTAAAGGTAGAGTGACCGCATAGTAACAACAGAGATTTGAAAATAACTCTGAGCACACTGCTATACACCATGCATATTTTAAGCATACTTTTGTGTTAAAAGAGGGATTCTTGGTTTGCAGATATTGCAATAAATGTTCAAACTGGCCAACTGCATCAGAGTGATCCCTCTCTGGCTAGTTCCTACTCTAATGTGCACAATGCCAAATACTAGCATACTTTAATGGACCTATATATGTTTGCATTACATTCTTTGGCACAAAGCACACAGACACAGCACCATCCACTCACCAACTCACCATCCACTCACCAACATCCACTCACAATATGTTTGAAACTCTGTCTTGCAAGATAGATAGTATAAAAACACAGAGCCCTCTAGTTGGTAACATGTTTCCTAATCACAGGTCTCTGGTATGTGATACTGCAACATCCCATTAACTTACCATACTAAGATCATGCAAGAGCAGGCCCCTTTACCTGTATTTCCCAAAACTCTCTGGGCTCCTGGAGACTCCCAGGGAGTACATGTTCTTCAGCTCCCCTCCATCAGAAACTCAGAGAGGCCTCACCTGAACAGCCAGAGGTAGTCGGGCAGGTGATCTGCAGTCAGGTGATAGGCCTTGCACTGTCAGAACTGGTGTGTGGACAGCCAGGCCAGCGCCTTGTACTACACAGCTTCTCTAAAAGACCTAGTTACAGTGGGGAGTCCCCCCCAACTGCTAGCAGAATACTCCAGTTCCAGTGAGATGGCTGTTTGGTCTTGGATCCCTCCAGCTGTTTACCTGTTACCAGAACTACCCTACACTTCACTGTGAGGGATACTGTTTATGTGGATAATCATAAGTACCGTTTCCCCAAAAATAAGACCTAGCATGATTGTCGGTGATGGCTGCAATATAAGCCCTACCCCCCAAATAAGCCCTAGTTAAAGTCCTTGTAGGTCTTATTTTCAGGGTAGGGATTATTTTCGGTGAAACAGGGTAGGGCTTATTTGGGGGGTAAGGCTTATATTGCAGCTATCACCGACAATCACGCTAGGTCTTAACAGGGTAGCTTTGTTATAAACAGTTTCACTAGGTTACTAAGCAGTTATACTTAGCTTAACTAGATTTATAGATACTATGCTATAATGTTGCGTTACCCTGATTGGGCTACAGAGTCCTTGTTGTAAAGAGTCTGTTTATGCATGTTCTTTGCCATACTAAATCTATTTTTCCTTATTCTGCAAGGTATTCATGCTTTTGCCATCATCAATTTGTTTTGCATACTTGCATCTGTTTAGTAAACTGCAGTTACTCTCTGTCTGATCATTACCTATTCTGTTACACTACTGTTATGCTAGCACAGCACACTGCATACATTATAGAGACATCCTTTGGTAGAGTATTTTAAGCTATATACAGTAAGTGGCACATAGATATAAATCGTTATGTAAGCACAAAAAAAAAATCAGATTTCCGATAAGTAAGGCCAGATATAACTGTTTCTCTCTCCGTTTCAATAATTTTTATTCGGGTTTTACCAAGTAGCTAACATGCAATAGATCCACCCACACAGGGGCTAGCATTGACAGTGGTAGAAAAAGTTAAAAAGGTAGACGAAATGAAGCAGTATAAAAATGAGAACTGATATAACAGCAGGAGATAGGCCTTTTCACAAAGCCATGAGGTCCAAGGGGTCCTGAGGGGGCTGCCTACAACAATGGGGCATCCCCTGGGCCCACCAATATCCATGCAATGGTACAATTTTCAGCCTATACCGATCTAAAAAGAAAAGACGGATCAGAAACCAGGAGGAAGGTAGACAGAAAGGTGGCGCTAGAGCAAGAGCGAATGTGCACCTGATGAGTAGAGAGCCAGGGAAAGGAGAAGGAAGGCTAAAGAAGAACTGCACTGTTTTTCTTTCAACCTTCTTAATCAGTAAATTTACTATGATATACAAGAAATCAAGTCACTATCAAATCATTTCACACATGAAATATGTCAAGGTGTCATTTTTCTAAAGGTCAATTGCAAATGTAAATTTTATGGGAATGACACTTTCTGTTGTATGTGCACTTTTTATGTTTTTATTGTGACAAGAATAGATGTTAAGTATGGTGGGTCGCATTTCCTTTTCTTTTAACACCCATTTTTTACATAGAGATATCATCACTAAAAGTATGCGATATTGCAGTGACCTTTTACAAATACCCTTTCATGAATACAGTTTATCATTTGGGTCCTTTAAAGCTAGTTCTGTATAATGTGAATCAGTCATGTGATCGTTTTATGTTACAGCAATGGTTCAAAGGCTTTTGCTTTGCTAGTTCTCAACAACTACGTTTATTAAAGAGGAACTGCAGCCTGCTCACATAATTTGTAATAAAAACATATTTGCCATTCTGAAGCTTCCCTCCAACCACTTTGCATATTATTTTATATATATACTGTGATTCTGTTCTTGCCAAATATGCTGCAAAAATCTAAGTCTGACTGCAGCCATTATAACTGTGGGCAGCTGAAGCTGCTGCCTGTTCCCTTCCTGGATTTACACACACACACAGAGGCACACCTCCAGTTCTGCAGCCCTGCAGCTCTCATTGGCCCTCTTATGACTCATCACCCCTCCCGTCCTGGCAAACTGTCACGAGAGTGAGAGAGAGAGAGCTGTGCATGATGTCATAAGCCTAGGCTAATGACCAGACAAGAAACAGGAAGTGGGCTGTATACGGTATTTACTTGCAGAAAAAAAATGTTTTACTATCCAAAGTTAACCCCTTCCCGCCGACCGTACGCAGATATGCGTACTCGGCTTTCCGGGGTTATACCGGGATGATGCCCGCAGCTGCAGGCATCATCCCGGTACCGTTGTTTACAGCGGGCGATCGGCTACCCGTGTATAACAACCAATGCGGCTAAAAGCCGCTCGGCTGTTATACCGGAGGTGCGGGAGGGACATCCCCCCCTCCCGCCACCTCCCGCCGCTGTTACCGGGCCTCCCGTGCGATCGGGAGGGCCGGGTCCATTCGGCTGCCTTCGGCAGCTGGGGGGCGGGCTGGAACGAAGCTGTGAGTGGCTTCGTTCCAGCCTTCTCGTTGTAAACGCGGAAGCGTCGTCATGACGTCACTTCCCATTTACTCGGCTGCCAATGGCGCCGAATTTAAAAAAGTACACAGTATTCAGAATCGCCGTTTTCGGCGATCTGAATACTTTGAAGTGTAAAGGAGGGATGGGGGGTCTTTTAGACCCCCCATCCCTCCATAAAGAGTACCTGTCACCACCTATTACTGTCACAAGGGATGTTTACATTGCTTGTGACAGCAATAAAAGTAAAAAAAAAAAAAAAAAATTTTTAAACACAATTTATAAAGTACAAAAATAAATAAAATAAATAAAAAAAAATAAAAATGTTTAAAGTGCCCCTGTCCCCACGAGCTCGCGCAGCGAAGAAAACGCATACGGAAGTCGCGCACGCATATGTAAACGGTGTTCAAACCACACATGTGAGGTATCGCCGCGATTGTCAGAGTGAGAGCAATAATTCTAGCCCTAGACCTCCTCTGTAGCTCAAACCTGGTAACCGTAAAAATTTTTTAAAGCGTCGCCTATGGAAATTCATAGGTACCGTAGTTCGTCGCCATTCCACGAGTGCGTGCAATTATAAAGGGTGACATGTTTGGTATCTATTTACTCGGCGTAACATCATCTTTCACATTATACAAAAAAATTGGGGTAACTTTACTGTTTGGATTTTTTAAAATTCAAGAAGGTGTCACTTTTCCAAAAATTTGCGTTTAAAACACCGCTGCACAAATACCGTGTGATAAAAAATATTGCAACAATCGCCATTTTATTCTCTAGATTCTCTGCTAAAAAAATATATATAATGTTTGGGGGTTCTAAGTAATTTTCTAGCAAAAAATACGGATTTTAACTTGTAAACAACAAATTTCAAAAATAGGCTTAGTCATGAAAGGGTTAAAATAGCAAGAGCAGAGGGTTTAGTAGATGGAAAGTTAAAAAAAAATACTGATTTAAAATGACCACTTTATAGATAGATCTATTCTAGATAGAATAGATTTTCAATGCGAAAAAACAGGACCTCTAACATAGAGAAGTAACCCCTCCCACATTTCACTCATAATAACTACTAATTTCAGTTGACAGTGGAAAATGCTTTTCATTTTTTAAAGGTATTGACACAGTTACCATTCCCTCTTTTCCTGTAAGAAAATGTAAGGCAGAGTGGGATCTTTATTTGTAAAATCTAGTGTTATTATAAAAATATTGAAATAGAAAAAGCCCTTGAGCCCATACCACCTAACTTTTTTGAGAACTTTTGATTTGTCAGTGGGGGCGCTTATTAAAACAACAATACAATTTTTACATATAATTATATTAAAAACCCAATTGTAGAATTTCTTACGGTTACAATAATTGACTTATGTAGGGAATTTGTGCTAAAAAGGTAATGTCTTGTTGCTCAGAGCACCAATCAAAGCCCTCCTTTTGTAGTCAACGGTGCACTAGAAAAATTACAGTTGGAGACTGATTGGTTGTTCTGGGCAACCAAAAAATTTGTAAGCTCCCCTTTAATGCACAAGTCTCCACACCCATAGTTGTATCTATATGATGCTGTTAATATATGCTAACTGCATTACTTTAGGGCTATTTTTCTGCATGTGGTTGCATCCTTGTTATTGCTACACACATTACATCATCTTTTATCATCTCTGCCTATAGTAGCACTCAGCACGCACTACAGTACAGATTTTACTACTTTATTTAGTGGCCATATTGTGCTTACAAATACTGTCATAAAAACACAATTTATACCAGAGGCTATTAGAACAACACTTAAATAGTCTATCTCCCTCAGGAACACTAGCCTGGGGACATTAAACAAAGCACTGGTTCTCAGGTAGTGTAAATGTACCTTATTTGATATCAATAAAATCTGCTGTGCCCAGCAGGATCTAATTAGATGTCTAGCGGCTTTAAAAACCACTGCCAATTGCTCTTGTAAAATATTTGATGGCAATAAATGTGATATATAAAAAAAAATCAACATGGACAGCATTGCTGGTTTTACAGTTTTTTTGGAGATGGGAACATTAGTCAGTTTAGAAGGATTTCACCTAACTGCCCATTTAAGTTAGATAAGCAGCAGGGGAATGATCTTCAAGTTTTGTCTTCCCAGCTAAAGGTGATGATACTTCCCCAATATTTATTGACTAGGAAAATCCAACATGTCAAGGAAATTTCACTAAACATCTGCAGACTTGCAGGGTCTGTATGTGTCAGTTAACAGTAGAAATCAGCATGATTGATGATAATCATCTAATGGGCATAAATAGTAAACTTCTTAAAGCGGAGTTCCACTTGTTTTTTAGTTTATTAAAAGTCAGCAGCTACAAAAAGTGCAGCTCTTGACTTTTATTAAACAGACGCTCACCTGTCCCACGGTTCAGCAATGCGGCCGCACGGAGCCTCGCTCCTCTCCCCCTCCTCTCCGCAGCACCGTCATAGCAACTGTGGGCACCCGGCCGTGACAGCTTGCAGCTTCACACGCGGGCGCGCATTGCGCGAATGCACGCGTTGCGCTGCGCTCTGCTAGTGGCCAGGCAAACTTCTGGGACCATTGACGTGTCCCAGAAGATTGCAGGTAGGTATTGAAAAAATATATATAAAATTGATGCGCTGTAATTAGCTGTTCAATCAATGTGTATCTGAAAAAAACTAGTGCAAAAAACAAATGTGATAAAAATAGGAATATAAAATTGTGCAGGATCACTAAAAATTAGTATAAATAAATATTGAATTTGTGCAAAATTACTACATAATAAATAAATACTGGCCAGTGCAAATATGTGTTCAGGCTCCTTAATGCTATTAGATGCAAAAAAAATCCCTATAGTGATCAGTATGCACTCTGTGACGATAATATGGAAAAATTGGATGAATAAATAAATAAATGCCAACCTACTAAGTGCAAATAAGATACATAAATAAATAAATATAAAGTGCCAATAAGATGTGATTATACATAAATCAATCAGCGGAGATAGTTCAGTCCATGATATAAATATGATGATTAGCACAGCAGTTCATTCCTTATTATATTAAGGCGATTTTAGTTTCTGTAGTGATTGTTATTCACGATATTGACTACTTCCCGCCTCAGCCACAATAGTGTTGGTAATAGATTCTCAGTACAAGATGGTTTATGAAAAACAAACAAAGAGATGGATCATTGCGCAATGAACTAAATGAAAGTACAACAAGCAAACAGCACAGTGATACACTCACGTGCGCCCGGTTTAGTTAAGGCATACAGGCATGCAGATTGCAGTCAGCCGCTGTGGACGAGGCTTATCAGAAAAGACGCTGCTGCTCAGCTCGATGTGTCATACAGCAGTGAACGTCCCAGGCTCCTCCCACGCGTTGCGTCACTGACACGTGACTTTCTCAAGGATAGGTAGGGGCCACCTAGGGGGAGAGGAGGAGTCACCTAGGTGGCCAGGAGACAGAAGCAGGATTGGGTAGAACTCCGCTTTGATTATTGTTTGGTACTAGACTGTAGAAATTTGCCCCTAAAAGCCACAGACAATCAACTATGAAAAAAATGTATGCATTGCAATATGGGATGGCTTTTCTATTAGAGGCAAAAAATTACAGAATTTCACTTACTAGGTTTTGCACAACTTTTTCCTTCTAAACCTGCATACTGTAGCCCTTGTATGTCACAAGTTACAATCACTGATCTAAATCTCATGAGTCTCGCACATATCTTAGAAAAACAGCAATTTCAGAATAAAATTGTCAGGTCACCTGAATCCAGGTGATAGTGTGCACAGGAGTGCACCTCAAGGTAGTGAACCTTATGGCTGACTGTTGCAGATGGAGCTCTAGGTGATTCAGGAGAGCAGGTATTCTGGAGCACAAACACAGATCACACTGGGAGCTAGAGCATGAGCTTTCCCAGGGCGTGGAATCTAAGAACCAGCAGGTGTTCATCATTGGCCCCTAGTGTTGGGGATGGATTTAGCTGCAGTCTGGCTCCAGGTCGCGACCCCCAGGGCCTCCCAGCTCACGCTGACTGTAGAGTACAGGAAGGTAGAGGGGAAGCAGCAGACTGCGACAACAAAGTATAGTCAGGAGATAGCCAAAGGTCAGGGCAACAAGCAAGTAAGGATAGTCAAGGAACACGCCAAGGTCGGGATATGAAGCAGACAAGGACAGTCAAGAACAAGCCAAGATCGGTAACTAGAATCAGACGAAGAACACACAGCAAGGAGCACAAAGAAGCCAAACACACAATATTGATCAGCAGGACTGGCTTGCAGTGCACAGGTTAATATAGTGTTCCCTGATAGGAACTTGGGTGGAGCCATGCTTTGAAGAGAGATTACTTAAGCAACCAGGTGAAGGGCGGCTGGTCTCTCAAGCTGAACACATGGTGAGGTAAGCTGACAGACAAACATTACTGCGGATCCATGGCAAAAATATGGACATTGAATGATCTCTTTTTGTTAAAGTAAATCTTTCACAAACATGGGGAATGCACTGTGCACACGGTGAGGAGATACATGGGTAGAGGTTACCTTCAGTGAAAACTGCAAGTCAGTAAATCAGAAGGTCTAGACATCTTGACTTACAAGCAAATCTTGAATTTTCCTGTACACAGTCCACATCTGGAGCTTTTCTATATGTCCTTTAGTTTGATGGGTAATTCCAGTGACCATTAGGGAGGAAGGGACAAAGCCAAACTCAACCTTTATAGAAAAAGTCCACATTTACATTAATAAAGTTAGGTGTATTTATCTCTGAATCTACTAGGAATTTTGGAATGCCATTTTTTTCAAAGGTAATATTTGATTATTATGCATAATTTTCAACATATGTTCAGAGTGATTTGTCCAGATTTGTTGGAGTTGTATTTTAAACATACCTTAAAGTGATTGTAAACCCTCACATATACCCAGTAGAGTGAACAGCCTCAGATGATACGCAGAGATGAAAAAAATCCTCCTACATAGGTTTTACTTATTTATCTGCTGTCTTCTCTTCTCTACACCCCTTCGAAATTGCAGATTGTGTTAAAAATCTTTCTTCATCTGTCAGGAGTACAGAAAAGAGGGCAGAGAGATTGAAGTTACAGCAAGAACACCCCCCTCCACACAGCAGAAGAACTGATGAGAATAGACAAGCTCTGTTCTGAGCTCCCCCCCCCTCCCTCCTGAAACAAATTTATCTCACATGTCGGGAAAACCTCTCAGAAGTGACTCATGTTGATAACAGAGGAACAAAGCAACAGAGAGAAATGACACTCAGCACTTTGGAGAGAAATAAGTAAACACTACAGATATATGTGCTTTGCTCAGATTCCATGACTGAGGTTTACAACCACTTTAAGGAACATTGTGCCAAAAGTATTTGGGAAGTAAAGACAATAGGAAAGTCCCAATGTACCTGCAAACATTTTCAAACCTGAAAGTTTAATCTCCTCTCACTTGTACAGAGAGTGTGTCTGAAAACAAACTAAAGGGCCTGTGTTGACACATATCTATGATAATGCAAAACCTTGACGGAGGTTTAATGCAGCTCAGAAGGAGGTCAACTGCAGGTCAAATGCAGCTGTCAATCAATTTTGAATTATTTTAGAAGCATCTCAAACTGATGTAAAACTGATGCCATCAACATAAGTCCAAAGTACATCGACACAGGCCCTATTACTGTGAATCTGGTAACCTGAGAACACTTTTCTTTCCTAGTTAGGACAACAGTATGGCATATACCCTTGACACACAGGTTCATTGTAGGGAATGTATATTACAAGAATCTTTAAAGAAAACAACAAATCTCATATACATGATTAATTAAATGTACCATATTGATTTAATTTTTCCGCTTTCCCTATGCAATTGAAAATCCTTACCTCTGCCTTTTATTTCTTGAGCTGTCATTGCAGGTCCAACACAGGGAAAGGCAGAGGTAGGGGGTTGTATTTGCAGACATGCTTGGTATCCTTTGATATATTCATGGTTAACTTAGTGTGCATGGACTTTTGAGATCCACTTAAAGCAGGAGTAAACCCATCGATTTAATAGTTTCCAAAAACACTTACATTCCCGGCATGCCGGAAATGCTTACTTTCACATTGGCTGTGCTCTCAACCAAACTTTCAAACTATCCAATGGCTGGTGTCATAACTTATCACATGTGCAGCATTATGGCAGCTTAAGGATTATCAAAGGCCAAGATGGAAGCTTCCATTGCTGAAAACGATAGGAGGGTTTACTTCCACTTTAAGATGTGCTTAAAATTAATTTGCCAAGACTGTACCTTGCACTTGCCATGAATTTGCCCTTAAGTAGCGGAGGTTCTTCTGGGCTAGTGTACAAGGGCTTTTGAAATCATTTTGAGAACAGTATGTGCTTTACTTTAACTCCTCCACACCAGTCAGTATGAATGCTTGGCAAAAGCATAATCATTTTAGGATAAATGGAAACAAATGTCCACGTACACTAGTCTTTAAAAGTACAGCTCTTTTCTAAGCCAGGTAACTTATCAGAATGTACTTTGTGATTTGACTAGAAAATGAAAAAGTCATTTTTTTGCATATCTTCTCATGGTGGTCATAACTTTATTGAGGAATACAAATACATCAGCCGGTGTACTACATTATAGTCCATGAGTCGTTTACAAAAAAATAGCTGCCAGGGCTATATCCTGATATGTGGTTAACATCAAAGCTCATTCATGGGTAAAAATATAGCAGTATATTGCAATAACATAATAGTGCTCTGGGAATTAATTCATCTAGAAAGTATCACTATTTCTGTTTGGATAGGATGTGCCTGTGTCTGCCACTGAAAATCAATTCTCCATTCCCTTCTGACATCTCTGAAGAATCTAGGGATCGGATTCGACATACTAAGATGTTTGTGCAAGAGAATATTGAACTGGACTAAGCACTGTTCCTCTTAAAGGGTAACTGTAACTGATCATTTTTTATAAAGAGCTTTCTTTTAACTGGCTTATTTTTTATTTGTGCATGCAATTGATGTGTATAATAGCAACACAGTGCTCCATTGACTTTGCTTAATTTTCACTGTTTCGTAATATTCAGCACACAAATTTATTTTACACTGCACGAGTGATAGCCGAATCAAACATAAACATTTATTAACATGAAACCATCTAAAATATTTCCTACAATTCTAATCAACTGTGGTCAAAATCCTGTATATTTACAAATCAGTTGGCTCTTTAATATACTGGTTTTATAATACTTTGCAGAATGAAAATTAGATAGCAAAACATATGCTATTGTAAACAACACTTGCATGTATATTTTTAGTAAATAAAGTATATGAGCTTAAACAATATAATGAATAGTAGTGGGTAGAAAAACCCATTACAAAAAACAAGAAACATGCTGTTTTTCTTTGCGTCGTTTAAAGTTCTTCGCAGTAAACCCAAGGAAGCAATGAAACCTCTGTAGTGCATTAATGTCCATTCAAAAGGTGAAACATTTCTGAATAATTTGCCCATTATTACTGTAAAGACAATGGAGGCATCTAACTGCCAACTGACATTTGCCCAACATACAGTAATAGTATCCATATTCTAATTGTTTTAGAGGACAGTTTGTGTCACTCAAATACTCAAAGAAACCTGATGTCTGCTTCTAAAACCAAAAAAAAAATATTTTTGCTATATAAGGCAGAAAACAGACAACTTTTATATATTATCTATATCTATATAGATATAGATTTTTATCTATCTATATCTATAGATAGATATATCTATATCTATATATAGATATATATCTATATCTTTATCTATATATATAGATATCTATATATAGATATATATCTATATATACCAGACAATCAAACACAACACACTTGCTTCCAGTAGAGTGGGCAGATTAATTAAAGGCTGATTTATGATAGGATACTTCTACTACGGGATACTGCAAAACACTACAACCTATTACCAGATGTGCCCAATCATTTTTTTAATTGGATGCGGGGTAGTTTGTCAGTTGAGTACATTTCCTGATGCCCCAGATTGTGGCATGCTCATGTGGTAAACCAAATCACTGTAGACAGTTTTCTTTTTGGTACTTTTAGGTCCCATTACATATTCTTTATTTAACTTACTGTATTGTATACTGTAGTGTGTTCAACAGAGTGGAACAGGAACTATTCAGTAGAGTTAACTACCAGTTAACTGTGTGGAGTAAACAGGCACCTGCGGGCACTATAGAAATCAATTATCTCTACAGTTATTGGCCCTCTGGGTGCTCTCAGCATGCCATACACACATAAATGAAGCTGCGACTGGCACACTGGGGAACCACAGGTCGACTGTGAGACTAGTGTGTGCCTACCATTCCATTTTCCTGCATAGCCCCTTATTTCAGCTTCATAAAGTTATCTATTTGCTTAAATGTGCTTGAACAACTGGAACAAAGGTCACTTTGATTCTTTTCACATAAGTGGTTATAGCTGTCACCTTGTTGACCTACAATACTTTATGTGGCTTAGTTAAATAATGTGTACTGCATGTATTTAATATAATTTAGGCTTTACAAAAATTCAATTAAAACTTTTGCATTCAAAATAATTTTCTGCAAAAAAAAAAAAAAGGAAAAGGGATTAATGACCAGCTACCTAACCTGGTTCTCTTTTAATGGCTTTTTAAAGAAATATTAGCTACAGATCAATAAAATGAAGGTTGTGTGGTGCACTGCAGAGGCATACTGTGTTTGTCTTATAAGGAATAATTGGTGCTCTCCAGCAGCAGCACAGGAAGAAGAGCAGATAAATTGAATTTAGTAGCAGCAGAAATGGCTAAATAAAGCTGATGTTGTACGGGAGCCATTCTGTGTTATGTTGGAAGACTACATTTATTACCTGATTTTAATTACTTCGTTAGATTGATTTACTTGCTGTTTATGGCCTGGAGCTTTTGCAGGAGGACATGCTTTTTAATGGGAGATATATTTGCTCACTGGCAAACTAGGTACAGTTGTAAACACTAGTGTGACTTTTGTAAGACTCACAAAAAAAATAATGGAAAAGCTCAGCTAACAAAAAAGGAAAAAACACAGTTGCATTTTTTATTGACTATAATGCCTAAAAATGTTGACACTTCTCCAAATTAGGGAGTTCAGATGTTTCCATTGAAGAATCCTGTTCTGTCCCCACTACACGTTATCCTGTGTGTAGCTCGGCATGCAGCTAAACCCTTCTATTTTGCAACAAGCCAGCCTGAGTGTCATTTTGAAGCTTTATTAGCAAAACAGGGTGGGGTGAAACTACTAAGAAAAAACAAATACAGCTACATATAATCAGTATAATACATATACAAAAATACAATGAATAAGCTAGGCTGTAGATGGTGATAAGTAATTCTCACCAGCGATGCTGCGTTTAGGGGATGCAAGCAGATGCAAGTTTTAGTCCAACATGTGCTCTCATAGCTGGTCTCTTCTTTTGGTCTACAAGATGGAGTCTGAGTTCCCAGGATGCACCTGTTTCTCTTCCTTTGACTGAAGAATGATAGGAACTTTTGTTAAAGGTGAACAGTTTCTAGTTTCTGCAAAAGCAGTAAATTTACCACTGGCTCCATCTTGTGGTCAAATCTGATCTTGCAGGCAAAACAACTTAAAGTGGAGTTCCACCCACTTTTACAACTCTTCAGCATCCCTCACTAAACTATGCACTGTAAACGAATTGGATATTTTTAAATTTTATTTCTCAGCACTTACTGTATATCTGCTGTATTCATTTTTCACTTCCTCCTCCCTGGCCGCGGCCCATCGCATCATTTCCTGTTTGCAATGCCTTCTGGGAAGGGGGGTGGCAACTTTCTCAAACTGCCGTTGCTATGGAAACCTGACCTGAAACCTATTACACTGCTTGTGCTGCACTGAGCATGTGCGAGATCTGCAAGGATGAGATCCAGGAAGAAATACAGTCTGGCTTCAGATGCCCAAACTTAAGATGGCCACGGCCTGCTGTAAGTTTATAAAATAACAAACTACTGCTATAAACTAACAAAACAGACCTTAGTTTACAGACTAACTTTACTAGAATACATTAAGCTTGTGTATTATAGGGGTATTTTTATTTAAAAAGTATAATTTCGGCTGGAACACCACTTTAATTAATATCCCGCTGGAGGCAGAACAAATACTGTTAATGCTACGGCATCAGATATTTTAGAAATGTTTGTGCTTCCAACCTTGTGGCAACAGTTTCTAGTTTTTAGGTTTAGTTGCTTAAATAAGAATCCCATTTCCATCATCTACCTTTGAAATGTCTACATAATTCTGAAGGGTATATTTGTGCAAAGCCCTTTTGCTAGACAGATACTAACTGGTGGTCTTAATAAAGGTTGTGTGTATTATGCCAGCAGCATTGTGCCAGCCATACTTAGGTTTGTTTACTCCTAAGCCCCAGTTAAAGTAGAACTGTAGGTAATCAATGAACAATGTTGCTGTCAAAATGAATGACTCTCTTTTTAGTCATAAAGAAAATATCTGGTGATCCTACCAGCAAAATAACTTTCTGAAAAAGAGTGACGACACTAACCCTTTAGCAGTGAAATTATGTCAGCATTTTCACATTGTGCAGGCGCTTGACACTACAGTGATTCATAATCATGTAAGTTGTTGTTGTCAACAGTGCTAACCATCCTCCAACTGTCTGCCACCGACTGGAGTCCCATGAATGTATGCACTGGCCATATAGGGACTGTAGTTATTAAGGGAACTTTGCATATTTGAAAATGCCAAAGGTGGCCTTGCTGGATCCCTCCCCTAGCAGTGAGAAGATTTTTTTTCAGCTTGTTTTATGGCATTGTAGGAGCTAAGAAAATGAATAAAGTACTCCAGGAGCAAGGTTCCACTCCAGTGCCAATCATAGACACTAGCTTACCAAACGGCCAAAGCCCAGTGTGGAGGATAAACCAGTCTTCCACTGGGTTTAGTGGCTCTAGTGACAGAGCACAGCAGCAGTCAGATGATCACTCTTTACCCTGTGTACCAAGTGATTGTAGAGGCACAGTGCCTTCTGGTGTCAAATAGCTCCCATGAAGGGAGGCAGCTGTGGCAAATTACTGCCTCATACCACCCTCTTCCAGTAACACCCTGCTACAAGACTCTATGGGGTGCATACAGCTTGACACTGAGCTGACATTTCTACTGGGACGGGGATACAATGAAAAAAAAATAACAGCACAGACAGCTATTCATAAGTGGTAAGAGTGAAAAATACCAGCTTAAGAGTGGATATTCAGATTCTTAAAAATGCCCATCCCTGGTAGGTTCTATTTTAGATATCTACTTGCATATTCAGTCTACTTTGGACAATTTATGAGGTTATATGGGGCTACACATGGCAATATATATAAATATCTATGTTTCTTATCATTTAAATGCATAAAGCTTTGGAAATAGGCTATTTAAATGCATGGGCTACATATAACATTAAATCATACTATATTTGATAAATAATAAATATTATTTTTACTAATAAAAAATACAATTTGCATTTTTTTCCCAGATTATACAGTATGTGTGTGTTAATAGTTTAATATGTTAAGTGGCTTTTGATTATATGCCGAAGGTTTGACAGTCACAGCTAGGCTGTCATAGTATGTTAATGACTACCTAAGTGAATAGCACTTAATGCATGGTAGACTCTGTGATGGACTGATGAAAAGCCTTGCCATGTGAACAGAGTTCAGGAGCAGTCTTTACTGGCATGTTTTGCTTTCCTTTTGCCCTGGAGTCAGGGCCGACCCGACCATGGGACCCAATGGGACCATGGTTCCAGGCGGCATTTCAAGAGGGGCGGCAGCCGGCAAGAAGTTGTCAGGAGTAGTACCGTACTCGGACTCCATAGTAGCCGCCCGGATCAGTTAGCAGGAGCAGGGAGGCTGTGCGCTGCACTGGTTGCTTGAATCGCCTGCCGTCCGGTGTGTAGCAGCCAGTGACGTCAGAGGCCACGGCCAGCCCAGCATTCAGAGTGCTCAGCCTCTGCGACAGTCAATTGCTCCACCCACCCACCTCTTCCATCTTCTTCAGCGTGAGGGAAGGGAGGGTCTGAAGAAAGCTGCTTGTGCGGCTGTGCCTGCTGTGACTCAGTGTGAGCCGAGTCTGAGCAGCCTGCACAGCACCTGCCTATCTGAAGAACAAGGTGGGTACAACTTCAAGTGGTTTCTCTCTATAAGATTTTTTTTTATAAGGGC
This sequence comes from Aquarana catesbeiana, assembly GCF_042186555.1. Classification (NCBI taxonomy): domain Eukaryota; kingdom Metazoa; phylum Chordata; class Amphibia; order Anura; family Ranidae; genus Aquarana; species Aquarana catesbeiana. The sequence continues at coordinate 614,752,712 of NC_133324.1, forward strand.
TTCAAGCTGCTATGTTTTGAATCTGACAACTGATCTTTGTACCCACGTTTTCCCTGGCCACTGTGCCCCATCAAATGCTCCCACTGTGCCCCATCAAATGCTGCCATTGTGCCCCATCAAATGCAGCCACTGTGCCCCATCAAATGTAGCCACTGTGCCCCATCAAATGCTGCCACTGTGCCCCTTCAAATTCTGCCACTGTGCCCCATCAGATAGTGCCACTGTGCCCCATCAAATAGTGCCACTTTGCCCATCAAATGCTGCCACTGTGCCCCATCAAATGCTGCCACTGTGCCCCATCAAATGCTGCCACTGTGACCCCCCTGCCCGCTTGCCGCCTGCCCGACACTTGTGGTACCTTGAAGCGGGTCAGACAGCGGCTCCTGTGTCCTCCATGCGTCTCCTCCCCTCTTCCTGATAGGCGTCCAATCGCAATGCCTGTCCTTTCAGCCAATCAGGTGATTGGTAAAAGACCCGTGCACTTGATTGGCGGAGAGACGGTTCCATGTTAGGAAAGCGAATATTAATTCGAATAGATGGAATGGCAAACAGGACAGTTGGCAGGTGAGCGGGCGGGCTGGCCAATCAGCAGGCCAGCGGGCCGGGGAGCAGAGAGATGACATCATCGCTCACAGCCCGCCCTCGATCACTGCAGTTCTGCCCTCACAGTGCAGCTGCAGGCAGCAAAGAGATTACATCATCTCTCTGCTGCCTGACTTCACTCTGGGACACAGCACGTGAAATTGGCACCTTAGCAGGCAAGTGACACAGCAAGTGACAATCGTTGCAGGCAAGTGACAATCCACAACTTGTGACAGGTGGCGTGGCAGGTGATGTGGCAAGTGACAATCCACAACGTGTGGCAAGTGACAATCAACAACGTGTGGCAGGTGACGTGGCAAATGACAATCCGCAATGTGTGGCAGGTGACGTGGCAAGTGACAATCCGCAACATGTGGCAAGTGACAATGCACAACGTGTGGCAAATAGCAATCCGCAACGTGTGGCAGGTGACATGGCAAGTGACAATCTGCAACGTGTGGCAGGTGATGTGGCAAGTGACAATCCACAAAGTGTGGCAGGTGATGTGATAAGTGACAATCCACAACGTGTGGCAAGTGACAATCCGCAACGCGTGGCAAGTGGCAATCCGCAACATGTGGCAAGTGGCAATCCGCAACGTGTGGCAAGTGGCAATCCGTAACGTGTGGCAGGTGATGTGGCATGTGACAATCCGCAACACATGGCAAGTGACAATCCGCAACACGTGGCAGGTGATGTGGCAAGTGACAATCCGAAACACTTGGCAAGTGACAATTCGCAACGTGTGGCAGGTGATGCAGCAAGTGACAATCCGTATCTGAAGGCAGGTAACGTGGTAATTGACAATCCGCAACTGAAGGCAGGTAAAGGTTTACTAGTAATGGTGGCGATCTGCGATTTTTAGCGGGACTGTGACATTGGGGCAGACAGATCGGACACTTTTGACACATTTTTGGGACCATTGACATTTATACATGTATAGAGCCATGACAGGTCCTCTTTATACTCCAATATACATGTATAGTGCCATGACAGGTCCTCTTTATACTCCTACATACATGTATAAAGCCATGACAGGTCCTCTTTATACTCCTATACATGTAGACCTCCATGACAGGTCCTCTTTATATTCCTTTACACGTATAGAGCCATGACAGGTCCTCTTTATATTCCTTTACACGTATAGAGCCATGACAGGTCCTCTTTATACTTATATATACATGTATAGTGCCATGACAGGTCCTCTTTATACTCCTATATACATGTATAGTGCCATGACAGGTCCTCTTTATACTCCTATATACATGTATAGTGCCATAAGAGGTCCTCTTTATACTCCTATATACATATATAGTGCCATGACAGATCCTCTTTCTACTCCTATATACATGTATAGAGCCATGACAGGTCCTCCTTATACTCCTATATACATGTATAGAGCCATGACAGGTCCTCTTTATACACCTATATACATGTAAATAGCTATGACAGGTCCTCTTTATACTTCTATACATGTAGACCGCCATGACCGGTCCTCTTTAGTTATCATGATATAAAATGATGGATGTGGAAGCCTTTTAGTGGGCGATTTTTAAAAAAATTTTTTTTGGGGGGGTGGGCAGCATTTCATTCTTGGTCCCAGGCAGCACAATGTCTTGGGCCGGCCCTGGAGTTGTTAGTATGTGTTAAGTATTTTGCTGAACTTGTAATAAATGACAAACATTCAGTCATGGGTGATTCAATTCTGTTTGTGGAGGATAGCTTATTTTCTCTTAACCACTTGGCGTCCGCGCTATAGCCAAATGACAGCCACAGTACGGACCTGACTTTCCGGGAGGCCATCATATAACGTCCTCCCCTTTGCACGCTCTCCGTGCGCCCCCTGCAGGGCAGGGCACGTGCGGTGCGCGCTGTGATCACAGAGTCACTGAGACTTGGGTGATCACAGATCCGAGTAGGGGGCCGATCACCGGCTTATGTGCAAGGGACATCGTCCCGAAGAGGAAGGAGGCACATCTGCCTCATATGTGCCCACAATTACAGCCTGCCAGTGCCATCTGCCGGTACCCACAGTGCCCACAAGTGCCACCTATCAATGCCCATGAGTGCCACCTATCAATGCCCACAAGTGCCACCTATCAATGCCCACCAGTGGTGCCAATCAGTGCCTCATCAGTGCCACCTAGCAGTGTGCCTATCAGTGTAACCTACTAGTGCCAATCAGTGCCCATTATTGCCACCCATCAGTGCCCATCACTGCCACCCATCAGTGCCCATCACTGCCACCTAACAGTGCCCATCACTGCCAGCTATCAGTGCCAGCTATCAGTGCCACCTATTAGTGCCACTTCTCAGTGCCCACCAGTGCCACCTATCAATGCCCTTCAGTGCCACCTCTCAGTGTCACCTCTCAGTACACACCAGTGCCTCCTATCAGTGTCCACCAGTGCCGTCTATCAGTGCCCACCAGTGCCGCCTTATCAGTGCCCATCAATGCAGCCCATCGGTGCCCATCTGTGCAGCCCATTGGTGCCCATCAGTGCAGCCCATCAGTGCCCATCCGTGCAGCCTATCGGTGCCCATCAGTGCAGCCTCATCAGCGTACATCAATGAAGGAGAAAAATTACCTGTTTGCAAAATTTTATAACAAAATATACATTTTTTCTTTAAAAAATCTGTCTTTTTTCATTTTTTTAACAAAAAATAAAAACCGCAGAGTTGATCAAATACCACCAATAGAAAACTCTATTTTAAGAAAAAAATGATAAAAAGTTTCATTTGGTTACAGTGTTGTATGACCGTGCAATTGTCATTCAAAGTGCATCAGCGCTGAAAGCTGAAAATTGGTCTGGGCAGGAGGGGGGTTTAAGTGCCCAGTAAGCAAGTGGTTAAAGGGGTTTTCTAGGATAACTCAAACTTCTGCTACTGATTTCCCATCTAAAAGATAGAGGGTTTTCCCTGTCACACACTTTCATAGAATTGGAAATGTTGACTTTTGGTCCTGGAAAAAAACAGCGACAGTCACAAGTATGAATACATAAATACATAAATATATGTTTTGCATTTTTCCATTGCCAATAAAAAGGAAACAACTTTTAATAATGTAAAAACACTCAGAATTCAAGAAAAGCATTTTGTATTCCTAATGAATTCAAGAAAATTGCAACTGTAACATACTGTGCAACAGAGTGCTTGTCTCAGAAAACATAATGGGGAACAGATGTGTGAATGGTGAAATTCTAGTATCTGTCATGCATGTTTGATATTCATAAGGAAGGATGAGTTGTTGCATACATTTTCATGTACAAATAATTGTGAACAGATGAAATTAACAATATTATTGAGTAGCAAAGAACGGGGGAGTTTGGGACTTTGAATGAGGCACATGAATGGAAACAATCGTTCCATCAAAAAACTATTTTATTAAAAATACACATGACATAGCACATCGAATATATACATACGCAAATAATTGGTTTAATAGTCAGCATATCATTAGCCCAATGTAGGGTAAAAAATGTGAGGGTATCAAAGAGTAGTATAAACATCTTTGGCCAATTGCTCCATATAGGAGATAGTGAAAGGTAAAAATTTACATAGAGTAAGTCACATCATATGTAAGAACATATATCCATCATGAATAGCTTATTAGCTCGACATGTTTCAGGGATTGTACCACCTCATCAGTAGTGAATGCATGTGATCTGTAGAGAAAATATATATGATAGCCATTGTAATCTACTGGTAACTCCAATACTGGGAAATTTAAACAAAGGAAAAGGAGAAAAGGAGGAAGGAGAGTACCCATGCTTCTACTTACATGTTGGCACAAAGTATGAACACGTGGTGCTGAACAGATGGGGACCATCAAGTGTGTTTCCCGGGAGCTTAGGGGATGACAACTCAGCAGGAAGGTGGACGCAAGCACACAACTCCCAAAAGGGTGGTAGTGTCCATGTTGACACTGCTGGTGATGCAGGGGAGTGCCTGAGAGAGCAGACAGGAATCACACTAGGTGCTTTGGGTTGAGGAACGTTCACACTATATAAGTATATACTCTGTTCTTTTCTTATTTCAGAGGTTTACATCCACTTTATAGAAATATGTGGCTGTACTCTTAATTTGAAAAAGAAATACTGAATTAAAAAATATCCATAGTTCTGGGTGCTTTATCAGACGGACTTCTTTGTTTCTGTTCTCAAATCAATTGAAGTGGAATTCCGGGATTTATCTTTTTTGCAAACTTAGTCATGCTTGATTCAATGTAAGCATCAGTGGTGGCTGGTGCTAAATATTTCAGAGGGGAGATAGGCAAGAAGGCAGCGATCGCCGCAAGCACAGCGGGAGACGGACGGCGGATGAGAAGGCGTCAATTGACGCAAGGGAGTCCTAAAACTAATGCCCTGTACACACGGTCGGACATTGATCGGACATTCCGACAACAAAAGCCATGGATTTTTTCCAACGGATGTTGGCTTAAACTTGTCTTGCATACACACGGCCACACAAAGTTGTCGGAAAATCATATCGTTCTGAACGAGGTGACGTAAAACACGTACGTCGGGACTATAAACGGGGCAGCAGCCAATAGCAGCCAATAGCTTTCGTCTCTTAATTTATTCTGCGCATTTGCGGCACTTTGTGCGTCGGATTTGTGTACACACGATTGGAATTTACGACAACGGATTTTTCTTTGCTCACCTCATTTAAAGTCCCACTTCTCCTGTTTTATGTATGCATAGGGATGGAGACTCACGTCTCATTTAAAGTCCCAACCTCGCTCCTTTAACTTGAAAATTTTATATCAAGCTCTCAAACTTTGTGTGTCGGAAATTCCTATGGAAAATGTGTGATGGAGCCCACACACGGTCGGAATTTCTGACAACAAGGTCCTATCACACATTTTCCATCGAAAAATCCTATAATGTGTACAGGGCATTAGACTCCCTGGCCAATCGGATCTCAGGACCTGCTTCCTGATTGGCTGGGAGGAGAATCAGGAAGACAATAGCAAATATTAATTCGCTATTGTCACACAACTGGGTGGGCTCAGGGCGCAGTGCTCTGCACCCAGAGCCCACCCTTTTTTAAGCCAATTAGAGCCTCAAGCTCTAATCATGTGCTTCAAAAATAAAAAAACCCATTGGAATCCATGCATCTGGCTCCCTGCATGGAGATTAGGGGCCGGGCGCATGGATTAGAGGGGCGGTGCCCCTGCCCCCCTTATAGATGGTAAGTATCACTGGTAAGTATCCATATCTGATATCTGGAGGACCACTAAGGAATGTTGAAAATCACTATAGTAGGTCTTGCTACTTATAGTGATAGCCGTGATCTTCTGGGTGCTACTTCAGCGGCTTCCCCTCTGCATACTGAGCTTAGTGAGTTGCTCACTAGGCACTGCCGTCATTTAGAGCAGTGTTTTTCAACTCTTTTTTTCAGTCAAGGCACCCTTTAAAATTATAGACAATCTTGAGGCACCCTCCAAAAATTAGGGACAGGCTTGAGGCGCCCTATTTTAAAATGTAAAAACTATTCTAATAGTTTTACATAATGCTGCAACATCAATACATATAGGACATCCAATGTTACAGGGGATTTTTTTTTCAAAGCAAATACACTTTAGCAAACTGGTACTGACTAGTATCCCAATGTTTTTTTTCTCCCTCAGTTTTTCTTCACTTAGCTAATGAGACCCCAAAGCTGATGGAGAGAGGCAAGGGAGGGTCAAGCAAGGATGATATGCAGGCAACTGACATCCTCCTTATCAACTGATGTCATTGGTCGTAGAAAGTTGTAATGGTGTACAATGAAAACCTGTAGCTTTGTGTAACTAAAAGGCATTTTTTTTTACAATTTTGGGGGAAATTTATAGGCACTTTGCCAAGGCACCCCTGAAGAAGCCTCAAAACACGCCAGGGTGCCTGGGCATCCTGGTTGAAAAAGGCTGATTTCAAGAATGCCTTGTATTTTTTTTCTCAATAAATACATGGCTTTCTCTGACTGGACAAGGTGGAGAAGAGGAGCAGATGTGCTTATCGTCTCCCCCTCATCCAGATGTGCTATAGGTAAGGGGCATACTCTAATCAGGAGAAAGCAAAACTGAAATAGATATGAGGTTATCAGTGTGCTTCTTCTCTGTCACATGATAGGAGAGGAGAGGAGACCTGGAAGTGAAAGTGAAACTGTAGCAGAGAAAGATTAGGATTCCTGCTTTGCTAAATAGGGCCGTGCTTTATGGAAGAGCGGTATAAATTATAGGACTGAACTACAAACTCTAACAGGTAAAACAGCTGTCATATACTGTACAGTATGTATTTCATCTTTGTATTAAGTAGTCTGCCTGGACTCCAGTTTTAATAAAGTTTTGAATGCTTGTGGTGAGATAAACAAACCTATACACCTTTACCTTTAATTCTACAACAGTTAGTAGGTAATGCATGTCAAGAACTGCATATGCATAGCTTCACAAAAAAAAAAATGGTGCGGTTGACGTTGGTGTCACAGAAGCAGTGGCATATCTGTCACTGTACTGGCCTAAACCATCAGAAATTGCTATTTCTTTAGAAAAGTTCTGTGTGGGCATACATCAGTCAAATCTCAACCGTGAAAATGTCTGTAAAATATGACTTTTATGAAGTGCTTCAAAATATGACATTTTGTGCTAACATTTATGCTATGTAAAAATAGAGCTGATGTGATTGCTTTGATTAAAAGAATTCTGTGCAGTTCAAAACCACATCAACTGTCTTATTGAAGCTGAACTCCAGGCAGATATAAAAATACACCTGTTAATACAGGTACAGTATGTATTTATTAAAACATAATGAAATGTATTTTAAATGCAGCTAGTATGTGTACCTTAATTTGTCTTGATATCAGTTCCTTTTAATCTCCTGTATAGTGGCATTGATGCTAGAAGAGGTAAGGGCAACACTATGGTTATTTAGGTCTCCTGCATTTACATATCCTGACAAGGAATATGCTGACGGGGGGGGAGTTCAGAGGGTGACTCGTCTATATTCTGCTGTCCTTTCATTGTCCTATCACAAACCATGGATAGGGAGGTGACCCAGCTGTACGGCTTAACTTTAGTGGAAAAAAACTCAGGTCACCAGCCTGACTCTGTGCTGTGGTAGGGCTTTGTAAATTTCAAGACTAGATAGACAGAAATTCAAATCCTTTGGCATTGGGCAATCAGGCTAGCCACCCAACTGGTTTAAGGATGGGGGGTGGTGTAAAACTCTTAATATGTCCCTGGTGTTCCATTCTGTAAAAATCAGACTCTCTAATCAAACCTGAGGCTAGAAGATGTTCTCGATAAAACTGTAGAGATTATGGATTTGGATTGCACCTTTAGTTATGTTGATTAGGCAGTGTAAATATCTGCTAAGGAGAAACCGGATGGATTACACCAAATCTAAAGTCTGTCTAATGGTTAAATGTAAATGGTTAAAGGTTTCAGCAGCCCTTATTAAAGATCTCTATCTGGTATTCACTTAGCCATGGGTGACATAAGCAGAAAATAAAGTAATAATAAATACAGAAAGGGCCCCGCAGGACCTGCACGCTAATTTTATCTGTGTAATAGAAAGTCAGTTTAAAAAGCTACTTGAAATGTGCTCATTTTATGTTGTGTGCTGGGGGATCAGCACTTTTCAACTGTCATTTCTGAAGGTTATACTCGTTAGCCTTCAGCCATGTTCTTATTAGCCAAGACTTTATGACACTTGCTGCCTTCATACTAAAAAGCCTTTGATTGTATTGTACTTTTGACTATAAGTCACACTCAAAGATACTTAAATTTTATTTTTTTTCTTTTGAGCTTTCCAGAAACTTATATGGTCAAAATTGAAATTGGTGGAGAAGTTATTTAGTAACATAACACTTTGTATATAAAATGTATAAATATCACAATTTTGTAGGGAAAAAATTTCACTCTAGTAAAGTACAAAACACTACCAATTTTTTTTAAGATCCGTGAAGGTTTACAAGCTCTGTTGAGTTTATATTGCTTTTTCTCCATTAGAAAGGTTTTATCTTGCTTCCTGTCACTGGAAAAGAAGTAAAAGGGAATCTGTCCTACAGGGATGTCGAAAGAAAAAAATCAAAGTGACCCAGTCATGTAAGAAAAAAAAGCTAAACATCCCTGCTAGGGAAAAGGCAGTGTACTCATTCAGTAGCCTGTATCTCAGACCACGTGGTTTATGGTTCTATCCTCAAACTTGTCACTGTCAAGACCTGTAAGTGCATAAGGTTTGGAGGGAGGAACCACAGAGCATCTGACAGTCTTGAAAGTGTCAAATCTACCAGTAAAGAGACTAGTGCATGCTGCAGTGCTGGAACAGGGGAGAGGTAGGAGACATATGTCACTAGATTAACTTGTTGCAGCTTTTCTTGTTTTAATAGGGTTGCTTTTATTTAATCAGGGAAAAAAGGGACCTCAGATTTTAGTTTATGTTTCCAAAAGGAAGCATTCCTCTCCCTTCCTGTCCCAGTGAACACTGTTACTAGGACAGAGAATAAGGGGAGGTATCAGTAATGGACTATGCATTTGGTTAGTTACATGATCCCTGCTGAGAGTAAGGATTGAATGATCCGAGCCCTTCATCAGAGATTTTATGACCAAAGGTTTAAAGGTTTTGACACATTTTGTCTCTTGACTGATACAAGAGCGGACATGGAGCAGAATTCCTCAAGTAAGTAGTTACTTTCTCATTACTTTTCATTTTTGTACCCCAGTTAAAATATGAACATAGCTTCACTGTAAAGATTGAGTAAAGGTCTGCTTTAATAATGTAGAATAAATGTTTTCTCAGCAATGTAGGCAAGTGTTGTGCTGTTGATTGTTCGCCAACCTGAAGATGGTACTATGAGAAAGATTTACTAAAATTGGTGCACTCAGAATCTGGTGCAGCTGTGCATGGTAGCCAATTAGCATCAAATGTCAGCTTGTTCAATTAAGCTTTGGCAATAAAACCTGGAAGCTGATTGGTTTTTATGCAGAGTTGCAAAAGATTTTGAAATCTCCATTTTTAGTAATTAACCTCTGCTGTTACTGCTTCTGACTGACATTAACTTATTGTTGTGCTCTATTTATGGGCTCCAGGCAACAATCTTGGGGAAGCCAGTGCCTGTGATTGACACTGAAATCCCACAATATTTGGGTGCCCATTCTGGCATGCTTGTAATATTTATATCACATGCCCATCCATTTTAAAGGAGTCCTCACATGGGGAGAGAGGCAGCATCTTCATGTAAAAGAATAGAGAAATTCACGTGCCAAGGAGTGGGCCTGTGCCCCAACTATCCACTAAGCCTTTACTGTATGGGACGTGAGCAGAAGAGACAGGATATCATTTTAACAGGAGCCCCCTGTCAATGCATGTGCGGAGACCTAGGGCACCTAGTTGAAAAAGTAGGAGTGGAGATCCTATTTGAGAGGTTACTATGAACTAGTAATGTGAGTACAACAGCACCCCACCTGTGACAACCTACAATGGGAACAGAATTGTAAGCGTTCAACAAACATTTACTGTACCTGGCACTTCTCTATGCTTGGGACAGTTCCTACCATTCTCATGGACATCTATTTCCCTTACAAATGGACTATGTCTACCACCTTGTGGGACTATAATCTTGCCACATTTATGGAACTAAGTTAAGTCGTATTGAGAATGGAATGTAGAGGCTAAGTGCTGTTCAAGTGCTGGATTGGAATCAATGTAAAAACCTAAGTTTGTGGTATTTAAGGAAAGGTGTCACCCTCCTAGCTGTGAAAGCGGACCCCCTAACAGAACACATGCCAGTTGACCCGGGCCTCCATGTCTCATGGGCCATGGGTGTTCAGCAGGAATTCCAAAGCCCTAATCTAACCTTTGTGGGAACTGCAGGGCCCTGCATGAAGTGTACACCGGGTGTTTAGGGGTTGTTATGACTTGGATCAGGGGATGGAATGTAAAAATCTCAAACCACCATCCATACACATCCTGGACAACCCTGTTTAATGATAGGGCCCCAGCTTTGGGGTGTGGCCATGTGGAGTAGCTTGGGACCCACCTACACTTTTGACAGGCATTTTAGGTTAGAAAATTTGTGCAGAATGGATAAAGGTAATTCTTCATACTTTTATGCAGGTCTCCAAGCACAAGAAAGTGTGTGCAGGCAACATGATACATCTTTATGTATGGACCCTTAATCAGTCTTGCGTGAAGTGGTATGTGCTATTACCTACTTTATATCACTTGGCATTACTGTACCTTGATGTCACATGATGTCACCTGATTAATTCATCTTTGAACTAGGAACTTGATGCCATTTATTTGTTTTTGCTTGTTTTTGATTTAGACCATTTAGCATGGGGATTTTTTTTTGTGCCTTTACACAGATCCTTTTAAGTGGCCGCTTGACACTTGCATTAAAAATGATAGTTGCCATAATTGCCTAAAAAAACTTTAATAGCCTATAATTGCAATTTTAGTCACTTGTCAGGCTATAATTACCAGTGGCGGCTGATGCTCAATATTTTTTTTTGGTGGGGGGCGGAAAACCAACGCCACTCCCCCACGGGAGACGGACGAGAAGGCGGCTTCCTGATTGGCCGGGAGGAGAATCAGGAACACAATAGCAAATATTATTTTGCTACTGTCACACAACTGGGTGGGCTCAGGGCGCAGTGCTCTGTGCCCCGAGCCCACCCTTTTTTTAAGCCAATTAGATCCTCAGGTTCTAATCATGTGCTTCAAAAATAAAAAACCCCATTGGAATCCGTCACCTTGCATTAGGGGCTGGGCGCATGGATTAGGGGGGCGGCGCCCCTGCGCCCCATATGGACGGGTTGCCACTGATACTTACCTTCTATAAAAGTCTAAAAAAGATTCTATTTTCATAATTTTACAAACTATATTTCATAATAACACCCGTGTTGTATGTTTGCCAGTAGCATACAGAAAGTGAACACCATCAGCTCATCCATGTAGAAGTAATCAATCATCAGTTTTATTCTGGAGCAGCTGAAAACGGCTGCCTTGATCTCTTCTAATATTACCAGTACTACAATACATTTAATAAACATAAAGGTAATCTGTCATGTCAAAAACCATTTGCAGAGAGGGTGTTATGATCTGCATAATATAAACTAATAATGTAATGACTAGCAATTGAACATATTTTCCCAGAAATGCGTCGGGATACAGAAGCACGTCTTAGTAATGTTGTTATGACCAGAATTGATCATTGAAGAAGAACTTCAATCACAACAAAATCGATCAGTAAACCCACATATCAGCCTATGTGTACCCACTATGCCTTTATTTTACTGTGAGCTCCACATGTCTCCAATTGTGTAAAACTTCTAGTAGCTCTAGTAGTCTTTTTTTTTTTTTTACATCCATCTGCCTGCCATGCAGCATTCTTCCCTTTGTTTTAACATTTATCCGAGGTTTGTAAATAAAAATGCAGAAGAAAAAAGAGGTCACATGACAATCCTTGGCATTTTTTTTATCTTTCTCTGCTCTGGCTTGTGGAAGTTAGGTGGAGCCAGCACATCAGTGCAGTAATGCCCACTCAACAGTGATGGACATTTAGCAGACATCATGCCCATCTAAATCAGTGGTCTCCAAACTGTGACCCGTGGGCTGGATGCTGCCCTTTGCTTGCCTTTATCCAGCCTCTATGACATTGCTATACCCACTAATATGAGGCACTATTCCTAACACTGATAGAAGGCATAATTCTTCCCACTGACACTAACAGCAAGGCACTATTCCCCCCACTGATACCAACAATGGGCACTATTCCTTCCACTCATACAAACAATGGCACACTATTCCTTCCACTGACACCAACAATGGGGCACTTTTCCTTCCACTAACACCAGTGATAGGGCACTATTTCTTCCACTGACACCAACAATGGGACCTATTCCTTTTACTGACACCAGCAATGGGGCACTATTCCTCCCATTAATACCAATGATGGGGCACTGGACTTCCTCCTACTGACCACAGGTGCTAAGTAATCTTTTTACTCCCACCACCACCGAGCCAGAGACATTGTCCACTCACACTGATGCTGGGGCATTTTCCACTCCCACTGGCTAAAATCCAACCCCCCTAAAGTCTGAAGGACAGTAAACTGGCCCTTTGCTTAGAAAGTTTGGAGACCCTTGATCTCAGATTTTCCTAAATATAAACAATGGAAGACCGCAAACTAGAAGCCGTGTGTTACATGTGTTTGCAGTCCAGATTAAATTGGACATCATAAGACACTAGTCTGAACTCACCTTCAATATACTTTACTGCTTCTGTGTAATGCCCCTTTCACATGAAGGGTCCGATCAGGTCCGCCTGTCAGTTTTTCAGGTGGACCCGATAGGACCCTGTATTCACCCCTATGGCCCGGGGGGTGTAAATGGACCTTTGTCTGTTTACACCCACCTACCCCCAATCCAATACAGTCCACTAAATAACAACAGAAGGGGATCTGTCCCCCTCCATCTAGGCAGATCGGATCTGAGGGCAAATAGATTTCAATCAGTATTTGGGCACCCCTGCTCAACAGAAGTCAATTGGGTAACATACTTCTATCTATGGGACATGGAAAATTCCTCTCTATCAGCGGCTGCAGTCAATTAGCTGCAGCTACTAATCATTGTTTTCTGACAGTGGCTGATGCCGCTGTCAGAATATGATGCCCTGGCGGGGGGGATTTTTCCATTCCTCCATAAACCTCATTTTTTGTGACTGCATATGGCCAGTTTAAGTCTATTAAAAAATAGGCACAGTAACATTTGTGAAAGAAATTAATTCGGCAAGTCATTCTCTCATGTGATTGATAGCACTTAGTTATCTATCTATCTATCTATCTATCTATCTATCTATCTATCTATCTATCTATCTATCTATCTATCTATCTATCTACAATAGTTCCTCCCACAAGATAAATTATTTTGTCCATTATTATCAACATTTGTTGTTGCATTTTATATTTGGAAGGCTTTTCTGGAGTTTAATATTTTTTAATATTGAAGATCAGTGTGAGGAATGATTCACCACATCCAGTATACTTATGGGATTGTTTTATCACCACCATTCAGTGTTTAATAGAATCCATTTCTCATTCTTTTGCGAAACCTTCATTCTTCCATTTTGTGCACCAAACACATTTTTCTCCAGGCATAATCAATGTGAGCAATGTAGTACAAGGACTGACAGGCCTCATTTTCTTGAACAAAGTGTTATGGAAAGGAAAACCTTCACACTGACTGCTTTTCTGTGTGCCTTCAAAAACCTCTCAGCGGCAATTACTTTGTAGGTTAATCTATTCACAGCTGCCTGTGCCGAAACCTGTTTTCTGGCTTTGATATTCCAGTTGCTGTGGGATTTTAGATTTCTATTGCATTAAGATGTCAGAAAAAAAAAAGGACAATTTTAGTTTCAATTTACGGGTGAAAGCATTAAATAGACATAACTAGACAACTTACCTAAAGCCATTGCAGCAAATAAAACAAAAATGAAGTGCTTTTAAAGGCTGGAATATGATGCATCAGTCTGCAGGGGGTACGAGGACCACCAACAGGTATGGAAATGTTTTGTTTAAGCTTACATAGGTGAACAGTATACAAGATTTGAAATCCAAGTGAAAGTGTGAGACAACCTTTGTTGTCTAACTTCCTTCTGTCTTTCACATAAAATTAAAAACTAAGCAGACTTCAGATACAGTCTGGGAATTTCAGTAAAACACTACCCACAGTTTTCTGGCACTTTGGCCTTTTAAAATGATCTGTGCCAGATTCACAAATCCCTACTGCCCGCGTTGGTGACTTTACCAATGCATGTGGGAGAGTCGAGTCATTTTTAATAGCGCTACCGCTAATAATGCACCATATTAATAAATACTTACCTCCAGTATCTAAGGAACAGAGACAGGCAGAGGGCCTGTCCCTATACACAGTGTAGTAGAGTGGCATCTTTGCCACTGCTACCCTCTCCCTATCATTGGTTTTTAAAGTGGAACTTTAGTCAGAAAATTAAGTCCTGCTAGATCACTTCAGGCTGGCCCCTTTTGCAGTATAGCTATGTAATATATTAAAATAAGTACTTATACTGTTTAAAATCCAGTAATACACAATCTCACCCTGCTCTGCACATGCTCAGTAGCGCTCTATTTTTTGGCATCACCGAAAATGTAGAGGCCAATATGCTGACAGCCTAAAGATTTACTGCTGCTCAGGGGCTCTGGGCCTTAACAAAATGGTAGCCTCCAGCAAGAAGAAACAGAAGCAATGCTGGAGGCAATTTACAGCACACACTAATTTTGGTAGCACAATTATGATGTGGAATGTACGTTTCTTGATAATGAGCTTTAAGAATGTTGTCAGCTTCACAGCCAACATCCTCCTAGAAACCAGCGATGATGCAGTGTGTGGAGCCTGATAGGGAAGCTGTGACATTAGTTCCACATTAGATCCATTCTCATCTTGTCATTTACAACAATCAGTGAGCGAATTCTATAGCTAACAGCAGGCTATCTATTGACTATTGGCTATCTATTGGCTATCTATTGACTAAGGATCTGCCCACTGCCAACTGTCATTCATAAGGGGGGCGGACCTGATGGAGAACTAGTGCCTGTGAATCCCCATCAGGCTCTGCCCCCAGATCAAAAAACTCCCTGCCACTGCGCTGTCTACAGTCTGCTGCAACGGTGAAGAGGAATCAGGCCGGAGTGTCTGTCTGCTCACTCGGTGCCTGCCCCAGATTAATATTCCTCTCTACAGATACATGAAACTGTCGCCAGAACTGACATTTGTTGTGTGGAGGCACATCCAAATTTTAAATAGTTTTTTAGACAATCTTTATAAATACCCCTGAGTACTGTTTCAGTTGCCTGGTTTGTCGAGGGCTGGGCATTATTTATACCTTCCACCAATCTCACTTTATAAATTGATTATAAGGCAAGGGATGAGCATTGTGTAGACACCCCATGCAATGGGTTATCACGGGGGAAAACAATAATTACCAGCCTCGACAATTATTTATTTCACCCTAGAAAGGCTCAGTCAGTAAATGGCTGGAAAAAAAACCTGGAAGTAGTTGATTTTACTGTATGTCTGTGGTCACATTTAGGGCTTACGTGACTGCAGGTTGGTTGTAGATGTCTTGCATACATGTGCACACTGTCTCCTATCTCTGCACTTTTGATTGGTAGCTGTTGCAAAAAAAGGGCTACTAAGCTGTGCTTTCTTGGCCACATAACCACACCAGTCTACTAAGGTCATCCCTATGCACTCCCTTCCTACAAGTATGTTGCCATTAGTAGAGTGAAAGTACTGTGAAGCTTAATAGAGCACTGACTAGCTCTCTTTTGTTGAGTCCTGGTGTACAGGGAAAGAAGGCAAACTGTTAGGATACATTTTAGCTACTAACATTAAACATATATAAACATTTGTTGAATGACTTTTGGTTATTAATTGGATAACATAATAATAACTGAAAGGAGGGTATGTTTTTTATAAAGCAAAATTTGTTATGTTGCAACTTACCAAATATTAGACATGGTGGCTTCATTATTATCTTTGGTAGGCTTTCGTTCCTTTATTTTCATTTGGTGATCTGGCCAGTACGTCTGATGTTTTTCAACAGCTCAAGCTGTCCTGCAAGTCTATCAGTCAGAATGTTAAGACAAACCATTTACCACTGATGGGGGGGTGCATACAATGACCAACTTTTACTTATTCATGTAAAACCTTTATCCTAAAAGAAAAAAACAGTTTGCTGTAACTACTTGTGTAACTACAGTGTAAGCTGGAATCTGTCTTCAATTTGGTAGTGTATCTAAATCTGTTAGTAAATCTAACACTCGCCTCCCCCCCAGACTGAAAATACGGCTGTCTGCTGTGCTTCCTGTGCTTTTTTCTAATACAGGAGGTGTGTTACTGGCCAGATCACCGGGTAAAATCCAGGGAAAAAGCCTAAAAAAGAAAACCAATGCAGCCACAACATATAAGGTTTGGTAACCTGCAATATGTTACATTTTTGGTTTTGAGTTTTATACTGCTTTAATATATTGTCTTGTTTGTTCCATTACCCTCTAAAAGGCTTAGACTAAGGCTGTTCATGCTTGGTTACGTTTCTCACCAAGAATGGCCTAGACTTGTACCTATCCCCAAAGGCAGCTAATGGATGGTGGCACACTAATGCTGTAAAACCTTTGATCCCTATTTCTTTTTTGAAAAATGTACTATTGACTATCCAGCATATTGGAAAATCTCTTGCTTCCAATAATAGTGAATAGTTGCTCTGCCACCTGCGTGACCCAACTGTTACAAGGGATGCTTGACGTACATAAGTTGCTTTATTCACTCTCTGCATGGCCCCTTAAACCAAAAGAGATTGTGTGGCAGAAACATTTTATGATGTAATATGGAAAGATGGTGTAGCAAGATCTCCGGCCTTGTCCAGTCCAATGAGGACCTCCAAGGCCAAAGATAGCTGACATCCTTCAATATGTGGTGGGTTGTGAGGCATAGTGGGTGCAAAGATGGTGAAAGTCATTGATCGCCAGACACTTCTTGGATGTAAAAGAGGTTTTATTTCTTTTGACAGTCCTTTTTGTATTTTTGGGGGAAAGAGGGTTAGGGCCAGGACACCCTTAAGTATTTGTAGATTCAATTTGGCAGACTCCGAGACTTCAATAGGAGGACAGCCGTGCAGGGAAAGGCCCCAGCAAGGCGCCACTTCTGCTTATGCATAAATGCTGTCTCCTATGGTAACGGTCCTTTAACAGTTCCTAACTCAAACATAACAGTTTTTTCAGCTCCACTACAACAGCTTCTTGTAGTTCTTTAACACTGAGCTCCCAGTGTCTCACTAGACCCACTGATTCACTGACTCTGAATCCCTTGAGCTCCAACAAGGTTGGCGGTGGTATCTCCCTCAAGCATCACCCACGCTTCCCTGCTGAATCCCTAGCTTGGCACTCCATACTTCTCACGCTTCACCCCTGCTGACCGGCTCGGTGCCTGGCTTGACTCATAAGGCTGCTCTGCAAGCGTCACCATCACTGGTTGGGTCCCTGACCTGATCACCGCCTGAAAATTCCAGATTCTCCACTGCGCCCGTTCGGTGAGAATATGGTTCTATCTTCAGTTACTCACTGTGGTCCCTGGTGAAGGTGGTTGGTCCCTTTGTGGCAACAGCTTCCCTTCTACCTCCGACCCTCTGACAGGTTCTCCGTCTGACAGAACCGTCACTTTTGGTTGGACTGCAAGCCGCAGACCCAACCCTATGCTGCCTTTTTACTGCTGGATAGGCCCTCACACAACCTGGCAGCCAGATGCCCCCAGCATAGGCCCAATCTCCGGCCTAGCAGCACGTCCACTCAGACAGCCGTCCAGGTGGCACAGAATACCGATCACCTGACCTTACCCGAATATATAGATTCTCCCAGCAGGGATTCAAGAAAACCCCTGCCCATTGGCTGAGATACCCCATATACCCATAACGTGACCCTGGGTTTCCCTTCTCATATCTAATACAACCAAGTTCCCAGCCACCTATTGGTAGAAGGGAAGAATGCAACAAGGCCAAACTTAGGGAGAAATCAATAGATCTCTATCAATCGACCAATATGACTACTCTCGGCAAGTAAATTTGTGAGGAGCTCCCTGACTAAACCCCATGGTACTACATTGGGTTATCCTGCTAGCTAAGAAATTTCAAAGCTGTGTGAGCTTCTACTTACAATGTATAATTGGACAATTTAAAGTCTATAGAAGCAGTAAATGAGACTAACAAGAAGAAATAGAAAACACTTTGCTTCTAATTGTACTAGATCCCATAATGTTTCATAATTGTTAATTAGATGACCATGTCCCAGTAATGTAGATGATAGATTGCAATTTTCTCTTTCCAAAGCACATAACTCTGATTTGTTCTGTTAATATGTGCTAGTTGTTTTAAAGCATAACTCCAGCCAAAATAAAAGAATATAAATACATAGTCAGTTTTAGTATTGCTTTTATGCCACTAGATGTCCACAGTCTGATGTCCAGCATCATTCAACCCACTGCCTCTGAGCCCAGCCCATCCTGGACCTGCCCAACTTGTGACTGGATAATTAAAGGAGAAGAAACTCAATGAAGAGCTAATCTATCTGTCAATCTGCTTGCTCTTCCTATCAGCATGCTTCTTGAACTGATTGGCTCCTTGTGCTGCTTTTTATACTCTTACACCAGCACTGCTGTACAAGGACTGCAAGAGGCTGATACTACATCAGGTGCTTACACTGCTTGTATCTACTTGATATATTTAATTATGTCTTAATGAGTACCGAGTTGCATTAATTTGTCTCTTTTAAATCTGGCTCGAGTTCAACGTTATATGTATGTAAATAGTCTAAGACTTCAAGGCTAAGTGCAGCTAAAATCATAGTCTATGAATG
This sequence comes from Aquarana catesbeiana, assembly GCF_042186555.1. Taxonomy (NCBI): domain Eukaryota; kingdom Metazoa; phylum Chordata; class Amphibia; order Anura; family Ranidae; genus Aquarana; species Aquarana catesbeiana. The sequence goes on from NC_133324.1 coordinate 614,771,699, forward strand.
GGGGGGGGCATAGCTAACATTGATTCATCTGCCCGTTCTCCTTTGTTAGATTGCTTTCCATTCATAGAAGCTTTAGTATATCTTCAATGACTGGCGGATCTCACATGAAAGGGCAGAATAGTCAGGCTCTCTTGATGAGAGCCTGTAACAACCCTTTAGTTGTATTTACCCTTGCTGCACCCGAAGATTACAGCAGCAAAAACGTGTGTGTGTGTGTCCGGGGGTTTGCAGGATGGAGGAAGATTAATAGTAAAAGCAGAGGAATCAACACAAGGGACACATCCTACTGATTGTAAAGTATGTCCCTTGTGCTGATTCTTCTGTTTTTTTTTTTATTTGGGCTTCATTTAGGCTTTAAGTTTTGCCTTTGACCTTGACTGCCTTTTTTTCCCTTTTTTTTTAGAATACTTAAAGAATGTTTGTATTTACTGTGATAAAATTCTTTGGATGGTTACTTTTTGTTCCCTTTCCCTGATTCAATATTAAACAAAAATCACATTATGTCTCATCTCAGAGAAAATAAATTGCAATCTGACATGCTACACAAAGTTTTACAAATCCCAGTTTGACAGCTAGACACACAGGACTGTTTAATGGTTGTCTAGACACAACTGAAACATGTTGTTATGTGTAGTTCTGGTCCATAAAACTAGACTATTAAAACTGTTAAGGTGATTTGTAGAAGAAAGGTTTAGAAGTATTTTGTAGTGAGTATTATGACTGTAGCTTCATAACCTTTGGCTATTACAATGACTGCTCCTATTTGCTCCTAGATACTTCCCAGATAGATGTTAAAGCCAGCACTAAATAGTTCCTGTCTGATTTACAAAGGTCTACTAGGAGAAAACATTTTTGCAAGATTTGTTTTTTTTTTTTTAAGTGTATGTGTTGCCTGACATTCTGCTGAGCCATATGTACAATATATTCTTGAATATGTGGGTTACTTGCATGGTGCCATACAGTGGCCATATTTAAACTTCCATTCTTTGTAAACTAGAATATTACTGAGTGAGACTGACAGAAGGCTTGCGATACCACATCCAAAAAAACTACTAGGATAAAAACTTTAATTGTGTGTTCAATTAAGGGACTTTACCCACTTCAGCTCTGGAAGATTATACCCCCTTTATGACCAGGCCACTTTTTGCTATTTAGCACTGTGCTACTTTAACTGGCAATTGCGCGGTCATGCAACGCTGTACCTAAATGAAATGTATATTATTTTTTCCCCACAAAGAGAGCTTTTGGTGGTATTTGCTCACCGCTGGGTTTTTTGTTTTATTATTATTTATTATATAAATGAAAATAGACTGACAATTTTTGAAAAAAAAAGAAAAAAAAAAAACATTTGTTACTTTCTGCTATAAAACATATCCAATAAAATAAAAAAATAAAAAAATAAAATTTCTTCATACATTTAGGCCAAAATGAATTCTGTTGCATGTCTTTGGTAGAAAAAATGACAATAAGTGTATACTGATTGGTTTGCGTAAAAGTTATAGAGTTTACAAACAATGTTATATATACTGGAATTTTTAAATTTATTTTTTTATACTAGTAATGGCGATGATCAGTGATTTATAATGGGACTGCGATAGTGTGGTGGGCAATCTGACACCAACTGACGCTGGGGGGGAACTGACTAACTGACACTGACATCACCACTGACACTAATACAGTGATCAGTAATAATAATATACACTGTCACTGTACTAATGACACTGGCTGGGAAGGGGTTAACACTTAGGGGCAATCAAGGGGTTAACTGTGTACCTAACTATATTTGGTGTGTGTACTGTGTGCTGTTTTACTAAGCAATGTGCTGGTTTCTACTCTCTTAGCAGGGAGAAAGAAACCAGCACATCACTGCTGTCAGTAGAGACCCCTGTGTTGTTTACCAACACAGGGCTCTCTTCTGTCATTCGCTTAGCCAATCAACAGGTTCCTGCCATAAATCATTGGCCAGGACCCGCTGATCGGCTTGTGCTGTAGTGCAGGACAGCACAGCCGGGGTGGACGTGCCCCCTACCCAGAAATGCACATCACGTATATATAGTGATTCTGCACAACCAAGCCGCCCTGGAGCAGTAAAGCTACAGGAGGTGGTTGGCAAGTGGTTAAAGGTGCCAAATAATCAGCTTCACATATTAGTAAATAACTTACAAATGGTATTTAATAGTGAAGGATACTTAATATACGGTAAAAACCTCTTATGCATAAGGAAAGACCAACTTTTAGTACCATATACATCATAACATGAAAATTGGGCAAAGAAACCTTCTCTATATGACCCCTCCCATCTATGTATGTTACATCATAATGTTAGGCATGACCTTTAATTTTTCCCGTTCTTCAATCATCAAACTCTATAGAGACATAAAGGGAGTAGTCTTTTGTCTCAACGCATTTCGCACTTATGCTTCTTCAGGAGTGTAGTAGAAGGTTGATATTGCACAATTGCTCTTCCAAATATCACTTTAAGGGTTCACAAACCAGTAATGCATCCCAGGTGAAACAATATGAAAATGTGGGATACTTTACAGAAACCCAAGGTGAGTGAGTATGCCCAGTTGATCTACTGTGATCTTTTTATGATGGATACCAGTGTAGATCACAGATTAGCCAGTTGACGCCTCTATAACCTGTACTATTGGGCCAGCAGAACAGCCTTCAAGAGGCCATTGGTCATCCGTTCTTCATGGTGCCAGTAATTACACACAACTTAATATCTTCAATGTTCTACCTCCACAACATTATACTGGGTCCCAACTTAGTTCTGTCACCAGGATACAACTGTGGAATCCCAAAATAGGCCTGTTTAATCAGTATAACAAGATGATCCTTGGGTAACCCAGGGAAGGTGCTGTGTGCTGTCAGCTCTGTTCTTTTCCTAGCCTAGGGCCACTGAGACAAATCTCCCTTGGTGTAGCACAGGCATTTTAAGCCCACATATATAATTATCTTTTTTCTTAGAGCAGTCATGCAGATTATCTTTGTTTTTTCCATACTACTCTATAAAGATGTACTTCTGACTGGATTGTTGTTGGGAACAACTCTAGGCTAAAACAAATGACATAAATTAATGCAGCTCCATGTTGTACATTCACATCAGTGAACCTAGGTCTCCTGTGGTGTCAGACAGGGTTGTGCTGTGTGACAGAGCCATGTAAATCTCAGAAACAGATGCACAAAAAGTCTCAAGGAGTAAGGGATAACACACTATGAGATTGGAGGAAAAGCGGTTTAACCTTAAAGAGGTTGTAAAGGTTCAGGGTTTTAAAAAAACAAACATGTCATACTAACCTCTGCTGTGCAGTTGGTTTTGCACAGAGTGGCCCCAATCCTCCTCTTCTGGGGTATCTCAGCGGCGCTGGTAGCTCCTCCTCTTCTCGAGTGCCCTGTCAGAGAAGTGCTTTCCTTCGTGGACAGCCATGCGGGAGCGCTTCCATTTTCTGCTTCTGTGTCTATTGACACAGAAAGCAAGACTTGCCCCCTCCCCCCCGGCACCCGCGTCATTGGATTTGATTGACAGCAGCAGGATCCAATGGCTGCGCTGCTATCAATCCATCCAATCAGGACCCAAGACACCGGCTTTTGCTTGTGTGCTCGTCCCTGGCGCAAGAATAAGAGGGTACAGGTAAGTAAAATGGGGGCTCAGGGGGGCTGCTGAGTGACAGAAGGGTTTTCACCTTAATGTATTAGGGTGAAAAAACACGAGGGTTTACAACCCCCCTTAAATTTTTTAACTGTTTTTCACTGTCAGGACAATAAGGATGTGGAACTCTCTTCCACAATTGGTGGTGGCTGCGGGGAGTATGGATATTTTTAAGAGACTCTTGGACGTGCATCTTAAAGAAACAACATACAGGGTTATGGGAAATAATTATAGATACTGACACATGTGCACCTACACAGGTTGAACTGGATGGACTATTGTCTTTATTCAGCCTTACCTAATATTAAACTATGTAACTATAAAAATAACTATAAAATAATATAAATTCCTTGGCAGTACCCTTATATGTATTGCATTTTAGCTGTTTGCCTGAAGTTGAGCTTGAAAATAAAACTCTTGTGACAAAAATAAGGAGGTTGCCAAAACTTTTCAGGTCACTGACTAAACAAAAACACTAAAAGTTCGAAGTTCTTATCAGTGGCCTCACTAGGGTCGGCTCTCACTTCCTAGCCTGCCACAGTGCTCTGTCCTGTCACTGTGGAGTGACAGCAGAAACAGGACAGAGCAGTAGACACTTGGCAGGCTAGCGCGTAAGGCTCTCCTGTCTACCCTGCCACAGTTCACTTGATGGTGTCACCCAAGGCTCAACCACGCCCCCCCCCACAATCCCCCCCACAGGGGGAGAGCACACCACATTAAAGGGTAGGTGTGGCCAAATTGCACTAACAATGGGAGGACCATACAAAGGCATTGTTAAGAGTGCAGCATTTAGGAATGTGATACAGACAGGGTGCAGAAGTTTGCTATGTACAGGGCTCAGAAGATTGCGATGTACAGGGTGCATGGCTCAGAAGTTTGCTATGTACAGGGTGCAAGGATCGCTATGTACAGGGTGCAAGGGTCGCTATGTACAGGGTGCAAGGATCACTATGTACAGGGTGCCAGGATCACTATGTACTGGGTGCAAGGATCAAGAGTCCTCTATGTAAAAGGTGCAAAGTTAAGTACTGCATGCTTTACAGGACAGAAGAGTGGACAGAGGGGCTGCTGCCAAAGAGCAGCTTCAATTTACAGAGGGTGTGCAATCTGCACACATGGGCTGGAGAAGGAGCTGCCGGGCCGGGACAGAGGAGCCACTGCGGGGATGGTAGAGCTGCAATGCACATCATCCCCCCACCCACTCCCCCCTTCATAGAGATACCGCTGTGCAGGGAGGACTGTGCACACTGCCGGGGCGCTGTCAACTGTTCTGTGTGAAAGTGAAAGCAGTGAGAGCGCGTAAAGCGCTATCGCTGGAGGTGGTCGCCGGCCAAAAAAGAGCTCTGGTGTTACCCCTCTGATGGGTGTCACCTGGGTGCAGGCTGCACCCATCGTAACCCCATAGTGATGCCACTGGTTCTTATCAGCATATCTATTCTGGGTCCAGGGTAGCAGAGTAGCCAACCTGTAGTTTTATAAGCAGAGGTCAGCAATGGCGGCCTTCATATTTCTCTTGTGACGGGTTTTGTTAAAGTGAAACTAAACTCTGGTTATACAAAAAATCTATTCAAATATGTATTCTTAACTCAAAGGTTAGTGCAGTGGTCTCCAAACTGTGGCCCAGGGGCCAGATGTGGCCTTTTGCTTGCCTTTATCAGACCCTTGAGGCAATTTTCCTCCCACTGATACAAGACATTATTCCTCCCACTGACACTAACAATAGGGAGTAATTCCTGCTACTGACACCAACGATGGGGCGCTATTCCTCAAACTGACACCAACAATGGGGCACTTTTCTCCCCTTGACACCAACAATGGGGCACTATTCCTCCCACTCACACAAATGACAGGGCACTTATTTCTCCCACTGACACCAACGATGGGGCACTATGCCTCTACCAGTACCAAAGATGCATTGTTTATTCCCACTGACGCCAGGACAATTTCTACTCCCAATGGCCATAGTCTAGCGTCCTTAAAGTCTGAGGTACAATAAACTGGCCCTTTTTTTACAAAGTGTGGAAATCCCTAAATTGATGGGTGGCTGTGGACTATAAGATTTGTATGGTCCATTGAGCAGTGCATGTGACCACAACTAACATACTCTGCTTGTTACAAACAAATGGAAGTAAGGGGAAAAGGAGAGGCAAAAAAACATAGTGAGAAATAATTTCATCAAAAATAAAAGATTACAGGACTAAAGCGGTATTAAACACAAAATAAAAAATTTACAGTAATCTATTGCAGCTAGCCAATCGTTATATATGGTGGATGGCTGCATCAGTTTTCTTTTCTTTGGCTTTTTTCCCTCTGTTTTCCCTTAATGATCTGGCCAGTAACACACCTCCTGTATTAGTGAGACACAACTCTGGAGGAATGAGCAAAAGAGCCATAGCGGACAGCAGCATTGTCAGTCTGGGGCGGTAGTGATGTATTAGAAAATTTAAATGCACTAACAAATTAAAGCTCACGCTATATAATCAGTTTCAGCAGGTTTCTTTTCCTTTAAAGATATAGGTTTTGCATGAATAAGTAAGAGCTGATCATTTAATCATCCCTGTTAGTGTTAAGTGGTTTGTCTCATCTGTATAGAGTGATAAAATCTGCTGGAACTTGAGCTTGTGAAACACAACAGACTTGCTGGCTGGATCATCAGACAAAAATAGAAGAAAAAAGGAAACTAATGCAGCCACTTCAGTTGTGTCCCTGTATTTTCTGCATTATCCCTGCAACAAAATACAGTTAACTGTCTAGATGTAACAAAACGCTTCTATTGTTTACAGCAGGGGTAGGCAACCCCCGGCACTGGTGCGGCACGAGAAGCCTCTTTTGCGGGCCCTCTACTCTCTCCCCATCACAGAGCAGCGCAGGGACGTGTCAGTGAGACACTAATGCATTCCAATGTCAGAATTCCCCACACTGCACTAAGGGGGAGGCACTGTGCCCCAATCATTGTAAAAGATGGGAAACATTGTTTGGTTCTCGAATTTTGCTGTAGCTGCGATCGTCAGCTTTTGTGATGGGAAAGAGATTGGGTGCAGTTCTGCTAAGGGGGAGGGGGGGGTGGTCCCTGTTTTCAGGAGGAGAAGGACTGTCATTGGCCACTGCTAAAGCCAATCACAGTCCTTCTAGCCCCGCCCACCATCTGGAGGAAGATGACTCGCTTGGTTGTCACTACCAATCTCAGAAAGAAGGGATTTCACTGTGATTGAGAAAACACAATCAGGTGACAGTTTGTGGAATTACTGTTGAGCTTCTGGGAACTTTGTTGAAATTATTCCTGAACCTTTGTGTCACTTACTACTGAACCCCTGCACTGAACCCCTGTCCCTTTAAGTCACAGCCAGTATTCAGAGCAATGAAAATCACAACCAACCACTTTTTCTCAGCTGCGGGGGCCCAACTTATGATCCTGCACACAGGCCCACTGCTTTCAGAAAATGCCCCTGATCTGAGCTCATCATTACACATCCATTCCAGATGCTTGTATGTGACATCACATACATCACCTACAAGCACATGGGCTGGATGTGAGAGGTGGATCAGCAGGATGAGTGTGCCAGAACAGATAGGTGTGTCTCATCTCTGCTTCCTTTCACCACTCTGCATATCTTGCATATCATGCCTATGCAGAGATTATGTCAAAAAGTAAATAAATAATGAGTTTCTTGCTAATATTGCCATGTCAAGGAGTGTGGACTGAGGCAGACCCCCCCACCTCTCCCCTAGTTTCTTTCCCTTCCTCTCCCTCCTGTACCTACTCTATCTCTTTCTCTTCTCTCTCTCTTTTTTGCTCTATCCCCTCTTTCTACCCATACTGAGGTTTATACTAAGATCAGATATCTTTTCTAGGGCTCTTCTAGAGCAGTTTTTGCTGCCTACATCACTTGTTGACAGACGACATTAGTAACTAGGACCATGTAGCATAATACCTATGTTGTATAATAGTCAGTCTCCTGTCGGGCTCACAACATGTCATTTGTGATATATGGCCCATTAGCTGCTTTGATACAGTATGTATACTACTCGGTATATGCTTTGTTTGTTATACTCTTTTTCTCTGTTTTTCAATAAAAACTAATTAAACAAAAAAAAATCTTGCATATCATAGATGATAAGAGGGTACAGTGGTGGAGCAGGTGAGCAGGAGGGTACAGAGGTGGAAAAGAAGAGCAGGAGGGTACAGCAGTGGGGCAGATGTGCAGGGAGGTACAGTGGTCGAAGAGATGAAAAGGGGGCACAGTGATGGGCCAGATGAGAAGGGGGTTCAGTGTTGGGGCAGAAAAACAGGGGGGGTAGAGCAGTGGGGCAGATGTGAAAGGAGGTGTATTGGTGGGGCAGATGAGCAGGGGGTTACAGTGGTGGGGCATGAGAGCAGGGGGAATAGTGGTGGGGCAGAAGCGCAGGGTGGTACAGAGGTGAGACAGATGTGCAGAAGGTACATTGGTGGGGCAGATGAGAAAGCGAGTTACAGTGGTGCGGCAGATGAGCAGATGGGTTCAGTGTTAGTACAGATGAGAAGGTGATTCAGTAGTGAGACAGAAGAGCATGGGGATATGGTGGTGGAGCAGATGTGCAGGGGGTTACAGTGGTGAGACAAATGAGAAAAGGGGTACATTGATGGGGCAGATGAGCAGGGGGGTTACAGTGGTGGGACAGAAGAGCAAGGGTGTACAGTGGTGGAGTAGATGTGCAAAAGGTACAGTGGTGGGAGTGATGAGAAGGGGGTTCAGCGGCGGGACAGAAAAGCAGGGGGGTACAGTGATGGGGCAGATGAGCAGCTGGTTACAGTGTTGGGACAGATAAGCAGGGGGGGTTCAGTGTTGGTGCAGAGGAGAAAGAAGGTACATTGGTGGCACAGATGAGCAGGGAGTTACAGTGGTGGGGCAGAGGAGCAGGGGGGTACAGAGGTGGGGCAGATGTGCAGAAGCGTGCAGAGGAGAAAGGAGGTACATTGGTGGAACACATGAGCAGGGGGTTACAGAGGTGGGGCAGATGAGCAGATAAGTTCAGTGTTAGGACAGATGAGAAGATGGTTCAGTGGTGGAGCAGATGTGCGTGGAGATACAGTGGTGGGGCAGATGAGAAAGGGGGGACATTTGTGGGGCAGATGAACAGGGTGGTACAGTGGTAGGGCAGATGAGCAGGGAGGTACAGAGGTGGGGCAGATGTGCAGGGTAGTACAGTGGTGGGGCAGATGTGCAGGGGGTTACAGTGGTGGGACAGAAGAGCAGGGTGGTACAGTGGTAGGGCAGATGAGCAGGGAGGTACAGAGGTAGGGCAGATGTGCAGGGTAGTACAGAGGTGGGGCAGATGTGCAGGGTAGTACAGAGGTGGTTCAGATGTGCAGGGTAGTACAGAGGTGGGGCAGATGTGCAGGGTAGTACAGAGGTGGGGCAGATGTGCAGGGTAGTACAGTGGTGGGGCAGATGTACAGGGGGTTACAGTGGTGGGGCAGTTGTGCATGGGGTTAAAGTTGTGGGGCAGATGTGCAGGGTAGTACAGTGGTGGGGCAGTTGTGCAGGGGATTACAGTGATGGGGCAGATGTGCAGGGGGTTACAGTGGTGAAACAGATGTGCAGGGTGGAAAGTGATCTCAGGTGTGGAGTTGCAGGAATTGGGGCTGATATAAGGCGCGAGAGTGCAGGATGTGAATTTCTCACTACTAAAGTAGTTTATTTTATAAAAAATCATTTTCGTGATTGAGGATTGAGAGTGTGAAGTTGACATTTTTTTGTTATAAAATCGGAACACTCAATTACTTTGAAAACATTTTTCGGCACACTGTGCTCAAAAGAACCTACCCCTGATTTACAGGGAGTCGAGTGCCAGCAAGCGGTGTTGCACTGGTGTTGCAAGCAGCACGGGGCTTTGCGTGCCGCTTGCAACGGCCAGTGCTGGGGATTGCCTACCCCTGCTGTAAACAATAGAAGCGTTTTGTTACATCTAGACAGTTAACTGTATTTTGTTGCAGGGATAATGCAGAAAATACAGGGACACAACTAAAGTGAACTAGCGCAGATCAGATCTCATGGCATCACAAGAAATGCAGCCTGTATGAAATTTGTGCCATTGGTTTACATTTAGAGATTGCATCATCAGTTCACACTTTTTATTTTACATGCTTTTATTAACATCAAGACTTTAGTTGTTTTTGTTATTTTTATTTGCTGCTTTTTATTTTATTTCCAAGCCTTACAAAGTAAATAGGAATCCACAAATTCCTGGTGTGTGACGTCTTATGCCGCGTACACACGGTCGGACTTTTCGTCTACAAAAGTCCAACGGACGCCGACGGACTAAAGCTGGCTGGTAATCCGATCGTGTGTGGGCTTCTCCGGACTTTCAGCAGACTTTTTCAGCCTCAAATCCGACGGACTTTAGATTTGAAACATGCTTCAAATCTTTACGTCGTAACTACGACGGACCCCGAAATCCGCTCGTCTGTGTGCTAGTCCGACGGACAAAAACCCATGCTAGGGCAGCTATTGGCTACTGGCTATGAACTTCCTTATTTTAGTCCGGTGTACGTCATCACGTACGAATCCGTCGGACTTTTGTGTGGTCGTGTGTAGGCAAGTCCGTTCGTTAGAAAGTCTGCTGCAAGTCCGCCGGAAGTCTGTCGGACAGGCTGTCGGACTTTTGTAGACGAAAAGTCCGACCGTGTGTACGCGGCATTACAATTCGCCAGCTTCCATCCTGTAATAGCTCATATTACAGGTGCTTGTTCTGCTTGTATTCTGAGCATGTGCACATGGCTGGCTTGTTTTCTGCCTCTGAGAGGATAAAGACCTTGTGAGCATCTTCAAGTTACACTAAATGATTGTCCAAAAATAATCCATACACATCCACTACTTAAAGCTGTATTAAACCCAAAAGCAAGTCTTAATTATATTGCAGTTTACCAATTCTTAGATGTAATGGCTGCATTAGTTTCCTTTTTTCTTCTATTTTTGTCTGATGATCCAGCCAGCAAGTCTGTTGTGTTTCACAAGCTCAAGTTCCAGCAGATTTTATCAGTTTACACAGATGAGACAAACCACTTAACACTAACAGGGATGATTAAATGATCAGCTCTTACTTATTCATGCAAAACCTATATCTTTAAAGGAAAAGAAACCTGCTGAAACTGATTATATAGTGTGAGCTTTAATTTGTTAGTGCATTTAAATTTTCTAATACATCACTACCGCCCCAGACTGACAATGCTGCTGTCCGCTATGCCTCTTTTGCTCATTCCTCCAGAGTTGTGTCTCACTAATACAGGAGGTGTGTTACTGGCCAGATCATTAAGGGAAAACAGAGGGAAAAAAGCCAAAGAAAGAAAACTGATGCAGCCATCCACCATCAGTGACACGGTTAGGATTGTTCTCTTTCAGGTTACTAAAGAATGCAGCTTTGCCCTTCCTGGTAATGGGGAAAGAGGCACTGGCAGTGAGATCCACTGCCCCAGACAGACAAAAGGGGCTTTTCATTTTTTTATTACATCTTATTGTTGCTATTTTACAACTGAAACCTATCTTTCAAATCACAAAAGCGTAATGCATGTTTTTTTTTCAGTGCACCATTTGCTAATTTACAGTTGAGAATGTATTACATTTAAAACACATACATTGTATTTACTGTACACATATTATTTTATCATTTTTTAGGTATTTTAATTGTAAAATTAATCCACAAAGATTATGACACAGGTCAGTGTTGCCAACCCCATGAAATGAAATTTACTGGCAGGATGCCAACATTTACAAACGGTGCCAATTTTTTACTGCCAAAAATCCTGAAATTTACTGGCAGAGCCACATTTTTTCTGACACTGAAAAAAAGTACCTAAACAGTGCAAATATCAATATTTCAACTATAAACATATAGCTAGTGCTATTAGCAATGTGTTTAAGTTAAACAAAAATCAAAAACCAACTTTCCCCATTGACATGAAGGTAAGGTTACTGTAAACCAGCCAACACAGAGTTCCCCCTTACATCAGAGTCTGCAGGATTCCCTCTTATAGTGAAACGGAACTCTTATGTAAAGGGGAATGCTGCAGATCATGATCTAAGAGGAAACTCTGATGTAAGGGAGGGGCTCTAGTGACCAGAGACCACCTTCTACAGCGTGAATACACTAAGGTAAGGGGGGTGTTACTAATACAGGGGGGAACCTTTGTATCAGTTCCCCCTTACATTATTGTATTCACCCCCCCCCTTACATCAGCAACCCCCCTCAGACTGGCCTGGCGGCACTGTCACTGACCTCCGCTCAGGTGCACCGTGCAGGGCTCAATCAGACGGCTCCAGCTTGGTGGCTCTGGTTTTATCCTATAGTGTCCTCTCCACAGTCCACACATGTCTGATTTCTCTCATGACCCCCATCCCTGCGGTTTTCCCACTCTTGACTCCTCTCCAAACTCCACCTCAGAGACTGCAAACATGATACAAGAGATGGTCAGAGGCTGCAGAGATGATACAGGAGGTGGAGGACAGGAGCTGCGGACATGGTACAGGAGGTGGAGGACAGAGGCTGCGGACATGGTACAGGAGGTGGAGGACAGAGGCTGCGGACATGGTACAGGAGGTGGAGGACAGAGGCTGTGGACATGGTACAGGAGGTGGAGGACAGAGGCTGGGGACATGGTACAGGAGATGGAGGACAGAGGCTGCGGATATGATATAGGAAGTGGAGGACAGAGGCTGCGGACATGGTACAGGAGGTAGAGGACAGAGGCTGCGGACATGGTACAGGAGGTGGAGGACAGAGGCTGCGGACATGGTACAGGAGGTGGAAGACAGAGGCTGGGGACATGGTACAGGAGGTGGAGGACAGAGGCTGCGGACATGGTACAGGAGGTGGAGGACAGAGGCTGCGGACATGGTACAGGAGGTGGAGGACAGAGGCTGCGGACATGGTACAGGACGTGGAGGACAAAGGCTGCGGATATGGTAGGTTCCTCCTCTGTCCCCCCAATCCTCTGCCATCTTTTTATGATCCTCTCTCTCTCTCACTCACTCATTCACTGACTGACTGCCCATCCTATCCTGTCCAATCCTATCCTATACTGTCCTCTCCTTCTGAGCTCCTCCTCGGCTGCTGTGGCGGCTAGTAGCGAGGCAGTGGCACCGCCGCACCGAGAACAAATACCGCTACTAGTGCTACAGGCTTCCATTTAAAAATGGCGCCAGATGGCGCCATAATGTTACTGTGCATGCGCCGCCCGGCAGGGCATGTACGAGCTTTCCCGAGCTCGGAGGGCTCATTTTTACAAGCACCGCTGCCCGTAACGGACTTTAACAGGCAGCCCAAAAATGGGCTGAAATTTACAGGCTGCCCGTAAATTAACGGGCGGTTGGCAACACTGACACAGGTTATTGCTCCTTCCAATATAAATAATGGTGAGTTTTATTAAGATGACTAATAAAGACAAGAGGAAACGGAACCATTTGAAAGCTGAATTTCAAAAGGGGCACAACATGCTTTATGTAACCTGCCCTGTAAGTAGCTGTATTATATCATTAATAATGATATCATAACACTGCCAGGCTCATTTTAAGCATCCATTATGATAAAATCAATATAAAAGCCATTCTTCCATACAGCTTATCACCTAAAATAACACTAACTTTAGGCTGGTGTTAACTGCGAGTATTAACTGGGGTCAATAGAGAAAATCATGAAAGGGAGCCATTTAAGGTGGTCAATAAATATAATCTTTTGTCTCAGTTCACACTGATTTCCAGATGTTTGGCTCTTATCCATTTTTATACTACACCTTATCCATTTATCTCTAGGATCTTAAAATGGTTCTAAAGTCTAAACATTTTTCACCTTAATGCATTCTCTGCATTAAGTAAAAAAACACCCCACTCCCTGTCCTACCTCCTCTGTCACCAAACACTTACCTAGCTCCCAGTGGCGCCTGGTGTTTTTTTTTTTTTTTTGGGGGGGGACAACCACCCCCCAGTACTTACCCCATCTAGGTGGCGGACTGCGGGCAGCCGCTCCGGTGTCCTCTGCTTCAGCATGGCGGACCCGATCTAGGTGGCGGGCTGCGTGCAGCGGCTCTGGTGTCCTCACCTCCAACACGGCGGCTTTCGCCATGTGTCTCCTTTTGCCTCCTCCTAGGCGCTAGGCGTCCAATAGGATCGCCCGATGTTTTGGCCAATCGTGGAAATGGGTCTCACGACCCGTTTCCTGTTTGGCAGGGAGGAGATTTAGTGTGACAATAGCGAATATTAATTCGCTATTGTCACACAACTGGGTGGGATCGGGGGGCGCAGTTTCCTGCCCCCCGAGCCCATCATTTTTTGAGGGCTAATCACATGCTTCAAAAAACACATCCCCCCAATGGAATCCATAGTCCGGCGCCATGTATGTAGATCAGGGGGCCGGATGCATGGATGGGGGGGGCGGCGCCCGTGTGCCCCTAATGGACGGGCCGACACTGCTGGCTCCATCTCCAGTGATGTCTCTGGTTTCAGCACCTCCCCCACACTTCCTGCTTTCACAGGAGGAACTGAGGGCAGTGGAGCCACAGGCTCTTGCTGCTGTCAGTCAAACTCCTGTGAGGAGGGAGCAGGGGCATGGCTTACCAGCACTGTGTGTGTCTATGGACACGCAGAGCCTGGCTTGGAAGCACACAAACACGGGTGCCTCCTTAGCACCCGGCTTGCTACAGGAGACAACAGTGCTGGCAGAGACTGCCAGAAGAGGAGGTAAGTGACTTTTTGTGCAATATTGTTTCACAGAGCAGGTAAGTATAACATATTTTTTATTTAAAAAAAAATGTGCCTTTAGTATCACTTTAAAGGATAGGTCCACCTTTTTAACATGTTGCATGCCATACCTGTATTTAGGGTATAACATGTAACATGTTCTAGCAGATACCCCTCTTGTCCTACCATTCCCTGTGACAGCAGGTGGGGGTAACTTCCCCCCTGCAGCCACTGTCACATTTGAAAATGGCGTGGCTGTGCGGGGCTCCGCCCACACAGTCATGTCATTCATTCACAGGGACCAGTGAATGAAAAAACAAGTACTGTTTACCACCATGGTAGACAGCTTGTAGTTCTCAAAGGACTGCAAGCGTACTGACCAATGCACTCGTAGTTCATTCACATTCCCTACAGCTCTGAAGATGGCAGGTCATACAGAAGTATGGGCCCAGAGCTGTGGGCAGCATCTGCAGGATCCTGACATTGCACCCACGATCCATTGATCGTGGGTGTAATAGTTTGCAGGCTCCTGTAGAAAAAAATAATAACTGCACATTTCTTTTACCTGCAAATATATGCGCATTTGTTATTTTTTAGTTAAATGTGAACTTAGTTTTTAATTTTACAAAGGTGCATAACATTGATTATATAGCCTGTTTTGTATGCAGTGGTATGTTACCACTATTAGTGCTATTATCACCTATTAGTGTTATTTTATTTACCCTTATGATAAAATCAGCATCAAGGTCAATTCACAAAGATTACCAAAAATATTAGCAACTTTTTCCTGCTCCTTTTGGGCTATGGCTGTGGGTTATGGGCCAGTTTTGATGACATCAGATAACCTTAGACCTCTGGAGTATAGGGGAGATTAGGCTGCAGGGACTGGTCTAGCAGTGAAGGATCTGGTAAGCAAAATAAGGATTACCTATTTTTAGTGGCATTTCTCTTTGTGAAAAAACTTTTTAGGAGCAAATAATCATGAGATAAAATCATAATTAATTGAGCCGAAACACCCTGTTACAAAACAGATCTGAATTAAAAGTGTCCAAGAAGAAATCTGCATCTTCACGTCTAAACGTATTGGTTGTTATGGGGTGACCCAGACAATTTTCTTATGCATTAGTCTCCTAAGGAGTGACACAGGAAAAATACAGACATGATTATTCATCTTGTTACCGCTTTGTCTTCTGCATCCAGCTCACAGGAAGTGTGATAAAATAGTGCATATGTGTGCATTTTTTAGCATTTAGCTTTGACCAGCAGATTGTGTTGCCTCTCAAGGGATCAGCAATAGCTAGCAAGCACTAGTAATCAGTGATCCCTTAACTGCTGCTGTGAATGACTTTCCTGCCTCATGTTCAAAGCAGAGCGTAACAAAAGCAAAATCATTTTCTATGAGTGAGCCCTTAGGGTTTAACCTGCACCTGTTCATTTGTAGACATATTCGCTAAACATGGAGTATAACCAGGCTACAGTCTGGTACAGACAGATGCTGATGTGCATATATTCAAAGGCAGTAGATGGATTTCACACTGTAAATGTCACTTGTGTTAGACAACTTATTTTGTAAGATCTTATGCCTGCAAATAACAGAAGACTATGAGGATGGGCTATTCATTTCAATATGAAGTTTAAATCATAATGTTCTGGGTCAATATTAGTTTTATATTTATTTTTTAAACTGGGGTTTTATACGTATACAATCTTTTTTTTTTTTTTTTTTTTTACAATTTAAACCTTTAATACATATTACAAAATTACCACATAACTATGAGTAACATAAAATCTGAAGTTCAGCTAAAATTTTTTTTTCTTTTCTCTACATACCTTACTTGCAATGAAGTAAGTCCTACAGTTTGCAGACTGTGAGAAATATTCACTATAGGCCTTTTCCTGCTGCTGAACTTCCAGCAATGTGGGGGTTAATAGCTTTGTGCTTCTTTGCGCTAAAGATGATCCTGTCCTGGCCCCCCCCCCCCCCCCCCCATTAATAAAAGTTACTTCACTGATTACACTACCTGTAACATGTTCTGTATATGGGGAGAGTCTGATCAGTGCCAGGATTCTCTTCCCCATTCACAGATTGTGTTACATGCAGTGTAATCAGTGAAATAACTTTATTCAATGGAGGGGATTGTCCCTGTTAGATCATCTTTAGTGCAGCTGAGCCCAGAGACCCAAATCTGTTAACTCCCACAGCACCAAAAGTTCAGCAGCAGGATAAGTCTCCTGTGCCTCTGGAAACACTAAACTGGCTTTTCACCCTTCCCGCTTTGGAACTAAGTAAACACCCAACCCAATCAGGCCTAAATGGTGGATCACTTCATCACAAATCACTTCATTCCTATGACCTTGCTCCCTCTCCTCCCCCCCCTCTTTCCTATACTAGGCAACCCAGTTTTTGTCCCAGGCAACCAAAAATAAAATCCTTCCTTCTTTTAAAACAGAAGAACAAAATCTATGCTAAGCATTATCTCGAATGGAAATTATGGATGACATCATGACATCATCCCAACTGTCCCGAGATCCTGACTTCTCTCTTTTGGGTCCATTTCAGACCCTTCATTTAACCCATTTCTTGCATTCCCTGCCCAACCCGGTAAACTTTGTCCATGGCCCCATACTTTTCAAAAAAGAGTACCAATCGCCATCACTCCTTCAACGTATGCTTTCTTGGTCATACAAATCGTTATTGCTAGAAGACTTCAGACTCCCTCGTGGATTTCTTGAACACTAGGAAAGGGACCTGGGCATTACTTTTTCCTCTGCAGAAAGTAAAATCCTCTCCTTGTTCTATAAATCTTCAATTAGCAGCAGATGCCAGGAAATCTAGTTTAAAATCGTCACCCGCTAGTATCACACCTCATTGAAGCTTCATGTCATGTTTCCTTCTTCCACAGATGTGGCGTGAGTCCAGGGAATATTAGGTTTTTTTTAAATTACATAGTGGGATTCAACACCCATTTGCATATATATCTCTATATATACAAAGAGCTTGTTTACATTACGTAACACGGACTGCAAATATACTACACAAAAAGTTGATTTTATCTTTACTTTTATTAATTTTAGTATATCACTTAACATATTCACAGGTACTCCATATCACCTCAGCTCGGCAGGTCTTAATGTAAGATATGGTGTAATCTAATGTATCAATGCACATAACCATGATTGACATCCATGGGGATGGTGTAGAGTTATAAATAGAGGAACAGAGCCCACCCGACTCCACCCCTGGTGAAGTCACGTGTGCTGTGATGCAACACGTTGGGAGGAGCCAGGTGACGTCACTTCCGTGTCACGGCCAGATCGGTAGTTCCATAGTGGAATACACAGCACTTGCTGTGCTTGTTTTACTCCACTAAATGTGAGTGTAAAATTGTATATTGATTTTTAATAAAGTAAAAAAATGGACTCGCACAATGAAGAGCCTTTTTACCTATATATGATTATGCCATGGGAGATATCTGGAGAGGCAAAATGGGAGCGATATGAGAGACTCTAGCACCTAAGGAGAAGTGTGTTAACAAGCTTGTTAAATCTATATGAAAATATACAGTAGATCATATTTAGAGGTGAGCGGCCACCTATACAGTAGTTTGAAACATGTGGCGGATGTTATCCTCCCTTGGATATCTTGATTGTCATATGGCATCAGCTTTGAAGCAGAAGGAAAACCTACAGTATGATTTATGAACTTGTGTACACTATATTTATATCTGTTATATGGCATTGTATACATCACAGTGTGAAAGATTTTGACATAATTGCACAGCAGGTGTTACCTTAACCTGCGATTCTCTGTCATCTCTGTTTGAAAGAGTTTCATATTCTGTTTGCACTAGCACTGGGAGCACCTTTATGTGTGGTTACACTTTTTAATTGTATATATGTGAATTGATGACACTATTTTTGTATTGATGTTATTTGGAAAAGACAATGCATAAGAACCCTTTCACACATAGGAATAATTAAGCACCACTGGATACCATTCATGAATTTAAGTTAATTATATTCATTTATATTCATTTACTTTAATACACATAACAACATAAGCAAAGTGCCACATTTATATACGCTTTCCAGGAAATATGCTACATATTTTTGAGTTCTGCCCTGTGTTGGCTTCCTTTTGGACACGAGTGCACAAGGCTACTCAAAATGTTACCAACCAACTAATACCTAAATCTCCCCCTTCTTCCTCTTGCACGTAACTCCTTTCCCACCAAAATACATAAATCCTTAGTGCTCAAACATTGCATCCCTGCAATGTGGAAATCCACATCCCCACCCTCTGTCCAACAATGGATTAGGAAAGTGGAAGACATCATGATAATGGAAAACCTTTCCAGCGAACTGAAAAACATTCACTCCAAATTCAATGCCACATGGTAATATTGGCCTGAATTTTATTACACAGACGATCTCAACAGCTTGCTAGCTGACTGACTCCCTGGTGTTTATCACTACAATCTGGATCCTAGAGCCACTTGCAGAGGTCAGGCGGTCTTAGACCCTCCACCAGAAGCACCCCGCTTCCCTCCCTCTATCTGCTTACAGTTTTCTATCTTATTTTCCTTTCCCTAATTCTCCTGACTTTCCATATTCCTTTATCCTACTTTACTTCTTCCCAATTGCTCTTCTCTACCACTCTTGCTCTTTCCCATACTGGTTGCCTACCTATTATATTCATTTTCACTTCATAATATTCTGAATCTCCAATTGGTCATGGATGGCTATACTAGCTAGTCATACAATGACACTGGAATTTCTGTTTTCTCTCTGGCTCATTTTGTTTCTACTTGTAAAAACCATTGTAGATTGAACTTCGCCAAGTGTGAGCTGCTTCAGGTACCTCACAAACTTTAGTTCAGCCTCTGCATTTCAGGCATAAAAAATGGTTGCATATGAGTCATGGGTACCCACTGGGGAGATGACAGAAGAATGTTCCAGAATTTCTTCAAGCCCCAGTGACTCTGGGCTTCATTTGTAAAGGAGCAGCAAGGTGCTTTGCCTTTTGGTTGCTTCAGACTATGGAAACAAGTACCATGTGGCTGGCCTCTCCTCCAATCACACAGTGTTAAGCAGAGACAACTCTGGAGGACACAGCAGGCTGTACATAACAGCCTGCATTTTATGAATGGGATGTAAAATGTAGACCTCACTGTGGAGTAACATTGTACTTGTCCAGTGGTGAGAGTAAAGCGGCATCTGCTCTACTCTCTAAATAGCTCCCAAAGTGTCTTCTTATTCATATTGCAGATCATACATGTTCTACACACAGCACCATCTTTTGGCCTAAGCAGGAGATTCATGTTCGTAGATAGCAATGCCGCGTACACACGATCGGATTTTCCGACAACAAATGTTGGATGTGAGCTTGTTGGTGGAAAGTCCAACCGTGTGTATGCTCCATTGAACATTTGTTGTCGGACTTTCCGCCAACAAATGTTGGCTAGCAGGTTCTCAAATTTTCCGCCAACAAATTTTTGTTGTCGGACTTTCCGATCATGTGTACACAAGTCCATCGCACAAACGTCCACACATGCTCGGAATCAAGTACGAGCCGGAAGTGCTCGGTTTTGTAAAACTAGCATTCGTAATGGAGATATCACGTACGTCTTGTATGTCACTACGTTCGTAATTGTTGGCCAACATTTGTGTGACCTTGTGTATGCAAGACAAGTTGGAGCCAACACCCTTCGAACAAATATTCACGGTTTTGTTTTTGGTAAGTCCGATCCTGCGTACGGGGCATAAGGGATGCCACATTTAATCTGATTTGTTTGACTTAGAGCTACCCAAATTAATTAACAGACAATTAATTAACAGACATGCCACATGTTTGAACTTTTTAGTGGCTGTTATGCCCCGTACACACGGTCGGATTTTCCGACGGAAAATGTGTGATAGGACCTTGTTGTCGGAAATTCCGACCGTGTGTAGGCTCCATCACACATTTTCCATCGGATTTTCCGACACACAAAGTTTGAGAGCAGGATATAAAATTTTCCGACAACAAAATCCGTTGTCGGAAATTCCGATCGTGTGTACACAAATCCGACGGACAAAGTGCCACGCATGCTCAGAATAAATAAAGAGATGAAAGCTATTGGCCACTGCCCCGTTTATAGTCCCGACATACGTGTTTTACATCACCGCGTTTAGAACGATCGGATTTTCCGACAACTTTATGTGACCGTGTGTATGCAAGACAAGTTTGAGCCAACATCCGTCGGAAAAAATCCTAGGATTTTGTTGTCGGAATGTCCGAACAAAGTCCGACCGTGTGTACAGGGCATTAGAGTCATGTGGACCAACAAACAGTCGGGGAGATTTACTAAAACTGGTGCACTCAGAATCTGGTGCAGCTGTGCATGGTAGCCAATCAACTTCTAACTTCAGCTTGTTTAATTAAACTTTGACAATAAAACCTGGTAACTGATTGGTTTCTATGCAGAGCTGCACCAGATTTTGCACACTCCAGTTTTAGTAAATAACCCCCAGTGTTTTCACACATAGGGCGTTATTTACTAAAACAAGAGGGGAAAATCTGATCCACTTCTGCAGAGAAACAAGCTTCCATGTATTATTGCCAAAGCATAATTGAACAAACTGAAGTTGGAAGCTGATTGGCTACCAAGCACAGCTGCACCAGTTTTAGTAAAACTACCCCATAGGGTTTGACTTACAACTAATAAAGACTAGGGCTTTATGTTCTATTCTATTCTATCTATTGTTCAATTCAAGACTCACTTTCAAATAGAATTTTTTTTTCCCAAATGCAAATTATTCCAGAAAAAATTGCCTTGGAAAGCATTGATGAGAGTGAACATAGTTACAAAATAATGGTTTGTCTGTGACCGCATAGAAATCAGGAGTTTTGTGACTTTAAATACCCTGCTGTGCTATAAGGAACATGATGGAGTATGAATCAAACAGGCAGATCTAGCATATTGGGGGAATATTAAACAGCAGTTTTTATAAAGTAAGAGGACATAGCTCAGAACACTGACTCGCTGCCAAATTGAGAATATGCCATTTAGAGTTGGTGCAAAGTTTTTCTCTCTTTAGAAATATTCTTCAGTAATATATTCCTAGCATTGGCTCTGGTCCTATCTTTGTGTATTTTTGGAGCATTGTCTTATGATGTACTTTGTCTATATAGATGAGCTGCTTACAGAGCCTTCTAAAATGTTCTGATGCATGCTTATACAACAACAGTGTGTAACACATTTGTTTTAGACTAGAAGGGAAAAAAACAGCTATGCTGGCACAGCTCTATGGCTACACCTGTTGGACATCTCCCCTGAATTTGAAAGTTGAATCAGATGTAGTTGTCATGCTTGTGATAAGAACGTAAGGCAAAACCTAAAATGCAAATAAGATGGAAAACTTAAAGTGGTTGTAAAGGCATAAAGTTTTGTACCTTAATGCATCCTTGCATCCTCTGCATTAAGGTAAAAAAACTTCCATTTTCCCCTGTTGCGTGCACGCCTGTTGCACTGTGTCTTGCTCAAGAAACGCATTTTCAGTGAAGGCTGCCAACATTTTGGAATGTACAAAAACGCATATGTCATAAAAAATACATTGGATCCAATTGGGCTGTTCAAATCCGTGTGCTGTGCTGGTAAAAATGAAGCATGTCTGATTTTCTGCGCATTTTTACTAGCTATGATTCCTAAAAGAATAATGAAAATGCATCAATTTGCATGTGTTAAAAAAACTATAGAAAAAAACTAACAACTGTGCACACAGATAAATGTGAACCTGGTCTAAATGTTATTGCATAAGGTAAAGATTTATTCACTTTGAATATCTATTTTGTGTGTAGGAAAAAACAGGATTTTTGCTTAAAGTGGAGGGCCACCCTGAAAAAAAAAATTGCACCGAAAATCCTAAAAAAAATTTAAAAAACATTTGAAAAAAAAAAATTTTAATTTACCTGAACCCTTCTTGCTAGGCAGTCTTCCTAATCTGCCTCTTCCTATTCCGTGGCGTGTCCTGTTCCTCGGTGAGCTGCCCCGTTGCCTTCTGGGAACTGTGTGTGTTCCCAGAAAACCACCGGGCCATTCACAGAGCGCCGCGCCACTCCCGCGTGCGCAGTAGGAAACTGGCAGTGAAGCCGCAAGGCTCCACTGCCTGTTTCCCTTAGTTAGGATGGCGGTGCCGGGACCCGAGAGCTGAGGGATGGGTCGGCCTCGGGCAGCCGACATCGCGGGCACCCAGGTCAGGTAAGTGTACTTATTTAAAGTCAGCAGCTACAGTGTTTGTAGCTGCTGGCTTTAAAAAAAAAATTTCGCTGGCCAAATTTTGTATTTAAAATGGATGCAGCTTCACCTTTTCACCTGTTGTGTGTTAAATTTGCTGTAATAAAAAAGGCAACATGAAGTTGCTGCAGATGGACCAGTAAAAAAAGAAGAAAAGCTGCTGAATAGAGCCATTTTTTTTAAATGACTGTAGTAAAGAATAGAGGTATGAAGTTGGTATAACGTGGGTTGGTTGTGGTATAGAACAGCTGTATGAAGAACCTAAGTATTAAGACTCTTTTAACTGGAAAACAATGGTATGCAGTCACTATATTTTGAAAGAAAGTAGGATCCCGTCATGAGCTCCACGGGATCTACAGCGTTCATAACATCTGCCGTCTATGAAAGCTGCCCAACCATGACATGAAATAAACTATAAAATATAACACAATACATTACATTACATACATTATTAGCAAATAATAACTAGAAATCATAAATGAAAAAAAACTGAGTAAACAAGGGTCTCAATGTAAATGGGTAGCCCAACACTAAATAGGGAACAACTAAGACCAGGACCCTAATGGTAACGCCAAAAGAAGGGTGAATCCTTCTTCTCCAAGACTAGAATTCTGAGGGTGATGTCAGAAGAAGGGTGAATCCTGGCCTTGCAGCCGTACAATCCAGCTTGTCTGCTGTCTTTTACCAACCTGCAGCGCTGCTACCACTGGATAATCTGTTTTTTTGACCGAGGTACGGGTGTCTAACTCAGATTTTGCCGGCTTCCTTATCGTGTATGATATTTCAACAACATTCCACTATCTATGCGTCATACTTACCCTTGTGAGTGCATCCTTTATACTTTTAAATACATTTTCTTGATTTTACCTACTACACTATACAGGTTTTGCGCTGTGTCTTTTTCTCCCGCATTAGTTACTATATTTTTGACTGATTGTAGTGAAGATTAGTGGTATAGAATTGTATAATAGGCCAGTTTTACTGTCCCGTGGATATTATCTGCTGTGCTAGCTTTAGCAGAACAACAGTCATTATTTGCAGATTATGATGAAATCTTGACCAGTACAAGTTCTCTAAAATTAAGCTGGTAAACAACTATTTTGTGTAGCATTTTGAATACCAGTACAGGCACCCATACAGAGATGTACCATTATAATGTAACAACACATCTACATATGCTTTCTCAGCATATGTACCCTTTAATGGTAATTTTGATTTTTATGTAAGGTTGCAAGAGTCAGAAGCTGGAAATCAGTTTAATTACATTACTTGAAGGCTGCCAGTATTTTGCAAAATGGCTCTGACTACCAAAAGCAAAAATTCAGCATCTGTTGCTTTCATTATTTTTTCTCAGCATGAATTCATTTTGCCCATTTTTTTCAGCGGTCAGAGCTACTTTCAGTGCTCAAATGCTGCCATTAACTTGCCAAAAGGCACAATGTACATAATAACAGAAATGAACCCTGTTGAACAAGCATGCGCATAGGAATGCGTTATAAAATTGTGTTTCTGTGCAGAAGACTAGAAAGCTGAAAGCTGCTGCTAATTTTCACAGCAGTGTGCTGGGAGCTAGAATGAACTGTAATGTAATTCACAAATTCTGTCACTGGCAGATGCCACATCTTTTATAAATCTTTGCTGCTGGGCTGTTTTTGTTATTAGGAGTATTGCATTGAAGGCTATATATGCAGGCTTTTTTTTTTTTAGGAAAATCACTGTAGGTGTGGGCATACATGCTGTTGCTCAACTCAAAATTTAACTAGGCACTGACCAAGTGGCAAGTGATTGTTTTATACTTCTATACATTTAAAAGCCCCATATGTGGCAAGTGCAAACAAATCTGTAAATAAGAAGTTATGAGAATGAGAAAGGGAAGCCAGGGAAGCCACATCTGCAACATCTGCAAAATTCAAGGAGATAGGAAAGGATACTGATTAAGTAACCAAAATGGGACTTTTAAGGCATGGAAACAATGGAGAGGCAACAGAAAAAATAATAGTCATAATGTTTATTGAAGAAAGTTCATAATATATCACAATGTTCAAAAAGGTTAAAAACATGAAAAAATGATTTTGTACAGTGAGCCCTTGTGCGTCTACGCGTTTCGCCCTGTACAGCACCCGGCTGTCTCCCAGGGGCACGCTTATCCTGTCCAACTTTCATGCAGTGCATGCTAGTCTGGGCTGTATTACACGCCACTAGCTTTGCTTAACTTTATCAAGGTTTGTCTTTTCCTGTTTGAATCCTGTTTTTTCCAGTGTCATTGTTCCGGTGGTCACTTTCACCCTTGAACACAAGCTGCACTTTTGCCCCTGCTGTAGCATTGCTTAAAGGCTACATACTATCTGCCATAAATACCCTATTTTTTTTGGAAATGTTTCGGCTACTGCAAACTTGTACAGGAGACCCAGTCCTTTTAAAATAGTGAGATTTTCTTGTATATGTTACGTCTTTGAACCTTGATCGTGTCCTGAAGAAGCCTCACGGCGAAATGTGTAGACGCACAAGGGCTCACTGTACAAAATCATTTTTTCATGTTTTTAACCTTTTTGAAAATTGTGATATATTATGAACTTTCTTCAATAAACATTATGAGACTGCCTCTCCATTGTTTCCATGCCTTAAAAGTCCTATTTTGGTTACTTAATCAGTATCCTTTCCTATCTCCTTAAATAAGAAGTTACTTTTTATATGCTGCTTTTGTCCTGTACTGCTAGAAACAAATTATGTTATTTGAATCCTTTCTTGTCCATATGTGCCTAAATATATTTCTTTAAATACAAGCAAGTTCCTAACTATGACCTAGTATGCAGTCTCTTACTCCTGATCCCTGCGCAGTATATTACATACCACTGACCTCTGAACTCTGTGTTACATTCTACTGACCTTTGAACTCTGTGTTACAAACTACTGACCCCTGCACTCTTTGTCACTTACTTGTGACCCCTGCACTCTGTGTTACTTATTCTTGACCCCTGGACTCTGCATTACCTATTCCTGACCATTGCACTGTACATTACATACTACTGTACATTACATACTACTTAACTCTGTGTTACACACTACAATATGTGTTACATACTACTGATCTCTGAACTTTGTGTTAGTCACTACTAACCCCTGCACTCTGTGTTTCTTGCTGCTAACCCCCTTACATACTACTTTCCTCTGTGTTACTTGTGACTCTTGCATTATGCATTAAATACTACTAATGTATGTTATTTACTCTTGACCCCTGCAAAGTCCTGTCTATAATGTAAACTGAATGCAGCCAGCCAGGCCAGAACTTACCGCAGACATCCAGTCTGGAACTAAGCTGAGCCAGCCAGGCCAAAACTCAAACCAATCAGCCAAAACAGAGCTCAATCCAGCCAACCAGCCATCCAGATCAGAACTTAGCCCAGCCAGCCAGACCAGAACTCAGCTCAGTCAGCAAGACCAGAACATAGCCCAGCCAGCCAGGCCAGAACTCAAACCAATCAGCCAGGTCAGAATTCAGCCCAGCCAGCCAGGCCAAAACTCAAACCAGTCAGCAAGTTGGTATGGCCTTCGTGTTTGGGTCGACCATGAGCTCTACCTGAACTCAAGTCCTGCGCATTTCAGAAAAACTATTGCAATAATTTGCCACAACCAATCACTATACTATTCATGCACTTCTTGGCCTTTGAATTGAGGTCAGGTATCTTAGAAAAGCCAATGTTAATGGCTTATTTATGTGCCTCCCTATAAAAATCAGGGTTTCCAGCAGAGCAATAGAGATGTAAAGGCAGTCATTCATGGATTAAAATTTTGCCAGGTCTGAAGGGAATTTTGATCCACGTATGGGCAGGCTGGTTGTACACAAGTCGCTCTATCGATTAACTTGTGTACAATTAACCTGTTGGGTTTTTCCAATTGGTCAGTGCCCCCAGCTATAGCCGGCAGCACTGATCACTGTATTCTGACAGGGAAGGTTCCTGCTATCAGAATAAAATACCACAGTGGGAAGATTTACCCCATCCACTTAGAGTGTGTGGATGGGGGAATCGGGTCATTTTATATCATTCAACCTGCTAGTTGAACGGATAAAAAAAATGAATGTATGGTCTGCCTAAGTCTGAGAAGGGGTTTGAGAGGATACCAAATATCACATCAAGCGGGGAAGGTTGTCAGCATGGGGTCAAACAAAGTAGGGCCAAGCATAGGCTCGGGAGCAAATTCCCTTTCAGAGTGGAACTGCACTTGCAAAGTGCACAGTCTGTTTGCCTTTTCTAAATCAACCCCATTGTCTCTTTGAAGTAGTGCAGTCATGTTGTGACTTCTTTATTAAAACCTTGCCTCATTTTCCCCTACTGAACCGCAGCCTAGTTAAAAGTGTAACTTCCGTTTTAAGCATTCCTCGCCCCCTTACATGCCACATTTGGCATGTAATTTTTTTTGGGGGGGGGAGTGGGTACCTTTTTTTGACATGTACCCAGCTCCCACTTCCTTCTCCCATCGCCTTGCTGCCTAGGCGACTCCTCCTCCCCTAGGCTACTCCTCCTCTCCACCTCCCTCTCTGCAATCTTCTGGGACACGTCACAGGTCCCAGAAGATTGCCTGGCCACTAAGAGAGAGCAGTGCATTTTGCGCATGCGCAGTGTGCACCCAACTATGAAGCTGCAAGCTGTCACAGCCAGGACCCCACACTTGCAATGCCGGCACTACAAAGAGGCAGGGAGAAGGGCGAGGCTTCAGGCGGCAGCATCACTGGATCAAGGGACAGGTGAGTGTCTGTTTATTCAAAGTCAGCAGCTACACTTTTTGTAGCTGCTGACTTTTAATAAACTTACAAATGAGTGGAACTCCGCTTTGAAGTGCCTGTAAACTGTGCATGCAGTCAGTACAAAAATTAGCTTGTTTTTCATTAAAATAATATACTTTATTTTTTATTAAAAGCTGCCTGGTGTCTGTTCTGTAAAACAATGTGGTTAAGTACATTTTTTAAATGTGTATGGAGTCAGTACAATATTAAGTGGTCTTTTTGTGAAAGAAAATACACTCTAAAGTAGGCACAGTTTACTGTACTGGTGTCCACAGTGCCACCCTGTGGTGACACTATTTACTTAGTGTACACTCTAAGGCCCCTTTCACACAAGCTGTTTGATTAGGTCCGCTTGTTAGTTTTTCAGGCAACCTGATTGGACCCTCCATTCACCCCTATGGAGCAGAGGATGTCAGCGGTGATATGTCTGCTTACATCCGCCGCTATTTGATCCTGTCTGAAAAATCCAGATGGATGATTCTGGCTCATTGGATATGATCGGATGAAAACAGATAGGTGGTCCGTTTTCACCTAATTTCCCCATAGAGAAAAGTGGGACTGTGTCCATCTCCGCTCTGCACAGTGAGTGGAGACGGACCTGTTATCTGCCTGCTCAGCGGGGATCAGCCGAGTGATCCCCTGCTGAGAAAGTGTATTCCGTCCCACAGAGGGGCCCGTGCGAAAGGAGCCCCTGTGAAAGGGGCCTAAAGTTGGTTTTTAAATTAAGTACTTACTAATTACTTACTTACTAATTACTATGTATGGTATCGGTAACAATATTTTGTTGGCCTTTTCTGGAAAATAATTACACTGTAATGTTGATGCCCTCATCAACCCTTTCACTGTTACCAATTGAAGGCTTACATTGACAGCAGTGCTGGCTTTTAAATACACTTCCAGGTGCTATAGGAGGTGGGACTGTGTCAAGCTGACTGTTGGTTTTCAGGTGAAAGTGGTCAAGGGGGGGCTGTAAAGGCACAGACAGACATTGGACGAGCCTTGTGGGTATTGCTGGGTAGAGTGGAGGGAGACCATTGAATGTCAGTTCTCTGTTCTGCCAACCAGTGAATGAACACGAAGCAACAAGTACTAAGGTTCAGCTCTGTTATTCTCCGGCAACTGTAGCCAGGAGAGAAGCTAATCGAGCTCGATCTGTGCAATCTTAGTACGTCAGCCCAGGCATATGTGAAGACATGAGAGTATGGAGTTCACATGCAATGTCAGTTCAAGGGTTTCTTACTTCATTTATTCTTCCAAATGGTAACAGGCTACATCAACCGAGAAACATAAATGTTCAAGTATATGTGTTTCAAAGGTGTGTTGCCTCTAGTAACAAGTTTTTCCTGCTTTCCTTGCACACTCCAACAGAATTTTTAGATGCTGAGAGATCGCACTTGCATTTAAGCTCCCATGGCCTTTCGGTCAGGTGTCAAACCTAAGGTAATGTACTAAGATGAATTGCACCAAGGGCACAGTATAAACCTGTTCAGGCAATACCTTCGGACCATTTGTGCCAGTTTTGTATATGTAATGTTACTTGTTGACTGGTAAAAAAGGAACATAGCATATTATTACGCAACTGATATGACAGATCACAGAATTGATTTAACAAATGCAGCTTTAGCAGTTAAATTTTTGTGTGCATGATTGAAAATCACAATTCTGTTCTTTGTTTTGTAAGTCAACTGGCTTCAACATCAGGAAAAACTTTGTTTTATAGTGGCGAGATATAGGGCAGACATTTATATTATATTTATTGCTTTTAATATATTTTTTTACTGAAAGCCTAATGCCGCGTACACACAAGGCGGACTTTCCGGCAGACTTGGTCCGGCAGACCGGACTCCGTTGGACAATTCGATCATGTGTGGGCTCCAGCTGACTTTTTTTCCCCAAAAGTCCCACGGACCTAGAAATAAAACATGTTTCCAATCTTTCCGACGGACTCGAGTCCGGTCGAAAAATCCGCTGGTCTGTATGCTAGTCCAACGGACAAAAACCGACGCTAGGGCAGCTATTGGCTACTGGCTATCAACTTCCTTATTTTAGTCCGGTTGTACATCATCACGTACGAATCCGTCAGACTTTGGTTGATCGTGTGTAGGCAAGTCTGTTCGTTCGAAAGTCTGTCAGAAGTCCGTCAAAAGTTCGTCGGAAAGACCGTCGGACTAGTCCGGACGAAAAGTCCGCCCGTGTGTACGTGGCATAACTCTAGCCAAAACTTTTTTGTTTTGGATGCATTGGATGCATTGGTGAGGTGTTCTAGACAGGTAAATGAAGCAATGATTGATAAAAACAGAGGTAGCAGACCACTGATCAGGATAAGCACATACAAGTTGAGTACAAATTCAATTAAAACAACACTCAAGAATAATCTAGGACATGAGCAGCCAGAAAATATTCCATAAAGCACATGTTTGATTAGGGTACAGGTATACGTTGCAGAGACCTGAGCAGCAGTGCTAAGTAGCAAAACTGGAGAGTGCAAAATCTGGTGCAGCTCTGCACAGAAACCAATTAGCTTCCATTTTTTTGTCAAAGCCTAATTAAAAGAAGCTGAAATTAGAAGTTGATTGGCTACTATACACAGCTGCACCACATTTTGCACTCTCCAGTTTTAGTAATTCAACCCCTATATGACAAAGGCTTTAGTATGATTGTTACAGCTACTGGCAAAGATGAACCACTTCAAATTCAGATGAATGGTTTAAAGCCACTAGTGTGTAGACTTTGACTGGATTTCACAGCCATTAACAAACAGCTTTTTTTCCTACCCCACGTATGCTTCCCGACATATGTTTAATTCTTAAAGGGAAACAATCAATATGACTGGCGTCTGTTGTTTTTTTCATAACTACTAAAAGGATTTCACTTTTTTGTAGATGTTAATTGTAATAACCCTCTTAACAATCTTGTAGCTATACCATAGGATGCACTTCTGTGGCCCAGTAGAGAGTTTTCATAAAATGCAGATACTAAGACTTAGGCTGCTTTCACACTGGGGCATCAGCAGCGTCTGCGGTAAAGTGCCGCTTTTTGTAGCAGCGCTTTACCGTAGGTTTTGCGGAGGTTTTCAGCCGTTAGCGGGGTGCTTTTAACCCCCGCTAGCGGCCGAAAAAGGGTTAAAATTACCGGCAAAGCGCTACTGCAGTAGCGCTTTGCCGGCGGTTCGGCGGCGCTGCCTATTCATTTCAATGGGCACGGGCGCTTTAGGAGCGGTGTATACACCGCTCCTTCACCGCTCCAAAGATGCTGCTTGCAGGAGTTTTTTTAACATTCTGCCAGTGCATCGCCTCAGTGTGAAAGCCCGAGACTGCAGGGGAGCCGTTTTTCACGCGCTTTACAGGTGCTATTTTTAGCCCAAAAGCACCTGAAAAACGCCCCAGTGTGAAAGGGGTCTAATGAATATATATATATAAAGTGCATAAAGTTATTCTATGTCACAGAGATCCTGTTCTGGGCATACATAGGATTATATGGTTTACTATACTTCACTTAAGCCTTAATAAAGTGATGGAACCTGCCATTCCAGTTAGAAACAACATTCAATATAAATGTTTGCAATACAAGTTAAAGTGTTTATTTCAAATACATGTCATATACATGTAATCCCTGTATACGGAGCTCCTAAATACAGAGTGAATTTACTTGTCAAACTCGGAATTCAAATAGTTATTTTATAAAACAAATCAGCTGCATCGGCCAATTGAAACTTTAAAATGGTTTCACAGAGCTACCTGAAGTAAAAAATGGAAATACTCTGGAGGATAAGTAGCCTGAGAATCTCTGTATGCATGACCACACAAACAACTCATAGAGAGAGCGCTGGAAAATGAGCACATCAAGACTAAATGAAATTTACAGTCACTGAACAATCAGCCCTTTAGAGTTCCATTGCATATTAATGAATTTGTTGCCTTTTTTTGAACTGATCTTAGTGAAAAATTACAACAATTCACCTTCCGTACAAACTTTCCCTACAAAAACTGAAGCTGACTTTTAATAACCAGACACCAACCTGTCCAGGAATCCAGCACTGTCCTCACCCGGTATGGTTCTTCACCACTCTTCGGGTTCCTGGCGCTTGCATTTTAACTGTGGGCAGCTGGCTGTGACTCCTTGTGGCTTTACAGCCAGCTGCCCATTGTGCATGCACGAGACACGTTACACTTTGTGAAGAGTCCCACAGCTTTTTGGGACCTGTGATATGTCTCAGATTGCCTAGGCAATCTGAGTGGAAGTGGGAGCGTGTACCTGTCAAAACTAGCTAGCAAGCACGTAACCCCTGAAGACGTCAGACGTAGGTTGACCAAATGGCATTGGGTGATGTTTGAGACATGTCATTTCCGGTTAGCTGGAACGCAGGTGGAGTGCAAGCCGGCGATTGCTATACAATACATGCTGATCCCTGTTTTCTTTGATGTAAGTACAATACAACCTTCTTTTTTAAATGAATGATTTGAAATACTGCACCATGAGAGTGTTCTTTCCTCTCCCTCTCTATATGACAACACTGGAGCTTTGAATACAAACCTGTCCCTCCTCCTCCTCCTTACCCACTTCAGTCTGCCCCTGCAATACTGAGTCATTACCTTTCAGTAGCCTCCACTGACAGGGATGATGGTATAGCACAGGGTGTCCCAGGTCCTAGCAGCACATCTGCCAGCAGCACACCAACAGCTGTAGACTGTAGTCAGCAAATTTTTCTGCCCCACCTGATGCAATGGAAAAAAAATACAGTCACTGCCACCCACATGGCCAGCGTCTGAATGCAAGCTTGTCAAAGCTGTTGGCTCTCAAACTTCTGCCTTTCAGCCTGGTGTATTCTGCCCCCTTCCGTTAATTCTCACAATATACTGTACCACAATGGCAGGTTCCCAGTCGCTACTACTTTTCACGTAAGGCAGTTCCATCTTTCTACCATGACATGGAAGGGAATGTTCTGGCATTGTTGGGCAAGGCAGTCAGCCGTAAAATCTACCTTACTACTGACACGTGGTCCAGCAAGCATGGACAGGGACAATATATTTTTGTTCACAGCACACTGGATAACGCTGCTTGCAACTCCAAAGGATGCAGGAGAGGGCTCGGTGCTGCAGCTTGTTGTGCCCCCACATCTCCATATAGCTGGCGGTGATGATGCCAGACCTGTGAGCTCTACCTGCTCCTCCTCCTCCGCCACCTCTATGCCCTGCTCTGCAGAATTGTTCTATGAACATCAGGTACCCCCTAAGCGTTGAAAGGGCTATTCCCAGAGTCAGGATAAAAGGTGCCATGCAGTGCTTCAGCTGGTGTGTTTAGGGGACAGGAACCACACTGGAGTAGAGATATTTGCAGCAACAGGTCCAGAAGTGGTCACAACACGCCAGCTGATGCCGGGAATGGTGGTGTCCGATAATGGCTCAAACCTCCTTTTCGCCCTAACACAGGGAAAGTTGACATATGTGCCATGCCTGGCACATGTGCTCAATTTGGTTGTGCAGCGTTTCCTAAGTACGTACCCAGGGTTGCAAGATGTACTAAAGCAGGCCAGAAGAGTCTGTAGCCATTTCAGGGGTCATACACAGCCAGTGCTCGGTTGTCTGAAATTCAGCAGGAATTCCACCTGCCTGTAAACCGCTTGATTTGTGACATGCTCACCAGGTGAAACTCAACTTTGGGAATGCTGCAATGGCTATACATGCAGCAGAGGGCCATCAACGAGTACCTGTGCCAGTACGGCACGACGACAGGCTCAGGCCGCCTCCTTTTTTCCCCATGCCAATGGCTGATCATTAATGATGCATGGAATGTATTGTCACCATTTGAGGAGGCCACAAGGATGGTAATCAGTGACAGTGCATGCATCAGTGACACAATCCCTGTTGTGTTCCTGCTGGAGCAGACTCTGCGTGGCATTATGGGCAGGGCAATGGAGGCAGAGCAGCAGGAGGAAGAGGAGGACTTCCTTTCCTCTCAAGGCCCACTTTATCCAGACACCATCATTCCTATGTCACAGAACACACAGGAGGAGAGAGGGGAGGAGGATGAGGATGTGTCAATCTGTAAGCGATGGCTGTCCAACCCCAGGAGCCTTGAGAGTAGTAGGTGGCTGGGAGGAGGAAGTTCCAGATCCTGTCATCCTGAGTGACCCCGAGGAGTCTGCTTCTTAAGCCTCTGCAAATTTGAGGCGCATGGGCAACCTCATGCTTCAAAGCCTGCAAAAGGACCCAAGAATACTTGGCATAAAGGAGAAGGATGATTACTGGTTGCAACCCTCCTTGACCACCGTTATAAGGGGAAGGTCTCAGAACTCATCCCTTCCCCACAGAGAGTGCAGAAGGTAAAATCTCTTGAGGACACGTTAAAGAGGATTTTTTTAACGTTTTTCCTGACTCCAGTAGGTTACAGTGTCGTGGAAAACGTAGTTTTGAGTCTTCTGTTGGTCAAGAGAGGAGCATTGAAGAAGGCGTCTGCCTAAGTGAGGCATTTCAGAATTTTTTTAGTCCTCGCTGCCCAGGGCTGTCAGCTTCCACATCCCATCGACAGCGGCTGCATCACGTGGTGGACAATTACCTTGGGGCCAAAACAGAGATGGAGAGCTTTCCAGCTGACGATCCACTGACTGACTGGGTTATGAGAATAGGCCACTGGCCAGAACTTGCCCAGTATGCTATTGAGTTGTTGGGCTGCCCTGCATCCAGCGTGCTTTCAGAACGGGCATTCAGTGCTGCAGGAAGTTTTGTTACTGATCATAAACACGTCTGTCCACAGACTCCATAGACCGTTTGACTTGATGCCGATGTCACTGATTAAGTCTTTTTGGGATGTGGAGTCTCTGCAGGACTTCAAGGCTGCTTAGCTTTGAGGGTGTTCAATCATTTAATCTGAAAGAATGTTTTTGGTATAGGTTTCATGGGCACAATTAACACCCAAAGACCATTTTTTTAGCACCTGCATATCATTGCAATTTTTTACAGCAAGGCCAATTCCTTCTTTCATCAAGAGTATCTCTATAGGGTTACGGTGGGAAGGCACCCCCGACACCCAAAGAGTAATTTTTCTGCACCTGTTTGACAGGTGCATATCATTGCAATTTTTACAGCAGGGCCAATTCTTGCTTTCATCAAGAGTACCTCTTTAGGGTTACAGTGGGAAGGCTCCCCCTGACACCCAAAGAGTAATTTTTCTGCACCTGTTTGACAGGTGCATATCATTGCAATTTTTTACAGCAAGGCCAATTCTTGCTTTCATCAAGATTACCCCTATAGGGTTACGGTGGGAAGGCGCCACAGACACCTAAATACCAATTTTTACGCACCCGTTACTTCTATTCAAAGTCAAAGTGACACCAGAATGTATCCAAAAAATCTCTAATCTTGTTCCCAGTGCACTACATTGTGGCCTCATCATACACACTGGCTCCCCAGCTGTTGCTGAGCAAAATAACG
Source organism: Aquarana catesbeiana (assembly GCF_042186555.1). Lineage (NCBI taxonomy): Eukaryota > Metazoa > Chordata > Amphibia > Anura > Ranidae > Aquarana > Aquarana catesbeiana. The sequence goes on from NC_133324.1 coordinate 614,806,552, forward strand.
GTAGCCTGCAGGGAAAATGTCTTTTTTTTGTCTTTATAAATGCAATTGCTGCAGCAGATTCTAGACATGGTACAGATCTGCTACTTTACAGGTAGACTAAGGAGACCCCTCAGGCACTATATTGGAAGGAATTTTTAATTTTTATGCTTTCACTTTAAAAATAAAAAAATCACTGCTTATTTAAAAATGAAGTTTTTCACAAACTTTTTTTTATTGATACATGTCCCCCAGGGCAGGACCCGGACCCCTATAATCATTGTATGCCCAATTACTTACATATAAGCATCCAAAATGGGCACTTTTGATTTTTGACATTCGGGTCCCATTGACTTTTATGGGGTTCGTTATTAGGGTCACACTTTCGCGGTGTTTGAAAGTTCTGGTGCGAACCAAACAGAGGTCTGTTCGACTTATCCCTATTTATGATATTTTTTTTACACATGTTTTGTTATTAATTTCTATTTAAAATTTAATGCGTTGTTTTATAAGGTAAGGGTTTACATATACTTTAACTCAGACTTTTTCAATCAGGGTGTCCAGGCACCCTGGGGGTGCCTTCAAGTTTCTTCAGGGGTGCCTTAGCAAATTGCCTAAAAATTGCCCGAAAATTATATACAAGTTGGATCAAGCCTGCCTTTTAGTTACACAAAGCCACAGGTTTTCATTGTACACCATTACGACCTTCTAGTTGCCGGCGTCCTAACGATCAATGAGATCATCAGTTGATATGGAGGATGTCAGTCACCTGCACAGCATCCTTGTTTGCCAGTTCCCTGGTCCACTCCACCAGCACTGGGGTCACATTAGCAGAATGATTGAAAGAAGCTGAGGACGAAGAGAAACATTGGAATACTTGTCAGTACCAGTGTGCAAAGATATATTTGCTTTGAAAGAATAAATCATCTCTAATGTTAGGTGTCCTATGTGTGTGGCTGTTGCTGCATTGTGTACAATTAAAATTGTTTTTTTACGCTTTAGAATGGGGTGCCTCGAGACTGTCTATAATTTTTTTTTTTTTTTTTATCCAGAAGACTGTCTATAATTTAAAAGGGTGCCTTGACTGAAAAAAAGGTTGAGAAACACTGTTTTAACTTCAGCCTATTGCTGAAGAATTTAGTATTCTGAAATCTGTATTGGGTTAGTACATGTAATGATGTAAGAATTTTTTTTTACGTGGCTTTATTTATAGTCTTCACCAAATTTACATGCAGACCAACAAAAGGAACAATGATATAACACTGTCAGTGGTGCTTAGCCCCTTCCCACTGCCTGTACACATAATGTATATGTGTCCTCATGGAAGTGTTTATCAATGAGGCCAAGTACTATATATATGTACCTGTGTGCTCCCAGCACAGAGACCGAGCTCTCATTGAGATAGCCTGCCTATGTGTTTTTTTCTTCTTTTGAATGGAGAAAAAGATACATTGTTATCTTTTTCTCCTTGCAATAGAAAAGTAAAATTGTAAACAAAGAGGTTTGTGTAAAAAAAATAAAAATAATAATAAAAAAATAAAAAAAGGAACAATTATCTAGATCAGAGTTTGATCTAGGTCAGTGCCAGGGTCGAGGCTAGGGCCAAAGGTCAGGGTCTTTTCAGTCAGTGTATTTTTCGGTTGCATAAAAAAAATTTATATCAGCATCAATGTTAGTTATAGGCAGGAAAAAAGCAATATGTGCAAGAAATATACAGCTACATTTCAAAAAATATTTTTTTTTACTATTCTGTGCTAATTTGATTTTGGTAATAAAAAAAATCAGGAGATGTCCATTTACCACCAAATGAAAGCCCAATTTATCCTAAAAAACCAAGGTATAATTTACCTGGATAAACAAACTAGTTGTGATTAAGGATGAGCCGTACACCCCCCGATTCGGTTCGCACCAGAACTTGCGAACAGGCAAAAAATTCGGACGAACACCGTTAAAGTCTATGGGACATGAACATTAAAAATCAAAAGGCTTATATGCAAGTTATTGCCATAAAAAGTATTTGGGGACCTGGGTCCTGCCCCAGGGGACATGTATCAATGCAAAAAAAGTTTTAAAAACGTCAATTTTTTCGGGAGCAGTGATTTTAATAATGCTTAAAGTAAAACAATAAAAATGAAATATTCCTTTAAATATTGTGCCTGGGGGGGTGTCTATAGTATGCCTAAAGTGGCACAGTTTTCCCATGTTTAGAACAGTACCACAGCAAAAGTACATTTCTAAAGGAAAAAAAGTCATTTAAAACTTATCGCGGCTGTAATGAATTGTCGGGTCTCGGCAATATAGATAAAACTCATTGAAAAAAACAGGATGTGTTCCCTCCCCAGTCCATTACCAAGCCCTTTGGGTCTGGTATGAATATTAAGGGGAATCCTGCGCTAAATTTTTTAAAAAATGGCATAGGGGTCCCCCCAAAATCCATACCAGACCCTTCAGGTCTGATATGGATTTTAAGGGGAACCCTGTGCCAAAATAAAAAAAAATGGCCTAGGGGTCCGCCCAAAATCCATATCTGACCCTTATCCGAGCACGCAGCCTGGCAGGCTGTAGGAAAAGAGGAGGGGGGAGAGAGCGGTGACATAAACGGGCGACCCCGCCTTCCTCTGACATCACGTGGCATCAGAGGGGGGGCGGGGTCACCCGTTTACATCACCAGGTGGCCCCGTCCTTCAGCTATATAACAGCTGTCATGAGAAGAAGCATCACTCGGCGTTACAGGCATACAGTAGACACCCCCCAGGCACGACTGGGGCAGGACCTGGGTCCCCAAACACTTTTTATGACAATAGCTTGCATATAAGCCTTTAAAATGAGCACTTTTAGTTTTTCATGTTAGTGTCCCGTAGACTAGGGTTCTGCAGCTTTCGAATTTGGCGTGAACATTGCATAATGTTCCTTGTTCGCCCAAACATCCGAACAACTGAAGTTTGGCCCGTACTTATGCTCGGGTCGAACTGTTCACCCATCCCTAGTTGTGATGATATGTACAATTTTATTAACAAATGTAAAAGTCGCAAAGCTATGTTCATCCGGGTTTTTTTTAACTTCCATCATGAACCGGTTAAAGTGGTTCTGTTGTGGATTTCAAAATAATAAAAACAAGCTCTGCAAAAGAAGACCATTAGGGCCTCAGGCACATGGACACTTAGCAGCTCCTGTGTGCTGAGATGTAAAATCCCTGGCACCAGGGGTGCTGCACATGCCGCATACAGCCGCCAATACAAGTGAATGGCTGCACATTGGCATACTTAGGTAAAGACAGATGGCTTTTGCATCATTGTTTTGCATTAAAAAAGGTATTTACTCCAGAGATTAAACAATAATTCTACCATTTTATAAAATGTTGAAGTATTCCGTCCAGTTCTGGTCACCAATCCTCAGGAAGGATGTGCTGGAGCTGGAGAGAGATCAGAGAAGGTCAACAAAGGGGACTGGAGGACCTCAAATACAAGGAATGACTACAAGCACTTGATGTATTCTCCCTGGATAAGAGACGCTTGAGAGGAGATATGATAGTGATATACAAATATCTAAATGGTAATCCCTGTGTAGGTAGAAAACTATTAAGGTCGTGGAACTGTATTCCACAATCAGTGGTGTCAAGAGGAAGTATTGATAGTTTTAAAAGACTCTTGGATGTGCATCTTAGCGAACCCAATATACAGGGAAATAGGAAATGATTATCTACACGAGCACACACCCACAGGTTGAACTGGATGGACTATTGTCTCACCAACTATGTAACTATGTTTTCCCATGCATGTGCATACAGAGTTTCTTCCCAAACATTAAAATGGAGTGTTTGGGAGAAGCACTGTAGGAACATGTGCAGGTAAATGCTGATGCAGAAGCCATTACACTTGTATTAGTGGCTGTATGTGGCACATGTAGGTCCCTGGGTGCCAGAAAAGGCACCATGTCACTGTCACTTTGGTTAACAGCTTAGTCTACATGTAAATGTATAGGTAACTATAAAAAAAAACTTGTGAAAAAAAATAATCTGTATATGAAGGGTTATTATTTATTTTAAAAATATATGCATACCCATGATTTTCATTTTAGTTTTGGATAGAGTAGTGAAGGATTTATTGTTTGCTGCCTGTGTCTCCTAGACCGGGTTTCCCTCCACTTCCTGTCTTGGAGACACAACAGTAATTTAGCAGAAGTGAGGGAAAATTCCCTGTCAGACAGGCATCACTGGAACAAGTCCCAGTGGAAGATTTACTCATAGCTTGTGGTCTGATATAATGCGAATTGAAAAATGATTTTCCCCTTACTTTCTGTCCCAGTGGCAATGGTCACCAGGGTCATATCTGACAAAAGTCACCAGATCTGTCAGTGTTGGCAGAGGAGAGAGGACACTTGAGCAGCATCCTGGCTTCAATTATTTGATTCTCAGCGCTGGCTAGCTAGAGCGGTGAGCTGTAAGGGATCTCTCTGCTCATATGCGTACCCATTACAGAGCGGTTTGTGTTGTTTTTAATATGAGCACAGTTTTTAATTAAACATCGCATAGGTTTTGGTCAAACAGAGAGCACTATGTGTATACGTTATTCTTCCTGAGCTGGTACACTGTGAGTTTCCTTATCTAGGCTACCCTGAAGGGGAAGGTTCAATCCCCCATTAGAGCTTGTCATGGCTACTCACAGGGATTTTGTGCTTTTGACCTTTTATAATTCAAACATTGGGCGCAGCTCACTGTAATATTTGGGCAATGCAGAAGCTTACGGAACTCCCGCATGCGTGGGAGTGACATCATCACCGCCCAACGATTGAGAGTAGCTGGTGTTCCATACCCAGAAGCCATACACTCTAAGATGTCAGCGGAACTCCAGGACATTGCATTGATAGAGCCAAGGTGCATATACTGTAGTTCTGCTTTAAGTTGATACTTTATTACCAGATGGACTTTTTAAATGAGATTAATATATTTGCCTGTATTCATTTGTATTGACTTTTTTTTTCTTTTGAGCTCCTTTGGATCTTTAATTGTAGGATAGGTATTTGAACTCTGCACAATTTTTATTCATTCTTTGGGTTCCGTGGCTATTTGGATTGTAATAGGTAAATTGAGCACGAGATGTTTTATTTATTCGATCATTGAAATTAATCTGTTACAGAAGCTACAGTCAAATTTCATGCAACCTGCATGAATGTGTGTGACATTCTTCCAACTAATGTTTTTTAAATGGACCCAAGGGCAGTGATGACAAAACCTATTGCATGCGTGCCACAGCTGGCACGCAGAGCCCTATCTATGAGCACGCTAGCTAAGTCGCTGGATCATTACCCAGGTCACATGACTTATAGCTGGGCCGCCTGTGATTGTGCAGTAGGCCAGAGCTCGCCTCACGCAGGGGAGGAGAGGGGGTACACATGCGCCAAGTTCACGAACTCTCACCTCAGAAAAATTCCAAGTATGTACAGCGGAGAGAGGAGCCCCGGAGAGTGGAGCACTGCAGCATGGAGCCCTCCGCCGCCCGCGGCAGCTCCTGCGAGTGCTAAGGGGAAGAATGGCTGATCCTCTGTGGAAGACTATATCCAAACTGCAGGGAAAGAGAGCCAAGAAGGGGCCACTGGGGGGTCCGGAGACTAACGGAGAAGGTAAAGGTGGGGGCAGAGGAGGGGAGTAAGACAGGACACCGCTGAGGACACCGACCGGACAGGACAGGGGCTGAAAGATGAACTGTGAAAGGTGAGCGCACAGACCAATAGGAAGTTCTATACCAGGAAGAGGAGGACAGGGAGATGTGTGCCCAGGGAGTCAGAGCATGACAACTGAAATATGTACTGTCAGAGCTGCACCACAGATTGACAGAGTGCTGGAACAGATGAGAAAGGACTGAGCTATTCCCTGCTGGGAAGAGCAGAATAGAGTTCTATTAAAGAGTGCAATAAAGGGAGAGAATGCTCAGAGATTGGAGAGTGCAGTATAGAGTGCTCACTGCTGCTCCTGGAGGATAGGGATTATTGGAGGCTCAGAGCGAGGTGCACAGGTGAGTGCACAGGGACTCCTAAAGGGGCAATTACTGTAGTGGACCATGTGTGATCTCCTCCTGGGAATCGGACATATGGTGGGGTAAGTGGAGTTCTGTCCGCCACCCTCCCCTCCTCTGGATGCAGTCACATGACCTCTGACACGCCGCTCAGTACACCTGTTGCAGTTTGGGCACTCGGGTTCAAAGAAGTTTGCCATCACTGCCCTAGGGAGTTTACAGCATAAATTAACTTTTGTGAAAATCTCTAAATCTAGTTGAATACATATAATGAATACAATATCTAATACCTAATCCCAGTGCTTAGAATTCACTTATCTTTAAAACTAACACCTAAAGAGACACTACATGCTGGTTTAATTAAAAAAAAAAAAAATTTACAATTAGAGAAGCACAGAGACCAAGTGATCATGTTACGGGGTCTTAAATAAGGTATGTAATGAAGATAGAATGAATGTCATTAGCAGGTTGATGACAGGAAAATAGAAAAGCCAGGGAAGGCAAAATATAAGTCAGTTAAGCTTCAGATTTAAAGTAGAACTAAACTCTCCCAAGCAAATGCTTCGTTTTGTGGAGCACTGTAGGCAGAATCGTATTTTATTTAATTTTTTTGCTAAAAAAATAGTTTTCCTCTAGACGTGTAGAGAAATCTCTATGCTCCAAGCCTGTATAGAAATATTTTGCATCTGGAACTTAGGGTGCTGACCAAAAGAAGCCCAACCATGCTCCATAAACTCAGCAGGGAAGCAGGAAGTCACACACTAATGTCAGTTTGCATCCAATGTTATTGATGCCGGATGAAGCACTCTTTTCCAGTTTTAATAAAGTTTCATGTGGTCTAGCATCATTGGTGTGTGACTTTCTACTTTCCTGCTCTCTGCTTTCCTGCTCTTTGTAGGAACCTTGGCTTAACATCATGATTTTACTGTGGCGCGCTATTGATTGTATGTTGGCATGCTTGCAAGTTGTCCAACTCAGGACAGCGCAAGAAGGAATGTATGTGGATACAGTTTGTTGGTATAATTAAATTGAAAGATGGACATATAATTAAAAACACCCCTGAACCTAACCTTCTACCTTACCCTTAGAATTTGTATACATGGTTAATAGAGATGAGCTGGGCGTCCTCCAAAGCCACCTTGAGTGTCAGAACTTTCACTCTTCTTTTGATCCAGTGGGCCGGGTCATTCCTGCCCTGCAGCTCATGTAAACAAGGGTGAAGGGCTGCAGAGGAAAAAAATGTGAGTTTGGAGTTTGGCTAAAGATGAGTTTAGAGGACTCCCAAGCTCATCTCTAATAGTTATGTGTTTTTCCCCAAACAATTGAAAAGCAGCTCAATGGAATCTCACATGCAAGTTAGTCATACCTGGCCACCCTGACCCTTAAATGGTTAGTTCACGTTTACCAAAGAACTGCCTAAACATGTAAGGGGTGCCCATAGATAAAAACAAACTGTGCAACTTTGACTAAAGTTGGATAATACCCTTTGCTGTGGGTATAGGCTATTTACGTACCTCCTGTACCCTGGTGAAAAAAAATGCATTATCCCATCCTGCTTTGTTGCTATGATGTTGCTAAGATACTCCCAGCCCTTTTTTCTCACCCCTGTCATCACAGGAGAGAGCTTTCAAACTCCACTATGTCTTCCACTGCAGCATCTGGGCCGCTATCTCTTCTGTTGCAGCATTGCTGAGCTTAGGGCTACTTTAACAGGGAAGGGAGGGTGCAAGCAAGGAGGTTTGAATTAGCTGGGAGTGTCTTAGTGACATCCTAGCAACAAGGCAGGATGGAATACTGCCATCTTGGGGAGTTTATTCGGCTAGGCTTCGTGAAGTACCTAAATGTCCTACACCTATTGCAAGGACATTATTCAACTTTGCTCAAAGCTGCACAGTTTGTTTTTATCTACAGGTACCCCTTACCTTCTTAGGTAGTTTTCGGGTAAAGGTGAACTAACCCTTTAAACTCAACCATATCCATTACCAAACACCCAAATATTATCTTGACAATCATAACAGTACTAGTGTTGAATGGATATAGCAAATAGTTTGCTTCAAAAACAATAAATTAAAAAAAAACTTCCCTTTTTGCTCCAAATACAACAAATCCCTAAAAACATGTTTTTAATGCATAACTTTAAGAGAAAAAAAGTATTAAGAAAACAGTAAACATAACTGTGGAAGATGCTTTTTGGAAAGATTAAAAAAGAAAGAGAAATCTGAAATTGACCCGGAGCAAAAATCCTATATGAATATGTATTAAACTTTGTGTGTTGAAGAGAAATCATTTTAGGAAAAAAAATGAAGGAGGTCATTATTTCATGGCTTGGGGTTACTTGGCATCTCTACTGGGCTAGTGGTTGTCATACCTGACATTATCATGTTGTGCAAAAGCATTCCCATTTTAAGCATTTTCTCCATTCAAACCAGGATAGCTGTTCCTTCCAATTAACTGCACTGCAAATGAACATTTTAAACCAAAGCTGCATAATTACAATTCCAGATTCAAACTCAATCAGCCTTTTTTGTTAGATGATCATTATAAACAAGCCTTAGCTAAAGTTTGCATTCTAATAAAGACATTTTATACGCAAGTTTGCATTATAATAAACAAATCTTGAACGCATTATTAAAACATGTTTTTAAATGCCTTTCCTAATATAGGAAATAGTTTTTTTAAACTGTAATAAGTACATAAAATGTATATAATAAAAAAATAATAATTATGAGATATGGGAAAGAACTTAACGAAAACATATTTATACCAATATGAGGGCTGGTTTCACTTTGAATGCTTGACAAGTAAATTGTTTATTTTTAATGAACTTATTTGCTGGAAAAATGCTCACAATTTTCTCCAGTGACTATGTTGGGATTAGATCAAAATAAACATAATGACCATTTTATCATGTCTGTTCCTCAAATCAGATGTGGAAAACGTACTAAGGATTCTGGGAATGTTTGCTGTAATTGATGCTTAAGATACTTGGTGTCTGATTACTCTAGGCTCAGTGGATTTTAATTGCTATTTTATTAGGTTAATTAGAGGTTCTCTTGTTATCACTGTATTAACTGTAGAGTGATAGTTTGGGAACTGTGTTTCCCAGCTGGCATTACTCTACTATCTGCCTACTCATTGGGTTGAATTCTGCCTCATTTTGCTAACAGAAACAAACTTTAAAAAATATATATATTACATCTTACCCCTTGTAGATGTGGTGGCTGCATCCCTTTTCATAAGCTTTTTTCCCTTTATTTTCACACTTCCTGTCCAAGAATGACAACCCTCACTGACTGTACTGTATAAATGAAGGAATGTCTCCTCATTCCCATACATAAGAAGGAGGTTGGTGCCAACATTCTGAATGTGATGTTAGCAGCCCCAAGAGACTCAGAGCTGACACTTAATTGACACTCTAAAGTTTTCACACTTGCTTCTCTCCTTGGCAGCCATAAAAAGGTATGGTAGATGGGTGAGTAAGGATGGCATCAGCTCCATTTGCTTACATAAAAGAAAAAACAGCACGGGTTCCACTTTGATGCACACAAGATATGCCCTTCACTATCAAGGTTGGAATGGCTGTCAATCTCATCCAAAATATTCTTGTAGCCAATTTCCCTCTTGCTGTTTAACTCCTCCAGCATTCCCCCTTCCGAGCAGAAAGCTGTGTGGTGCCTTTCTGTATCAGATCGCCAGCAGTACCGGCACCAGCTCTTGAGGCTGGCTTCCAGCTTCTTTTTCAAAGCTTACTGATCTCACAGTGATTAGGGAGCTTGCAGATTTGCCCAGCTCTGTAGCTGTGATTTTCTAACTGAACCAGGTAACATGGAGATTGACACTTCCACAAGTGTTGGTTTCCCTTTGGACTTTAGAGGATGATTACTACTGAACAGAACATGTTGCTATGAGCAGCAGTAGCAGTAAGTACACACTGTCTTCTTTTACAGGTAGGTCTTTTCTAAGTACATTTAGCATAGGGGCAGGATCTCCATCATAAAGAAAGTAGAGTTTTGTCTTCATCCATGATGATGTCAAAATTGATTACCTGGGGAAAAAGAACATTTTGCTTTCATTAAAATATAGATATGTTTAGGCAATAAAAATCTATTCAAAACGAGTTCAAGGAGGTAAAAAAAAGTACAGGTAGAGGTACTCAATCAACGTACCCTACAGGTTTTATGCAAATCACTCTCTACAAATAGAGAGCAGTCTTCAGAGTAATGCTATTGTTATGGCAGGTCAGTACATACAGTAAATAGTATTCTCAGGTATATGTCTTTTAGAGCAAACCTGTTATAAGAAAAAATATACTGCACATTTCCTATTACTGCAGTTCCCCTCCACGGGCATGCTAAGGGCAGGCTTAAAAACTGGAGGACAGTCATGACAATGTGAACAGCTAGGAGACTTAAAAAATTATTCCTTTTACCTGTAGACTACACATATGGAAATTTAAACTATTAGAACATCCCTCTCTAATATCAGCTGGGAGTTTGTCACAACAATTTACCAATCTGGAGAAAATATTGCACTAAATATGAACAAGTCACAATAGTGCTTGAAATTCTGGAGTTGAAAGCCTTGTGAAATGTGAAATAAGTTTAATTGGAAAGAAACCTTACCATGGCCGCACAGGCTGTCTTTGTTCTTGAGTTGGACATTTTATAGGTAGGCAACTCCTATCCTCATATTGATTAGTGGTTCCAAATTAATAATAACTACTGCAGTAGGGAACAGACACGCTCAGCATTTTTCCAAATAACTGTTCTGCTTTATTATGACGCAATTGAAAGTTTTTATACACCTGATTACATAGGCATCACATTAATATTACAATTGTACTTTTATGGTAACAAGGGGCGTTACATAGGCAGGCAGGCTTTGCTAAAACATGGAGCTCTGCTTCTGGAGCTGGGGGAAAGGATCCAATGACTCTGAATACAGAGTATCCTTCTGGGTGATAAACTGCATCCTCAGTATAAAACCGGGAATAACTCTACAAAAAATTAAATATCTGGGTCTTTGGGGAGTGTGTCCTGTACTGGGCTCACAGAAGTTGATTCCTACACCATCAATTTAATACTTGTGGTTTAACTTTGTCTCCAGCCTCCTCCAATAGAGGCAATAAGGTGGATGGATTCAAATGTACACATTTTTCATTGTTAGATTTGTACATAAACAAACAAAACAAATGCATATTTTGAACCTTTCATTAGACAAACATTTAGTTAGCTGTATATTTGCTGCACAGAATGTGGGACCATTAAAAATTAAATATTTGACCAAAATAATGTCTGTAAATTTGTCTAGCACCTTTGCATAAAGCAACAGCTCTGATATATCGGGATGAACCCTTCATTACTGTGTCCAGCTTGCATAAATAAATTACAATGATTTTCTATCACGCTGTTTGTGTAAGAACTCCCGTTTCATGTTTCAAAAAGACAACTTTTCCTGGCAATATTATAATAAATGATAACAATACCCTGCGGTCATGCAGATATGTCCATAAATCCAAACTATTCTTCTGCTTATACCACTGCACTTACAAGGAAAAGGGGCACATCATTTCAAAATCCACACATTCTGCTTTGGATTTCAAAAATAAAAATATAAAAATAAAACAAAAGCCAGAAAGCACTCAGCCACATCAAAAACTATAAAACAACTGGCTGCAGGTGGCATCTATCCTAACAGGGTGTGTGGACTTGATGTGATGGGTCTGTTATATTTAATTTTTTTTTATTATTACTCTTACATCATGGACCGCACATCAAGTTATTATCAGACCTTAAGATTTCATTTTTGTAGAAAAACTTCTTATGCATCCCATCCATCTTGGCTTTGTTAAACATTATGGCAGCTGTATTCCAATTAACAACCTCATCTTAATCTTTTTTTTTCCACTCAATAAATGTAAAATTACAAAATTGTTATCTTAATCTAAACCAATCCCATTTTTACAAATTTCCCCATTAACCTGGACTTCATTTCCAACCAAAGGTTGTCTAAACCAGTTTCAATATATCTATATTATTAATAAAATTGTTAAACTCATACTAGAAATTAATACTCAAATGATAATTTCAATATCACACACTAATATATATCCACAGATAAATTTCCTTAAAGGGGGACATATTACTTAATTTTACTTAGTTTCCCTTTTTTAAATGCATTGTTTCCACTATCAAAGGATATTCAATTTGTGTAATACACGGTTAAATGTAACCTTCATTTTACCATGTTTGGAAAACAGATTCAAAAATAATTGTGATCACATTGTTTATCATTAGATTCGTTAACCCGACATATTTTGTTATAAATGTTTTGTCTAAAAAACTGAAATTGGCATGGAGTCCTTCCAGCTTATCACTGATCTCTCATCCCAGCCACATTCTTTCATGAGAGTGCAAAGGAGGGGGTCAAATCTGCATACATGACACAACGATAGAACTAAAGGTTCCAGCATTCACACACATACACAAATATCTCTCTAAAATTGCTTACATTTTTCCCCTTTGTACACAACACATGCATATCATTCTCTCACTTTCTTTGAACTCTTTTAATGTGTCCTTGCTTAACTTCTGCTTTCCTTATTTTGTTCTGATATCCTTTGCATCCAATGTATTGTAATACCATACTTCACATACTGTACCTTCTATGATTCTATGATCAGACAGGTAGCCATAGTGTTCATCCCATCTCCCCTCTCTGTCAGCATATAAAGTATTCTGTTTTAACTCTCATTACTCTGTTTTAACTTAACTAGTTGTAGTGCCTGACCCTAAATTCATCCCATAACTTAACATGAAAATGCCCCTTTCTGTCTGGTGTTATTTGTCACCCTTGATCCATCCTGCTCACATAGATAGCTGTTTCTCTAGCTGTTTACTCTGCATGATTCTTAGTCCCTGTGGACTTTGGTAACCCAGTTACTCATTGTGAATCCCTGTCCACTTTAACCATTAATCTAGGGGCTCAGTATAGGCGGAACCGCACCTTCGGTTCATATATAATGCGCTGGGCATTTTTGAGGGTCTCTTACCCTTCATTCCCTTACTTAATTCAATGCCCATAATAACTGGCCAGTCTTCTCTACGTGTGCCTATACCCTCTTGCCTGTAAACTACTTTATCTAGCAGATGTACTACATATACCTGTGAACAGCACCACTCTTCCCTTTCTTATCTATAAGTAGACAGTAGACAGTGACAACATAACATATAACCACCAATCAATACAGTTCGATTAAGGGGAGTAAAATAGGTACCCTTTGTCCCAACATTGCCTTACCGCTCAAGGAAGTCTGATAACTCAAATGTAAGCAAAAGGCTTACCTCAGCCGGCTGATTATCAGAAATTCCCGGATCGTCTCAAGCTCCTCGTTTCAGATACTCAGGGTCACCTGTAAAGCCCCTCCTGGCTGGCTCGCCACTTGAGTTGGACATTTTATAGATAGACAACTCCTATCCCCATATTGATTAGTGGTTCCAAATTAATAATAACTACTGCAGTAGGGAACAGACACAAAAGATACGCTTAGCATCTTTTCAAATAACTTTTTTGCTTTATTATGACGCAATTGAAGGTTTTTATACACATGATTATGTAGGTATCACATTACTATTACAATTGTACATTTATGGTAACAAGGAGTGTTACATAGGCAGGCTAATTCTAATCAGGACTCGAAAGAATGTAAACATGTACTGAAAACATTATTAGTGCCGTGTGCACAGTGACGGTAGTGTGCAATACATACAAAATAGAATACAATTATATACAGAACTTACAAATTTCCATTACAGTTCTCCAGGGTGAGTTGGGTGGGATACACATGTCCTGGAATTTTCTGTTCTTCACAAAGGCACAACATTTATTAATCAGAAAAAAATAATAGGAAGGACTGGATTTGGGGGTCATTTGTCCCCCCAGCTAAAAATAATAAAATATCCTGAGCTTGTGGGCTTGAGTATATACTCCCATTCTGACACTACAGTCAATGACATATTCTGGGCTATATATATGTACCTTCTGCCCATTTAGACCTGAAATCATAGTGTCTGGCAGAGAGAAGTCTTCCAGCACCCTGAGATGCCATGCCACGCCACAAAGAGCCATAATGGAAGCTCATGCTGAAAGATGTGTAAAGATGTGTCACAAATCATGTTCACATAAAGAGAGCAGATAAGTACATGTTGTATGAACCCTTCAGCTGAGTGACATTGAGTGTTTTTATTTTGTCTCACAAGTTCACAGAAAATCATGAAATTGTGGGTAATTTTACTATTTAGTGAAATGCATTGGGGTCAATGGGAGAAAGCAAAATTAAGGTATTTTTTAGTAATTTAGTAATTTTTTGGGAAAGTAATAGGTTTTAGATGGCTTCTGATGGTTAAAGAACTATCCTAGACATGTTCCTATGCCTAAAAGGCCTCTCATCAGCTTTATTATTTAAAGAACACTAAATCAAATAAAACAATCTAACCTATATACTCCTCTAAAAAAAGCACACCTTCTAAATTAAAGTGAAAACACTGTTTTTTTCCCAACAAATTTCACCTAAGCAGCTCAGTGACCAAAATTGAGAGTTTCCAGTATACCAAACTCTCACAGATAGCAAAATCTGTAATTTTGACAAAATCACTTTGCACATCCCTACTTTCCACCAATCAGGCTTAGGGATGAGTCGAATGCCCCCTGGTTCGGTTCGCACCAGAACTTGCGAATAGACAAAAAATTTATGCTAACATGCGAACACCGTTAAAGTCTATGGGACACAAACGTGAAAAATCTAAAGTGCTAATTTTAAAGGCTTACATGCAAGTAATTGCCATAAAAAGTGTTTGGGGGCCCGGGTCCTGCCCCAGGGGACATGTATCAATGCAATAAAAAGATTTAAAAACAACCGTTTTTTCAGAAGCAGTGATTTTAAGAATGCTTAAAGTGAAACAATAAAAATAAAATATTCCTTTAAATATCATGCCTGGGGGGTCCCCTTAGTCTGCTTGTAAAGTAGCGCATTTTCCCCATGTTTAGAAAAGTACTGTAGTAAAATGACATTTCTAAAGGAAAAAATGTCTTTTAAAATTGCTCACGGCTATAATGTATTGCCAGATCCCGGCAATATACATAAAAAATCATTTAAAAAAACAACGTGGGCCCCCCCCCCCAGTCCATACAAGGCCCTTCGGGTCTGGTATGTATATTAAGGTGAACTCCATGCCAATTTTTTTTTTCAAAAACCCAAAGGGCCTGGTATGGACGGGGGGGGGGGGGGACTCATGACGTTTTTTTCTTAATTCTGTCATTGGGCTCCCCTTAATCACTTCAATACACTATATTATATATTGTACACTGCTCTAAATACCCTGCACTGTATTATATATACTACACTGAGTGCACTATATACTCTGAACTGCAGTATACAGTTGTGCTCACAAGTTTACAACCCTAGCAGAATTTATGAATTGCCCATTTTTCAGAGAATATGAATGATAACACAAAAACGTTTTTTTCACTCATGGTTAGTGTTTGGCTGTAGCCATTTATTATCAATCAACTGTGTTTACTCTTTTTAAATCATATTGACAACAGAAACTAGCCAAATTTCCCTGATCAAAAGTTTACATACCCCAGTTCTTAATACCGTGTATTGCCCTCTTTAACATCAATGACAGCTTGAAGTCTTTTGTGGTATTTGTGGATGAGTCTCTTTATCTTCCCAGATGGTAAAGCTGCCCATTCCTCTTGGCTAAAAGCCTCCAGTTCCTGTAAATTCTTAGGCTGTCTTGCATGAACTGCACGTTTGAGATCTCCCCAGAGTGGCTCAATGATATTGAGCACAGGAGACTGAGATGGCCACTCCAGAACCTTCACTTTATTCTGCTGTAGCCAATGACAGGTCGACTTGACCTTGTGTTTTGGATCATTGTCATGTTGAAATGTCCAAGTACGTCCCATGCGCTGCTTCCTGGCTGATGAATTCAAATGTTCCTCCAGTATTTTTTTGATAACATACTGCATTCATTCATCTTGCAATCGATTTTGACCAATTTTCCTGTGCCTTTGTAGCTCACACATCCCCAAAACATCAGCAATCCACCTCTGTGTTTCACAGTAGGAATGGTGTACTTTTCATCAGAGACCTTGTTGACTCCTCTCCAAATGTAGCGTTTATGGTTGTGGCCAAAAAGCTCATTTTTGGTCTTATCACTCCAAATGACTTTGTGCCAGAAAGTTTGAGGCTTGTCTCTGGGCTGGCAAAACTTTCTAGAAGTGGAGATCAGTAAGTTCGTTTGTAGGGGACAGCTCCAAAGGGGGAGTGAGCATTGCAGCAGTTGGAACACTCTTATTTTTAAATTGCTGAGAACTGATAAAAAATTTTTTCCAAGCTGGAATTGGGCTTTAATAACTCCCAACTCCAGAAATAACTATAGAAAATAGCAGAAATAAACGGCTGCAATAAAACGTGGGTGTGGTGGGCGTGATTCAGTAGGTGTGGGTATTTCAGCATGTTTTAGTCCTATTCAGCCAGTAAGACAGGTCTTCTGTCTGGGAGCTACAACTATAACCTTAAGTTCTGTAAAGTTTCCCCCCTTCATGACCAGGCTATTTTTTGTGATACGGCACTGCAAATTGCCAATTTAACTGACAACTGTGTGGTTGTGTAACACTGTACCCAAAGAAAACGAATGTCCTTTTTTTCCCACAAATAGAGATTTCTTTTGGTGGTATTCGATCACCTCTGCGGTTTTTATTTTTTATAAACAAAAAAAGACCGACAATTTTGAAAAAAAACAACAATATTTTTTACCTTCTGCTATAAGACATATCCAATAACAAAAAGTAAAAAATGAAATTTCCTTATAAACGTAGGTCAGTATGTATTCTGCTACATGTTTTTGGTGAAAAAAAATCCCAGAACAAATCTAACACTAAAGCCTCGTACACACGATTGGATTTTCCACAGACAAAGCCTCGGACTTTTGTCCAAAGGGCGCGTGGCTGGATTTTGTCTTGCATACAAACGGTACACAATTGTCAGCCAACAAACACGAATGTAGTGACGTACTAGACGTACTAGGAGCCGAAAAAGAGGATGTTCAATTGTCAGGCACCACCCTTTGTGCTCCTTCTGCTAATTTCGTGTTAGTAGAAGTTTGGTGAGTGTTGATTCGCGCTTTTCATTTCATGCTTTTCATTTCGTACTTTTCATTTCGCACTTTTCAGTTAGTTTCTGAATGGCCGTTCGTCAACCAGCCATGTTGCGGAATCGGAGGAGATAATGTGTTATTTGTAATTGGCCTTGGAGTTATTGCTTTGACCCAAGTCCAGTCCAGGAACAGGAGGAGGAGGAATTCTTGGACCAAAAATTGGTTGCTTTATTAATCTTGACCGATTATGTCATATGCCTTTGCTTCAGGAGCTCCTGGAGAATAATTATTTTCAGAATTATCTCCGGATGACGGACCCCTGCTTTCACCAACTCTTGCCATTGTTAATCCCCTATAATAGAAGTAGGACACATGCATGAGGCTTTTATTTTATTTTTTGGTTGAATAATAATGATTTGATTAGTTATATTTTTCTATATTTTTGAATGCATAGAATGCACTTTTTGGTTAAATTCCATTGGCAGATAGCATGTCTAATTTTATTTGTTTGCTTTTTTTTAATGCACAATAAAAAAATTGTGGAGAATAATACTTGGCTATGCGTTTTACTTCAAATGACAGTTTGGGAGTAGGCAGTTACATTTTAAACAATACAATGTAAACTTAACAAGGGGCACCAACATAGTTGTATCTTTGATCTTAAAAACTACGGGATAATGGTGTTGTGGTAACTTGCACCAACAAAAAAAAAAAAAACTGCATATATAGGCTACGCTGAATGCAGAGTATATATATATATATATATATATATATATATATATATATATATATACACACACTATATATATATATATATATATATATATATATATATATATATATATATATATACAGTGGGGACAGAAAGTATTCAGACCCCCTGAAATTTTTCACTCTTTGTTATATTGCAGAAATTTGCTAAAATCATTTAAGTTAATTTTTTTCCTCATTAATGTACACACAGCACCCCATATTGACAGAAAAACACAGAATTGTTGACATTTTTACAGATTTATTAAAAAAGAAAAACTGAAATATCACATGGTCCTAAGTATTCAGACCCTTTGCTGTGACACTCATATATTTAACTCATTTAACTCAGGTGCTGCCCATTTCTTCTGATCATCCTTGAGATGGTTCTACACCTTCATTTGAGTCCAGCTGTGTTTGATTATACTGATTGGACTTGATTAGGAAAGCCACACACCTGGTGTCTATATAAGACCTTACAGCTCACAGTGCATGTCAGAGCAAATGAGAATCATGAGGTCAAAGGAACTGCCTGAAGAGCTCAGAGACAGAATTGTGTGGCAAGGCACAGATCTGGCCAAGGTTACAAAAAATTTCTTCTGCACTTAAGGTTCCTAAGAGCACAGTGGCCTCCATAATCCTTAAATGGAAGACGTTTGGGATGACCAAGAATCCTTCCTAGAGCTGGCCGTCTGGCCAAACTGAGCTATCGGGGGAGAAGAGCCTTGGTAAGAGAGGTAAAGGAGAACCCAAAGATCACCATGGCTCAGCTCCAGAGATGCAGTCGGGAGATGGGAGAAAGTTGTAGAAAGTCAACCATCACTGCAGCCCTCCACCAGTCGGGGCTTTATGGCAGAGTGGCCCGACGGAAGCCTCTCCTCAGTGCAAGACACATGAAAGCTCGCATGGAGTTTGCTAAAAAAACACCTGAAGGACCCCAAGATGGTGAAAAATAAGATTCTCTGGTCTGATGAGACCAAGATAGAACTTTTTGGCCTTAATTCTAAGCGGTATGTGTGGAGAAAACCAGGCCTCTGCTCATTATCTGTCCAATACAGTCCCAACAATGAAGCATGGTGGTGGCAGCATCATGCTGTGGGGGTGTTTTTCAGCTTCAGGGACAGGACGACTGGTTGCAATTGAGGGAAAGATGAATGCGGCCAAGTACAGGGATATCCTGGACGAAAACCTTCTCCAGAGTGCTCAGGACCTCAGACTGGGCCGAAGGTTTACCTTCCAACAAGACAATGACCCTAAGCACACAACTAAAATAACGAAGGCGTGGTTTCACAACAACTCCATGCCTGTTCTTGAATGGCCCAGCCAAAGTCCTGACTTAAACCCAATTCAGCATCTCTGGAGAGACCTAAAAATGGCTGTCCACCAACGTTTACCATCCAACCTGACAGAACTGGAGAGGATCTGCAAGGAGGAATGGCAGAGGATCCCCAAATCCAGGTGTGAAAAACTTGTTGCATCTTTCCCAAAAAGACTCATGGATGTATTAGATCAAAAGGGTGCTTCTACTAAATACTGAGCAAAGGGTCTGAATACTTAGGACCATGTGATATTTCAGTTTTTCTTTTTTAATAAATCTGCAAAAATGTCAACAATTCTGTGTTTTTCTGTCAATATGGGGTGCTGTGTGTACATTGATGAGGAAAAAAAATTAACTTAAATGATTTTAGCAAATGGCTGCAATATAACAAAGAGTGAAAAATTTAAGGGGGTCTGAATACTTTCCGTCCCCACTGTATATATATATATATATATATATATATATATATATATATATATATATACTAGTAGACAGTATATATATAATATATATATATATATATATATACATATATATATATATATATATATATATATATATATATATATATATATATATATGTAGCGCTGGTAGATTTTTAATCTACCGCTTATATGTAAATTTAGTGGGTCATCTGTTCTGTACATGGTTCAGATTTAATCTATAGCTAAATTAGCTTCTGTTCCAACCTTGGTTGTGTTGCGTGCAGTTCCACTCCGTCGCCTGTAGATGTCGGTGTCACTACAGACCGGAGCTGGAAAGCAACAGACTGATGTGTATTGAGTGCTCTTCTTTCTCAGAAGTAACTCAGCAGAGGTTGTCCCCTGCGGTGCATTCTGGGAGGGGGTATTTAAGGGACAGACGCCATATTTCTGGGTCTTTTCGTTCCACCTGCTGGCCCTCCTGGCCGACAGGTATGTGCTAGGAGTCCTACCTCGTGGTCCTCCGGCCCGGAGGACTGCGATGCTGCAGCATGTGGGTGGGGCCAGAAGTCTGTCTGGGGCCTACTATAACTGCTGCGGAGATGGTCCTGTGCTGTCTGTCCTACAGGAAGAAGCTGGACAATTGAGAAGAATCCAGGGGAGGACCCGTCATGGAAGGACCATGTGGAGCGCTGGTCTGGAGAGGGACCTGGTGACTCAATTGGAGGATGCATCTTAAGTTAACCTACCGCATAGTACTGTCGGGTCGGCTTAAAGGTTCTGACACTGTGTTGCTGTTCATCGAAAACTACTACATCCTGTGGCAGAGGATTGTACAGTTTTGTTTCACTCAAGTCTGTGGCAGAGACTTTCTGTTCTTGCTGCGTACCGGCTGCTAGGTTAGTGAGAGAGGCCTATCTGGGCGGGCAAAGATTTAATCCTGAACCGAAGATATATTCATCCCTGAGATTTCTATTCCTTAGTGCTACACCAAGAGCAGTTTGCTCCATTATTTTGATGGTCACGGTGGCTGCCCCCTCCTCAAAATCAGCAGCAGCGTACTTGCAAAGGTAGCAGGTGACGGGGAGTGAGCAGGAAGACTGATGGTGATGTGGCTGATGGGGGTGCTGATTTACTGCATGCCCGTTACTGCACGTAGAATACATATGGTGTGGAAGCACCGCCTACATGAAAAAGCTGCCTGCAATCATAATGAACCAGGAGAGATATAAAGCAGTGCAAAGTGATTCAACAAAACAAGGGACAGTAGCAGCTGCTGATGAGGATGCTTAGGAGAATTTTGGGGGTACTCTAGCACCCAGTGATCCTATCAGTTACACACTTCCCATGCTAGGGAGGCATCACTTACTTATTGTACAGTAATTAAGGAGGAGCAACGTTGTCACCCTAGACCGCTCTTCTAATTTGTACTGCAAAAACTTCTTCCTCTCTTCGTCTCCGTTTCATATAGGGAACTCTTTTGTAGTTCACAGAAAATAACTGGGAAAACTGATAATATTGTTTGCCTTTTTATCTTTGTGCACAGGAAGAATTTTTTCTGACCCTGCAGAAAATTAATACAGCCACCACATCTAGGGACTGGTAACCTGCGCTATATCACATTTTTATTCTTGGGTTTAAATATACTTTATGTACCATTTGACTTCTTTCCAAAAAAGGTTTTATGAAATGAAGGGAACTATTCTTTATGTCACAGTCCTGCGGCAATGACAGTACACTAATATTTCATGTCGCAAGTGAGAACTTTTGGTGCCCATGTTTGACGTAAATGTTATTGTCTTTGTAGGGCTTGCTTGGGGCCTGTTTACACTTCTGCACTGCTTCTGTTGTGAACCTCTATTATTTTCTCATGACATAAACACCTGCTTATTTAAACACCTTTTTAGTGTGTTTTTTCATGTGTTTTCTTTGTTGTGCTTTTACAGTGTGAGAGATTAACTCCAATAAGTATGAGATGTTTGGGGGAAGAGATTGCAGGAATATCTTTTTTTTTCTCCCCTGAAGCTGACAATCCACACATTACAGACTAATTTTTGACCTTGTCCAGTTTCAGAGAATGCAGGCAATCAGTTCAGCAGGATGTGTACTAATTGGCCTCATTCAAACAATTAGTAGATATGGTCCAGGTGCTGCAACATCCCTTTTATTGGTGTGAAGTGTATGTAATGCCGCGTACACGCGATCAGATTTTCCGACAACAAATGTTGAATGTGAGCTTGTTGGTGGAAGGTCTGACTGTGTGTATTCTCCATCGAACATTTGTTGTCAGACTTTCTGCCAACAAATGTTGGCTAGCAGGTTCTCAAATTTTCCGCCAACAAATTTTTGTTGTTGGACTTTCCAATCGTGTGTACACAAGTCTGTCGCACAAAAGTCCACGCGTGCTCAGAATCAAGTACGAGCCGGAAGCGCTCGGTCTTGTAAAACTAGCATTCGTAATGGAGATATCACGTACGTCTTGTACGTCACTATGTTCGTAATTAAAGGCCAACATTTGTCTGACCGTGTGTATGCAAGATAAGTTGGAGCCAACATCCTTCAAACAAAAATCCACGGTTTTGTTGTCGGAAAGTCCAATCGTGTGTACGGGGCATGACTCTTACTGAGTACAACATAGAATTTTTTTTTCTTGTTGAAACACAAAATTGTGTGTGTGTGTAGAAAATCTCTTGCACTGAAAGAAAGCTCCCATATGTAGTAGCAGCTATACAAGCTGTGGTCAGGGTTTCCTTTATAGAGCACTCCAGGATTTCAGGCTCCTAATGTGTTCTGCAAAAAAGCTTGTGCCCCTACCTGGAGGCAATTGGTCTCCAGATTTAAATGCCGTCTTAAAGTTTTCAAACAGGTTTACTTTAAAGCCATGACAACAGTCCTGCTTGAGTGGATCTAGACAAATTGTTAAACCAAACTCCCCCCTATTTCTGGGCAGATGAACAAATGTCTAGACATTTGGTTACATGATCTCTGCAGAATGGGAGGGTCAACAGTCCTGTCTTTCAACAGAGATCATGTGGCTAGCATTGGTAAGTTCTTGAAGCAGAATGTTCTCCAATGGAAATGTACATATATTATACATATTTTTGCTCTTTATCTATGGAAGCAGGGCCATTAGCATTTGAGCATAGGTCAAGGGTGCCTATGTCCTTAAAGCAGAATGAAACCCTTCTATTCTTTTCTGCCAAGGAAGCTGCCATCTGTTTTGATCTGCAACTGCCATAGTGCTGCACACGTGATTAGTTATAACACGAGTCATTTGATAGTTTGGCAGTTTGGTTGAGAGCACAAACATATGTGAAATTACAATTCTGGCATGCTGGGAGTGTAAATGTTTTTTCAAACTGTTAAATTGAAGGGTTTAGTAAAATTCCACTTTAAATGATTCTCTGAGATGGGAGGACATTTCAGAGAATGCATTCTATCATTTCAAAAAGAACAGTAGATTTCCTAACTTGAACTACAGTATGCTATCTAGGGCTCCCAACTGCAAACAGTTTCCAGCCGGTTGCAGGGTCCATTACAAAATTGAAAGAAAATTCATAAATAAGCAACTTGACTTAGCCGTACCGGTCTTAATTTTGTTATGACTCTGTAGGAGGGGCAGAGATGCAAATCTTTGCATGAAAATGTTGCCATCAATGTGTCTGAGATCTAATGAGTCCAATCAACAAATTAGGTCCATGCTGCACTAACTCCAGGGCCAAAAGACTAGGTAGTGGCTGCACATCAGAGAAACCTCAAGTTCAAGCATAAATAAGGCTGACAGTGAACAAATCTGTTTTTCTTTTCGGAGTGTTCTGGCGGGGGGTCGTCCCCCTTTTGGAACACAAAAGAACAGCAGGGGAGATCGCTGTACTAAGGTGTACTCTGAGTGCCCGTGTACTGTGAGTGCCCATGCACTGTGAGTACCCGTGTACTGTGAGTGCCCATGCACTGTGAGTGCCTGTGTACTGTGAATGACCGTGTGCTGTGAGTGCTCGAGTGTTGTGAGTGCTCGAGTGTTGTGAGTGCTCAAGTGTTATAAGTGCCCATGTACTAGTACCAATGACCAAGTGAGAGGAAAGTGGAGAGTCCTAAAAAATGATTTCAGGGACTTAAGGAATAGATTGAGGAAAAGGACCTCCAAGGTAGTTTTCTCTGAAATACTACCTGTACCTCGAGCCACACCAGAGAGGCAGCAGGAGCTCAGGGAACTGAACAAGTGGCTAATGAACTGGTGCAGGAAAGAGGGGTTTGGGTTCCTGGAGAACTTGGCTGACTTCTCAGTCGGTTACTGGCTCTTTAGTAAGGAGGAGCTGCACCCTTATGGGGGTGGTACAGCTCTATTGGAAAGTAAGATGGCCACAAAGTTGGAGGGGCTTTTAAACTAAGTGTTGGGGGGGATCAGTGAAAGCAATAGCCAACAGTGAGCGGGTGACAGAGGGTGATAGGAGAGTCAACAGTGGTAATAGCAGTGATAATACAACCTTAACAACTAATCCCAGCGTAAATGAGTGGGCAATTCAAATTCAAAAACAAAGGCAGGAGAAACAAAGGGGGGAAATAACATGAACTCATACAACATTAAGAGGCATATACACAAATGCTAGGAGCCTAGCTAACAAAATAGTGGATCTGGAGCTGCTATTACACGAGGAAGACTTATGCCCTGTACACACGGTCGGATTTTCCGATGGAAAATGTGCGATTGGAGCTTGTTGACGGAAATTCCGATCGTGTGTGGGCTCCATCGGACTTTTTCCGTCTGAATTTCCGACACACAAAGTTTGAGAGCAGGCTATAAAATTTTCAAACAACAAAATCCAATCAGTTAAATTCCAATCGTGTGTACACAAATCCAAAGCACAAAGTGCCACGCATGCTCAGAATAAATTAAGAGAGGAAAGCTATTGGCTACTGCCCAGTTTATAGTCCCGACGTACGTGTTTTACGTCACCGCTTTCAGAAAGATCAACTTTGTGCGGCCGTGTGTATGCAAGACAAGTTTGAGCCAACATCCGTCGGAAAAAATCCATGGATTTTGTTGTCGGAATGTCCGATCAATGTCCAATCGTGTGTACAGGGCATTAGACTTGTGGGAGTAACTGAAACTTGGTTTGACAGCTCACCCGAATGGCTGGCCAATTTACAGGGGTATTCCTTGTATTGAAAGGACAGGGAAGGTAGAAGAGGGGGGTGGGGGGTATCTATATGTCAATATTCAGTATGAGTAGAACTTCAAAGAGAGGAAGTAAGTGGGGGTATGCTATAGGCCACCAAACATGAAGGAGGAGGAGGAACTGGAATTACTATCTCAGTTAGACATGACAGAGAGACAGGGAAATGTCATCATAATGGGGGACTTCAATTATCCCGATATTGACTGGACAGAGGGAACAGCTCACTCACTAAAGGCCCGTCATTTCATGAACATCTTACAGGACAACTTCATGTCCCAATTGGTGGATTCCCAAACTAGAATGAATGCCCTGTTAGATTTAATAATTGGGAACGATCCAAGTCTGAAGTCAGATGTAGAGATACGCGACAACTTGGGATCTAGCGATCATAAGATGATCGCGTTTAGCATAAATCACAGGAAAAGGAGGCATATGGGTAGTACAAAAACACAAAATTTCAAACGAGACAATTTTTCTGAGCTACGGTTATTGCTATATGACATCAATTGCGATCAGGTTCTGGAATCATTGAACACAGAGGAGAAATGGGAATGCTTGAGGAGCATTTTAAACAAAGGTATCAAAAAGTGCATTCCAATGGGCAATAAATATAGAAGAGCAAAAATTAAACGTGGGTGGTTAAACCATAATGTGAGTAGCCTCATCTGGGAGAAAAGTATGGCCTTTAAAAAATATAAGGGGAATGGGTCACCATTAGCATTCCAGCACTACAAGGAATGCAATAAGAAATGTAAAATCGCAATCAGGGTGGCTAAAAAGGATTACGAGAGACACATAGCGGAAGAGAATAAAAGTAACCCCAATTTTTTTTTTAAGATATATTAACAGTAAAAAAACAAAATCGGAGCACATTGCTCACTTAAAAGATGAGGATGGGAAGATGGTTACAAATGACACAAAGAAGGCAACTGTACTAAATGCCTTTTTCTCCACAGTTTTTATGCAGGAAAAAGAAGGGTTTGCCGACAGCGACTGTAGTGTTGGTAACACAACACATGACATACCCACGTAGCTAACAGAGGCCGGAGTAAATGAAAGACTTAATAAACTTAACACAAATAAATACCAAGGACCAGATGGCTTACACCCGAGAGTCCTCAGAGAAGACAGGCAAGTTATAGCCAGGCCATTATTCCTGTTCTTTGTGGACAGCATAATGACAGGATTGGTACCAGCTGATTGGAGAAAAGCCAACGTGGTACCAATATTCAAAAAAGGGCAGAGACATATTCCTGGGAATTATAGGCCAGTCAGCCTAACAATAGTGGGTAAATTATTGGAAGGAATGATCAGGGACTACATCCAAAGTTTTACTGAGGAGAAGAATACCATTAGTGGTAATCAGCATGGGTTTATGAGAGGATGTTCCTGCCAGACCAATCTGCTAACATTCTACAAGGAAGTGAGCAGCCATCTAGATACAGGGAGGGCTGTGGATGTGATGTATCTGGAATTTGCAAAAGCATTTAATACAGTCCCCCATAAATGCTTAATTTACAAGCTGAGGTCTGCAGGCTTGGACCATAGGGTTTGTGCTTAGATAAAAAACTGATTACAGGGATGGGTACAAACGGTAGTGATAAATAACATGTACTCAGACTAGGGTATGGAATAACTAGTTCATTCTCAGTTTTTGCGGACGACACAAAGATAAGCAGAGTAATAAACTCTCATCAGGACATAGAAATTTTGCAGAATGCCATGAATAAAATAAAGGTGTGTACAGACAAATGGCAAATGAGGTTTAATGTAAATGTAAATGTAAAGTAATGCACTTAGGGTCAAAAAACATAAACTAAAAATATTCACTTGGTGGAGAACCTCTGGGAGGATCAAGGATGGAGAAAGATCTAGGGGTGCTAATAGATGACAGATTGTGCAACAGCATGCAGTGCCAAGATGCAGCTACCAAAGCAGGCAGAATATTGGCATGCATAAAAAAGGAATATACTCCAGGGACAAAATTATAATCCTGCCACTTTATAAAGCTCTGGTTAGGCCTCAACTGGAGTTTTCCAGCCAGTTCTGGTCACCAGTCCTCCGAAGAGATGTGCTGGAGCATTTCCAGATGACCCTTCACTGTTCACACCTTTTTATGCTTTACATCACATAGAAAAACTGTAAAATAACATGAAAGGAGAAAAATATTTCAAATCGATACATTTTCAGTAATTAATCTATTAAAACCCTAGACATTTAACTATGTTTACTGTCAAAAAAGTTAGCAATTTTAATTATTTGCCAATAACAGCATTTTTTTTTTCATTTCCTCTACCATTCTTGATATATTATAAAAAGTTAAAATATAAAGCACATTCATTTAGCAGAAATAGAAAATTCCTAAGTTTGGGGCAATGTTATCTCTTGGGGAAAAAAACTCTAATCTGTGACCATGAAAAGGGCCCAAAAGCTCTATCAAAGTTGTTACATATTCATTTTAAACATAGTCTTTCTAGAAAGATACATTTATTTCCTTTATGTGTGCAATTTCAGCTCCAGGATACAAAATATGTGATGGAAAGAAGCAAATTCCCAGAAGAATGCTTAAGTTTAATTCAGTAGACAGGATGAAAAAGTGATAGTTTTTGTGCTGGGCTATTTACCACCTGTAGAAAAAGGAATCTCTTCTGTTCTTTGTCAAATAATGATCATCTTCATGTAGAAATGCCAATCTGTCAATATAGTGGGTTGCTACAAGGAGGCACAGACACATTACGTATCTTTAATGGGATAAAACTCAAAGAAATGTGCATATACTGCAGAGATGTACTGCTTTAATAACGTGATTGTCACTGCACACCAGCCTCTAGCCACTACAGTGCGGCTACATTCTTTAGTTAGTACATTTTTTACATGTGCTAATATCCCATTGTTGTGAAACACTGTTACATCCCCAAAGCCTTCTATCTTTTAATTTTGAAAGTTACAAGGTACAAGGCACACAAGGGGGGTTACAGGGGGGTTATTGTGAAGAATAGGGTTACAGGGAGGATTTGTGTAAAGTATAGGGTTCATGTAAAAATTTGGGTGATTTTTTTTTTCTCCATGACTGTAGAGAGGATTAACATGAAGAATAGGGATTTGTGGTCTAATGTATAAGTCAGGAAGGTTTGGTGTGAAATTGAGGGTTACAGGGTTAAAAGTTTGGCTGCAGGGATGGTAAGGATAGGGTCGCAATAAGGATTAGCACAAAGGTCAGGGTTACATGGAGGGTTAGTTGAAAAGTTAGGTTTACAGAGAGGGTTGGTATAAAAGTCAGGGCTACAGGGAAAATTAGTGTGAAGGTTAGGGTTACATGGAGGGTCAGTGTGGAGGTTAGGATTACATGGAGAGAAAGTATGGAGGTTAAGGTTACAGGAAGGATTAATGCGGAGGTTAGGTTTACAGTGAGGATAACAGTAGAGGCTAGCACTAACGGGTGGGTGAGTGTGGAGGTTAGGAGTGCAGTTAAGGTTATTATTGTAAAAATGGTTTACAGGGATGGTAAATGTGAAGGATAGGGTCACAATAAGGGTTAGCATGAGGGTTGAGGTTACATGGAGGGTTAGGGTTACAGGGAAGTTTAGTTTGAAGGTTAGGGTTTCATGGAGTGTCAGTGTAGAGGTTAGGATTACATGGAGGATCGGTGTAGAGGTTAATATTACAGAAAAGGTTAGTACTGAGGTTAGGTTTACAGTGAGGGTAACAGTGGAAGTTAGCACTACAGGGAGGGTTATTGTGGTATAGGCAGGGTAATGTAAAAATTAGGACTTTAGGAAGGGTTAGTTGAGTATGTGCTGCTGGAGAAGGGGGATGAAGTTGAACATGTTGCCTTGCCATATGTAGGAAAAGTACAGGTTTACTTAAATCCCACGCTAAACACCGAATGAGCTATGTCATCATTGTGTAATGTAAACTCATTAAACAAACTGAAAATGAAAAGATTAAAATAGCACTAAAAAGTTACAAAATGTATCCTTAGTGAAATATAATACTATTTCAATTACATAGCTAGTAATATATTGCTTCTTAATTATAATGTTATTATCTTGTTATAAATAAAGTGCTATTGGTAATGTATTTGTTATTATTGTTCTTGCAGGTATTTATGAGCCGGCATTTCTTATATAACTGCAGTGAACCTACCCTGGATGTGAAAATTGCCTTTTGTCAGGTGTGTGTTCCTTACAGGTAAACACAAGGTACCGTATGAATTTGTTATTCCATTGTTCTCTCCAAATTGCTCATAGTTTGTCATTTCACTATTTCACTTGTCTGTGTTCTGTTTACATGTGAATAAACTTTAGAAAGTTTGTATACAGGGAAGAATGTAACAAATCATGCTTCCGATGCAAGGAGTGTGGCTGCCTCCCCAGAAGGTGGAATTACTTTTATGTGTGTTCATTGATGTCATATGTGTATATGAAACTACTAATTTGTGTTGCATGGTTGTTTAGCAGCTGTAAGCACTTCTTTCCATGACTCTTTATAAGAACATTTCCTATGGTTTTACACTATTGAATAAAGTAATTTTTCCAGCATGGAGAAAGATTTTTTTGGCTCATTCTGCATATTTTCATGACCCAAAATTACTCAGTTTTAATTATGTTATCTAAAGATTTTTGCAACAAGTATGTAAATTTTTGTAGTGTGGCATTGGAAAGGAAAGCCTGCCTGTTTTCTGTGCAGTTTCCTAAAAACTAAGAAGTATAATAAACCTGATGCTGGAATATTTATCAGAGAAAAAAATAAGCATGGAGCGAGTAAATTACATGACTCAAAATCACGATCAAATGTGCAAGCAAGACTCATTACGGGAATCAATAATCCATTCATTAGACTTCATTAAAACAATATACTCACAAACCTGAAGAGAAAAAATGAAAACTATGTGCACCCACATACTAATAGGTTTTTAATGAACTTGTAATCCATGCTCTGTAGAATGTTCGATTGGGAAAATAATGAAATTCATGACATTTATGTCATGTTGACATACTGTTTTTTTGTTCTTCTTTAAAAACTTTTAACTTCTGTTTTCATTTAAAATGAATCTGTCATGTGAGTTATATACAGACATTGTCAGCCTTGTTTTAAAAATGTTAGTTACTAGGTTTTCTTTGGCTAAGTCAGTAGTGTGACAGACCAGGGACATGCAGTCAGGGGAGGCAGGTGAGGTGCCATGAACATTAAAAAATACATTTAAAAAATTCAAGCTTCGAGGGTCGTAGCTTGGTGACCTGGGGTCACAGAGACAATTTGGAGGGTATGTAGCCTAAGTCCTACCCCACCACTGGTAAAAATGTGGAGCTCCTACGACCTATGGTTTCAGAGATATGGGGCTCCTTGCGCAGCCTGTCAGAAGCTACATAGAGTGGCCACTTTAAATAAAAGCTGACACACTGTTTGCAGCAGACTTAGAGGATGAGCTCACAGTGCCTCTCACTTCTTGTCAGAGGCACTGAGCTCAATGAACTGCTTGGAGTCTTGGACCAATGGTAAAGTACCATTGGTCCCAGCTGTCCAATAAAAATGCAGCAGTGGAGGCACTGCGATCTGCGAACCAATCTGGGGGTGTCAGAAACTTAACATTGACATCCCCAGTGGTTCGCAGATGTCAATGTAAATCAGTCTGAGATGCGGGAATCGGCACTGAATTTTTAGGGTTTCTTGCATCACACCAGTGTGAACCAGGACTGAGGGAGGAAGGGGCCTAAAAGGGCTTGATACCATGTGTGTCCATCATTGATGGTGACTCGGTTGAATTGATGATAGGCAACTCCTATCCTCATATTGATTAGTGGTTCCAAATTAATAATAACTACTGCAGTAGGGAACAGACACAAAAGATACGCTCAGCATCTTTCCAAATTACTGTTCTGCTTTATTATGACGCAATTGAAGGTTTTTATGCACATGATTACGTAGGTATCACATTAATATTACAATTGTACATTTATGGTAACAAGGGGCATTACATAGGCAGGCTTATTCTAATCAGGACTCGAAAGAATGTAAACATTTACTGAAAACATTATTAGTGCTGTGTGCACAGTGAGGGCAGTGTGCAATACATACAAAATACAATACAATTATATACAGAACTTACAAATTTCCATTACAGTCTCCCCTCTTTTGATCAATATTTTGATCACTAACCATACCTGCTATCACCTTTAACCTGGAACCTCCACACGCTTAGGTGGAGGTAGTCCTGGCCAAAGAGGCAAAAAACTCCATTGTGGAGAAAATAATAGCTGAGCAACTTTTTCATTACAAAATGACTTTTCATTGTGAAAAACAAATGATTGATAAGACATATTTACAGAGTACTGGCTGTACACTCCTGTGGCCAGAATGGCCTTCTAGCTTAATTGTTGGCATGCTGACTTATCAGCATATGTAAACACAGACAATTCTACATATAATGGAAGACATACAAAAGACAAATATGACTTCAACATGGCTAAATATGACTTCAACTACTTTTCAAATATATATATCCCTTACAATTAAAGTAATTGAATCAAAAAGTACCCTAGACTGTGATCACAAGAGGGAAACAAATCAAACACAGAGATTTCTTTAATTTAGTCATTTTTGCAGTGTCTGGTGTGGATCCAGGTGACTTTTCCTTCAAGTTTTGCAAAAACTGTACATGAAATAGATGCAGTATTGAGTCTCCAAACTTTTCCTTATATATAAATGTCTCTTAACAATCCAAAAGTCACCTGGCTTTAGTTTTAGATCCTTCCAAACTTTTAGGATCTGGAATTGGGGAGAAAACACATAAATGAGTTTGTCAAAAAAACTTAAAAGATCAGCAACATTCTCCGTGAGATCCGAATGGAGGACTTCAGCTGCTGAGACAAAATATTAGCAAGTGAGTAACACACTCCCAAACCAAATCCCATAGGGAGAGAGTCCAACATCCCCCTTAGGGGCTTCATAAAATATAAGAAAACATTCAGGCAAAAGTTTTCTAGTTTCTTACTCTACTTTGTCCGCTACATTGTAGACAGTGGGGGTGTAAAAATAAAACCGCAAAACTTCTAGTAAGGACTCTCCTATAAAAAATGATTTCCTCTGTTACTCTCTGTACTTTCTGGCACTCTGTACTTACAAACTACTTCTGATAACACTTTTTACTGTGGCCTTTGCAGTAGCATTTGCCACTGGACATCCAAAAAACATGTCCATACAGACAAAATGCATACTCGTAAGATCCTGACTTGGGCATCTGGATATATCTTTTATGTAATCTCTGGGAGGGATGTTCAGCTTTTGGTAACACCTTTGGTAACAGGTAAAACAAGAAGTGGTATGTTATAAAAACAACTGTGGAGAACCCTGGCTCTATCCCACGCTCATTTACTAAGGCAGCCATAACTGCTTGTGACTGATGACACGGTCCATGTGTCAAGCTGAAGGGAAAAGAGTGGCTGGCAGACATAAATGATCACTTTTTCCAAAGTCCTGTTTCATAAGAAGTTGCCCCCTGTGGACCACTTGTTCTTCTCGTTCTGGGGTCCTTAAAGTTGAATTATTAATCCCAGCTATACTGGGCCAGAACTAGGGTGGAATCTATGAGTTGCACAGACCCATCAAGTGTCCGGGGCTGTAAATGCAGCATCCTTAGTCACCTGGTCTGCTTCCATGTGTGAAAGTTAATATGGCTACCTCAGCAAGAACCTGGAAGGCTGAAAACAGCCGATCAAATTAACTTGGCATGCTTGATTGGTTTACCTGCCGAAGTAAAAACAAACTTCTGGCCCTTCAAATGGAACCAAAAGCTCTCTATATCTCGACTATCTATATAAATATACACTCTTTTTATAGCTCACAGGCTTTGCTAAAACATGGAGCTCTGCTTCTTGAGCTGGGGAAAAAGGATCCAATGACTTTGAATACAGAGTATCCTTCTGGGTGATAAACTGCATACTCAAATCTACAAAAAATGTAATCTCTGGGTCTTCAGGGAGTGTGTCCCGCACTGGGCTCACAGCAGCTGATTCCTACACCATCAATTTAACACATGTGGTTTTTCCTTTCTTTTGAATAAATGTCCACATTTTTCATTGTTAGATTTGTACATAAATAAACTCATATTTTAAACCTTTCATTAGACAAACATTTAGTTAGCTGTATATTTGCTGCACAGAATGTCGGACCATTAAAAATTAAATGTTTGACCAAAACAATATCTAACTTTGTCTAATAGCACCTTTGCATAAAAGCTGCAGCTCTGATATATCGGGATGAACCATTCATTACTGGGTCCAGCTTGCATAAATATATTACAATGGCTTGTTTTCTATCATGCTATTTGTGTAAGAACTCCAGTTTCATGTTTCAAAAGACAACTTTTTCCTGGCAATATTATAACAAATGATAACAATACCCTGCGGTCATGGAGAGATGCCCATAAATCCAAAATATTCTTCTGCTTATACCACTGCACTTACAAGGAAAAGGGGCACATCATTTCACAATCCACACATTCTGCTTTGGATTTCAAAAATAAAAATAAATAAAAACAAAAAGACCAATAATCTGTATGATGGACCAGAAAGCATCAAAAACTATAACACAACTGGCTGCAGGTGGCATCTATCCTAACAGGGTGTGTGGACTTGATGTGATGGGTCTGTTATATTTAAATTTTATTTATTATTACTCTTACATCATGGACCGCACATCAAGTTATTATCAAAAACCTTACAATATCATTTTTGTAGAAGAACTTCTTATGTATCCCATCCATCTTGGCTTTGTTAAATATTATGGCAGCTTTATTCCAAATAACAACCTCATCTTAATCTTTTTTTTCTCTCAATAAGGGCTTATTGAATAAATGTAAAATTACAAAATTGTTATCTTAATCTAAACTAATCTCATTCATTACAAATTTCCCCATTAACCTGGATTTCATTTCCAACCAAAGGTTGTCTAAACCAGTTTCAATATATCTATATAATTGTTAAACTCATATTAGAAATTAATACTCATTATTACTTAATTTTACTTAATTTCCCTTTTTTAAATGCACTGTTTCCACTATCAAAGGATATTCAATTTGTGTAATACACGGTTAAATGTAACCTTCATTTTACCGTGTTTGGAAAACAGATTCAAAATAATTGTGATCACATTGTTTACCATTAGATTCGTTAACCCGGCACATTTTGTTATAAATGTTTTGTCTAAAAAACAGAAATTGGCATGATGTCCTTCCAGCTTATTACTGACCACATTCTTTCAGGAGAGCACAAAGGAGGGGGTCACATCTGCGTACATGACACACACAAGCAATAGAACTAAAGGTCCCAGCATTCGCACACACACCAATATCTCTCTAAAATCGCTTACATTTTTCCCATTTGTAAACAACACATGCATATCATTCTCTCACTTTCTTTTAACTCTTTAATATTTCCCTGCCTAAATTTTGCTTTCCTTATTTTGTTTAAATAACTTTTATATCTAGCTTCTATGATTCTATGATCAGATGGGGAGCCACAGTGCTCATCCCATCTTCCCTCTCTGACAACATATAAAGTATTCTGTTTTAACTCTCATTTCTCTGTTTCTGACTTTTACTAGTAGTGCCTGACCCCAAATTCATCCCACAACTTAACATGAAAATGTCCCTTTCTGTCTAGTGTTAATGTCACCCTTGATCCATCCTGCTCACATAGATAACTTGTTTCTCTAGCTGTTTACTCTGCATTATTCTTAGTCCCTGTGGACCTTGGTAACCCAATTACCTATTGTGGATCTCTGTCCACTTTAACCATTAATATAGGGGCTCAGTATAGGCGGAACCACACCTTCGGTTCATATATAGCGCTTCTCTTGCGCTGGGCATTTTTGAGGGTCTCTTACCCTTCATTCCCTTACTTAATTTAATGCCCATAATGACTGGCCAGTCTTCTCTCTTCTCTACTTGTGCCTATACCCTCTTGCCTCTAAACTACTTTATCTAGCAGATGTACTACATATACCTGTGAACAGCACTATTCTTCCCTTTCTTATTTATAACACTCCGATGGACAATAGACAGGGACAACATAACATATAACCACCAATCAATACAGTTCGATTAAGGGGAGTAAAATAGGTACCCTTTGTCCCGAAAATGCCTTACCGATCAAGGAAGTCTGATAACTCAAATGTAAGCAAAAGGCTTACCTCAGCCGGCTGATTATCAGAAATTCCCGGATCGTCTCAAGCTCCTCGTTTCGGATACTCAGGGTCACCTGGAATCCCCTCCTGGCTGGCTCGCCATGCATGACTCGGTTGAATTGATGATAGGCAACTCCTATCCTCATATTGATTAGTGGTTCCAAATTAATAATAACTACTGCAGTAGGGAACAGACACAAAAGATACGCTCAGCATCTTTCCAAATTACTGTTCTGCTTTATTATGACGCAATTGAAGGTTTTTATGCACATGATTACGTAGGTATCACATTAATATTACAATTGTACATTTATGGTAACAAGGGGCGTTACATAGGCAGGCTTATTCTAATCAGGACTCGAAAGAATGTAAACATTTACTGAAAACATTATTAGTGCTGTGTGCACAGTGAGGGCAGTGTGCAATACATACAAAATACAATACAATTATATACAGAACTTACAAATTTCCATTACAATGGTGTTTGACAGGTGGTGAGGGGGTAATATTACTGCGTAATCAGTTTGCATGAACAGGTTTGCGAATTAGATGTGGTGCGGATTTGCAGCAGATTTGCACCGCTACTAATGTGAACTGGCCCCTGGGTAATAACATTTGAATTAGAAAAAAAAGTGGAATCGGGTATAAGAAAAGAGTGAAAACATGAAGGCGGTGGGATAGTAAAGGCCTGTTCAGCATGTCTGCATTTTATCATCTCTGGGCTGCATTGCACTGGAAATGGGGCACAAATAAACAATTGTATTCTATATATGCCATTGCAGTGACTGGCTTTTCCAGTGTGAAAATCAGCCAGTTACTGCAGTAGAGTGAATGAACCCCTGCAGTGCTAATAAAGAGCAGAGTAAATAGCTGCAGAGAATATGCAAGGTGAATGATGGTCACAGGATAGTTCCAGAATAGAAAAAGCTTAAAAATAAGCTGTAATGGAAAGGGTGCCTGTAGCATGTCCAGCGCTACGATCGGGAGGCTGCAGTGAGGTTTGCTGTGGGGAGAGCAGAGATCATAAGAAAAACAGAAGAGATAAGGTGAATGAGGAGATGGGCATGAAGATTGGTGTAAGGAGAGTCTAAGGCTCCTTCACACTGGGGCGGTGGGTGAGTTGGCCGTAAATCGCCGATATTTTTAGCGGCACTTTACTGTCAATTTGGCGACGCTATTTGGCTTTTACCCCCCGCTAGCGGCCAAGAAAGGGTTAAAACCACCGCAAAGCGCTGCTGCAGCAGCGCTATGCCGGCGGTATAGCCTCGCTGCCCCATTGATTTCAATGGGCAGGAGCGGTGAAGGAGCGGTGTATACACCGCTCCTTCACCGCTCCAAAGATGCTGCTAGCAGGACTTTTTTTAGCGTCCTGCCAGCACACCGCTCCAGTGTGAAAGCCCTTTCACAATGGAGAGACAGCAGCGGCTCTTTCAGGTCGCTTTGCAGGTGCTATTTTTAGCGTTATAGCACCTGCAAAGGGCCCCAGTGTGAAAGGAGTCTAATTGCAGGATTGTACTGGGAGAAATGAACAGACAGAGGGAGGGGGGATGAAGGGGGTGAAATGATCGGAGGAGCAAAGTGAAAGTAACTTATCCTAAACAAACACCGGGAAGGAGAGCGAGATAATGCAGTTAACCCATAGTTGAAGCGGCTAGAACAGAGCAGGAGGAGAATAACAGCCACTTCTGTCTTCCAGGCAGGAGAATCATCTGATGCTCCCAGCACCCCCTTTTCAAACAAATTAACACTGTGCTCAGGGCAAGTACCCTCTCTGCCCACCCCTTGTACCGGCACTGAGACTGATTACTGTGCTTTCTATCCTCGGCTGCTGCAAGTATTACAGTGGTTGGATAGGTTGAATACCTGTTTCCCCGCCACATGCTGGAACGCCTTCTGCCAGCTTGTAACCACAGTTTGAAGCGTAGGAGCAAGTATATTACACACCTAGATGTGTAAAGCAGTAGCTGAGAAGTAGAAAAGTGACTGCATTTTTAGCAAACAGTCTGCTGGAAAGGTTGATCATGTTGATCATGAGTGTCGCTTGACCATTGGGAGGATTCATCATCTAAGCATGTCTTAATGTACAACGTAGATCAATGTTTGGTGCCAGCCATGGCGCTTAGTTGGTAGTATCCCAGAAACTTCTAACCTTGGATCCTCATACACTGTGCTCCCAAGATCTTACAGCCAATGCATGTTAGTTCTGTGGGCAAATACACATAAACAGAATAACCAAACTAAATCAAGCTGATAGGAAGTCCACATATGCTTAAATAGAGTGACCACTCTTCCTAAGATTAGACAATTGCAGGTTGGAAAAAGAAAAAGAAAATGTAGCCTAGTCTTAAGGATCTCTATTGGTGTGTCATTCAGATTGTACAACTAGGATAATATATGTAATGTGCAGTATGTCCTATGTTAATGGTAAAGGCAGGTCGTGCTTGTTTAATGCTGTAGAAAATGTTTTTATAGATATGAATTAGGTCTCTTGTTAACATTTTAACACAATTTAAAAACCACAGCAACCCTTTTGGGCAGAGGCGGCTCTAGGCTTTGTGAGGCCTTAGGCAAAATGTAGACATGAGGCCCCACTCACGCTCACAATGGGAAAAATAGTTCAAGCGATAAAAAATTATGATGTGCCCCCCCCCACAGCGCTGCTGACTTCCCTCCTCTGCTCTCCCACTGACTGCTGTGGGGGAGGGGGATCTTTAGGATGGAGGCCGGGAAAAGGGGCTGGTAAATTTCATTGTATGGTGGGGGGTAGTATGTACATGAGAGGGGTGCGGAGTGTATGGTGGGTGGTATCTACATGAGGGGGGTGTGGAGTGTATGGAGGTGAGTAGTGTGACACGAGAGGGGTGCAGAGTGTATGGTGGTAGGTAGTATGATATGAGAGGGGTGTGGAGTGTATGGTGGGTAGTATGTACATGAGAGGGGTTCGAAGTGTAGGGTGGGTGGTATGTAC
Organism: Aquarana catesbeiana; assembly: GCF_042186555.1. Lineage (NCBI taxonomy): Eukaryota > Metazoa > Chordata > Amphibia > Anura > Ranidae > Aquarana > Aquarana catesbeiana. The sequence continues at coordinate 614,844,521 of NC_133324.1, forward strand.
ATGAGAGGGGTGTGGAGTGTGTGGTGGGGGGGTAGTATGATATAAGAGGGGTGCGGAGTGTATGGCGGTGGGTAGTATGATATGAGAGGGGTGCGGAGTGTATGGCGGTGGGTAGTATGATATGAGAGGAGTGCAGAGTGTATTGTGGGGGGTAGTATTACATGAAACGGGTGCAGAGTGTTTGGTGGTTGGTAGTATGACATGAGAGGGGTGCGGAGGGTATGGTGGGGGTAGTATGTACATGAGAGGGGTGCGGAGTGTATGGTGGGGGGGTAGTATGATATGAGAGGAGTGCGGAGTGTATGGTGGGGGTTAGTATGATATGAGAGGGGTGCAGAGTGTATGGTGGGGGGTAGTATGATATGAGAGGAGTGCAGAGTGTATGGTGGGGGTAGTATGATATGAGAGGGGTGCGGAGTGTATGGTGGGTGGTATGTACATGAGAGGGGTGTGGAGTGTATGGAGGTGAGTAGTATGACATGAGAGGGGTGCAGCGTGTATAGTGGGGGGTAGTATGATATGAGAGGGGTGCGGAGTGTATGGCGGTGGGTAGTATGATATGAGAGGGGTGCGGAGTGTATGGTGGGTGGTATGTACATGAGAGGGGTGCAGAGTGTATCGTGGGGGGTAGTATGACATCAGAGGGGTGCGGAGTGTATGGCGATGGGTAGTATGAGATGTGAGGGGTGCGGAGTGTATGGCGGTGAGTAGTATGATATAAGAGGGGTGCGGAGTGTATGGCGGTGGGTAGTATGACATGAGAGGGGTGTGGAGTGTATGGGGTGGGTAGTATGACATGAGAGGGGTGCGTAGTGTATGGTGGGGGGTAGTATGTACATGAGAGAGGTGCGGAGTGTATGGTGGGGGGTAGTATGATATGAGAGGTGTGCGGAGTGGGGGGTTAGTATGATATGAGAGGGGTGCAGAGTGTATGGTGGGGGGTAGTATGATATGAAAGGGGTGCAGAGTGTATGGTGGTTGGTAGTATGACATGAGAGGGGTGCGGAGGGTATGGTGGGGGTAGTATGTACATGAGAGGGGTGCGGAGTGTATGGTGGGGGGGTAGTATGATATGAGAGGAGTGCGGAGTGTATGGTGGGGGTTAGTATGACAGGAGAGGGGTGCAGGGTGTATGGTGGGGGGTAGTATGTACATGAGAAGGGCGCAGAGTGTATAGTGGGTGGTATGTACATGATGGGGGTGTAGAATGTATCATGGGGGGTAGTATGTACATGAGAGGAGTGTGGAGTGTATGGTGGTGGGTAGTGTGTACATGAGAGGGGTGCAGAGTGTATGGTGGGTGGTAGTATGATATGAGAGGGGTGCGGAGTGTATGGCAGTAGGTAGTATGACAGGAGAAGGGTGCAGAGTGTATGGCGGTGGGTGGTATGTACATGAGAGGGGTGCGAAGTGTATGGTGGGTGGTATATACATGAGAGGGGTGCGTAGTGTATAGTGGGGGGTAGTATGATATGAGAGGGGTGCGGAGTGTATGGCGGTGGGTAGTATGATATGAGAGGGGTGCGGAGTGTATGGCAGTGGGTAGTATGATATTAGAGGGGTGCGTAGTGTATGGTGAGGGGTAGTATGTACATGAGAGGGGTGCGGAGTGTATGGTGGGTGGTATGTACATGAGAGGGGTGCAGAGTGTATCGTGTGGGGTAGTATGACATGAGAAGGGTGCGGAGTGTATGGCGATGGGTAGTATGAGATGTGAGGGGTGCGGAGTGTATGGCGGTGGGTAGTATGATATAAGAGGGGTGCGGAGTGTATGGGGTGGGTAGTATGACATGAGAGGGGTGCGTAGTGTATGGTGGGGGGTAGTATGTACATGAGAGGGGCGCGGAGTGTATAGTGGGTGGTTTGTACATGATGGGGGTGTAGAGTGTATCGTGGGGGGTAGTATGTACATGAGAGGGGTGTGGAGTGTATGGTGGTTGGTAGTATGTACATGAGAGGGGTGTGGAGTGTATGGGGTGGGTAGTATGACATGAGAGGGGTGCGTAGTGTATAGTGGGGGGTAGTATGTACATGAGAGGGGCGCGGAGTATATAGTGGGTGGTTTGTACATGATGGGGGTGTAGAGTGTATCGTGGGGGGTAGTATGTACATGAGAGGGGTGTGGAGTGTATGGTGGTTGGTAGTATGTACATGAGAGGGGTGTGGAGTGTATGGTGGTGGGTAGTATGACAGGAGAGGGGTGCGGAGTGTATGGTGGGTGGTATGTACATGAGAGGGGTGCAGAGTGTATAGTGGGTGGTAGTATGTACATGAGAGGGGGTGTGGAGTGTATGGTGGTGGGTAGTGTGTACATGAGAGGGGTGCAGAGTGTATGGTGGGTGGTAGTAGGATATGAGAGGGGTGCGGAGTGTATGGCAGTAGGTAGTATGACAGGAGAAGGGTGCGGAGTGTATGGTGGTGGGTGGTATGTACATGAGAGGGGTGCGAAGTGTATGGTGGGTGGTATATACATGAGAGGGGTGAGGAGTGTATGGAGGTGGGTAGTATGACATGAGAGGGGTGCGGAGTGTATGGCGGTGGTTAGTATGACATGAGAGGGGTGCAGAGTGTATGGTGGGAGTAGTATGTACATGAGAGGGGTGCGAAGTGTATGGTGGGGGGTAGTATGATATGAGAGGGGTGCGGAGTGTATGGCGGTGGGTAGTATGATATGAGAGGGGTGTGGAGTGTATGGCGGTGGGTAGTATGAGATGAGAGGGGTGCGGATTGTATGGCGGTGGGTAGTATGACATGAGAGGGGTGCGTAGTGTATGGTGAGGGGTAGTATGTACATGAGAGGGGTGTGGAGTGTATGGTGGGTGGTATGTACATGAGAGGGGTGCAGAGTGTATCGTGGGGGGTAGTATGACATGAGAGGGGTGCGGAGTGTATGGTGGTAGTATGTACATGAGAGGGTTGTGGAGTGTATGGAAGTGGGTAGTATCAAATACACCACTGGCCACTGATGCATTAGTGACCAGTGGCAGTTAATTAACCCCTTTGTGCTGCATTAGTGGCAACAGTATCAGTGTTTATGAACCCTTTCATGCTGCACCATATAGGGGTTAATTAACACTGATACTGTTGCCACTAATGCAGCACAACGGGGTTAATTAATTGCCACTGGTCACTAATGTATAGTAATGCATTAACCCCCTCCATGCTGCATATTACAAATACCATTGTAAATTAACCCCTCCCCCCAAAGAGTTAAACACTTCAGGCAGTTAACACAGCTAAGCCTCTGTGACAACAGTGCCTTAGGTAAACTTTTTAGCCTCTGTAAACTTACTTGCACTGCTGCACGGGGCTTCACTGGCTCTTCTCATGTCTTTGCAACAGCACTCTCCTCTACTCTTTCATCCCACCTCCCGGCCTGTGAATGACATCACGCTGGGTGGGACTAGGAAGTGAATCCGTCAGTTGGACTCATAGCATACTCGCACCGCTCTGGTGCAGATTTAACACAGTGCAACGGCGGCCAGCGGGTGTCACGGCTGTCTGCAGCGGTGCGGAGCAAGCGGCATTTTTACAAGGCCTCCCTGCCCCAAGGCCCAATCTGCCCCTACCTCCTGGTGGGTTCAGCAGGGGTCGGCAGCTCCGCCTTCACCTCCTCTACAATTTGTCTGCAGCAGGCAGCGCTGTATACTAAAGACAGTGACGCTTTACCAGCCCGGCCAGCTCACCCTGCCAGCTTGGGGACACTGCCTAGGGACATTCCCTCCCATTCTTCCACACACACACATCAGGGAAATTAGGTGGCTGCGAGGCCTCTGGGAGCACGAGGCCTTATGCGACCGCCTTATTTGCCTAATTAGAGAGCCGCCTCTGCTTTTGGGTTCTAGATAGATATAACTAATAAGTGGCCATTTAATGTGTATGCAGCAAAAATGATATTTATCATATATTCCTATTCATTATAAACAGAGACGTTTTATAGGTCAAGTTCATACCGTTTGTTGCAGTATCACATTATATCGCACATGTACAAGCCTTGTATAGCAGCATCAAAAGTGTCAAAGTGCTAAGTACAAAAAAGTGCAGGTCCACCATTTTTCTAATGAAACATGAACTCACCATCTTTATTAAAAGCAGACCAATATACAGTATAATACACAGGGCCATCAGTAGGTTATCGAATGAGCACCATAGTTTCCAAATCAGAGTGATATATTAAGTGGTACTAACAGAATGATGGCAGTTTTATAGAACTGTACCTCTCTTGAATTCAGAGTTGTCAATCTCGAGTAGGCTACTGTATGTGTGGTTATCAGCATTGTCCCTGCTGATTCACAAGCCTGTAACCTGCATCTGGCCACACCCTATTCCGCTCACTACTTTTTGGGTGGACAGCACCACCTCTTTTGCTAAAACCCTCCCACTTTGAGCTGTAGCATCTGGGAGGTGGAGCATGTGAGATGCAAATGAAGGAGGATTTGGCTCAGTCAAGGAAAGCTAAAGAAAGATTGTGTTTACTTTATGAAGTTTGTGCATCACATTTGCATAGCTCTCAACTGTCCCTGATTTTGAGGGACTGTCCCTCATTTTGAACAAAATCCCTCTGTCCCTCTTTCCTCCTCAGTGATCCCTCATTTTTGGTTTGATTTATATAATTGTATATAAAATGCACTATTTATCTATCCAAATGTATTTTACAATGCTACACCTTTCATCCAATTTCTAAATTGTTCATCTGTAAATTCCAAAAGTCAATATAAAGGAATAGTAGTGATAAAAAAAAATTTTAATCAATCATTTGTATAATTCTCTTTTAAGGGGTGTGTGTCAGGGGGTGTGTCCTATGCCTGCATACATTTGCTAATAGATGTCCCTCATTCCCATCTCAGAAAGTTGTAGGGTATGCATTTGGGATTTGGGACTTTTAGTTTAGACTGTGAAACAGGAGCCTTTAGTTGTGCTTTAAGGCTGAACTCCAGGGACAAAAAATGATTTACCCTTGGCAGTGGTTCCCCCTCTCCAATGCAAGGGTTAACTGCTCATTTGGCCTAGGGTATGAAGAATAAGGTCATATATGTACCTTATTCTCTGCTCCTGGATTCCTCCTCTGTGTAATTGATCAACTGAGGCTCCTTCTCTTTGCTGCCCAACCAGTTGCAGCAGAGGGCCCACCTATGACCTATAGCGTCAGAAAGTGCAGGAGAGCACCAGCAGCTGTGAGTATGAGGAATACACTGCAGAAATTATATCACTGTAGCTATCATTCCCCACTGGATTTTTCCTGTGCCTTTAGCTAAGCTTTAATAAACCTCAGAAAGGAGTAATAATATCCACAATGCCACTTGTTTATTAAAAATGTGATCATCACCATCTCTAGATTTTTTTGTATTACATGTCCAATTAACTGTATGGGTGTAAGATAAGCTAGAGTTGCTGGTATTGGTTACTACTCTTTGAAAATTGCTCGTTGCCTTATCTGTATAAGCCTTTAAGTGATGATTTCTAGTCTGTCTGTCTTATTTCCAAAGTCGAATTATGATTCTTACTTTGGTTTTGCCTTTTGATTTAGCAAATTAAAATATGTGAGCCGAATCCAATATTTGCCATGAACTAAAAATATTTCAATGACTTCCATGATATCTCAGTATCTATTGCTGTTTTTGTACATTTTATGGAATTGGGGTTTACTGAAAAACATATTTCCTCAAATATTTAATAATGTACTGTACACACACAGCAAATATATGACTTTGAAATATTCAATGCTTTCACCTAAGTTACCACATTATTATCTAACATTTTGATAGTTTTAGGCCCTGCCACAGTATGAGTATAGGAAAAAGGCACACAAGATTCACATTAATGCTGAGTGCAGGACTCCAGTGCAGTGCTCCAGAGTGTCTGTACTGTACCAAATACCCAGTTTTCTCTAGGTTTTGTAATCCCGAATCAAGGTCTAACTTCAGAGTTTCTTGGGTGGGACAAAGCCTTCAGCCCGGGTTCACACCTATGCGAATTAGATGTGCATTTCCGCACATCTAATTTGCATAGCAGGAGAATGTGACTGGCTCCCTATGGAGCTGGTTCACATATCTCCGGGGCGGCTCCGGGGCGGCTTCAGGCATAGAATCGTCCCTGATTCGTCCCTGAAACGGGGAACAGGGACGCACAGCGCTCCTGTGCGATCCGCAGCCCATTGTAGTGTGAACCCGGGCTGTGTGCAGGTCTTACTGGAGACCTGCAGGTTGTATGAATGTGCAGGTGTGCACACCCATTATAAGAAAGGAGCTGGACATAGCTCAGGGCTTCCAGTAGGGGAGAAGGCCCCATTTGCAAAGAGGCGTGTATTCCTGCCAGGAGGCCGAGACTCGAGAGACTTCACTCCATTTGGAGGGATACTATGTCCATCGTACTGAGAGAGTTGAGGAGGTTAAGACATCTTGGGGACTAAGAAAGCTGGGACATCTAGGTGAATCCAGGGGACCAAGTGAATCCGTAAGTCTCACGGGAGTGAGAGAGCCTGGGGTGCCAGAAGAACCCCTACTGAGAGGCCAGGAGTGGGCCTGTGTGCCTGGGGACTGTGACTACAGGCTGGGGAAGCCAGGAAGGCCCAGAGAACCAGGAGAAGCTGGGTGAGATGGTCTGAGAGACCAGAGGCAAAAGCAGTGGTGCTGCTGGGAAGAGAGCCAGGTGGTTCAGCATTTTCTGTTATGTTTTGCTGTACGAAATTGAATTCCCCTGCGTGGGCAACCAGTGTATTGCGCTTTTCATTTTTACAAAAAGGCCCTTTTCACACAGCTGGTTTGTTGCGGCCAGTAGATTTCTGCAGCAGTCAACTGTGTCCAGGCTCGGACATCAGTCCCAAACTGCAGCTAATTGCTCCCTGTGCGGCTACATGCACAGGCTACATTATTGCATAACCCGGTCATTCCAGTAGCAAGAATCTGCCACAACAAACCGTCCACGAGAAAGGGTCCTTAAAGTGTCAGTTTCTCCTGTAGGCAGCAGTATAAACCCAAAAATGTTAAACTTTCTGTGTCCCTAAATTGGATTGATCTGCTTTAAATTCCAACTCATTAGACAGAGAAATTATCCCATACATTTGTTATCATCAGTGGTCATTCAAGTTAAGTTTTAGCTTTACTCAATCACTGTAATGCAGATAATATTTTACTCTGCTTTCCAATGCACTGTATCTGTCTTTGTTCATTTAATAATAAGCGATTGCCAAGAATATATTTTTATTTTCTTTAGCATTCATCAAATGGCCACTGAGATTTTTGCATAGGGATACTTTTTGTATCATAATTACATACAAAAAAGCACATAATTTTATTTTTACTTTGGGTATCCATAAATCAGGGGCATACTAGGGTAGTAAAACATCTTATTATTAATAACAGCCACTATAGTTAACAAACATCTGATGATTGCAATGCTCTTGGGTTGGATCCAAGCAGAAAAGCTTTGATGGCAAAGAATACATAGGGGTTCATTTACAAAAGGCAAATAGGTTGTTCACTTTGCAATTAAGTTTTTCATTTTGCAATGAAATATTGCCTTAGCTTAGTGATTTGCTAAATTAGGAAAAGTCCCTTGCAACGTGAACAGCCTGTTTGCTTTTAGTAAATTGACCCTTTGGGGTCACTGAAAGGCTTTGACTAGGTTGCAGATTTTGGTGGTCTTATTTCTGGAAATTTATGTTTAGACGGGGTAAAGGTTGTATCCACATGGCAGAAGAATAGCTGGTGTGTAATCACAGGTTAATCCCACTAGTTACCAGAGCCAAAACATAAAACCAGAGCAAGGGGCAAACACATAATCAAGAAACAAAACAGGGGCACAGCAGGAAGAGTCAGGACAAACTCCTGGCGCGGCTTTTTTTTGGGCTGGGTGGTGGGGTTGTGTGACTTACCAGTGCCCATCAATGCTGACCAGCAGTAAACACACCTGCCTGACACTGACCATTACACCAACCTGCCTGACCTACATACACTGACCTGGCTGACCTACATACACTGACCTACATACACTGACCGCTGACCTACATACACTGACCACTGACCTGCCTGACCTACATACACTGACCACTGACCTGCCTGACCTACATACACTGACCTGCCTGACCTACATACACTGACCACTGACCTGCCTGACCTACATATACTGACCACTGACCTGCCTGATCTACATACACTGACCACTGATCTGCCTGACCTACATACACTGACCTACATACACTGACCACTGATCTACATACACTGACCTACATACACTGTCCACTGACCTACATACACTGACCACTGACCTGCCTGACCTACATACACTGACCACTGACCTGCCTGACCTACATGCACTGACCACTGACCTACATACACTGACCTGCCTGACCTACATACACTGACCACTGACCTGCCTGACCTACATACACTGACCACTGACCTACATACACTGACCACTGACCTGCCTGACCTACATACACTGACCACTGACCTACATACACTGACCACTGACCTGCCTGACCTACATACACTGACCACTGACCTACATACACTGACCACTGACCTGCCTGATCTACATACTCTGACCACTGACCTACATACACTGACCTACATACACTGACCTACCTGACCTACATACACTGACCTACATACACTGACCGCTGACCTGCCTGACCTACATACACTGACCACTGACCTACATACACACACTGTGTGTCTGACCTACCTCAGCTCAGCCGTGGTGTGCGGTCACAGCAGGCAGTCAGTCACTTGTCGCCGTCAGAGAGGAGCCGAGGAGGAGAGGAGAGCCGCCTGCCCGAGCGGGATGTAGCGTTCCAGCCTTCTGGAGCCTGCAGGCTAAAATGGACGTCACATCACACGTCACGCTCCAGAAGGCGGGAGCTGCGGCACTCGGCCACTTTCGGCTGCACTCGGCCGCTATGGCACTCGGGGACTTGGCTGCTTTCGGCTGCACTTGGCCACTTTCGGCCGCACTCGGCCGCTATGGCACTCGGGGACTCACTCGGCTACTTTCGGCCTCACTCGGCTGCTATGGCACTCGGGGACTTACTCGGCTACTTTCGGCCGCACTCGGCCGCTATGGCACTCGGGGACTCGGCTACTTTCGACCGCACTCGGGCTAACAATGGAATGCAGCATTCCGTAGACTCGGGGCTTTTCGGGGTTCAGCCCCCCTAACCACCCCCTCCCTACGCCCCTGCTAAGAGCTCAAATGAGAATTTGACTTAAAGCGGAGGTCTGCCCACCGCTGCAAAAATGAAAAGCCAGCAGCTGCACATGCTGCAGCTGCTGAGTTCTGAGTTCTCAGCTGTCGCCTCCTTTGCAGGTAAGGGAACCCAGCAGTGTAGCCTTACGGCTTCACGCCGGGAACCCTACTGCTGATGCGTGAAGCTCCGCTCCTCTCTCCTACTGGCCCTGCGGCCATTGAAGGAGGAAGAAGGAGAAGGGAGCCCGAGCAGTGACGCAAATACCTGTGGCTGAGGCTGCCGGAAGTGGGGACAGGATACCTGTGAAAGACAGGTATCCTGTCCCCCCTCCCCCCAAAAGGTGCCAAATGTGGCACCAGATGGGGGAAAGAGTACAATGAGTGGAAGTTCCACATTTGGGTGGAACTTCACTTTAGAGAGTTAAAGTCGTTGTAACCCTAAAGAAAAAAAAGATCCTGTTCCTTTAAGGCATGATCTATAGCACAGTGCATGTGATAGGTAATTTGTCCTTTTCGATGTTGTAATATACCTGGTTGACCCTGCCTGTTCTTGTGTCCCCCTATCTGTGCCAACCACGGTAATCATGGCTGCTGAGCCCTGATGCCATAGTCAGTTTACATGCCTTTGCCAGACTACTCTCTGCTGTGAATCTCTCCCCTCTCCCCCTCCCACCCTGCCTGTCAGCGTGAGAGCAGCTCTCCTCCCCGCCCCTCCCTCTGCTATTCAGCAAAAATATTTGTATCCCCTGTGGATTGTGCATTTAATAACTACAGTGTCGTTTTTTTTTTGTAAATTAAAAGGCTAAATGCCTTTTTCCACACCGCCGCTGTGCTGTCACGTGACTTCCCTCTGCTGGCCGGCTGATGTCACAGGGGAATCTTAGCCCCTCCCGCTGCTATACATAGATCGAGGAAGAAGTTCAGAGGGGGATCACGTGACCACACAGCTGCGGTGTGAGAAAAGGTATTTAGCCTTTTCATTTTTAAAAAACACACACACTTTTGTTGCTATCTGCATAATCCAGAGGGGATACCAGTAAAGTCACGGTGTGACTTTACAAACACGTTAACTTTGGAAATTGTGTCTTTCAGTCACTTCCACTACCAGCTGCTGTTACCCAATGGATAAAGTAAATAAAAAGTTTTATGCTTACTAGAAACTAGATTGCCATTACAGTTAAAGTACTGAAAAAGCATATCTTGTGTTAGAAGATAGGGTGACTTGAGTGTGTTTCTGTAAGTACATTAGATGCTCTAATATATCTTTTCAAATATCTAAAAGATGACTAAGAATGTGATGTGTGGATATGGTTATCAGAAACAATGTCTAATTAACAGGCCTATATGTAAATTATATCCTTTAAATTCCTGTGTACAGGAAAGTATATTTCTTAGAGCTGCAGTACCCATTGTAAAATGAATTGAATCTGGCTTACTTTGGACACTGAAAAAACATGCCTCATTCCATCCATATACTTGTGGTTTTTTTTTTTCTTTTTGTGTTTTTTATTGTTTGACACATACTCATGTTTTGATATAAAATACGTTGATAAACAAACAGGTCCATTAGAAAGTAACCTTTAAAAGGGTGCAGCTCCAGACAATCATATTTTAACTCTGGTGACTTCTACTCAAGAGTACAGCGGGCTAAGGAGCCCATGGCATATACTGGAAAGGGAGAAACACCACTACACACTAACCTGGCGCAGAAGGTGAATCAAAAAGAAGGTGCAACGTACCTCGGCTGGAGGCCAAGTTGACAAGAGGGCTTCCCTTTTGGCTTTGGTCTGAGCACCCCTGAATGTGGTGAGAGAGCTTGGTAGCAGGTGAATGCCATGGTCAGAGACGTAGTCAAGGCAAACCAGGGTCATACACTGTGGGGAAGCAGCATGGTCAGGAAGCCAGTACCAGGTAAGCAAGCAGAGCAAGGTTCATGAACAGACCGAGGTCAGTACCAGGGAAGCAGACAGAACAAGGTCCAGTAGCAGGCCAAGATCAGTATCAGGGAATCAGTCAGAGAATAGTCAGAGGAAAGCCAAAGTTGGCATCCAAAATTCACAGAGCAAGGTCAGGAATCAGCTGTGTTAGCAAAGGGAGATCAGTCAGCAAAAGCAGGGACACAGAAATACACACAGGAAAGCTGAAGAACATCCATTGGTTAGCACACACCAGGGTCTCCTTTAAATAGGCAGATTGGTGCCAATGCCCATGGATGTGCATGCCAATGCGTGTGCTCATGTGTGCTAGTCGGCGCTCGTCTGTGTGCTGGTACATGTGCATGAGCATTATCTGCACGGAATGAGCATTACATGTGTTAGTTTCCGGACAGACAGCTTCAGCCTGACTCCACCCAGGCCGTGCTCCCGATGCATTTTGCCCTGACCACAGACAATAATCATGATTAAGCCCCGTGGGTGGGGCAAAGTGCATTAGGAGCATGGCCTTGGTGAAGTCAGGCTAAAACAGTTTTCTTGATTCACCTTTTGGGCTGATTTGGTGTGCAGCAGTGTTTCTCCTTTTCTAGGTCCAAACAGGTAAACAGTTCATTCTGCTGAAGACCACATTTTTCTTTCTACATTGTTACTGCTTATTTCGATGCAACTATTTCTGCCTAGGTTCTTAGACTAATTAAGCATTTGATTTTATTTTTGTGTTGTATCTATTTTCTATTTTTTCTATTGTCCTCCAGTGGGATAGCTTACACATACAAAGTGCTTTTAGGGAGCACACATTCCTAGGCATACTTTATTGATGTAATAAAGCAGTTCACATTGAAGACTGTGATGGATAGAGTAAGAACAATATCTCTTGATCTCTTCATTATTGTAATAAAAACATCCACAAATCATTTTGTAACACATTGTTAAATCTTAAAGTGAAAAATATAGTTTATCATTACAGTACCTTATATTTTGAGAAAAACTCTTTCTTTTCCCACTGTGTGCATTTTTAAAATACCTGGACAATGATAAATAAAAAATAATATCCTCCCATGTTACTTGTCTTATGTAAATGAGCCATACTTGAAGCTTAATCAATCTGGATCTCATGTTAGGTATTTGCAGTTTTCTTGACATATTTATTGTCCCAATTTTTCCCTGCTGGGGAATTTTTATTTATACCCCTTATCACTCTGGCTTCTATATTCCATCCACAGACTGGTTAACATTTTTAAATAAAATTATTGATTATCATCATAATGTTTTCAAAAAGTGTACATGTTCTTTCCTGTGGGATAGCAGATGTGCAGACTGTATATTTGTCATAAAATGGCCTTATGAAGAAATGTCTCTGTAATTCATTTAACAAGTACCCCTGGGACTTGGCATTTTGTAAAGTTCACACAATTTGCAGCTCTTTTTCCTTGTAAGGTTTTAGACGTGATAACCATGGCTGGATAAACAAAGAGCAACATTATGGTGATCGCCACATTTTAAGTCACAAGTGTTTAATTAAAGTCGAAAAAGGCATTGTTGATATTTAAGCTGCAGTGCATACTCTACCCTGACTGTAATATATAGTTGAAAATAATGTCTTATCTTATTATTGTATAATTATTACTAAGAGATTGTACAATATAAGACTCTAGCTAATGGTCTGGAAAATGTAAGTCGACCAATTATCTATGACTATTTCTATTTTTTTTTTGCCACAGTTTTTGATTCTTTATAATATAAAGTTAACGGTTTTTATCTTATGTGTTTCAACTGCTTCATAAGAACGATCAATGATTTAGCAAATTTTCTTTCTGTCTTCATACAAAAATATATGTAATTATCCGAATTTACAAAGCTATTGCTTTTTTGATGTTAAAATGAAATTTGCGAAAAAGCTTAACGCTGCCTACAAACATTAACTGGCAGCCGGGCACGAGTGTACAATTCAGTCTCCAAGTCTTCATGCACATGAAAGATCATTCCACAAACATGCACATTTGCCTTGGGCTTGTTTGGCCTATGAAGGAAGGAGGAAGAACACTCTGGTCAATTGCGGCTTCCACCTTCAAAACCCTTGTTCCAAAACCACTGACTGCCACTGAATCCATTTAGTCATTTTACTATTTTGGAACTAGTAAGTAACCTGTAAAAAGCTGCACAATACTGAAAACAACATAAAACCTCTGTCAGTAACCTATTGGGGAATTTTACCTTGCGTCCTCTTCTAGTGATACCCATAGAAGAAAAAAGGCGAGTGGTTGTCTCAGGGACAGGAAGGCACAGACGGGAACACAGACAGAAAAAAATATCTGAGAGAGGTTCTAACCCTTCCTCACTATTTACAACACAAATAAAACAAATAAAACATGTTGGCTGGTGTTGGACAGTTTTTATTTAAAAAATAAAAATAAAAACACACCAGCTTACTCTCCCTAGTCCCCTTTACTTTTTTTTTTTTTTTTTTTTTTTTTAGTATTGGAAAGGGATTAGAAGGTCTAACAGGTTCTTATTACAGTCTATATCCATATTAGAGATAAGAAAATCCCACATTTTGAATAGTCACCAGAACAGGAATAAAGGGAAAATCTTACAATGTGGACACTAGTTTCAGTGACAACTGTGCAGGAAGCAATTTCCCTCACTTTGGGGAAAGTGGAGAAATTTCCTTTTGGGGCTATGGAACAAGAAATGAAGGGACATCCTGCCAGTGAGACACATATGGCAAAAAACTGTCAGGAGTTATAATTCTCCCCTGCTCTATCCAAAAATTTTTAAAAAGTTTGGGCTTTAGTTCTACTTTAAACTCATTTACCGCTGTCTAACAGGGGTAGCTTCTTCCAGTTTTTGCCCTTCTTCACCATGAAATAATTTCCAGCACTATCTGCACATGTGCAATGAGTTCTTATAGACATGAATTGGGTTGCACACCTAACATCTCTAGTGGAGTATGCCCCCAAGTCTATGAAGACCAGCTGTGCAGGTGCCACCACCACTGGAGAGCATTTTGGAACTGAATAGGGGAAATAATGCATTCTCATATGTAAGTAAACACCTTGGTGGGGGCTAGGTAGGGTGGCCTTGTGGGATTTTTTTTTTTAAGTAAATTTGTCCTTTAAATAATTATAGCTCCCCCATATAACTCACATCTAAAATGTTGGATTATTCTTCACTGTCTCCTACTGCTCCCTCTCCTCTGACTTTGACAGTAAGCACTGTTTACCGATGGCAGTGACCTTTGGCTGACTTGTAATGTCTATTCAGTTAGATACAATTGTGGGTAAAAAATTTGCTTAACATGCGGTACTCAGCTTAACCACTTTACTACTAACATATGTTTAAGAACTGTGGAGATCTGAGCTGTCATTTTATGGCTTGAATCACAGACGCAGTGTACAGAGCCAATCCAAGTGGCTCCATACCTTGTTATCCCTGTGATAACCAGTCACAGCAATTACAAATGTAAACACTGCAGTGTTTACATTTGGGAGCCGCCCTTTTTCTCTTGCAACAAAATAAGCAGAGGAAGTTAGGATTTATCAATTAAGGTGAATGAATGAATGGTTCATCAGCAGATTTATGATGGGGGTTTTTAAATGACAGTGGGATTTATTTATTTCGTTTTTTTATTTTTAGCCTACTCCTCTTCTGTAAATCTCTTCTCCAGTCTCTCTGTATGCGATCTGTATATACATCCTTAACTTCCCCTATCCTGCACATTATCCTCTCATTTTTAACCTCCCACTATCTTTGATTTGTACAATAACCCTTTCATCTCCCCCTCCTCTTTTGTGTGTGATATGTACATTTAATCATGGTAAACAAAAAGGAAATTTGGACTTTAATGAGGCTATTGACTGGTTGAGGTTAGATTGTGTATTTGTATGTTTTAATGGCATAAATAGATGTAAATACATTGCAATTGTACATAACATGCATGAAAGTAGTATCATATATACATGCACACATGGCAAGAACATCGTAAATTCATAAATATATACATTTAGCAGCACATGGCAATATGAGAGAAGGTTGTATAAAGATGTGTAAATTCATGTGTATACACATGTCAGCTTGACAGCACAAAAAAAATATTGAATAAATGGATTATTCCTTGTATAAAAAAGTTCGGATGGTATGTCTGGATTAAAACCTATTGAGGTGTATAGCTACATCCTGAATTCCCAACGCGTTTCATATGTGAACACTTCCTCAGGGCCGGATGCTATAGGGTATCTACAAAAAAAATATGATTAAGTCTAATATTGAAATAAGCACAACAGGAAAGAACAAGTCTGTCAATCCTGGGTGCTTACATACGACAGAAAACAATGTTGCATGGTATAAGTGGGGCCAGGGCCAGAAGGGTTGTCTGTTCCGGGAGCTAAGGTAGGCTAGAGCCCCGCACCTAACAAGGCACACACGCAGCATCCCCAAAGCACAGATTACCAGTCGCCATAATCGATCAAAAGTGATCAGCCGAAATAATAGCTGCAAGTGAGGTCTGTAATGGATAGATAAAATATCCATTAAAAATAGATTGTGACAAATGTGAAGGTGAACGGAAACTCGGTGTCCAGGTGGAAGCATAAAGAAAGTAAAATATAAGCAGGTAAGATGGTAAAAGTGAGACACCAACCGAAAAATAAGAGGTGAAGGTGATAAATGAAATCTGCACAAGCCACCATAGAAAAGTCCCAATCACCAAAAAGCAATAATGGCAGTAGAGAAGAGAATGACACACTGAAAAACAGTGTGATAAGATCGCATGGTAGTTACCTTAAGTATGTGCATAGAAGCAAACTACTTCTATGAGGTGCAGCGTCTACACGTGTATTACAGAGAAAACTGTGCCTAAGGAGATGCCTTATATACGCCCGCAGGCGCAAGGGCTCCTACCAGCGTCACGCTAGTGTGGCATGTGTGGGGAGGGGCCCCAGCCCGGAAGTAGGTGCCTCCTGTAACTGACGCCCACGTCCCCAGCTGGTCGGGTAAGATGAATGAACTCGTGCTCCCGACATGACACTCAAAAATGACGTCACACATGGAGCACGGTGCGTGGCACCGATGCGCTGTGGTCACCCCCCCGATCCCCCCAAGTCACCCCCGCCCCCAATTGTGATCTACATAACACAAAGTTACTTATATCTGTCTTTAAGGAGGTATATGTTTGTTTTATATCAAAGTTTCATAGATAACAATTTTATCAGCTCCAACAGCTGCAAAATACATTATCAAGTGAGTTGGAAGCAAAGGTGCTTGAAGGTCGTGAGGATTCAGGGACACATTTAATAATTTTGTTTTCAAAAAATCTGGACAGTAATGGTATTGCAGCTGAAATTAATAAGACTGAAATTTAAGACCTTGATTCTGACATAGTCAATACAATTCTTCATGTATCCACTCTCCCGTAATCCAACAGTGTCATGTGTTCAAATAAATGATACAGTGCTATTTCATTCCAGCTCAAAGTTTTGTGACTGATGTTGTTCAATATCAGTGATACCCATTTGTTTTCTTGACAATTCTCTATATAAACAATGATTCATTAACTGTAATAGCAATATTCTCTAAAGATGCTATTTTAAAATGTCCTCTGTAAGATTGTTTACAGTGTACAGAGATAACAGTTTCTATTTGTTAAGCACAATTACTGATTGCTGAGAAATTGTCGCATTTAATTCAGTAAACATACAGAAATACATAGATTTATATGCAGAGGTAGTATGAATGCTACAAAGTGAAGAAGGAAGAATTCCTCCTAGCAGGGGTCATGCTATTATTTGCACAAATAGTTTTGCTAGTTGGAGATGATTCCATCTTATTTCATGGAAGGTCTCAAGCACATGAGGGATTTCTATATAGACTAAAAATAACATGTAAGAATTAACTTATTTTATTGCCTGCAGACTCATTGAGGTTGAGGTTCTCTTGCCTTAAAAGCTGATCATGGGTCCGCTAGAAGTTGCCAACTGTGCTATTGCTGTAGCTATGGTGCTGATTACATTTGTTTTCTTTTTTTTTTACAAAACTGTCTATTTTTTTTTTACATTTTAACCTGACCTACTTTGGTCCATTTATTATCATGGCTAAACACAAGATATAAACTGATGAGTTAGGCACAAAGCCACCAAGCCAAACAACTTTTGTTTTCTTTCCATGATAATTCTTTTTGGCAGGTCAAGTCTTAGGCACATGCGTCATAAAAGTGGTGTTTAAAAATGTATGAACAATATGATTTGCTTGTATAATTTACATTTAGTTTATTTTACATTACACAGTACTGTACATTGGGGGTATCTACATGACACTCTCTGTAAATTTGAACTGAATGGCCTCATTTACTCTGATATTTCTGCCCTCTATACTGACCCTTCCACTAAAGTATATACTGTATTTATTGGCGTATAACACTCACTTTTTCACCATGAAAATTGGGTGCAAATAGTGCGTGTGTGTTATACGCCAATACTTAAATTTTAGCTGCCTCGGAGGGGGCAGGGAGGGGGTTGGGACAAGCACTGTCAGATTAAATACAGTGAGAGTCTCCTGTTTACTTGGCAGCCTCTGTAATAGGAAGTCCTGTCTCCTGGGACGCCATTGGACCACTGTTCTGTCTATCATAGGATATTCTCACTGTATGTAATCTGTCGGCTCTCGTCCCGCTCCCCTCCCTGTCCCCTCTGGGCTGCAGATGGGCATCGATCAGGCTGCATTGATGGCAATGGTGAGGCTGCTGCATTGATGGCAATGGCAAGGCTGCTGCATTGATGGCAATGGTGAGGCTGCATTGATGTGGACTGATGAGGCTGCATTGATGGCACTTGTGAGGCTGCAGATGGGCATTCCTTATTTAAAATTTGTTTTTTTCCTGAAACTTCCCTCTTAAAATGAATGTGCGTGTTATACGCCTGTGCGTGTAATACGCTGATAAATACGGGTACATCCTTGGTTCTTTCTGATCAATTCAACATTACTAATGGTACACACCAGGGATGTCCTCTATCCCCATTAATATTTTAACTGTTAATGGAACCCCTAGCGATCAGAAATAGTTCATGATTTTTGAAGTCCAAATTAACAATACTTCTCATAAAATATGGCTCTTTGCTTATGATGTTATAATCACTCTGAAAGAATGGGATTAAAATAGTGCCACTTACCTGGGTATTAAATTGACTCCCTCAACTTCTAAATTATACACTACTAATTATAATAATTTATTAAAGATGTTCAACAGGATTTATCATAGTTGTTGAAATCGGAAGTATCTTGGATGGGCCGTACAGCGGTTTTTAAAATGCTAGTACTATCAAAGGTTCTATATTATTTTGGAACCCTTCCCATCCCTATACCTACAGTTTATTTTTTAATATTAAGGGGCGATTAAACAC
This sequence comes from Aquarana catesbeiana, assembly GCF_042186555.1. NCBI lineage: Eukaryota > Metazoa > Chordata > Amphibia > Anura > Ranidae > Aquarana > Aquarana catesbeiana. Next base: position 614,863,035 of record NC_133324.1, read on the forward strand.
TATATCTGAAATGGACATAAGGCAAGAGTATATTTTCAGGTATTATGTAAAGCTGCAAACGGCTTTTCTTTGTTCTTACAGTGTATTAAAACTGTGAATAATCAGTGATCTTGCCAGTTCCCTTGATAAGGAATCTCTTCCTGTTTGGATCTGCTTCCATGTTTAGAGTGGTCAGTTTGCATCCCTGCCTCCTCCTTGGGACCTACAGCCCTGCTAAGCTTCTGTGGCAGGAAAATCAAAAGCTGTTGTGCACATCTCTTGTCCTTTCTGATATTAGTGAGAAGGTGATGCACACATGTAGGAATTTCACTGCTGAACCACCCAAGAAATTAATGAAGAAGCTTGCTAGAGACTTTCTTTAAAAGTCAATTAATACACTATTGTAGGGGATAGCAGTAGTAACTAATATGAACTGCAAGTGTCAGTGAGGTGTCTATTAATAAGAGCAGGAAAAGGAGCTGCTTAAATAATGCTAATTAAAACGTAGTGAATCATAAAGAAGGATTTTAGAAATTAGAAATTAGCCAACTCGTGAAAAAATACACAGAAATTCCTAGAGTGTTTATGACACTCTTTAGAATTCTGATGTGCTTCTGCACTACAAATGTTGGTGCAGGAGACAGATTCATGTACCTGAATCTGGAGCATGCACCACCCTTGTGATTGACAGTGGACAGTGGGCAGTTCTTTAGACAGCCTTCTATTGGGTATAGAAAGTACCCACTGCCTGCTCTCACTTATGACAGTGAATCTGATGGGAACTAGTGTATCTGCTTCCCCATCAGGCTCTGATCACTGTAGCGTCACTGTTTGCCAGGAGGTTGTCAGCTGTGAAGTCAGCAGCATCTTTAACAACCAGTGACAGGGTAAGGGTAGCAGCTGCAAATCTGCCATTCTGCTACAGTGTGTAAATGCAGGCACCCTGCCTGTCTCTGTAGCCAAGTTAGAGTTGATCCTAATTAGAGTTTTGTTGTCTACAACTGGAGGTATTTATATTTGAATTTGGGGCAATAATAGTGTAAAACAACTACCTGAATCTGCTGCACGTGTTTGAAAAGTTAACAAAATTAGTGGTAGGGAATTTTTTCTGTAAAAGAATATATAAAACACAAAGCGCTGTGATGCTAAATAGCTGATAATTACACATAAAACCAAGTGAGGCTGCTATCAAAAGAGTGTTTTCAGAGTCACTTAAAAAGAATAAATAATGATATTTGAAGCGCTTCACAATGTGCATAAAAATGAATATATATGGATAAATATAAATAAATAAATAATCAAATAAATCCAGCGGTGAATAAAAATTCCTAAAAAATCCAGCAATCAAAATAGTGTAAAATTAAAAAATTTGTGCCACCAAATGTGTAAAAAAAATCCACATAAAAATCAACATAAAAATAAATATATAGGGATGTATTCAGAAGGTTCAATTATACAAGTGTAGAATCCGATTGGTATAAAGCTTTGATCCGGTCCCACTAGCAAAGCTGTTTAAAAACACTTGCTTAATTAAGGTGCTCATTGACATTTATAGTCACAATGTTTCTTTTGCTTCTGTTCACAACCAATGTGAGAATCATAGACAGATCTCATTTAACAAGCAGATAAGAGAAAAAAACAATCATTGTGCAATAGTTAGGATACCAAGGTACACAGGCAAACTTCAATCCTCTCATGTGTGCCTTATAATGATAAGGCATATGCAGGTTTTACTATAGCAGTCAGCCGCCTTAGACAGGAGCAGATTCACTGCAGTACACTGTGTGATACTGCTGATCTGCACAGAGCGTCCTTGGCTCCTCCCACGCATTGCATCACAGTCACGTGACTTTTTCAAGGATAATACAAGCTCTGACGGACTCAGCTTTATAGCACAACAGCAGAGTGGTTGCAATGGCTACAGCATGAGTTAATCATCATCCTACTTCCTGCATAGACTTCAATCCTGTTAAAACCTACTTTTATTAGACATGTAATTCATATGAATATCGTTGGTTTATCAAAACCACGATTCCATGTGTAAAAAACGCAGTGTGTAAAGAATAAAAAATATATATATTGATATCTCTAATCACGTTTACTTCTTCCACTCCCTCCAGTGGTCACAATTGGTATAACATCTCACAGAGAGAATATATAGCAAAGCATTTCCCTAATGGTTTTGATAATTGACCAGTGCCCCATAATATCACAAAAATGGGGTATCCACATGCTCTGCTCATAAATGTATGGAAAACGGAGTAAACAGGATGACATGATATATATGTATATAAAATATACATATATAAAATTAAAATAAGATATGATATAAGAAATAGGGAAATAATATTAAAATGTAAAATTAAAATCTAAAAATTCCATGATAGAATAATTCAAAAATGAATGATGACCATTATTTGTATGCTAGAACTGAACCAAATATTGCCACTCAGAAAAAACTGGTATTGGACAAATAATGAGAATCTAGGACCAAAAAATGGAAAATATCTAAAAAATATAAAAAATTTAAATAAAATATATACCATAAAAATATATATATAAATCTGAAAAACCTCTAAAAATCAGAAATAAAACAATTCAGGTCGAATTCAATGTTCAAACCATGGGGTTCTAATGTACCCATCTGGAATATCCATTTGGATTCATTCTTGCTGAGTTCCCTCACTTTATGGGAACCCCTCCAATGAGCCTTATACTTTTGAATAGCCCAGAATTGGAGACCCCTAGGGTCTCTGTTATGATACCTATCAAAATGTTTTGAAACACTGTGTTTTGGATAGCCTTTTCTAATGTTCTGGATATGCTCTCTTATTCTCTTCCACATTGGTCGTTTCGTTCTGCCAATGTATTGGAGGGAGCAGGAGCACTGTAAAGCATATACCACCCCCTCAGTCCTGCAAGATATAAAATCCTTTATTTCAAATTCTTGTCCAGTATTTGTTGAAGAAAATTTCTGACATTTGTGTCCATTTTGATTAGTATTTATGCAGGCATAACACCTTTTACAGGGATAGAATCCTTTACCCTGAAAAAAGGTTAAATCAGTTATTCTCTTGGGTGGGTTGGGTACATTTTTAGCTATAATGTCCCTTAGAGTTGGAGCTCATTTATAAATGAATCTCGGTTTTTCTGGGAGTATATTTGCCAAAGTAGTATCAGTTTTTAAAATAGACCAATGTCTTTTTATAATCCTCTCCATCCTCCTGTGTTGTACACTGAAGTCCATTATCAGAGGTATGTCATCTGTTTTGTCATTTACCTTGATTTTATCTTGGATCAGTGCTTCTCTTGAGGTTTGATTGACTTCTGTTATTTTTTCTTCTATAAAACATTTATTGTATCCTTTTTCTTCAAACCTCTTACCTATCCACTGAGCTTGTTTAGAAATGAGATGGCTGAATGAATCCATAGCCCATTTAGATGCTTCTATTGCATCGCTATGTTCAATTATTGTGTACAGTGAAGCAACATCAGCAGTTGCTAACAGATATCTTCCATTAGGGTCCAGGGTCAGAGATTTTAATATTTGTAATAAATGTTTGGTATCACGTAGATAAGCTTTAGTGTTAGGTACTAGGGGTTGCAAGAATTTGTCCACATATTCCCCTTGTCTTGCATTGATCGATTGAATCCCATTAATGATGGGTCTTCCTGGTGGTGCCTCAGCATTCTTATGGATCTTCGGGATGGTGTAAACGATTGGAACTCTACATGTATCCGGTACTAAATATCTGGATTCTTTTTTGGATAAAATATTTTTGTTGATTCCTTTTTGAATCAAAGAGGACAGATCTCGTTTGTATTCTCTAGTAGGATTGCTACTGAGTTTCAGATATGTGTTATTATCGTTAAGTTGTCCCATCAGTTCCTGGTGGTAGTATTCCTTGGTTAGTACTACAATGGCGCCCCCTTTGTCGGCCGGTCTAATTATAATATCTTTATTTGCTTCCAATTGTTTTATACCTTGTTGTATATGCTGGGATTCCGAGATTCTACTGAACTTGAGTTGTTCCAGGTCTTTTATCACCATTTTTTTAAACACCTCAATATGTTCATTATTTGTAGAGGGTGGATTGAATAGTGACTTATTTCTTAAATTACTATACTGTACTCCTCTGCCAAGTTCCACTCCTTTGTTCAATGTAGATGGTGGTCTGGATAATAAGTATTTCTTGATATTCAATTACCTAGTGTATTTATGTATGTCAATATACATCTGGAATTTGTCCAGATTCTTTTTTGGTGCATATTTAAGGCCTTTGTCCAGTGTGATCAATTCCGCTCGTGTGAGCTCTTTGCCGCTGAGGTTGTAGATGCCTTCCCCTAGTGCTCTCTTTTTCTTTTGGGTTTGCCATCCTGCTCTGCATCCCCTTTTATGGTGTTTGGACTTCTTTCTCTGTTTGTATATTCCTGTAGGGGTGGGGGATCTTCGTTTCTGCGGAAATCTAAAAAAGATCTTGACTGTTCTTCCTCTATGTAATTTCTAAGAGGCTCGTATCTATTGGTGGTAGGCAATGGGCTCCTCCTATCAGCATATCTGTATTGGTCATATTCTCTGGTCCCATTCCTATTACCATTGAACTGGTGGTCTCGAGATTCACCATTACTCTGTTGATAGTCCCTATGATCTCTCCTATCCTGATCATACCGATAATCCCTTGGCTGATCCCTATGAGGTTGTTGGTAGGAGTTTCTGGGGTCATTTCTGAAATTATATTGATTTTCTCTTGGTTCAGTTCTAGTTGAATGTTGATAGTATCCTTGTTCCCATACCTGGGGTACCTGCCATTTTCCACCTGATCATATTGCGATTCATTACCTGATTGATGCGATCTTGATTGATTGTAGGGTGGATAGTGGGGTTTGTTTGGTCTTTTATTGGCATTATTTTTCCAATAAGGTCTTCTTGGTGATTTATTTTTTGTTTTGTTCCTCCACCAAGGTTTTGGTGTTCTTGATCCATTGTCATCTCTCAATGTGTTACTTTGTTCCCATTGTTTCTGTTGGTTATATCTTGGGGTTTCTGGTGTCCTGGATCTCCTTTCTGGAGTCCTATAATATGTATTTCTCCTGGGGCTAACTATCCTCACCTCTCTATCTGGTGATGAGGCTATAGACCCAGTTTTACCTTGTTTGGCATTGATTTGCCAATTGAAAACCTGTTCTAACTGATAATCATTGGTATCTCTGAGGTATTTTCTCTTTTTCCTTTGTTTCAATTCAACATCTATCTGTTCTAACACTTTATTCAGTTGTTGAGTTAGTGATGAAAAAGGTGCTGTCTCTTTAAAAGGGTCCAGTATGGTTTTGCATTCAGCAATTTGCTGGTTAATCATGTTTAATTTCCTTTGTTTCCTTTTTAAGGCAAAATGTACTAGATCCAGACCTTTATCGTTAAAAAATTTATACCACTCATTAGTTGTGTCTTGATCAGTCAAACCATCACAAATAGGTACATCCCATCTCAATCTTCTCGGGACAATTTTATCTTTATTGTATTGTTCATGAGCAGCTATGTCCCACCATAGGCTCACCTTTTTTTCCATTAGGTGACCGAATTTCCTAAAATTGGTGTCTAAATCACCCTTATCGGTGCTAGGTGCAGTGGAAAAAACATTTTCCAAATTAATTGTGCGTTTTTCAATAAAATCAAAAATATCCATCACTGCAGCTATATGTGAAAAAACTTAAAAATAAGTGAAAAAGAATATATAAAACACAAAGCGCTGTGATGCTAAATAGCTGATAATTACACATAAAACCAAGTGAGGCTGCTATCAAAAGAGAGTGTTTTCAGAGTCACTTAAAAAGAATAAATAATGATATTTGAAGCGCTTCACAATGTGCATAAAAATGAATATATATGGATAAATATAAATAAATAAATAATCAAATATGATATGATCAGGTGGAAAATGGCAGGTACCCCAGGTATGGGGAACAAGGATACTATCAACATTCAACTAGAACTGAACCAAGAGAAAATCAATATAATTTCAGAAATGACCCCAGAAACTCCTACCAACAACCTCATAGGGATCAGCCAAGGGATTATCGGTATGATCAGGATAGGAGAGATCATAGGGACTATCAACAGAGTAATGGTGAATCTCGAGACCACCAGTTCAATGGTAATAGGAATGGGACCAGAGAATATGACCAATACAGATATGCTGATAGGAGGAGCCCATTGCCTACCACCAATAGATACGAGCCTCTTAGAAATTACATAGAGGAAGAACAGTCAAGATCTTTTTTAGATTTCCGCAGAAACGAAGATCCCCCACCCCTACAGGAATATACAAACAGAGAAAGAAGTCCAAACACCATAAAAGGGGATGCAGAGCAGGATGGCAAACCCAAAAGAAAAAGAGAGTACTAGGGGAAGGCATCTACAACCTCAGCGGCAAAGAGCTCACACGAGCGGAATTAATCACACTGGACAAAGGCCTTAAATATGCACCAAAAAAGAATCTGGACAAATTCCAGATGTATATTGACATACATAAATACACTAGGAAATTGAATATCAAGAAATACTTATTATCCAGACCACCATCTACATTGAACAAAGGAGTGGAACTTGGCAGAGGAGTACAGTATAGTAATTTAAGAAATAAGTCACTATTCAATCCACCCTCTACAAATAATGAACATATTGAGGTGTTTAAAAAAATGGTGATAAAAGACCTGGAACAACTCAAGTTCAGTAGAATCTCGGAATCCCAGCATATACAACAAGGTATAAAACAATTGGAAGCAAATAAAGATATTATAATTAGACCGGCCGACAAAGGGGGGCCATTGTAGTACTAACCAAGGAATACTACCACCAGGAACTGATGGGACAACTTAACGATAATAACACATATCTGAAACTCAGTAGCAATCCTACTAGAGAATACAAACGAGATCTGTCCTCTTTGATTCAAAAAGGAATCAACAAAAATATTGTATGCAAAAAAGAATCCAGATATTTAGTACCGGATACATGTAGAGTTCCAATCATCTACACCATCCCGAAGATCCATAAGAATGCTGAGGCACCACCAGGAAGACCCATCATTAATGGGATTCAATCGATCAATGCAAGACTAGGGGAATATGTGGACAAATTCTTGCAACCCCTAGTACCTAACACTAAAGCTTATCTACGTGATACCAAACATTTATTACAAATATTAAAATCTCTGACCCTGGACCCTAATGGAAGATATCTGTTAGCAACTGCTGATGTTGCTTCACTGTACACAATAATTGAACATAGCGATGCAATAGAAGCATCTAAATGGGCTATGGATTCATTCAGCCATCTCATTTCTAAACAGAAAAGATTTCTTCTTAGAAGCCTGGCCTTTGGTATTCAACATAACTACTTCTGGTATAATGATAATTATTTTCGACAACTAACGGGTATTGGGATGGGAGCTAAATATACCCCAAGTGTAGCCAACATATTCATGGCAAAATGGGAGGAGGATGCCATCTTTTTAAATACCCCAAAGGAACTGGTTCTATATAAAAGATTCATAGATGATTGTATTTTTATTTGGAAGGGTGATGAACTGAGTTTAAGATCCTTTTTCCAACGTTTGAATATGAACCAAAAAAATATTAAACTTGAACATCAAATTAGTGAGACTAAAATCCAGTTCCTTGATCTTGAAATAGAACTAACAGCCAATATCATCAGCACAAAAACTTTCTTCAAACCGGTGGAAAGGAACAGCTATATACCAGTAACGAGTTGCCACTATGAGCCATGGTTAGTCAACATTCCGAAGGGCCAGTTTATTCGCTTACGGAGAAATTGTTCAGAAAATAATGATCTTAAACAAGCTCAGTGGATAGGTAAGAGGTTTGAAGAAAAAGGGTACAATAAATGTTTTATAGAAGAAAAAATAACAGAAGTCAATCAAACCTCAAGAGAAGCACTGATCCAAGATAAAATCAAGGTAAATGACAAAACAGATGACATACCTCTGATAATGGACTTCAGTGTACAACACAGGAGGATGGAGAGGATTATAAAAAGACATTGGTCTATTTTAAAAACTGATACTACTTTGGCAAATATACTCCCAGAAAAACCGAGATTCATTTATAGATGAGCTCCAACTCTAAGGGACATTATAGCTAAAAATGTACCCAACCCACCCAAGAGAATAATTGATTTAACCTTTTTTCAGGGTAAAGGATTCTATCCCTGTAAAAGGTGTTATGCCTGCATAAATACTAATCAAAATGGACACAAATGTCAGAAATTTTCTTCAACAAATACTGGACAAGAATTTGAAATAAAGGATTTTATATCTTGCAGGACTGAGGGGGTGGTATATGCTTTACAGTGCTCCTGCTCCCTCCAATACATTGGCAGAACGAAACGACCAATGTGGAAGAGAATAAGAGAGCATATCCAGAACATTAGAAAAGGCTATCCAAAACACAGTGTTTCAAAACATTTTGATAGGTATCATAACAGAGACCCTAGGGGTCTCCAATTCTGGGCTATTCAAAAGTATAAGGCTCATTGGAGGGGTTCCCATAAAGTGAGGGAACTCAGCAAGAATGAATCCAAATGGATATTCCAGATGGGTACATTAGAACCCCATGGTTTGAACATTGAATTGGACCTGAATTGTTTTATTTCTGATTTTTAGAGGTTTTTCAGATTTATATATATATTTTTATGGTATATATTTTATTTTAATTTTTTATATTTTTTATATATTTTTCATTTTTTGGTCCTAGATTCTCATTATTTGTCCAATACCAGTTTTTTTCTGAGTGGCAATATTTGGTTCAGTTCTAGCATACAAATAATGGTCATCATCCATTTTTGCAATATTCTATCATAGAATGTTTAGATTTTAATTTTACATTTTAATATTATTTCCCTATTTCTTATATCATATCTTATTTTAATTTTATATATGTATATTTTATATACATATATATCATGTCATCCTGTTTACTCCGTTTTCCATACATTTATGAGCAGAGCATGTGGATACCCCATTTTTGTGATATTATGGGGCACTGGTCAATTATCAAAACCATTAGGGAAATGCTTTGCTATATATTCCCTCTGTGAGATGTTATACCAATTGTGACCACTGGAGGGAGTGGAAGAAGTAAACGTGATTAGAGATATCAATATATATATTTTTTATTCTTTACACACTGCATTTTTTACACATGGAATCGTGGTTTTGATAAACCAACGATATTCATATGAATTACATGTCTAATAAAAGTAGGTTTTAACAGGATTGAAGTCTATGCAGGAAGCAGGATGATGATTAACTCATGCTGTAGCCATTGCAACCACTCTGCTGTTGTGCTATAAAGCTGAGTCCGTCAGAGCTTGTATTATCCTTGAAAAAGTCCCGTGACTGTGATGCAACGCGTGGGAGGAGCCAAGGACGCTCTGTGCAGATCAGCAGTATCACACAGTGTACTGCAGTGAATCTGCTCCTGTCTAAGGCGGCTGACTGCTATAGTAAAACCTGCATATGCCTTATCATTATAAGGCACACGTGAGTGGATTGAAGTTTGCCTGTGTACCTTGGTATCCTAACTATTGCACAATGATTGGTTTTTTCTCTTATCTGCTTGTCAAATGAGATCTGTCTATGATTCTCACATTGGTTGTGAACAGAAGCAAAAGAAACATTGTTACTATAAATGTCAATGAGCACCTTAATTAAGCAAGTGTTTTTAAACCGCTTTGCTAGTGGGACCGGATCAAAGCTTTATACCAATCGGATTCTACACTTGTATAATTGAACCTTCTGAATACATCCCTATATATTTATTTTTATGTTGATTTTAATGTGGATTTTTTTTACACATTTGGTGGCACAAATTTTTTAATTTTACACTATTTTGATTGCTGGATCTTTTAGGAATTTTTATTCACCGCTGGATTTATTTGATTATTTATTTATTTATGTTTATCCATATATATTCATTTTTATGCACATTGTGAAGCGCTTCAAATATCATTATTTATAGGGAATTTTTTCTGTTGCAGGCAATTTTAAAAGGCCAAAGCATCAGAAAACTGTTGGTAGGGCTTTATGAATTCCCCACACAGAATCCACACTTAAGCAATATTTATTTTTTGTGAAGTTTTTTTTATATAAGAAAAATATTATATTTAGAAGCAGCTTAGTGTATGATATGGTTGGTAGTTGTAAATACTCAGAAAAATCCTGTATTATAATAATAATAATATATACAGTACTGTGCAAAAGTTTTAAGCAGGTGTAAAGAAATGCTGAAACTTGTCATACTGACCTGCTCTGTGCAGTAGTTTTGCACAGAGCAGCCTAGATCTTCTTCTTCTTGGGTCACCCCGTTGGTGCTCCTGGCTCCTCTCCCTTGACCAGTGCCCCCAATAGCAAACCGCTTGCTATGAGAGCACTGGTGCATGCTTGGTCCTGAGCCTTGCTCTATGCGTCCATAAGACACATAGTGCTGCAACGCGAGCCTGCCCCTGCTCTCTCTCCTTATCGGCTCACTGGCTGTGATTGACAGCAGTGGGAACCAAGCTCTCCCACTGCTGTCTCAGCCAATGAGGAGAGGGATTCCCACAACAACCGAGGCTCTCCAGAAAAAACACTTGGTACACATGTTATAAACTGAGTTACAGTTCAGTGAGTAAAATAAGTATAAGTATTCCCTATCAACCAACAATAATTCTGGCCCCCACAGATTGGCTACAGTATGTGCTCATGTGGTACACAGTCTAGTCCTGCCAATTTAAGAAGGTACTCCTAATGACAACTCACTATGTGTATAAAAGACACCTGTCCACAGAATCTCTATCTTCCATTCAAACCTTGCCATTATGGGCAAGACCAAAGAGCTGTCAAAGATTTTAGACCTGCACAAGGCTGGAATGGGCTACAGGACCATCAGCAAGAAGCTTGGAGAGAAGGAGACAACTGTTGGAGCGATTATTCGCAAATGGAAGAAATACAAAATAACAATCAATCACTCGTGGTCTGGAGCTCAATGCAAGATTTCGCCTCATGGGGTAAGGATGATCATGAGAAAAGTGAGGGATCAGCCCATAACTACATGGGAGTTTCTTGTGAATATTCTCAAGGCAGTTGGGACTACAGTCACCAAACAAACCATTGGTAACACAATACACACCCATGGATTGAAATCCTGCAGTGCCCGCAAGGTCCCTCTCCTCAAGAAGGCACATGTACAGGCCCATCTGAAGTTTGCCAATGAACGTCTAAATGATTCAGAGAAGAATGTGGAGAAAGTGCTGTGGTCAGATGAGATCAAAATTGAGCTCTTTGGCATTAACTCGACGTGTTTGGAGGAAGAAAAATGCTGACTATGACCCTAAGAACACCATCCCTACAATCAAGCACGGAGGTGAAAACATTATGCTTTGGGGCTGTTTATCTGCTAAAGGTACAGGCCGTCTTTGCCGCATTGAGGGGCCAATGAACAGGACCACGTATTGTAAAATCTTGGATGAGAACCTTCTTCTCTCAGCCAGAACACTAAAGATATCTCGTGGATGGGTCTTCCAGCATGACAATGACCCAAAACATACCGCCGAGGCAACAAAAAAGTGGCTCAAGAGGAAGCACATTAAGGTCATGGATTGGCCTAGCCAGTCTTCAGACCTTAATCCTATAGAAAATTTATGGAGGGAGCTGAAACTTCGAGTTGCCAAGCTACAGCCAAGAAACCCTTAGGATTTAGAGAAGATTTGTAAAGAAGAGTGAAACAAAATCCCTCCTGAGATGTGTGCAAACCTGGTAACCAACTACAAGAAACGTCTCACCAAACGTCTTATGTCTTACTTCTTGTGCTTGCCAACAACGGTTTCTCCACAAAGTATTAAGTCATGTTTTGCTTGGGGATCAAATATCAAATACTTATTTTACTCACTGAACTGCAACTCAATTTATAACATTTGTATCATGTGTTTTTTCTGGATTTTTTGGTATATATTGTGTCTCTATCATTTAAAATACGCATAGGAAAAAAATGATAGATTCTTCATTTCTTTGTAAATGGGCAAACTTACAAAATCTGCAGGGGATCAAATAAGAATTTTCCCCACTGTATATACAGGTATATACTGTGTGTATTTATACAGTGGGGACGGAAAGTATTCAGACCCCCTTAAATTTTTCACTCTTTGTTATATTGCAGCCATTTGATAAAATCATTTAAGTTCATTTTTTCCTCATTAATGTACACACAGCACCCCATATTGACAGAAAAACACAGAATTGTTGTCATTTTTGCAGATTTATTAAAAAAGAAAAACTGAAATATCACATGGTCCTAAGTATTCAGACCCTTTGCTCAGTATTTAGTAGAAGCACCCTTTTGATCTAATGCAGCCATGAGTCCTTTTGAGAAAGATGCAACAAGTTTTTCACACCTGGATTTGGGGATCCTCTGCCATTCCTCCTTGCAGATCCTCTCCAGTTCAGTCAGGTTGGATGGTAAACGTTGGTGAACAGCCATTTTTAGGTCTCTCCAGAGATGCTCAATTGGGTTTAAGTCAGGGCTTTGGCTGGGCCATTCAAAAACAATCACGGAGTTGTTGTGAAGCCACTCCTTCATTATTTTAGCTGTGTGCTTAGGGTCATTGTCTTGTTGGAAGGTAAACCTTTGGCCCAGTCTGAGGTCCTGAGCACTCTGGAGAAGGTTTTCATCCAGGATATCTCTGTACTTGGCCACATTCATCTTTCCCTCGATTGCAACCAGTCGTCCTGTCCCTGCAGCTGAAAAACACCCCCACAGCATGATGCTGCCACCACCATGCTTCACTGTTGGGACTGTATTGGACAGGTGATGAGCAGTGCCTGGTTTTCTCCACACATACCACTTAGAATTAAGGCCAAAAAGTTCTATCTTGGTCTCATCAGACCAGAGAATCTTATTTCTCACCATCTTGGAGTCCTTCAGGTGTTTTTTAGCAAACTCCATGCGGGCTTTCATGTCTTGCACTGAGGAAAGGCTTCCGTCGGGCCACTCTGCCATAAAACCCCAACTGGTGGAGGGCTGCAGTGATGGTTGACTTTCCACAACTTTCTCCCGTCTCCCGACTGCATCTCTGGAGCTGAGCCACAGTGATCTTTGGGTTCTTCTTTACCTCTCTCACCAAGGCTCTTCTCCCCCGATAGCTCAGTTTGGCCGGACGGCCAGCTCTAGGAAGGGTTCTGGTCATCCCAAACGTCTTCCATTTAAGAATTATGGAGGCCACTGTGCTCTTAGGAACCTTAAGTGCAGCAGAATTTTTTTATAACCTTGGCCAGATCTGTGCCTTGCCACAATTCTGTCTCTGAGCTCTTCAGGCAGTTCCTTTGACCTCATGATTCTCATTTGCACTGACATGCACTGTGAGCTGTAAGGTCTTATATAGACAGGTGTGTGGCTTTCCTAATCAAGTCCAATCAGTATAACCAAACACAGCTGGACTCAAATGAAGGTGTAGAACCATCTCAAGGATGATCAGAAGAAATGGACAGCACCTGAGTTAAATATATGAGTGCCACAGCAAAGGGTCTGAATACTTAGGACCATGTGATATTTAAGTTTTTCTTTTTTAATAAATCTGCAAAAATGTCAATAATTCTGTGTTTTTCTGTCAATATGGGGTGCTGTGTTACATTAATGAGGAAAAAAAATGAACTTAAATGATTTTAGCAAATGGCTGCAATATAACAAAGAGTGAAAAATTTAAGGGGGTCTGAATACTTTCCGTCCCCACTGTGTATATATATATATATATATATATATATATATATATATATATATATATATATATATATTTATATATATATATTTATATAAATAGTATCTCACAAAAGTGAGTACACCCCTCACATTTTTGTAAATATTTTATTATACCTTATCATGTGACAACACTGAAGAAATTACACTTTGCTACAATGTAAAGTAGTGAGTGTACAGCTTGTAGAACAGTGTAAATTTGCTGTCCCCTCAAAATAACTTAACACACAGCAATTAATGTTTAAACCCCTGGCAACAAAAGGGAGTACACCCCTAAGTGAAAATGTCCAAATTTTGCCCATTTAGCCATTTTCCCTTCCCAGTGTCATGTGACTCGCTAGTGTTACAAAGTCTCAGGTGTGAATGGGAAGCAGGTGTGTTAAATTTGGTATTATCGCTCTCACTCTCTCATACTGGTCACTGGAAGTTTAACATGGCACCTCATGGCAAAGAACTCTCTGAGGATCTGAAAAAAAGAATTGTTGCCCTACATAAAGATGGCCTAGGCTATAAGAAGATTGCCAAGACCCTGAAACTGATCTGCAGCATGGTGGCCAAGACCATACAGCTGTTTAACAGGACAGGTTCCACTCAGAACAGGCCTCGCCATGGTCAACCAAAGAAATTGAGTGCATGTGCTCAGCATCATGTCCAGAGGTTGTCTTTGGGAAATAGACATATGAGTGCTGCCAGCATTGCTGCAGAGGTTGAAGGAGTGGGGGTTCAGCCTGTCAGTGCTCAGACCATACGCCGCACACTGCATCAAATTGGTCTGCATGGCTGTCGTCCCAAAAGGAAGCCTCTTCTAAAGATACTGCACGAGAAAGCCTGCAAACAGTTTGCTGAATACAAGCAGACTAAGGGCATGGGTTACTGGAACCATGTCCTGTGGTCTGATGACACCAAGATAAACTTATTTGATTCAGATGTTGTCAAGCGTGTGTGGCGGCAATCAGGTGAGAAGTACAAAGGCAAGTGTGTCTTGCCTACAGTCAAGCATCGTTGTGGGAGTGTCATGGTCTAGAGTTGCATGAGTACTGCCAACACTGGGGAGCTACAGTTCATTGAAGGAACCATGAATGCCAACATGTACTGTGACATACTAAAGCAGAGCTCCTCCCTTCAGAGACTAGGCCGCTGGGCAGTATTCCAACATGTTAACGACCCCAAACACACCTCCAAAACAACCACTGCCTGGCTAAAGAAGCTGAGGGTTGTCGATTGCTGGAGGATACTCCACCGACAAAGATTTCAGCTACTACTCAGCCACTCATACCGTATACACCCGCATAGATCTGTTACCGATGGATCAGTTCTCTTTGGAGACCCTATCTAGTGCGTCGATTGGTTCTATCACTCTTTCAGACCACGCCCCGGTATCCCTCTCTATACATCCGTTGTCTTCTGACGACGGGGACTTGGACTTGGCAACTGAATGAGAACATCTTGAATGATGTAGTGGCGTTGAAGCACATATTGGAATCTATTTCCTTGTACTTTGCCGAGAACTCAACGGAGGATGTAGGGCTGGCGTCCACATGGGAAGGGCATAAGGCGGTGATCAGGGGGGAGTTCATATCCCAGGGCGCGAGGCTGAAAAAAGCACGGGAGGGGGATCTCCAAACCCTCCTAAAAAAGATCCAATCTGCGGAACTCAAACATAAACGTTGCCTGACTCCAGAGCTGGCAGCAGAACTCCAATCCCTTGCCAACATGCTCGATGCCTGGATACGGGCCCGCCTACGCCACATTTCTCAAAAATTTTATGAGTACGGGAAAAAATGGAGCGACTGCTAGCCAGGGCCCTAAAGAGACAACAGGCCTCGGGCTACGTACATAAACTCCAAACCGCTACGGGTTCCCCGGTAGTTCACTCCCCTAAGATTGCTGCTGCCTTTAGGGACTACTATGCCTAGCTATACATCCCCCTGCTACACTACCTGGCTCAATGGCAGATCAGAAACAGGGCCATATTCTTGAATATCTGCCAGAGGCCCAAGCACCCCAACTTACCTTCCAAACCAGCAAACACCTCGAGATGCCTATTACCCAGACAGAACTGGAAACAGTGGTAAAAGAACTCCCGAAAGGGAAAAGCCCAGGTCCTGACGGATATACGAAAGCCTACTACAGTACATTCCTCCCCTTACTGTCTAGCCCAATGTGTGCCTACTTTAACACCTTAGCTTTGGGTACCGCTATACCTAAACAGGGATTACTGGCCCATATCACAGTGCTCCCCAAAGAAGGGAAAGACCACACTGTCCCTAGCAGCTACAGACCGATTTCACTTCTTAACACCGACATAAAAATATTAGCGAAAATTTTAGCGAACCGTCTTAAACCCATAATGCCATCCATCATACAGCCAGACCAAATGGGATTTATTACCGGAAGGGAAGCTAGGGACAATTCTAATCGGGCTATTGAGTTGATCCACTGGACACAAACACAGACCGACCATCCACCCTGTCTCCTACTTTTCACTGACGCTGAAAAGGCGTTCGACAGGGTGGACTGGGTATACCTTCGAGCTGTATTGACCAGGCTAGGGCTTGGTACTAACATGCTTTCCTGGATAACCTCGCTCTATAGCCACCCCGAAACCCGAGTTAAAGTGAATGGAGTCCTATCAGACACCTTCCCTATTGAAAATGGAACTAGGCAGGGCTGCCCACTGTCCCCCCTAATTTTCGCCCTCACCATGAAACCATTGCTCAATAGGATTCACTCAAATCCAAAAATCAAAGGCTTCAGCGTTGGGCCAAGGGAACATAAACTATCCGCTTATGCTGATGATGTCCTGTTCTATGTGGCTGATCCCCTGATCTCTCTCCCCAATATCATGGAACTACAGAATTTCAGCTTACTCTCCAATTTCAAAATCAATTATAATAAGTCTGAAATTCTATCCTTAAACAGCTAAATGGGATGTTTAAGGATAGAATTTCAGACTTATTATAATTGATTTTGAAATTGGAGAGTAAGCTGAAATTCTGTAGTTCATCCACGGTTGCAGTCCTTCTCCTTCACTTGGTGCCACACTCACTTGAAATATCTGGGTGTTTATATTACACCCTGAAAAGAAGCAAGATTGTGTGTGGCCGGCTGTTCATACTGCCAAGTTTGGACTGAAAGTTGGATTGAAAGACACCTTAAATCATAAAACAAAAAGGAGTCCTGACTGCTGGGAATATGGCAGGAGAATAAGCATGTCCTAACACTCCTTACCTGTTAAGTCGTGGCAATACAAGTGTAGCACTTACTGCTGAAGGAGATACTGTTTTCTCAGGTTCCCTGTTCCTGGAGCCCATGACTCCATGAGAAGCACCGTGTTCTTCAACACATTCAGGTTGAAAAGGGGATGCTTATTGCAAAAGTATATACAATACTACAACAACCAGTGTACGTGATGTACAGATTCACCCCTAGTCAGGAGGGTATATCTCTACAGTGAATACTGGATATTTGGTGGACAGCGTGCTTATTTCAAGCGGAGGTGGTGTGTTTTTTGGTGTTTCCATTCCTGAAAGGCCCCGACCGGGTTAAGGTCGCAAGCTTCCCTAAGCTTGCCGTTTGGTAAGCGCGCATTCCTACTATTAACACAGTGGTGCGGTGAAGGACATACTGAATTATATGCATTCCCACCTATCTACGTTTTTTCACATTATCCACTATCTGAATTTGATTCTGGATAGGACTTTTTTCCTCTATTAGTTTATTATGAACTTTATTATGAACTTTTGTAATTTATCCCAATTTTGGGTCTAATATTCATTTATTTTGTTTGGTCTTTATCATACATACCTTTGTTGTCACAGCGCTGCTTTTTATTGAATAATGTTTATATTACCCCCCTCTGCTCCCAGCTTTATAATAGTAATTACGCCCCGCTACTCTCCACCATAAAATCAGACTTACACAGGTGGAACACTATGGGGTGTCCACTAAGGTGTGGGTATCTTTTGAAAAATTTCTAGCTGGCCGCAACTTATCCCATGCCCCATGGCTACCCCAGGCACATAGAGGTCTGTCAGCGTTTGTTTCTCCAGTGACTGCTCACAATTTGAAGCTATGGGATACCCTAAACAGGTCAGTACAGCTTGCCCTTTGGTTCTCCCCACTGGCACCCCTAGAAGGTTTCCCCTGGTTTGCCCCAGGGGAACACCCGTCTTTCTTCCGTACTTGGACGGCAGATGGCAAGGTGAGGTGTGGTAGGTTCTTCCCAGACCAGGGATTAATCCCAATGGGGGAACTTAGAGCTCTTAGAGCTCAATACAGACAGCTTCAACATTTTGCGCATGGTCTTCCTCAAGCCATACACTCCCCCACCTCCTCCACCCCTTTTGAAAAGCTGTGCATGTCTGCCAATCCAATCCCGCACTCTATATCTGTCTTATATGAGATGCTACTGGGGCAAGGACCCAAGGGGAAACCAATATACATTCGAGAATGGGAAAGAGACCTGCAACATGAGTTTACTGAGCTGCAACTTGACAATTTATACTGCCTTACTCACTCTAGTTCTGTTGACACAAAAATGCAGGAGAAAAGTAAAAGTTCAAAGTAATGACTAAATGATATAGTGATATAGGGTCCCCGCCAAACTCCCTAAAATATACCCAACCTCCTCAGATGCTTGCTGGAGGGATTGTGGACATAGAGGTTCATTTTTGCACATTTGGTGGGATTGCCCTAAGTTACAACCTTACTGGCAGGACATTAGAACCCAAGTAAACCTCATATTGAACATAGACCTCCCTGACTCTCCAATGTGCTTCCTCCTGCATGCCCCCATCATTCCTCTCAGCCGCTACCGTAAGTCGGTACTGCCTCATCCCCTAAATGCGGCTAGGAAACTGAAACCCATTTACTGGAAAAGCAGACAAGTTCCAAGCCACTCGGAATGGATCCACCTTGTGAACGATATTAGGGCTGCAGAGGAATGGATGGCGACATATAAGGACAGACATGATAAATGGTATGTAATTTGGGCCAGTTGGATTCATTATATAGATGAGGCCCGTACAAACACACAAACAACGGACACCGACCCTGTAGGTGGATTGTAACTGTCAGAAAAGCTATAGACTTGACTTAATCATCCGAGATATTTGATACATAACTGCTAGCATAATTTATTAGAGTGCATTCTTTCTTTTCCTTTATTTTTGTTGTTTGATTTACATGTTTTATGTTTCCTGTATCCGTTTGCCATCTGGCTTTATTTTTTCTGGCCAAATCAGTGGTGTCTGTTCATTAATGCCGCTAAAGTTTGGTAGCAGGGCTAGAGACAAATTAATAGTGATATGGTTCATATGTTCTCATGACCACAAAGTAGACACCTCTGTATCTAACACCCTCTATGTTGGATGGCCAATCGGGCCTTATAATATGTACTCTGTTCAAATACCTGTTTGGGCTGCTTTGTCCTTTTCCCCTTCTTAGTTGTTATCTTATTGTTCTTTTGACTGTTTTGTCAGAATTGTGAACATAAATAAAGATGATAAAGATTAAAAAAAAAGAAGCTCAGGGTAAAGTTAATGGACTGGCCAAGCATGTCTCCAGACCTAAACCCTATTGAGCATCTGTGGGGCATCCTCAAACAGAAGGTGGAGGAGCGCAAGCTCTCTAACATCCACCAGCTCCGTGATGTTGTCATGGAGGAGTGGAAGAGGACTCCAGTGGCAACCTGTGAAGCTCTGGTGAACTCCATGCCCAAGAGGGTTAAGGCAGTGCTGGAAAATAATGGTGACCACAGAAAATATTGACACTTTGGGCCCAATTTGGACATTTTCACTTAGGGGTGTACTCACTTTCGTTGCCAGCAGTTTAGACATTAATGGCTGTGTGTTGAGTTATTTTGAAGGGAGAGGAATAGGAAAGCTGCCTTTACTGGTCACCATCTGAAAATGCTGCCTGGCTATGATGTCTGACTCTATTAGCTCTGAGGCATATAACAATAAACTGCTTGCTTACCGCCTCACTAAGGAGTACAGTGGCAGAGTGACTCTCCTGTGCTGGACCACATATGTAATACGTGATTCAGCACTTTCAGGTAGGGGACGCATGGGACCGCCTGATCAGCAAAGAGGATGACAGGACAGAACTCTGTGAATGTAAACAATACAGAGTTCTGTCCTGTCAGCAGGGATGTGCTGGCTTTTGTTTCCCTGCAAAGCAAGGAATAAAAACTGGCACTTCCCTTAGTATACAGTGAATGCACCAAGCACTGTTAGGCACATATTTAACCTCTTAATCACCCTAGATGTTAACCCCTTCCCAGCCAGTGTCATTAATACAGTGACAGTGTATATTTTTATAACTGATCACTGTATTAGTGTCACTGGTTCCCACAAAGTGTCAAAAGTGTCAGTTAGTGTCCCGACTGTCCACCATACTGTCACAGTACCGCTATAATTCTCTGATCGCTAGACATGTGCATTCGTTTTCGTCCGTATGCATTTTCGTCCGAATTTCGGGTATTTTCGTTATCGTTTTAACAAACGATAACAAACGTGCAGAATCCGAAAACCGAAAGATCTGACATAAGCAAATGCTTTATTTTCGTTTTCGTTGCGACAAAAGTTCGATATAGATAGGAGATTCAACATGATGCTGACAATAGCGATCTGTGTCCATCGAACCTGTGGTCGAAAGTGTCTAACCTTAGCTCTATTAGTCCAAGATTATTCTACATAGAGAGAGAAGATTCGACATAGAGAGAAAAGATTCAACATTATAGAGACAATAGCAAAAAAGGTTGAATGTGCCTAACCTAACACTATTAGTCCAAGATTATTCGACATAGAGAGAAAAGATTCGACATAAAGATTTGATGAAGCAGTCACCGCGAGCAGACATTTATGGTCAAATGCTCCACCCATAGGCTATAGAAGAATTCTAATGTTGGTTGACTAGTAATAATAATTAATAAATATAATTATTACTAGTGTCATACAACATTAGAATTCTACTATAGCTTGTAGGCGGAACATTTGACCGGAAATGTGCGATTACGGTGTCGTACAGTTTAGCTGCTCTGTCGAATCTTCTCAGAACATTTGACAAACACCATAATGACAGTCAATTATCTGTATCTGTATCTGTCAATGACAGATTCAACTTTAATTATATCGGATTTCCGGAATGCATTTTTTTAAAGGAAACAAAATAAATAAAAACGAATTTCAGGAGTAGGGATGAGCCGAACACCCCCCTGTTCGGTTCGCATCAGAACATGCGAACAGGAAAAAAGTTCGTTCGAACACGCGAACACCGTTAAAGTCTATGGGACACGAACATGAATAATCAAAAGTGCTAATTTTAAAGGCTAATATGCAAGTTATTGTCATAAAAAGTGTTTGGGGACCCGGGTCCTGCCCCAGGGGACATGGATCAATGCAAAAAAAAGTTTTAAAAACGGACGTTTTTTCAGGAGCAGTGATTTTAATAATGCTTAAAGTCAAACAATAAAAGTGTAATATCCCATTAAATTTCGTACCTGGGGGGTGTCTATAGTATGCCTGTAAAGGGGCGCATGTTTCCTGTGTTTAGAACAGTCTGACAGCAAAATGACATTTTGAAGGAAAAAACTCATTTAAAACTACCCGCGGCTATTGCATTGCCGACAATACACATAGAAGTTCATTGATAAAAACGGCATAGGAATTCCCCAAAGGGGAACCCCGAACCAAAATTAAAAAAAAAAAAACGATGTGGGAGCCCCCCTAAATTCCATACCAGGCCCTTCAGGTCTGATATGGATATTAAGGGGAACCCCGGCCAAAATTAAAAAAAAGAAAATGACGTGGGGTTCCCCCTAAATTTCATACCAAACCCTTCAGGTCTGGTATGGATTTTAAGGGGAACCCCGCGCCAAAAAAAAAAAAAAAACGGCGTGGGGTCCACCCAAAAATCCATACCAGACCCTTATCCGAGCACGCAACCTGGCAGGCCGCAGGAAAAGAGGGGGGGACGAGAGTGTGGCCCCCCCCTCCTGAACCGTACCAGGCCACATGCCCTCAACATTGGGAGGGTGCTTTGGGGTAGCCCCCCAAAACACCTTGTCCCCATGTTGATGAGGACAAGGGCCTCATCCCCACAACCCTGGCCGGTGGTTGTGGGGGTCTGTGGGCGGGGGGCTTATCGGAATCTGGAAGCCCCCTTTAACAAGGGGACCCCCAGATCCCGGCCCCCCCCTGTGTGAAATGGTAAGGGGGTACTTACCCCTACCATTTCACTAAAAAACGTCAAAAATGTTAAAAATGACAAGAGACAGTTTTTGACAATTCCTTTATTTAAATGCTTCTTCTTTCTTCTATCTTCCTTCATCTTCTGGTTCTTCTGGCTCTTCTGGTTCTTCCTCTGGCGTTCTCGTCCAGCATCTCCTCCGCGGCGTCTTCTATCTTCTTCTCCTCGGGCCGCTCCGCACCCATGGCATGGGGGGAGGCTCCCGCTCTTCTCTTCTTCTCTTCTTCATTTTCTTCTCCGGGCCGCTCCGCAATCCATGCTGGCCTGGAGGGAGGCTCCCGCTGTGTGACGGCGCTCCTCGTCTGACAGTTCTTAAATAACGGGGGGCGGGGCCACCCGGTGACCCCGCCCCCCTCTGACGCACGGTGACTTGACGGGTTTTCCCTGTGACGTCACGGGGAATGCCACAGGGAAGTCCCGTCATGTCCCGTGCGTCAGAGGGGGGCGGGGTCACCGGGTGGCCCCGCCCCCCGTTATTTAAGAACTGTCAGACGAGGAGCGCCGTCACACAGCGGGAGCCTCCCTCCATGCCAGCATGGATGCGGAGCGGCCCGAAGAAGAAAATGAAGAAGGAAGAAGAGAAGAGGATGAAGAAGAAGATGAAGAGAAGAGCGGGAGCCTCCCCCCATGCCAGCATGGGTTGCGGAGCGGCCCGGAGAAGAAAATGAAGAAGAGAAGAAGAGAAGAAAAGAAGAAGAGAAGAGCGGGAGCCTCCCCCCCATGCCATGGGTGCGGAGCGGCCCGAGGAGAAGAAGATAGAAGAGGCCGCGGAGGAGATGCTGGACGAGAACGCCAGAGGAAGAACCAGAAGAGCCAGAAGAACCAGAAGATGAAGGAAGATAGAAGAAAGAAGAAGCATTTAAATAAAGGAATTGTCAAAAACTGTCTCTTGTCATTTTTAACATTTTTGACGTTTTTTAGTGAAATGGTAGGGGTAAGTACCCCCTTACCATTTCACACAGGGGGGGGCCGGGATCTGGGGGTCCCCTTGTTAAAGGGGGCTTCCAGATTCCGATAAGCCCCCCGCCCGCAGACCCCCACAACCACCGGCCAGGGTTGTGGGGATGAGGCCCTTGTCCTCATCAACATGGGGACAAGGTGTTTTGGGGGGCTACCCCAAAGCACCCTCCCAATGTTGAGGGCATGTGGCCTGGTACGGTTCAGGAGGGGGGGGCCGCACTCTCGTCCCCCCCTCTTTTCCTGCGGCCTGCCAGGTGGCGTGCTCGGATAAGGGTCTGGTATGGATTATTGGGGCGACCCCACGCCGTTTTTTTTTTTTTGGCGCGGGGTTCCCCTTAAGAATTTAGGGGGAACCCCACGTCATTTTTTTTTTTTATTTTGGCCGGGGTTCCCCTTAATATCCATATCAGACCTGAAGGGCCTGGTATGGAATTTAGGGGGGCTCCCACGTCATTTTTTTTTTTTAATTTTGGTTTGGGGTTCCCCTTTGGGGAATTCCTATGCCGTTTTTATCAATGAACTTCTATGTGTATTGTCGGCAATGCAATAGCCGCGGGTAGTTTTAAATGAGTTTTTTCCTTCAAAATGTCATTTTGCTGTCAGACTGTTCTAAACACAGGAAACATGCGCCCCTTTACAGGCATACTATAGACACCCCCCAGGTACGAAATTTAAAGGGATATTACACTTTTATTGTTTGACTTTAAGCATTATTAAAATCACTGCTCCTGAAAAAACGGCCGTTTTTAAAACTTTTTTTTGCATTGATCCATGTCCCCTGGGGCAGGACCCAGGTCCCCAAACACTTTTTATGACAATAACTTGCATATTAGCCTTTAAAATTAGCACTTTTGATTTCTCCCATAGACTTTTAAAGGGTGTTCCGCGGCATTCGAATTTGCCGCGAACACCCCAAATTGTTCGCTGTTCGGCGAACTTGCGAACAGCCAATGTTCGAGTCGAACATGAGTTCGACTCGAACTCGAAGCTCATCCCTATTCAGGAGTAACTAAATACATTTATTTTTCGGACGAAAACAAAATTCTGAAACGAAATATTTCAGTGTGCACATATCTACTGATCACTGCCATTACTTGTATAAAAATAAATACATTAAAATTCAGTATATATACCATAGTTTGTAGATGCTATAACTATTGTGCAAACCAAGCAATATACACTTATAGGGATTTTTTCTACCAAAATATATGTAGCAGAATATGTATTGGCTTAAATTCGATTTTTTTTTCTATTGGATATGTTTTACAGCAGAAAGTAAAAATATATGTTTTTTCAAAATTTTTGGTCTTTTTTTGATTATAGCACAAAAAATAAAAACACTGTGGTGATCAAATACCACCAAAAGAAAGTTTTATTTGTGTGAAAAAAATATATAAATTTAATTTGGGTACAGTGTTGCAATACTGTGCAACTGTGAGTTGAAGTAACACACAGGCAAAAAAATGGCCTGGCCATAAAGGGGGTAAATCTTCCGGAAGGCAAGTAGTTAACATCAAAGATTAGTTAGAACTGCGTATCGCTATGTCTGGTTAGTGTCTCACATAGTATTTGCGCTGGTGTATCTGCATGACACCCATTCTCAGGGCAAAAATTATACTACATCCCTAGGCCAGCTGTCTTATGCTACACTGTTCCCCCTAGAAACAGCCATTAGCCAGCCAAAGTATCACACTGACTACATTAGACATCATAACCACATAAGACTTGCCAGGGCTGGATACAGAAATAATGAAAGAACAGTCTGCCTACTCTGAATCAGTACACCTGGAACCGATGACTAGAAGATCTCTTAGGACCAAATGACCTATGTTTAACTTGTTTTCACATAGAATCCTTCTCAGTGTTGACTGAGAATGTTCTTATTTGAATATTTGCTAGAACCACCAAGATTTGCACCCATAAACTGTCATTTTATTCTGTTTAAAATTTAGTTCTTAGTGTAGGAACCCTGTAAACCATTTCTACAGCAAAGATACGCAAATTGTGCAAGCAGAGCATCAGTCTTTTTTTATCTACAGGAATATGTTACCAACAGCTAACATGATGTGATGCTGACTGTGTGCCTCCCCTGATAGTCCTGCCACCCTATAATACAGCCTGTGTTGGCTGTATAGAAATTTGGCACTTCCCAGACATGTAGCATTTTCAGAAGGAGGGGTCAGCAATGGCATCTTCCATATTTCTCTTTGGGTAAGGGCTATTTTTTGAGATTGAGGCTACATGTACACTGGAGCTCATAAACGGCCGTTTTTTGGAGTTTGGGCATTTTTCTTTTAAAGCCCATTAACTCCATTCTATATTATCCTATATGTTCATGCACACGTGGACATTTTTGGATGTTTATCAGCAGTGGAGTTTATGGGCTGTTTTCTGAACGCCATAAAATCGCGTTCAAGAGCAGTACTGGAAATGCCAGACACCGGTAAAAGGTGTTAAACGAGGGTTAACGCTGTAAAAAGAGCGTTAAGCCTCATTCGGCATTTCTCTGCCTCTATTCAAAATCAATGGTTCCCTATGGGAGCCCATTGATTTGAATAGAAGTCGCACCAGAAGTCGGATCATCATGATCATCATCAGCCCTTCGGTCTGGTATGGATTTTAAGGGGAACTCCCCTCCGCCGAAAAAACGGCGTGGGGGTCCCCCCAAAATCCATACCAAACCCTTATCCGAGCACGCAGCCCGGCCGGTCAGGAAAGGGGGTGGGAACGAGCGAGCGAAGACAGCGGAGAAGCCCGGCAGGAAGACAATGGAGATCGTGGAGAAGAGGCCGGAGAGCGCGGAGAAGAAGGAAGAGACCCCCGAAGTCGGAAGTGACCCCCGGAGCTGCCTAATAAATTACTTTAAAAACCTGTGTAGTGTACTTTATTTTTGACACTTTTTTTCCAGGTGAATGGGTAGGGGTACGATGTACCCCATACTCATTCACATAGGGTGGAGGGCCGGGATCTGGGGCCCCCCTTATTAAAGGGGGCTCCCAGATTCCAATAAGCCCCTCAGCCGCAGACCCTGACAACCAAAGGCCGGGGTTGTCGGGAAGAGGCCCTTGTCCTCATCAACATGGGGACAAGGTGCTTCGGGGTGGGTTGCGCAGCCCCCCCCTGCCCCGAAGCACCTACCCCCATATTGAGGGCATGCGGCCTTGTACGGTTCAGGAGGGGGGGTGCTCGCTCATCCTCCATCCCATTTTCTGACCGGACGGGATGCTTTCTAGGATAAGGGTTTGGCATGGATTTTGGGGGGACCCTCACGCCATTTTTTCGGTGAAGGGGAGTTCCCCTTAAAATTCATACCAGACCGAAGGGCCTGGTATTGTCCGAGGGGGGAACCCCACACCAATTTTTTTTTCATTTTGGCGGGGGTTCCCCTTAATCCTCAGCACACAAGTTGCACCGCAAGTCAGATCATGATGATCCGACTTCTGGTGCAACTTCTATTCAAATCAATGGGCTCCCATAGGAAACCATTGATTTTGAATAGAGTCAGAGAAACGCGGCTAAAAGCTAGCGCCGCTAAACATGCATTAACGGCAATGCAAAATGCTGATAAAATCTCAGAAAACAGGAAGGGGGGGGTAAAAATACCCAGGAGAACGAAACAGATGGACTTTGTAGGCACCAATCATAAAAATCAATGTAAACTTTTATTTATACACAAATTTAAAAAAAAAAAAAAAATCACATAAACGTAAACATTTTTTAAAAAACGCAGTACATTGCGGAAATTGGTATTATATGTCACTACATAAATGTATGAGAACGGATCGGGGAATAGCCCCTATACCAGAGGGAGGGATAAACCCCTTCCGTTCCCATTAAATAACCTCAAACTGATATAGCTCGGTATGGCTCTACATGTTTCGCAAATTTGAATGCTTCTTCAGGAGCTTGTTTGGGTTACCTGTAATGGGAAATAATAGAGAAGGACATACACCAAAAACAAAAAAACAAACATACAGTAGCATATTAATATTATTTTTGCATAAAGACTTTTCAATAGTGCATCTCCACTGAGAACCACTGAGTACCGTGAGGAAACGATTCCAAAGGCCCAAGATTCAACACGCATATGGTGACCTGTGATAACATGCGGGGACGTGTCTGGTAAAGAGATTTATATCACCAGTAGTCTCAAGGGGGGTAGTGAGCTAGAGAATCCCAACTGTCCAAAAAAGGGGGGTAATAATAACCAATGTACATCTGTGGTAAATCCAGAGCATTCATATGTAGAAGAGAGCATAAGGCACAACTAGATGGGGGGTGGGGGTCAGGGAGGGAAAGAAAGAGAGAGAGGCAAGGAAAGGGGAGGAGAAAAGAGGGGGGGGGAGGACGGGGGGAAGGGAGGGAGAAAGGAGATACCAAAAAGGGGGAATAGACAGAGGAACTGGGATATAGCAAGTAATGTACCAGCCAGAGTAAATGGATCTGTCTTCAGATCAGGTAGAGGTTATGGATAATTGAAAAGCCATGCATTCAGAGACAAAGCCTCCAATGACCAAGGTGCATAAGGGAATCCAAAGACTGTAATCTGAAGATGTAGATAAAATCTCGTTTTTAAAGCAGTGTTTTCCTGCCAGCAATCTGACGTTCAGAACAGCCGTTTATTAGCTCAAGTGTGCATGGAGCCTGAATCTAGAGACTGAATTTGATCGCCGGTAGAAACTAAAGAAAAAGTTTTTGTTTAGACCAGATGGTTTATTACGACTCAGTTTGTTGTTATCAATAAGATTTAGAAAGAAGCAGATTTTATTCCACAGAATATCCAATTATCAAGAATTGGTACTATCCTAATATTTGCAGAAATACAAGGTCACCACAACCCCCTTTTATTAGGATGACACAGCTGACAGGCTTATATTACTTTATTTGAGGAGAGAATCTCTTTGCTGTCACTTCCCAGACAGAAAGCACTGTTATAAATTCCCGGGTGGCTAAGTGCAGTATATTTCAGCATCATAGACACACTGGTGTATTTGGTTCTCTTGCTCTTGGATAATACATGGGCATATATAAATCAAACTTATGGGACTTTCAATGATGTGACTTTCAGATAGTTCACCCGAATGCAGTAATTTTATTTCAAGTACAGCAGCTTGTGCTGTAAATAATATGAGACCATGGATTTGGAACAAGCTGGGTTGGTGTGTTGTCATTCAGCACAAAATCAATTACTTTTTTCCTGTTCTTTTATCAGCATGTTAAGATATATGATAGTGGGACTGTGATCATGAGCCATTCATAACTGAATTTGCAAAGAATATTATTTAATAGTATTTAAGTGAATATTTATGTACTCTTACTAATTCATATTACTAATTCATATTCTAGCTTCAAAATACATATAACACTATTGATTTACACTTCTTGGACCTGCTATTGTATCTTTTAAAAGCAAAAATGGGCTGAACTGGGTGGTAGAACTATTGGTTATTGAATTCAGTGCTTGAATCCACCCTGCACACATATTTCTAAAGAACACTATTAATATCGGGACCTGATTTATAGAAAGACCAAAAAGGCCAGGTGGGGCAGAAGACTGAGCAATGATGACTGGTCTAGGGAGCAAAAACATTGCAGTAAACAAGAGCACCTTTTCATACACTCTAATGCCCTGTACACATGGTCGGATTTTCCGAGGGAAAATGTTCGATGGGAGCTTGTTGTCGGAAATTCCGACCGTGTGTAGGCTACATTGGACATTTTCCTTTGGAATTTCCGTCACACAAAATTTGAGAGCTGGTTCTCAAATTTTCCGACAGCAAATTCCGATCGTGTGTACACAATTCCGACGCACAAAGTTCCACGCATGCACGGAATCAAGCAGAAGAGCCACACTGGCTATTGAACTTCATTTTTCTTGGGTCGTCGTACGTCTTGTGCGTCACCGCGTTCTTGATGTTCAGAATTTCCGACAAGATTTGTGTGACTGTGTGTATGCAAGACAAGTTTGAGCCAACATCCATGGATTTTGTTGTTGGAATGTCCGATAGTGTGTACGCAGCATTAAGTTCAACAAGGATGCATAAGAATTTTACAATTTAGTTGAAATAGCTGAGCATATTCAAGCCTAGAGTGATTTAGGTAGCGTCAATAGCATAGAGAATATCATATATGTATTCCACAAAATGTGTGGTGGATGGTAGGCCTAATGCCGTGTACACATGGGCGGACTTTTCGACCGGACTGGTCCAACGGGACAAATCCGGCGGACAATCCGATCGTGTGTGGGCTTCTTTGGACCTGCAGCGGACTTTTTCGGTCGAATATCAGACGGACTTTAGATTTGGAACATGTTTCAAATCTTTCCGGTCGAAAAATCCGCTCGTCTGTATGCTAGTCTGGACAAAAACTGACACTAGGGCAGCTATTGGCTACTGGCTACCAATTTCCTTATTTTAGTCCGGTTGTACGTGATCACGTACAAATCCGTCGGACTTTGATGTGATCGTGTGTAGGCAAGTCCGTTCATTCGAAAGTCCGTCGGAAGACCGTCAAAAGTCCGCTGAAAGTCCGTCGGAAAGACCGTCGGACCTTTGATGCCGAAAAGTGCGCCCGTGTGTACACGGCATAACAGTTCGAAACTGTAGTGCTTGGAGTGAAGAGCAATATAAACTAATTTTAGTAGAAGAAAGGAGAAAGGAAAGGAAAGAGGAAGGGTCAAAGAGGGTGGGGTCAGGGTCTCCTTCAGTCTGCCCAGCATGCCTAGCTGTGTCAGTAAAGCCTATACCAAAGTCTTGAGTAGACCTCATTTATGGTTCCAGAAGAATGTGATCAAAGCTTAGGGGTAAGAAATTGTCCAACCATGGCTTCCAGATTTTTATGTGTTTGGTCCCTTGTTCTAGTAAAGTAGCCTCTGTTTTACTATGGATCATATCTTATGTTATTCTATGCTTTGTCTCAAGAAGGCACAGTTTGGGTGTCTTCCACGCCTTAGCAATAGTTTGCTTGGATGCTGTAGTGACATACTGTATAGAAGAGGCTTAAATTGGGCTGGAGTTAGATCAGGCAGGTGTATGTTTAATAGGGCCACTGCAGAGCCTGGGGTAAATGGGAAGTTGGTAATCTTGCATAGCATCTGCCCAAAATTTGGAGACTAGTAGACAAGACCACCACACATACAGATGGGTTCCTGGTTCCACACATCCCCCAAAATGGTTAGAAGAAATGTTAGGGACCATTTTGGCAATTCTTGCTGGGATTAAGTACCACCTAGTGAGAACTTCATAGTTAGCCTCTAGGGCTAGTATATTTATAATATATCCTGCTAAGCTGAGAGTCATACATAAAGGCAAAGCACAATTCTTCATGTTCCCTAACTGGCCTGGGGGGGCTCCTCCAGGCTGATAGATCTGTATTGAAAGATGCTATAAACGCACACATTCCTTCTTGTTTGACCTTTTCTGGTCTGAGAGATCCTGTAATGTTCAAGACCTGTAGGGCTACTGAAGACTGACCTACAATCAACGCAGTTCATTAAAAGCTCTGATGAACACCACATACTCACCCCTAAATCTTCCTGTCCAGCTGGAGCAGGAAGGCTACCCCTATTTAGGGTGACTTTGTTGTTCAATGTTTTGGGTGAAAGCCTATGGAGTGTTTGGGGCTGCAGGCAGGGTGGGGGGGTTGGGTTTTGGGATCCTCTGTTCTGGATCAAAAGTTTTATGTGTTTTTTTCCCTTGTTTTTTTACAAAAATCTTTTATGCACGTTACTTCAATGCTACCATCTACACAACTGCATGCACATGTGTTTCCCAATGCTGCTCCCGGAAGGGGCGCAAAAGATGTGTACCATGGGCCCATCTAGGAAGCTCTTTGCCATCTTGTCTCAACACGCTGTATTATCCTGACATCCTAGATACACACTGCACCAACCATCCAGACCCTTAGCCTCCTCCATGGAATGTAAGGGGCCTCAATTCCAAAATTAAGCGGGCCTTAGTCTTTAAATATATACACAAGCGCAAACCCCATATTATATTCTTGCAAGAATCACATTTGGTTGGAGCAAAAACACTGGTCCTCCATAGAGCGTTTGTGGGCAGCACTTTTCACTCTGCTTACTCAAATTACGCCAGAGGTGTCGGTCCTGGTGGCCAAGTCATTATTGTGTTCCACGAAAGCTGTCAAATTGGATCCAAGATTTGTGGTTCTGGTGCTTCTCATTAATAACCAACCTTACACGTTTGTAGCAGTATATATACCACCCCCATTCACTGTGGCAGTATGGGAAGCAATGATGGCAAAGGTGCTCCAGGTGGCGGAGGGGCCTATTATCCTAGCAGGGGATTTGAATGCTGTATTATCGCCTGACATTGATAGACAGGGCGCAGCTGCCAGAGGTGGTTCCCCACTGGAAGCTTGTGTGAGGCTTTAGAACTTAGAAGAGGCATGGCGATGGAAAAATCCAGGTATCAAAGCATACTCCTGTTACTCTTCCACATTTAGCACTCTGTCCAGACTGAACATGTGCTTTGTTTCTAAGGAAATGTTGCCGAGGGTGGTTGGTGTCCAATATCTTCCGCAGGCTATCTCGGATCACTCCCCCCTGCTTCTCACCATTGACATGGAGAGTCCGCGGGGATATGTCTTATGGCAGCTAAGCCCCTTGTGGCTAAAGGAGGAGTTTTTTGAGAGGTCCACGGCAACAACAATAAATATTTTCTGGAACATAGAGGTGAGGTCCCAATAGGCGTTACCTGGGATGCATTTAAGGCAACACTCAGAGGCTCCATAGCAGGGGTTATTAAACAGTTACAGTCCGACAGGGAGTGGAAGATCCTTGACTCGGAACAAAAAGTCACAGAAGCTGAAGTAGAATACATTAAAAAACCTAATACTGAGACTCATAGAATGTTGAGGGAGGGAGTTTGTCATTTAGATTTAGTACTAGTAGAAAAAACCCCAAAATAACTACTGTACCAGATGCAACGTATCTTTGAGTTTGGGGATAAGAACAGTAGATTACTTGCATACCTAGCACACTCCCAGCAGGCTCCGGCATCCATTCCACGTATATACGATGCACAAAGGAGCCTTTGCACATTACAGGCTGATATTGCCAACTCTTTTGTTGCCTTTTACACTGATTTATACTCCTCCAGGGTAAACGATGGGCAAGGGGAAGTTCAGGACTACTTGGCCCCAATTCCTCTCCTAGAACTCTCAGGGGAGGTGGCTAAGGAGCTGGAACTTCCGATCACAGTGGATGAAATTAGGACCACTGTGTGTTCCCTTAACCCAAATAAGACCCCTGGGCTGGATGGCTTTCCGGTTGAGTGGTACAGTACCTATAATGAGAGTCTGGCCCCTAAACTACTTGAAATGTATAGGGATGCATTCGATAAAGGCATACTTCCAGAATCTCTGAGGGAGGCACTCACAAGGACCACAATTATTGCAAGTCATACAGACCCATATCCCTAATAAATGTAGATGCAAAAATACTAGCTAAAATCCTTGCCCAACGGTTGCATAAAGTGATCGCTTCTGTCATCCATCCTGATCAGACGGGTTTCATACCTGCAAGGTCGACGGCCATAAACCTGCGTCGTCTCATTACTATCCTCCAATCGAAAGGCACCAGTCCTGATACCCGAGTGGTGGTGTCGCTAGACACACATAAAGCATTTGATCCCATTGAATGGCCCTACTTGCTAGCAGTACTTGAGTGGATTCGTTTCGGACCCAAATTTATAGCCTGGTTACGCCTGTTGTATGCTAGTCCGATGGCCCGTCTGAGGGTTAATAACATCATTACAGATACCTTTGAAATAAATAGGGGCACTCGACAGGGGCGGGTGGCGCTGTCCGGGGTTGCAGGATTAATGCATTGGAGGAAAAAACATCACTCTATGCAGATGACATGCTGCTGTACTTGGCAGAGGCAGAGGGATTACTACTCAACACTCTAGATAGAATCTCCAGGTTCGGGGAATATTAAAGACTCAAAGTGAACTGGAATAGGTCTATAATTTTCCCGTTTAGTTCTGAGTATGATCCTAGTTTGCCTCCTGAGGTACCGTTGCAAATGGTATCTCGATTTTGGTACTTGGGGGTTGAGATCCAGCTCCCACTAAACAGGTACACACCTAATAACCTATCTCCCAAACTGATCCGTCTGAAGGATAACTTACAGATGTGGTCTAAGCTGCCTCTCAATCTCCTGGGACGAATCAACATATTTCAAATGATCTACCTAAACTGTTTACAGAAATTAATAGATTACTCTCTTCATTCCCCAGGGGTTCTAAACCATTTAGGGTGTCACTGGACATGTTGTTCTTACCGATACGGGCGGGAGGCCTGGCACTGACGAATTTGCAGTTTTACTATCTGGCGGCCCAGCTGACACATGTACATTGATGGTTTTTCCCGGCAATGGACATTGCGTCAGTGGCCACACAGGCTGCCCAAGTCAACTCATATGAGGTGCTGATCAATGTACTATACCGAAAGAGTCCCTACCCAGAACGAGGAGCAGGAATCCTCAAACTTTCTTACAGAATATTTCACACGTGTAACACCAGAGCAGGGGTGTTCCAGTTTGACCGTCTCTCCGAATGCCCCTTTGTGGCACAATCCCCAGCTCGTGGAAATATACAAAATCCCAGATGGGGCACGTTGGGCAGCATATGGAGTTAAATATACGCATCAACTCTTTAGAGTTGGAATTTTCAAGTCCTTCACGGACTTGAAGTCCGAATATAGGATCCCAAATACATATTTCTTTTGATACCTTCAGCTGCGCCATGCAGCAAAAGCACAGTTTGGTGGAGGCGGGGCAGAGCTATCCACATCTGTTATGGAAAAATTACTAATATAGGATGACCATTTAAAACTAATCTCCAGGTATTATTCTGTCCTGCTCCTCTTCTCCTAGGATGGAGAGGGTAGCTGCACAGTGGAAGACTGATATACCATCCCTCATGGGGGAATCCTGGTCTGAGGTCATGGAGACTCTGCTGCCTTCAATGATCTCAGCCAGAGATAAACTGATACAGTTTAATTATTTGCACCGAACATACTACACCCCGACCCGGTTACACAAAATGGGAAGACAGGACTCACCGGAATGCCCTAGATGCAGGAGTGCAGCGGGAGACTATTTCCATATGGTGTGGCAGTGTCCCCTAGTGGAGAGATTTTGGAAGGTGATCCTAGAATTTCATCAAAACAGATTGGCCCTCCCTAACATTTATTCCCTGGGAGGAAGAAATATCTAGCTCTCAGAAAACACTATTGAGAATGGCCTTCTTCTATGCCAAAAAAGCGCTAGCTCTTAGATGGAAGAACCCGACCCCCCATCACTCCAAAATTGGGTGGAACTCATTAATAAGGCATTGCCAATGTACAAGATTACATATACGGCTAGACGTTGCCCAAAGAAGTTTGGAAAAATATGGGCCGGATGAATGAAACATGTGTCTGGCGAGATTGAGGTGTAGCAGAAAAACAACAAAGTGAAAAATGAATAATATAGTATGGACCATGATGAAATTGAGAACACAAGGCAGTAGACTAGAATTTAGTTGAATTGTTGTAGATTGATGGAGAAACACATAGACTGGTTTCACCCAATGTAATAGTTTTTCTTTATTAACCTCCCTGGCGGTTTTCCCGAGTGTGACTCGGGGTTAAAATTCAGGACCATTAGCGGTAACCCCGAGCCACACTCGGGATTACATCGCAGGATCCTGGTGTGGCTTTACTTACCTTGTCCCCGGGATCCTGCGATGTCCCCCTCTGTGTCTGTGGGCTCCGTCCTCCTCCGAAGCCTCTCCGTGCCAGGCTCCGTTCCCTGCGAGCGGCGCGACGCACGGGGGTGGAGCCTGGCGGCAAATTCAAAAAAGTGTAAAATCATAACACATACAGTACTGTAATCTTACAGATTACAGTACTGTATGACATTATTTCACACCCATTTTGTCCCCAGTGCTTTGTCCTATGCCCTGCATGTAGTTTTATGTTATATATACTGTTTTTTCTGCCTGGAAACTGGAGATTGTCCATAGCAACCAAAAAGTGTCCCTTTACATCAAAAGTGGCTTTAGACCAGCTAGAAAACAGCGATAGTAAATTAGAACACTTGCAGAATTGAGCGATAGTGAATGGTGGGGAAATTTATTTTATTATTAATTTTTTTTTTTTTAATTATTTATTTTTATTTATTATATTATAATTTATGTTTTTGTGTTTTAAACTTTATCATACCCGGGATATCTACTAGACTCTTGTTTGGACAGATTTAAGTGTGTTATTGTTAAGAATTACAGACCTACAATATAAAATGCCAAATTTCCATGCAAAATAATTGTACCGCTTTCAGCACCTAAAATCCGAAATAATCATACCGCCAGGGAGGTTAACAAGTTGAAACAAATGGATGCCATGATGCACATGTCCTGATCATATGTTACAAGGTTATGTTAGAATACTGTCATTGCTGTAGCTACTACGAATGAGCATTGTGCGTTGTAAATGCATATTATTTTGGTAACTTGAATAAAATTTACCCTTTAAAAAAAAAAAGATAAGCACCTGAATGACCACAACATACAGGGATATATAATGTAATACTGACATATAATCACATACATAGGTTGGACTTGATGGACTTGTGTCTTTTCTCAACCTCACCTACTATGTAACTATGTAAAAGTTGTCAGGAGGTAGGATTAACACATGTAGAATAAAATGATGGGTGCTTGAGGAATGAAAGGGGGTATGTGGTTTAGTAGTTTAAATGGGATTTTCAGCATATCCCAAAGGACAATGGAGTGTTGGGTAACTGGATTTGGAATAAACATACATTCTTGGTGATGTAGCCAGATGAGGTTGTCTATGGGGTCTCAGTCAGCGGCCTCAAGGCTAACCTATAATGGAATTTAATTGTTCGTGTGGTATTGAGCAATTTGTATAAGCTGGGCAGCCTGATAATATTTTACCCATCCTGGATACATGCAACAGAGCCTATCAGGACATGAGCGTTGTCCAGTGAGTGAGGGATAATTCGCTTGGTATAGCATGGATAGGTGGGATGTCAGGTTGATACCCATGTAATTTAAACTTTGGGAGACCCATTTCAACAAAAAGGTAGCCTGTTATTGAATGGTCTGATTTGTAACACTCGTATTTTATGAAGGCTTGCAGATTCACAGAGACCCACAGTAGAAAATTTGGGCCAAAGCTCATTTATATACTGTAATTCTGAAGATTCTCAAAGCCTCAAGATATAATTCAGGTATGGCCACAAAACTGTATCAAAATCTTTGCTTATATCTAGTGAAAGGAAATACGTGGAGATATGTCAGTGGTGAGCTATGTGCGTTAAGAAGGTTGCTCTACACATGTTATCCTCTGCTTGATGATGTGGTATGAAGCCCCATCTGGTCTTTTTTGATCAAGGAGCCTAAAATGAGGTTCAAGCACAGAGTAAGAATTTTGAGAGAGCTCTACATTCAGGTTGAGCAAAGAAATTTTGCCTATAAATGTCCCAGCTGTTGATATCAGATTTGGGTTTGGGGATCATGTTAATTATAGCTGCAAGGGTTTCGATATGAAAATAATGTTTTGTTTTTTTTAACAGTGCATTGAAGTATTGGATAAGAGTGGAGCTAAAGCACTGTGAACTTTTTGATGCATACATGAGCCTGGAGAATTTCCTTATATTGTTCATATGCATGTTGACACTTTCAGATACAAGAACTCATAATAACAGCGCACCCTGTGCCCACCACACCTGCAGTAGAGGTTAAAAGCTTAGGGTCTGTCAAGCTGTAGGTGCATCAGTATGGCTATGGCTCCTGAATTTGCAATATTTATGCCACTGTGAACATATGTATTATGGTTTATTATTAATGGGTTTATTAGGGGAGGCTGCATACCTTCTTTCCCTTCCAAAGCGCGGAGTTTTTGTATTGTATTTTATATGTATTATGGTGGTTGCTGACAACAGGGGCTTAAATTAGGGTTTAGAAACACTTGACAATACACTTTATCAAAGCTACTAAAGGGGTTTAAGAAATGTTGTAGTAGAGGTTGAGTTTGAAGATTGTTTTGTCCAAAGTTTTGACCTTGACATTAGTACTATCAGATAAGGTTTCACAAACTCAATATTTTCCTTTTTAAATCTAAAAAAATGTACTGTATTGGAGGTGACTAAGACTAACCTTGCTCAGTAGCAGTGAGCAAATCAGTTTTAAAACCAGACTAATTAGCAAATGCATTAATTGCTAGGTTTTTTTTAACTATATACTTATAATGTATCTCTGCAGATAAATATACATTTCATCAGTTCTAAATCAGCTTCAGCTTAAATTTCTAAATTGTCTTATGCTATGTGGATCAGAGAAGCTGAAATACAAATATTTAGGAGAATTGGAATATGTTGATTTGGTAATAGTCCTGATTCAATCATCCCTAGTACTTATTTCAAATATGTGAATAAAAGTGTAGCGCTGATACGAATAAGTAAAAACTGAGGATAATCAGAATGTGAATCTGTATGTGAAGAAGCGCCTTAAACACTAATGTGACACTCAAAATCTCAAAGCAAACAAGACAATATATGTAGTGAAGCATATATCAAGTTGCACCAATGCGACTGTGCACAAACTCGAAGTCACACAAATCACTTAAGACATGTGATATATAGAACAAGCATTCAAATGTAAAGTGTGCAAAAATGGTATTAGTGATACCTGTGACAAGAATACAACCCCAAGTCACAATGAGTCACACATCTTCAATTGAATGTTCTAAACAAGTAACATGTATTCCGAATACACATGATGCAAAGGTTTGAGCCCTCAAAATATTAAATGCAAAAAAATGTATGTAAAACAGTGATGAAACACCCAAAGTGCAAAAAAATAAAAAAATAAGTGAAAATAATTGTGATGAAAATAGAAAGGAAGCTATGCGTCAGCTCACTATATGCTAGTAATCCTAAAGATCACCAAATGCCAAATGTACAGACATGGATGGATAAATGATAATATGAACAATACATGCCTAAGGTTTCAAAATAATAAATATCAGGAAACACAAATAGAAAAGTATCCCAAATCTCTTTATGCTTCTCAAGAAGCTCTAGGAATGAGCTGACATTCAGGTTAATGCCTTCACATCGATCGATTTGAGATTTGGGATATTTACACCACAATATTTTCGTCTACATGAACTCTTACCTTGCACAGTAACATGGACTCTATATACTAAATACCATGTCTGCATGATACTATTCTTTTTGTGTTTCCTGATATTTATTGTTTTGAAACATTAGGCATGTATTGTTCATATTAGCATTTATGATCAGAAGCAATATCATATCTTTAAAAATGGGTAGAAAATGTGTATAATGCCGCGTACACACGGTCGGACTTTTCGTCTACAAAAGTCCAACGGACGCTGACGGACTAAAGCTGGCTGGTAATCCGATCGTGTGTGGGCTTCTCCGGACTTTCAACGGACTTTTTTAGCCTCAAATCCGACGGACTTTAGATTTGAAGCATGCTTCAAATCTTTACGTCGTAAGTACGACGGACCCCGAAATCCGCTCGTCTGTGTGCTAGTCCGACGGACAAAAACCCATGCTAGGGCAGCTATTGGCTACTGGCTATGAACTTCCTTATTTTAGTCCGGTGTACGTCATCACGTACGAATCCGTCGGACTTTTGTGTGGTCGTGTGTAGGCAAGTCCGTTCGTTAGAAAGTCTGCTGCAAGTCCGCCGAAAGTCCGCCGGAAGTCCGCCGGAAGTCTGTCGGACAGGCTGTCGGACTTTTGTAGACGAAAAGTCCGACCGTGTGTACGCGGCATAAGTGTGCTAGAATAGCATTTGAAATGAGAATGATCATTTTCATATACTGTATACATTTCATAAACCATACATTCATTCTTGATAAACCATGTCATAAGATCAATCTTTCCTCCCATTTTCATGATCTTTTCAGTGAATTGTATTACCCTGCCACACATTTTCTACAACAAAACTGCACTTTTAATTGCACCGTGATTTTGAATGAATGCCTGATTATGTATTTGAATATGTTCTACAATATGATTATTTCTTATAACAATGTTTGTGAAGCATCTGTGCATAATTTGGATTGTTGACTTCCATATCATTATGGAATAAGGTTAATTATATTCTTTGGAAACTTACAATATAAAATGATATTCAGCATACTTGTTTATACAAAGCAGAAATATTTTAGAGTGATGCAAAAAGGAATTTGTTCACAACCATACTAAGCTTCCTCTTTCTACTTTCCTTTTACAACAGGGATTCAGTAATCAAGTGGATGTGTCTTATATTGCCAAACATTACAACATGAGTAAAAGTAAAGTTGACAACCAGTTCTACAGTGTGGAAGTAGGGGACTCGACCTTCACGGTTCTGAAACGCTACCAGAATCTCAAGCCTATAGGCTCTGGGGCTCAGGGAATAGTTTGGTAAGTGAATATATTGTACTTTTCTGCAGATAATCTCATACATAATGGGATAGAAGAAATAATGGTTTACTTGATCATGGTGCATTGTTACTAGTAGCACACTGTAACTGTTAAAGCAGAGAGAGAAAATTTTGCATGATGTATTTAATAGAAAAAAAGGAGTAATCAATAACAGTCAACTGGAATTAAACTTTTCCTGAGCCAACTTCAATCATAAATTAAATCAGATCTAAACCCTCCTATCCTATCCAAGCTGCATCATCGAGCGGTGGCTCATCTTGACAGTGGGTCATCATGAATAACAATGGATCTACATTGCTGGACAATGTGATTAATGAAGGGTTTACATCATAGGACATTATTTCCTTTTTCAAATTAATTTTTAAGCACTTCAGCCCCGGAAGAATTTACCCCCTTCCCGATCAGGCAATTTTTTGCGATATGGCACTGCGTCGCTTTAACTGACAATTGCATGGTCGTGGGACATTGTACGCAAACAAAATTTATATCCATATTTTTTACTTTGTGCTATAATAAATATCCCCCAAAAATATATAAAAAAACACATTTCTTTCTCAGTTTAGGCTGATATATATTCTCATATATAAAAAAATCGCAATAAGCGTATATTGATTTGTTTGCGCAAAAGTTATAGCGTCTACAACAGTGGTCATCAACCCTGTCCTCAGGGCCCACTAACAGGCCAGGTTTGCAAGATAACTGAAATACATCACAGGTGATATTATTTGCTGCTCAGTGATTGCAGTATTCTAGTCTGCATCTCCCCAAGGTAATACATAAAACCTGGCCTGTTAGTGGGCCCTGAGGACAGGGTTGATGACCACTGATCTACAAAATTAGGGGATAGGTTTATGGCATTTTTATTATTAATCATTTTTTTTACTAGTAATGGCACCGATCTGTGATTTTTTTCAGGACTGCGACATTGTGGTGGACAAATCCGACACTTTTGACACTATTTTGGGACCATTGACATTTATACAGCGATCAGAGCTAAAAATAGCCACTGATTACTGTTTAAATTTCACTGGCAGCAAAGGGGTTCACACTAGGGGGCGATCAAGGGGTTAAATGTGTGTCCTAGGGTGTGTTTCTAACTGTGGGGGGATGGGACTGCCTGGGGGAGGAGATCAATTGTTGTTTCTAAGCAGTAGGAACAACAGATCAGTCTCCTCACCCCTGACAGAACGGAGATTTGTCTGTTTACATTGACAGATCTCCGTTCTGTCTCTGTCAGGAGCGCTCGCGGGTGCCCGGCGGACATAGTGACAGCCGGGCACACACATCAGCTCCCAAGTGATGCAGCGAGCATGCGCACCCTCTATATTTCTCAAAGCGCCCGCCGTACAGCTACGGCGATTTGCGCAGAAGTGCCATTCTGCCATCGTCGAACAACGGCAGGCGGTCGGCAAGTGGTTAAGGGCTTTTTCATCGTGTGGGTTTCTATTATTTTTGATATTTTGGGGGGGGAGTAATAAGGGGTACTCTTGCACTCTTATTCCCCTGGTGGGTAAATTGATATCTGGGGGTGCCCTTTTTCTTAAAGAGGGCTTGCAGAATCCAGTCATGTGACTCTCTCCCCTTCCTCCACAGTAACGTCTCATGCACACTGTGCATTTTTACAGCTGCTTCTAGGAGCGTTTGTTTTTTTTTCCTGCCTCCAAACTCCCTTGCTGTCCATGCACACATAGGGCTTTTAGCAGCATTTAGTAGCAGGAGAGTTTACAGGCAGAAAAAAAAAAACAACTGCCAGTGTGTCCAGGAGCAGCAGAGTTTGGGCAGAAAAAACTCTTGATGCTACTAAAAGCTGTTAAATGCGCAGCCCATTTAGCGCCTGAGCATTAATTCATTTCAATGGCCAGAATAAATTATTGATGCCTGTAAAAGCTCCTAAAAGCTTGTAAAAGCTTTAGGCACTTTACAAGGCATTTATTTTTTTGCAAAAACGCTGCTGGTTTCTCAGAGAGTTAAATAAACATTCTGTGTGCATGAGGCCTAAAACTCTGAGCACTTGAGTAGCCTATTACCAAGCCAGAGTGCTGTCACATTTAGGCAGGATGAGGGTACCTTACGCTGGGTAACATCTAACCCATACTGACACATAATTAATACAGGACTTTTTTCAAGTTTTTAAACAGAGTAGTGGGGGAATATGGAAAAGGTAAGAATCGGCAGTGTAGTGGTGGGCTATCCAAGTGAACCTGTTACTTTTCCCTGAAAGGAAAATGCACAGGTTTGCTTTAACCACTTGCTTACTGAGCACTTATTCCCCCTTCCTGCCCAAGCCAATTTTCAGCTTACAGCGCTCTCACACTTTGAATGACAATTGTGCGGTCATGCAGCACTGCATCCATATGAAATTTTTATCATTTTTTTAACACAAATAGAGCTTTCTTTTGGTAGTATTTAATCACCACTGGGTTGTTTTTTTTTTTTTGCTAAACAAACATAAAAAGATCAACTTTTTTTATAATTTGTTATAACATTTTGCAAACAGGTAATTTTTCTCCTTCACTGATGTGCGCTGATGAGGCTGCACTGTTGGGCACTGATAGGTGGCACTGATGGGTACAGACAGCTTGCACTGATGGGCACTGATGAGGCAGCACTGGTGGGCACTAAACAGGAGGCACTGGGGGGCGTGTCCAAGATGGCCACCGGACCAGACGTGCTCTGAGGGAGCTCTGAGACTTGGCCGGCCTAACATCCGGATCCCTGCAGTATCCGATCTACAATCGGACACAAATGACAACTCGGGACCGGTATGCCCAGAGAGAGATATAATCATGCCTCTCGTAAGCCCAGGAATACCCCAAGAAAAACGGCCTCCGCAGCGCGCCTGTCTCCCGCCATAGCGGCCAGCATGGCCTCTCAGGCAGAGGATGCAGATACAGCGCTGCGGGAGCAGAGCAACTTTGAAGCCCTCATGCAGGCTATTACCACCTGCCAAACCACCCTGACAGGGAAGATAGAGAGCATGCAGCTGGACATAAGTCTTATACGTAGAGACATGGATTGTTTCCGCTCCAGGCTCACTGAAGCTGAAAGAAGAGTGGGGAGGTAGAAGACACATTGCAAGATCAGGGAGTCTCACTCCGCACGCTGCAAACTAAGATGAAAGTTTTGGAAGCTCGTGCGGAAGATGCTGAGAACAGAAATCGCAGGAACAACCTCCGGATAGTGGGGCTACCAGAGGGCGCAGAAGGTAATGACCCCACGGTATTTACTGAACACTTGCTGCGTACCCTTCTTCCAGATGCCAAGTTTTCTGATGTCTTTGTGGTGGAGAGGGCGCACAGAATGCCTGCTACCCGGGGGCCCCCGGGAGCTCCTCCACGCACATTTATTTTAAAGCTCCTGAACTTTCAGGATCAAGACCAGGTTTTGCGGGAGGCGAGAAAGATTGAAGTGCTTCGCCATGAGGGAGCGAAACTCATGATTTGTCCTGATTTTTCAATTGATACACAAAAGCTAAGAAGATCTTTCGATCAAATCAAACTGGATCTCCGCAACCGCAGGATCAAGTATAGCATGTTATTTCCCGCCCTCCTGAGAGTCCCAGATGGAGAATCGGTGCGGTTTTTCACATCTCCTGAAGAAGCATCCAGGTGGCTTGAAACACTACCACGAGGATGATTCGTGAGATTGAGTGACAGTTGTGTTCCTGTTTAAGCATTTGATAATGGGAATGGAGTCCCCAGTTTGCAACGCGTTCTAGTTCAAGAATAGTGCCCCCGGAACATTCTGGGAGATA
This sequence comes from Aquarana catesbeiana, assembly GCF_042186555.1. Lineage (NCBI taxonomy): Eukaryota > Metazoa > Chordata > Amphibia > Anura > Ranidae > Aquarana > Aquarana catesbeiana. The sequence goes on from NC_133324.1 coordinate 614,906,279, forward strand.
TTTGGATCTGCAGGGATCATTTAGCTGAAAATCTTTGTCTCACTGACTGCTCTTTATGTGCACAGACTAAGTCGCTCTGGTGTCCTACTGTTCACGGGCCCCATGGGCAGTTGTCGCAATTAGTTATGGGGAACAAGCATCCCGAAGTTTGGGGGGTGGTGCGGGGAGGGGGGAGGGAGGGGAAGTCTGGAGTTGGGGTTTTTACCCCATGTTAGGCCTAAGTTTTGTAATTTTTCCTTTTTTATTTTTATTTTTAACTTTCTTGGTTTTTAATTGCTTCAGATGGTACAATCAGTATTTTACTAAAAGTAAGACATGCAATGTTAGTCTGCTACTACTAGAGAAGGCAAGCTATTCAGTCTACTGCGTAACCACGAATATATATATCATGAATTTTGATAGTATGTGAGCTCTGTATGGAGTTTAGGTTGCATCAATCCTGTGGCACATATCTCATGGCGATAGAATGAATCCCCTTAATATTATGTCTTGGAATGTAAGGGGCCTGAACTCCAGGATAAAACGCTCCTTGGTTTTTACTTACATCAAAAAATACAACCCACATATCTGCATTTTGCAGGAGACACACTTAACGGGGAGCAGGACATTGGCTCTAAAAAAGCCCTGGGTGGGTTCTTATTATCACTCCACCTACTCCACATACTCCAGGGGAGTCAGTGTCCTGGTCCACAAATCTTTACCCTTTACACTGCTGGATCTCCATTTAGATTCCGAGGGGAAATACGTTGTTATACATGCTATGTGCGACAGGATTGAAATGGATATGGATTATATATCCCACCCCCAGCCTCTATAACGATTCTGCACAAACTGACCCCTATATTGGCTCAATACCCGCCAGCTGCCATACTTTTGGCTGGAGACTTTAATATGCCCCCAGACCCTAGTATGGATAGGCTGGGTGATGGCGGGGCCTCTGACTCCCCGCTGATGCGATGGGCGGAGGAATATGGCCTTAGTGATGTGTGGAGATGGCGTTACCCCAGGGAAAGGCAATATACATGTCATTCTGCCACATACGCCTCTTTTTCGAGAATTGATTTGTTTTATGCCAGTGGTCCCATTCTCTCCCGTGTCCAGGAGATTAAGATTTTACCACGTGGCATTTCTGACCATGCCCCCCTCCTTCTGCAACTTAACATGGACTCGCCGACAGGCACTGGCCTATGGCGAGTTTCGGGTTTTTGGATAACGGATGAGCGTGTCGCCCCTGAAATCGAGGGAGAAATGAATACATATTGGGTACAAAACAGAGCAACAGCCCCCCCTCCAATGGTGTGGGATGCTTACAAGGCATACACACGGGTACAGTATCGCATGGTCATCAATAAAGTTAGGAAACTTAATAGGCTTGCATTAGAGGAAGCAGAGGGACGGGCCCAGAGTCTAGAATCCAGCTATGTGACTACCAAAGACGCAGGGACTTATGCCACACTTCAAGCTCTCCACTGTGAGATAGCGTTGTTGCGAGCAACTGCGACTCGCAAGCTTCTGCTCTCACAGTCGCAGAGGATATTTGAACAAGGGGAGAGATCAGGGAGATTGCTGGCATGGCTGGCTAAGGAGCGCTCCACCATAGCACACATTTCCAACATTAAAGATGATATGGGAAACCTTCTGGCTGATCCTGCCATGATCAATACCAGATTTGCACAATTTTATGAACTCTTATTTACGTCTAAGACTGACTATACTATAGATATCCTGCAAAATTTCCTAAGTCAAATAGACTTTCCGGTCCTATCAGAGGAAAAAAAAAGCAAACTAGATGCACCCATTACTCTTAAAGAAGTGCAGACGGCAATTTCATCATTGCAATCTGCAAAATCCCCAGGCCCGGACGGTCTGCCGGCCGAATTTTATAAAACTAATAGCGAGTCCCTGGCCCCGCAGTTTTTATGAACTTCTACTATCTATGCTGGAAGGCCAATGCCTCCCCCCGTCAATGTCAGAGGCTGTGATTGTTGTAATTCCTAAACCCCGTAAGGACCCCGAGCTCTGTGAGTCATACCGACCTATTTCGCTACTAAACGTTGACGATAAGATAATCACAAAAATTTTAGCAATTCGACTTAACTCAGTCATCCTTTCCCTGGTTCATGGGGACCAGACAGGTTTCATGCCAGGTAAGGGAACAGACATCAACCTGCTACGGTTATATACAAATATATCCCATGCGGCTGCCAGGGGTTCCCCCGGAGTGGTGGCCTCCCTAGACAACGAAAAGGCTCTCGACTCGGTCGAATGGGAATATCTCTGGCACGTATTAGAAAAGTTTAACATTGGGCCAAAATGTATTTCATGGATCAAGCTGATGTATGCCAATCCTACTGCCAGAGTCAGAACCAACGGGTCCCTTTCGCCCCCCTTCAGACTGCACAGGGGTACTAGACAGGGATGTCCGTTATCCCCGGGACTGTTCGCCCTGGCTATCGAACCTCTCGCCATCCTCATTAGGTCTTCTGCGGCTGCAGGGGGGATGGAGGTAGGCCCTCTAAGGGAACAAATTTCCCTTTATGCGGATGATGCTCTTCTGTATCTTCCTGATGCTTCCTATTCTCTTGAAGAGACCTTGAGGATCATAGATCTATTTGGCTCCTTCTCCGGAATACGCATTAATTGGAATAAATCTGTATTTTTCCCAATCTCCCAGCCACCTCTACTCCCTCCCCCCATATACCACTGCAAACGGTCACTAAATTTCGGTATCTGGGCATTGAAATACAAAAAGACCTCTCTTGTTATTTGACAGATAACGTATACCCCATTTTACAACAACTAACAAGAAGATGTCTAACATGGAAGTCTCTCCCCCTGACACCGGTGGGTAGGACGAACCTACTCAAAATGATATTCCTCCCCAAATTTTTATATGTGTTTAGAAACACTCCAGTACCTATCCCTGAATCATTTTTCAAACAATTAGACCGGGTCATCAATAATTTGATTTGCATCAAAAGGGGAAACGAGAGGGAAATGGGACTTTATATGAAACACTTGGTTGCAGCAAGGTAATTAGGTGAAAAGGTAAAAAGTTTTATTAATTGCCATCTAAAATAAACATCAATAGCATTAGATTGCAACAGTAATAACATACATTGATACATGGTATAAATTCATAAAAGCAGTATCATATAGAATGGCAATTAATCATCCTTCCAGAGTTCATATAGAATTGCCATTCTATATGATACTGCTTTTATGAATTTATACCATGTATCAATGTATGTTATTACTGTTGCAATCTAATGCTATTGATGTTTATTTTAGATGGCAATTAATAAAACTTTTTACCTTTTCACCTAATTACCTTGCTGCAACCAAGTGTTTCATATAAAGTCCCATTTCCCTCTCGTTTCCCCTTTTGATGCATGACAGGGATGGAAACTCGCAGCCTTACCAGACTACAGTTTCATATAAAGTCCCGAGGGATGGAACAATGGTGCCTTACCAGACCATATGTTCATTTAAAGTCCCTTTCTCTTTCCCTTCAACCCCATTTATTGAATATTCATAGGGATGGAAACACTTGGCTTGCTGTACTATTTATATCAGTGCCATACCCCTCTTTTTGCAAACCTTTTCCCATGTGCAATCCTTGTGATCCTTGTACATTTCTTACGTTAGTTATTTCTACCTTTTGCATACATCTTCCCAATTTTTATTTTATTTTCATTATCTTTGCCTATTCATGTTTCAATATCAACTGACTTTAATTTGGGTTTAGTCTTGGAAATGGTGTGAACCTGGTCGGGAGTGCCTGCTGGCCGGCTGGTTCTCCACTTCCGGGAGCCGTGACGTGCCTGACGGACCCTCCCCCTGTATTTGGACAGGTACGGGTGCTGTCACTGCACGTCAACGTCACGCATCCCAGACTGGACGTGCGGCGCTTACTCAGCGCGGGCCCGCCCATGTCTTTGGTGACCACGCTCGCGGGCAGAATTGGGGGACTTCCGATGGCGGAGGATCGAGCGTTTGCTGGAATCCTCCTGCCGCCGGTCTTCCCCCGCCCCCCCCCCTGCTGCGCTGGCGTGACGTCGGCGACGTCATCGCCCCGGCGCCTATTTGGGCGTCCCTAGGGCGGGTGCCGGTAGTCAAGGCTTCCTCCACGCTCTTCCTCTGGACTGTACACATGGCTGTTGCAATCAGCCACCCACACCCAGGTAATTCACCCATCCCCATCACCCTTCTCCCTGTCTTCTTCACGGTAGCCACATTTGTTCCCCTTTCTTACCTTGCCACTCACCTTTCTTTTTTCCTCTGCTTTGCACAATTCACCCTTGATTGGTGGTCATCACCATCACTCACCTCCCCCATCTCTCTTCACACCCACCCTCAGGCCCTTGTTGGCCGGTTTTTCACTTTCTTCACTGCCTTTCCATAGGCCTTATTCACAATTCCTTCTCCCTCATCCATTCCTGTCCAGTTTACCATGGCACACCCTTCATCTCCTCCCCAGGTTGCCTTGCCCTCTTGTGCCTGCTCTGGCCGACGCCTATTTGGGTATCTTGGACGATGTGTCTGCCGCGGCTCCCGGTTGGGAGCATTTATCCGGAGGGTCTGGTACCCCGCTTTTGCGCCACAACCACACTTACACCAAATATCAACAGGTAATTGATCTGAGGGTTTTATACCCCATTACCGTACTTACCTACCCTATCATAATACTCCATCCTTTATTCATAGATACATCTTGTGCTTGCTCCTGACGAGTGGCCCCCTAGCCACGAAACGCGTAGAGCTGCCATACATCTTACTTCCAACTAACATTACCACAGTACCAAGTTTACATCTAATATCTTCACTAAGATCAACAAGACCATGGGTTTTGCAAGTTTTACGTTGTACTACCGTTTTTTACTTATGACCAATAATTTGATTTGGGCGGGTCAGACCCCCAGGGTGGCTAAAACCAGCCTACAACTTCCCCTATCTGCAGGTGGGTTGGCATTGCCGTGCTTCAAACAGTATTATTGGGCAGCAGTGCTGGTGACGGTGCACTGGTGGTTCATTCAGTCACAACATAATCCGGCGGTTAATTTAGAAGCAGCCATATTGGGGTCATACTCAGCATTAAGTAACTTGGTATTCAGAGGGCCAAAAGCACAAGATACGATGACTATCCCCATGCGCACAACCGCCAAGGTATGGGAACAGTTGACAGCTAAGCTTAATTCACCACAAATTTTTTCCCCCTATACGCCACTTTGGGGGTAACCCTAAATTACCACATCTATTAATGATTCCAGACCCAGCAGTATGGGCTAAATTTGAAATAAAAATCCTACAGCATGTCATGCCAGAGGGCAAACTTCTTTCATTTGACGAAATGCGACGTACCTTTCAACTCCCCACCAAAATGTTTTTTCGCTACTTGCACGCAATTCAGGCTCAATTTCCTTCAGAGATTCAACTACAATCACATATGGTGGAGCGCTTCCTTATTTCTAAAAATGTAGACCGTATCCTCTCCTCTTTGTACCTTCGGGTGTCCCTGGGAACTGATAACCAGGGGTCCAGGCTATTCAATAAATGGAAGATGGATGTGCCCTCCCTGGCGGATGAAGACTGGGAAGAAGGCATTCAACAATATATTCCTCTGATGATATCTGCCAGGGACAGGTACATTCAGCTAAAATTCCTTCATCAAGCGTACTATACACCCCAAAGGCTAGCTAAAATATATCCCTCTTACTCTGATAGATGCCCAAAATGTAATACTGATACAGGTACTTTTTTACATATGGTGTGGTCGTGCCCCCTTCTTCAACAGTTCTGGAGGGAGGTGGTGCAATACGTCAACTTGATTGGGAACCTGACAATTACACTGGATCCCCGTGTCCTTCTCCTGGGCATTTGTGATACCCTTACCACAAACACCCATAAGAGGCTATTTATTTTCTACGCCCTATTCTATGCGAGGAAAGCTATTCTAATCAAATGGAAGCAGGCAGACCCCCCCGACGGTGGGACAGTGGAAAACACTCATTGACAAGACCCTCCCACTTTACAAGCTCACATACATGAGCCGGAAATGCCCCAAGAAATTTGAGAAAATTTGGGGTGCATGGGCTTCTATATAAACATCTACTGATATTACGGCTCCCTCAGAGGAGCCGTCCGGGCCCATATATTGCTAGCATGGTCGCTGGAAAAAAGGGATACCTACAAAACCGATCACTAAAATGTGCCTTTCTCTTTATGGAGATTGTATTATTACTGATATGCAATTGTGGTGAAGAACGAACATATGTAATCAAAGTGTAAACTGAAATGTCTTGCTTTTGGATGTAATATTGGATACTATCTTTTCTAGATTGTCACTTTCCTTCTTTTTGTTTAATTCTTTTTTTCATATATATTTGTAATTGTACTTTCCTTTTTCTTTTGTAATGAAACTTTTCTCTGATGGAGATGAATAAAAAACGTTATTGTTAAAAAAAAAAACAGGAGGCACTGATGAGGCTGCACTGATCACGTGGTAAAGGGCCTACTGTGATTGGCCCTTTACCCGATCTATCATCAGCCGAGTCTCACGGACTCTGTGATCACAGAGCACGCAGGACGAGAACAGGAGAACGTCCATGTACGCCTTCCCAGCAATTTAAGCAATCTTTTGCTATAGCGCGTGCAGAGAGTGGTTAAATTAGTCACACACCTTTTATTTTTTTAGACTCTCTAGACAGAGTTTTATTTCATTGAAAAAAACATATGTAATTTTTTCTAGTGTATTGCTATTTGTCCAAGGAGAACAAGTTGTTCAAGTATTTCCCCGGAGCCACCAACGCCACTCAGTTTTGACCTATAGAAAGGGCTCCTGGTTTTGTAACAAATATTAACGCTTCATCAAAAATAGTCATAGTTGTTTGTTCGATAGTACTGATAAAAAATATATCAATAGAAATTAAGATATTGACATTTCTGGGACTAAAGGATCAAAAATATTAGGGAGGTCCTTAGAATCTAACGAGTAAGATTGTCTTTTCTGGGTCTCGGGTTCCAGACAGGAATGTCTAGAAGCAGGCATGCACTCCGGGCAGTAGGCAATGTGTCCACCAGTTCTCTGCACGGTTAGAAAATCATCCCTCTTGTTGAGTATATGACTGATAAAGCCACAAGAACGGGATGCTGGGTAATGAGAAAGACTATTTTCCATGGAACAAATTTCAATAGAATGTCTTCTGGCTTCATCCAGCCATGAGGTGGTTTTTCTAAGGGCACCATGAGCGTCAACGCTGTAGAACTTCTTCATGTCCTTCACAACTATATTGTTGCTGTTTTCCACTTTTACCTTCTGGCTTAACGAGTAAGCGGCTGTCACGGTCCCTACCGTGCCAAGCAGACGGCCAGGCGTGGTCACATCACAAGAAACCATCTCCTGCGTTCCTGTTTAAAGACTGGCTTTGCTGACATCCCTTCTGGCTCCTTATCCTGCTTGCTGTTCCTCTACTTGGATCCCTGACTTCTGGCCTGGCTGATTACCCGATCTGGTTACTGAACTCTGGTTTGGATGATTACCCGATTTGGTTACTGAACTCTGGCTTGGCTGACTACCAGATCTGGTTAATGGACTCTGGCTATGCTTTGACTACGCTTACTCTATTTACCTTTTTATTTTTATTAATAAACAAGTGTGATTTTACTGTACTTCTGTCTCGGTCTGGTTCATGGTTTGTGACAGTCAGTAGGCAAAGCCCATGAATTCAGAAGATACAGTCAATCCACTTGGTAATATTTTTTTCAGATTGGATGAGCAAGATCACCGCATGGATCAGTTTGCCATGGTGTTACAAACGCTCCTGAGTCGCACGGCTCACCTGGAATCCCCCACTGTGGCTGCTCTGGTACAACTTGAGTTGCAGGCCGTCCCTGCTGCTGCGCCAGTCTCTTTCAGGCACCTGCCTTAGTCTCTTTCAGGCACTATTACCTCTATAAGAGGTACGTCTGGTACCGTCCCGCTTCCCCTGCGATTTGGGGGCGAACCAGTTCAATGCAGAGGGTTTCTCAACCGAGTTGAGATATACTTTGAGATGCTCACCTCCCTTGCTCTGCAAGTCCAGCCTGGGCCAGACTGTTTCGGAGCTGCATCAAGAAGTTCAGTTATTTAAAGGCACAGTACGCCCAGCCCCAGAACCAGCATGTCCTGAGCCATTTGAGTTGATGCCAGAGAGGTTTGACGGTAGCCATGCATCATTCTTGTACTTTAAGATGGATTGTGAGCTGTTGTTTGCTCTTAAGCCTAGAACCTATGCCACCGACTATATAAAGGTTTGCGCTTCCATCAACCTGCTCTCTGGGCAAATCAATACATGGGCTCATCAGATTTTACAGGAAAGGAGTCCAGTCTTGGACAGCTGGGAAGCATTCATGTTTGCTCAGGACTCTCACATTCCTGTTTCAAAGAAAACCAGTGTTCCCAAGTCTGCTCTTAGTTCACGTGGCCTACAGGTACCCAGGGACAGGAATACCCTATACAGATATTATTCCAAGCCTTTCCAGTACGTGCCATGCCATGAAGCTTTAAATCCACAAAGTCTAGACGCTCCTGTGGATGTACACACACCTACCCTGGATGATGCGGAAACCATGTAGATCGGGGCCATCCGGTCCAAGCTATCTAAAGGTGAAAAAGAGCAGAGGAGAAGCTGTGGTCTTTGTTTCTATTGTGGAGAAAGAGGGCACTTTATCTCTCTGGGCCCAACTCGCCCACCTCGGCCAAAGGTTCTTAAAGTGAGATCCATCCTGCTACCCCTGAATCCCTGCCTGCTATCCAGCTTAAAGTTCCTGTGCCCCAGTCTGACGTTCCTGTGCCTGCTACCCAGTCCGATGTTCTAGTGCCTGCTGCCCGGTCTGATGTCCCTGTGCCCATGTTCCAGCTTGAATTTCCGGTGCCTGTGTCCCCGTTTGAAGTTCCAGTGCCTGTGTCCCAGCTTGAAGTTCTACCACCTGACTGTACATATGCTTCGAATGGTACCATTGTCCATAAGCAGGATCTGGTAATATTTGAAAAATCTTTGCAAGCGGCGAATGTACCCCCTACAAGAACTTCAAAAACAACAAAGACCAAAAAGAAAAAGTCTTCTAACACTGCTGTTGATGCTTTGTTTTCCCGTGGGCTTGATGAGGACTATATATATGGCATGGATGCCTATGGCAGAACATTCCTCCTGCCAGGCGACGATATGCTTGACTACCCTGGTGAGGAGGGTAGTTTGGACTTTGAGGACTATGCCTATGAGGAACCATCTGTCCACGCCCAGAGGGCGTTTCTAAGTGGGGGAACTGTCACGGTCCCTACCGTGCCAAGCAGACGGTCAGGCGTGGTTCACATCACAAGAAACCATCTCCTGCGTTCCTGTTTAAAGACTGGCTTTGCTGACATCCCTTCTGGCTCCTTATCCTGCTTGCTGTTCCTCTACGTGGATCCCTGACTTCTGGCCTGGCTGATTACCCAATCTGGTTACTGAACTCTGGCTTGGCTGATTACACGATCTGGTTACTGAACTCTGGCTTGGCTGACTACCCGATCCGGTCACTGGGCTCTGGCTATGCTTTGACTATGCTTACTCTATTTACCTTTTAAGCTCAAATGTATTTTACAAAGAGAGGTACTCAACAAATGTGTCCTTTCTTGGGCTGAGGATAGTTCTTTGAAAGAGTACATATTAGTCTGGGCAGGACCCAGACACTGGTGTGTATCCCAGCAGCGTTGAATGTATGGGTTTTTCCAGGTCACACAGTAGTCACCCACCTTTTAAATGCTAGCTCCCCACTGCTTTTCTACTTTCTGAAGTGAATAATACATATCAATACAAATATTTTTCTTTTTCCAGGTTGTCCAAGTGACAAAACCTCGGGCTTGTGTGTCCATCGGAACAGGACTGAGCTGTGACGTTATCTTTTGACATCAACAGTTCTAACATGTTAGAAAAAGTAAAAAAAAATATTTATTATTTATTATTATTGAAATGGAGGACGTAGAAGAGCAGTGAGTAGGTAGTGTTTAAAGGGGGGTGACTCTATTACCTTTCCCCCTACTTTAAGGATTGGCATAACTAAATACTAAAAATGTGCACATTAATATAATTCTTAAAATATATGTTCTTTGCAATCATAAATGATATAGACAGAGACTGTCATAATATTGTATATAAAATAATGAATTGTAACATAGTTTTGCATAAGGCGTCATGATCAGTTAGAACAGAAGATTGCTCAAAGTGTTTTTAAACTAGTTCTGTGAAGCAATTGGAAAACAGATAAAGCATCTTGCCTGTGGTTACTGAGCTTTACAATCCACAATGTGTTATCCAGTGCTAATGTGCCCTGGAACTTCACATGGATCTTTTCAGCATATGAATAATGCCAAAATGCATTTGAAATTTCTGAGATGGATTCAGACCGCTGGAGTGTTTGACGAACAGAACTGCTTTAATTATTTTTAATAAAGTAAAAGAAAAAAACTTAAAAAAAGGGATTTGCATAATTGTTGTGGCTCATTTATTTGTGCTACAGTAAAGTTTTATTCTAAAAGATAAATGTAAGTGAAAATTTCACATCATAGTAAGAGTAATAATAGTTTTTTTTTATAATATAATATTAATATGTGTATATATATATATATATATATATATATATATATATATATATATATATATATATATATATATACACAGTGGGGATGGAAAGTATTCAGACCCCCTTAAATTTTTCACTCTTTGTTATATTGCAGCCATTTGCTAAAATCATTTAAGTTCATTTTTTTTCCTCATTAATGTACACACTGCACCCCATATTGACAGAAAAACACAGAATTGTTGACATTTTTGCAGATTTATTAAAAAAGAAAAACTGAAATATCACATGGTCCTAAATATTCAGACCCTTTGCTCAGTATTTAGTAGAAGCACCCTTTTGATCTAATACAGCCATGAGTCTTTTTGGGAAAGATGCAACAAGTTTTTCACACCTGGATTTGGGGATCCTCTGCCATTCCTCCTTGCAGATCTTCTCCAGTTCTGTCAGGTTGGATGGTAAACGTTGGTGGACAGACATTTTTAGGTCTCTCCAGAGATGCTCAATTGGGTTTAAGTCAGGGCTCTGGCTGGGCCATTCAAGAACAGTCACAGAGTTGTTGTGAAGCCACTCCTTCGTTATTTTAGCTGTGTGCTTAGGGTCATTGTCTTGTTGGAAGGTAAACCTTCGGCCCAGTCTGAGGTCCTGAGCACTCTGGAGAAGGTTTTCGTCCAGAATATCCCTGTACTTGGTCGCATTCATCTTTCCCTTGATTGCAACCAGTCGTCCTGTCCCTGCAGCTGAAAAAACACCCCCACAGCATGATGCTACCACCACCATGCTTCACTGTTGGGACTGTATTGGACAGGTGATGAGCAGTGCCTGGTTTTCTCCACACATACCGCTTAGAATTAAGGCCAAAAAGTTCTATCTTGGTCTCATCAGACCAAAGAATCTTATTTCTCACCATCTTGGAGTCCTTCAGGTGTTTTTTTGGCAAACTTCATGCGGGCTTTCATGTGTCTTGCACTGAGGAGAGGCTTCCGTCGGGCCATTCTGCCATTAAGCACCGACTGGTGGAGGGCTGCAGTGATGGTTGACTTTCTACAACTTTCTCCCATCTCCCGACTGCATCTCTGGAGCTCAGCCACAGTGATCTTTGGGTTCTTCGTTACCTCTCGCACCAAGGCTCTTCTCCCCCGACAGATGGCCAGTTCTAGGAAGGGTTCTGGTCATCCCAAACGTCTTCCATTTAAGTATTATGTAGTCCACTGTGCTCATAGGAACCTTAAGTGCCGCAGAATTTTTTTTTGTAACCTTGGTCAGATCTGTGCCTTGCCACAATTCTGTCTCTGAGCTCTTCAGGCAGTTCCTTTGACCTCATGATTCTCATTTGCTCTGACATGCACTGTGAGCTGTAAGGTCTTATATAGACAGGTGTGTGGCTTTCCTAATCAAGTCCAATCAGTATAATCAAACACAGCTGGACTCAAATAAAGGTGTAGAACCATCTCAAGGATGATCAGAAGAAATGGACAGCACCTGAGTTAAATATATGAGTGTCACAGCAAAGGGTCTGAATACTTAGGATCATGTAATATTTCGTTTTTTCTTTTTTAATAAATCTGCAAAAATGTCAACAATTCTGTGTTTTTCTGTTAATATGGGGTGCTGTGTGTACATTAATGAGGAAAAAAATCCCAACTGTATATATATATATATATATATATATATATATATATATATATATATATATATATATGTAATAATAATTATAGTAATGCAATATGCTCAGTAAGACTATAAAGATATTCAAGATGCGTTATATACATTGTTAAATAAAAGTCAAATTAAGTGTTTTAATTTACCTTCAATTATGTGAATGGGCAACCAGTTAGATGTCCCTGCTTGTGCTCTAACTTTTCTAAAATGTTTTTCTAAAACTATGCATGCTTGTCCCAGTTTGCAGCATTGCAACAGTGATAAAATAACACTTTTTTTTTAGTTATTACAGCTACCTATAAATCACCATCAATTTACGCAGCACTTTACATATTTATTACACATTCACATCAGTCCCTACCCTCAAGGAGAGTACAATCTAATGTTTATATCCAACTCACATGTATATACACGCATACTAGGGCCAATTTAGACAGGAGCCAATGAACCTACCAGCATGTTTTTGGAGTGTGGGAGAAAACTGGAGTATCCAGAGGAAACCCACGCAGGCACAGGGAAAACATACAAACTCCAGGCAGGTAGTGCTGTGGTTGGGATCTGAACTAATTATCCTAGTGCTGCTAGGTGGAAGTCCTAACCACTGTGCTACCCCCACTTTAACATAGAGGCTGCGATAAAGGCAGGGTAGAACTGTCCAGGTGCATGTCCCAGAGTTCTCTGTATTTTAAATTCTGTGGCTTTAATTATAGCAAGACATACAAAAACACGGAAACATGTTTTTCCAACAGGGACACACAGAATATTACAATACTAGAAGTGTCAAGTGTAACTTTGATATAGGTTCTGATTTTGCTATCCACCGTACCCTAAAAATTATGTGCATGATGGAAAATAATCACATTTCCTTTTAGCAGTGACTTACATACAGTCATGTATGGTACTGGTCTATCATTTAAGCATTTGTAGTCCATGGACTGAAAGCTGCTGTTCTACAGATACCCAGTTGGCCATAAGTTACAATGGTTTATCAATGTACATGACATACAAAGAAAATGAATATGTTGTTAGTTGTTGTCAACGAATTAGTCATTTGTGTTAGTCCCACTCCCTACCCCCCCCCCCAGCTTACATTCTGATGTTCCTACAAAAACAGTGCCAATTTACTGTAAACCTCATGCACTTTGTCATTTATTTCCACCACAGCAAGGATCCAGCAGATTCCTGTGGCTGGATTTACATGTCGTTGTGGACAGTTGTGTTCCCTAAGCCTGCACAAGACCTACGATTAGGGACAAATGATCATCCCTGGACCTAAGGTGCATGTGTCCAGTGGCGATCGCTTGTCCCTAACCACATCCTGATGCAATTAGATCTAAACACTGGCAGACAGCAGTAGACATTATCAGCTTGCCATTACTTTGTACTGGCTACAGGTTTGTGAGATGTGTGGAGGCAGTTGGGAGCAGGCAAGTTTTGCCCATCAAAAATACCACAGCTGTCCACCGTGTTCAGATGTAATTACATATGGAGTGATTCAGATGTAATGAAAAGAAGTCTATGAATGGAGTGGGGGGGAGCAGAAAGGGCAGGCATAGTTGCCACTCTTGAGGAATATCTGTAGCAGGTCCTTATTATTCTCTGCAACACCAGAAGATTACTGCTGCTGGAGTATCAGGGAGGAGTCAGGGGATGGAAGATTTCAACCAAAGCAGCAGCCATCAGCACAAGAGACACTTCACCTTGATATCAAGTACTGGTCCTTGTGCTGATTTAAAAAAAAAAAAAAAAAAAATTTTACTAAACTTTAATGGTGAAGATAAGTTATGTGAAGACATATCCATGTGTCTGCAGATTTTAGCAGACAAATGATTTTTTTTTCACAATGACAAAGCAATATGGAATTGTTGTTAATGGAAATTAATTACTGAATAGTCAGCATTGAAAGTGCATATTTAGAAAACAGAAGCAGTACCTGGCAAAAACATGCAATCATTTTGTGTTTATTAGTTAACAAAAAAACTAAAATAGGAACATTTCATGGTTGCTTGCTCAAAATGCTGCCATAGTGTTTTGTGCTTAGTGATATTCATGAGCCAAATTGCTTTGCATTATGTTGCTTCTGATATACAGCAAACAATTGGGGCCAATGTGATTTAACAGTAATGGCTTTGAATATAATATATACACAACCCCAATGTCATATACGCAGTAATCTACTGTGAACTGAAACTGTGAACTGAAGTATGAAAGGAAAGCTGAAAAAAAGACTTGTATGCCTTAAACTTATGACAATGAAGGATGGTTGTAAGAGAAACATTTTTTTAGTAAGAAAGTAATGGTAAATGAAAATCACAATCTTTGAAAACATATGGCTCCCACTGTAGTGATATGGAAAACTCTGTGACCGAATGTAAATGACAGTGATTCAAAGAACAAAAGAAAATTTCCCCATGCTCTAAAACAGTTGATTATTACCTGTTCTTGTAAAATATCACCTAACTGACGTAGCAAAAGGTCCTGACTGAGGCCTGGATTGTGGAAAGACCACATGGACTTCAGCCTTGTGGTACAGCTTGCTAGCACACTTCGCTATAGGCAAGAGAGTATGAAACTAATTTTCCTTTTAGTTATATAAACAGTTAAAGTCCAGCCCTACCCATTTTCCTAAAGGGGTAATCTTCTAAACCAGAGTCGTTTAAATAAGAACTGTTTGTTAGAAAAGATTTAAGGGTCTTTTTATCAATTCCTTTTCACCCAAGATTCACAAATTTTTCGAACTGAATTTTATGTAAAAAAAAAAAAGTGAAAATTGTGTGAATTGTTTGTAAATCATTGAGCAACAGGCCTCTTAAAAATGTTCTTTTTGATGCTTGCAAATTAGCTTTGACAGACTGACAGGGAAGAACTGGGAATCTTTGGCCTGAGAGCAAATCCAACCAAACAACCCTTTCATAGGAGGCAAATATTCTTGTTGGCTAAATAAAGTATGCTATGCAAAATGTACCATGGTGCTGCATTGATTGGTGGGCATGGTGAAAAGTGGATGTTTCTAAAGAACATGGTTTATTGTGATACACCTTTGCATCATCCAGCATCAACTTTCTTTATAGCTCTTGGCATTCATTTACATGACATCCCAGAGCCACAGAGGTAGTTGGTGTTGGATGACTCACCACTGCCAGACGCTGTAAACTCAGGTCTAAAGGAGGAGCAAGTAGCCATATAATGCCCAGCATGTGTCACTGGCTGCTAGGCTCACTCTGTTCGATGTTTAAATAGAGAAGTGTTACTCAGGGTTACCAACCCAACATATTCTTTTAGCACTGGCCTGGATAAAATATGACCCATCCGCTACTAAAAAACTGTAAGTCCAAGGATTCCTTGTCATTGCTGACATCTTCAAC
The DNA here is from genome assembly GCF_042186555.1 of Aquarana catesbeiana. NCBI lineage: Eukaryota > Metazoa > Chordata > Amphibia > Anura > Ranidae > Aquarana > Aquarana catesbeiana. The sequence goes on from NC_133324.1 coordinate 614,921,902, forward strand.
AGGATTCAAGACATCCAAAGACATTTGAGGGCAGTTAAATGTAGGGTGCAGGTAAAACAGACACGAGAGCACTTAAGCTATGGTAAGGGTGGAAGCTGAAGTAGGAAGCCACTGGACTACCATTACATCACTGCTTATCTACATGTGTTGCCAACCATCAGTATTTTTACTGGTTGCCAGTGAAAAACAGGCACTTTTCTCCTGCCAGTAAATGCCATTGACAGGGAAAGGTTGCGGTCCGGAGCCGACCGAGACCATCCAAGTGCCTACTACAGTGTGTTCAGGTGGCACCGGTGGGGGCCGGGTCTGGCAGAGGCAGTGTCTGAGCATGTCATGTGATGTCATGGTGCAGGTCTGCAGGAAGGATGCAAGGTAAGCCGGGAGTGGGACTGTCAGTGCTGTTTGGACTGAAATGTACTGAAGGGACCACCTGGCATGGAGGGAGACTGTCACTGTGACTCAGGAGGGGACGTTTTAATGTCAGTAAGACGTCATCATCATCCATGCTGCTGCACACTGCTGTTAGTGTCACTGTGAGAGCCCATTTCATGTGTGTGTGCTTGCCCATTCTAATTTCTTGCCCTCCTGAGTCCTGTCCCTGAGATACTTACTAAATCGAAAATAAAGTAAGAAATATGTTTTTTGCCTTAATATCTACCTTACATCAAATTGCTAATTGCCTATTGCACTTGTTTGTAGCTGAAATACTGAAATATGCATTTAAAACTGTCATTTTGTAACTTTGGGAAATGCCAGTAAAAAACTTGGTTGTGGCAGTAAATTTAAATCTGATAGGTTGTCAGCACTGCTACATGGTAGTAATAGCAACCAGACATGGAATTCTAATTTATCTGGTTGACTGGTTCCCCTTGCTGATTGGTCAGCTGCGCTGTCATGTCTTACAACAGGCAAAAGATGACTTTTTTTTTCAATAACAGTTTAAAGGGCAGAATTTCATTTCATATCAATGCTAGACAGTCATACAGACTTCAATAAACTGAAGCTGACTTTAAAATCTCTGAGGTTGGTTAAAAAAATACCTTGCTAAAAAAAGAAAAAAAACTATTCACCCTTATATGAATACATAGCAGCGTTATTACTGTCTTTTTTTGTGTATGTTTCATTGGGAAGCTTTCCTTTCACTTCCTGTCCCATAGAAAACAAGATGTGAAATATAAATCCTTCCAAAGTTTGCCCTCAGCTCCTGTTCCAATGAAAAGTTTCAAAAGGACAAGTGTGATAACCTCTGCAAAGTGGACACAGACGGAAATAAAAACCTCACAGAAATTCTAGCCATTCCTTGCTCTATCAGTTACTGCACATTCTTGATGCACAGTAATATGAACCTAGCCTTAAAGTGATACTAAAGCTTCTCATTTTTTATTTTTCATTAAAATAACAAACATGTTATACTTACTTGTTCTATGCAGTTGAAACAAGTAAGTAACTTAGCAGCCGAATCCTCCTCTTATCTGGTCCCCTGCCCGCACTCCTTACTCCTATGCGTATCTTCCTTTTATGTATTACCAATCGGGACCCTGGACTCCTGATTCCAGGTCACCTGATTGCCGTGGTAGCCTCCGATTGGCTACCACAGTGATCAGTCACTGTGAGGCCCACCCCGTGTTGCTCTCTCTGTGAATGGAGAGGAAAGATATAATGAATCTTTCTCTTTCCTTGAAGAGTGGAAAAAAAATGTGTGTAAAAATAAATTAAAATACATAAAAAATAAAGAAAACATACCTAGATCAAGGTTTATTCTAGGTTAGTGCCAGGGTTAGTATTTGGGCCAAGTAAGGGTCAAAGCTCAAGGTCAGTATATTTTGGGCAGGATTTTCTATTTTTTTTTTTAACATCAGTGTCAGTTAGTGCCAGTATGTTTTAGGTAGGACAAAAAAAAAGAGAAAAGCAAAATGCGCACTATTGCTTCTGGGCTCTACTACAGGTACAAGCAACAAATAACATACACATACAGTATCTGGTATCGCTGCGATCATCAGGAGCAGGAGAATTTATTTTGGGTTGTTCTTTGGTGCTAAGTTATGGTAGCAACAAGAAATATACGGCTACATTTAAAAAAATATACTTTTTTATACTATTTTGGGCCAATCTTCCTTTGATAATCAAAAAAATCAGGAGATATCCATAACCATTTACCACCAGATTAAAGCTCAATTTGTCATGAAAAAACAAGGTGTAATCCACCTGGATACACAAAGTAGTTGTGAGGCTGGGTTCACATTATTGTGAATTGAATGCGGGTTTCCCCGCATCTAATTCGCATAGCAGGAGATTGTGCCCGGCTCTCTACAGAGCCGGTTCACACATCTCCGGAGCGGCTCTGGTGCGAATTACACAGGAGCCCTGTGCGTCTTTTGGTCCATTTCAGGTCTGAATTCAGCCAAAAATGCGGGCTGAAATCGGACCTGATCCGGTGAATGGAGACGCACCAGACCCCTGCTGTGAGCCGTTCCGTGCTCTAGTGTGAACCCAGCCTGATATATACAGTTTTACTAACACATGTCAAAGTTGCAAAATTGTGCTTAGGCATTAATATTTGTTTTACCCTTAGGCGTGAAGGGGTTAAGATTGAAATTATATTAGCTCTAAAAACTATGCCATGTAAAAGAACAAATTATTTGCTAAGAATAATGAATATCTTATGTCATAGTAAGGATCTCCCTGGTAGGTAACATGAAAACATAATTTGGCATATGGATAAGGTTTTTATTCTGTTTCTGTTCACTACTGTGGGTTTTACTGTGATTTTTATGCATGACAATATGGAAAATTAAAGGCTGCCACAGTTAGGAAGAACATTCCAAATGATGATTCTTGGTGGCCCTTAAACTGTCTAGTAATTAAAGTGGAAATAAACCCATCCATAAAACAGTTTTATTTCCGGCACGTGCCAGAAATGTAACACTCCCATTGGTTGTGCTCTCAACCAAACTGTCAAACCATCCAATGGCTGGTGTCATAACTGATCACATGTGCAGCATCATGGCAGTTGTAGATTAAACAGAGTCAAAGATGGCAGCTTCATTGGCTGAAAACGATAGGAGGGTTTACTTACACTTTAAAGTGTTACTAAATCCAGGACCCTGCATTCACTATACCTGATCTCCCGCAGTACACAGAACATGGAAATGTAATTATTTTAGTAAAGATAAACTGCTAAATACATTTTCTCATCAGCAATATAAAGCAGTCTTGTGACTTTTATCAGTGTCTGGTTAAAGCTTGTAGGAGGAGTTTTCATTCTACTCTGATTGTCCTATGAAGCTGCAGGACCCCTGACTCTCTGTCTGGACAGTGCTGATTGGCCCTGTGCTGATCACATGCACTCTCCCAAGAAAAAAAAAACTCTCTAGCAATACAAACCTGAGAGCTGCAGAGTGACTCCAAAGGCTCTGTCTTGTCAGAAGATGGATTGGGGATAGTAAAAGAAGGGGATGATTAGAGAAGATAGGATCAAACAGCCTTTTTACACAAAGCAGAGAATTAACCCCTTAGGTTCCATGGTGAGTATAATAAGTATGCTTTACTGCATACACAGACTGATTTAACAGTTGTGGATTTAGTAACACTTTAAATGAACTCCATTTTTATTAAAAAAATATTCCCCTCTGGATGATCTATGTGCATTGCAGGGATTTTAGCAAACCTTGTTGCCGATTCCTACCTTTTGTTACTCTAAAGAAATAGCTGTTTGTCTGTGTCCATGTCCAGAGGAAATGTGAATGGGAGTGACTTTATATTTATCAATTAGCTGCTACACTTGCAGGGTTCTCATGAGGAAAGTGGCAGGGTCTACATCCATAGACATGATTTCCCTTTGGGAGAATCTCACCAAAAATTACATTTTTGTTGCAGGGGCTGCCTAAAATCTGACTTGTATCTTAGTGCAGACTTCTGGGAAAATCAGTAATCCAATCACACAAGCAGGAAATGACATACCTGGGAAGCGTTTTGTACACCATTAGTTACATTTGGTTCTGTTTAACAAACTGAAACTATCCACGTAACAAGGACAATGCAAGATTTAACTTAAAACATAGATTTCATTTTAGGCATCTGTTTTTATTGCGTATGATTAATGATGATGTTTGATTCTGCTGCGTGTCCCACTAGATGAACTGCTTGCTTTATTGCTTTTGAAGATTTAGAAAACAAATATGTTTATATTTCATGCAATGCAGATGACAAGACAAAAAAAATCTAGTTTAAAGCATAACACAAATGTATTTGATCATCTGAAGATCCCATTCTGGGATTCTCATTGATAATCTTGAAATGTCTTAAGAAAGGAGAAAATCTCATTATTTTTCAATAAATAATGCCAAAATAGGATAGTGGCATGTCCATAAATGTTACAGATGATATAAAGTGTAGTATTTTGCAGTTTTTTTTCCAGTGGCAACCAACTAGAGATTTAGGAGCCACATGCAACTTTTAGCGGTCTCTTAGCAATTGCTTCATGCTTGTTCCTTCTGTATTAGATACATTATATGTTTGAAACCAAATAGCTTACTTAAAGAAAACTCTTTAAATTAATTTTAGATTGACTTTCATTTTTTTTCATGTTTGCTCTTTCATATTGTTTTAAGTATAAAGATTTGCAATTAGCCGTTAGAAGGAATAAATACTCAATGTGCCATGATTCTGTCTCTCTTCTTAACATCTTTTCTGATAAGACTTTAGCCACATAGGGAGTTCATTATTCTTAAAGCGGAGCGCCACCTAAAAAAAAATTTTTAAAAGTCAGCAGCTACAAATACTGCAGCTGCTGACTTTTAAAACACGGACACTTACCTGTCCAGGGCGCCCGCGATGTCGGCACCCGAGGCCGAAGCGTCTCTCCGTCCTCGGGTGCTGCCGCCTCCATCTTCGGTAAGGGAATCAGGAAGCGAAGCCGTACGGCTTCACTTCCCGGTTCCCTACTGCGCATGCGCGAGTCGCGCAGCGCAATCCGGATGGTCCCTGCTGCCTCTGGGACCCGTGTGTTTCCCAGCAGGCAGCGGGGAGGGAGCAGGAAGTGGCGTAAATACCCGCAGATTCTGCGGGTGTCTATGCCGGAAGTGGGTACAGATACCTGTAATATACAGGTATCTGTACCCCCCTCCCCCCTGAAAGGTGCCAACTGTGTCACCGGAGGGGGGGAGGAATCTAATGAGTGGAAGTTCCACTTTTGGGTGGAACTCCACTTTAATGAGTCCCTTGCATTGTGCATTGTGAAAAGAGCAATTAAGCACAAGCATTCTGTGTCACAAAAAAAATAGGAAGAAGAGCCTAGACATGTAATGAGCAAATGATAACTTTTGAAAAGACTATATACTCCCTTTAAACGCGTTGAACACAATGATAGAAATATCACCTTGCTTATTAAGGAGAAAGCGAAGGAGTTTGTTTAAAGCCCACCTTTCGACTATCAGTAAAAGAAACAGAATCCTCTTATGCCGCGTACACACGACCGTTTTTTCCGTCGGAATAAACTCTGAAGGTTTTTCCGACTGAATTCCGCTGAAACTGTCTTGCGTACACACGATCACACCAAAGACCGTCTTCCGTCGGACTTTTCCTGTCGGACATTCCGCTTGTGTGTACGCGGCATTAGATTTTCGATTCTGTCTGTGTGGATGATTTTCTCTCATTTCCTGTCCCTGTAATACCAGGGTAAGAAATGGGGAGGTTGAAGGGGTAAAAACTTCACAAGGACTGGAAGGAACAGACAGCAATAAAACAATTAGTAAAATTTGTAAAATTTTTTTTTTACTAAAAATATACCTAAACAGATCAGAAATAGACAGCTGACAAAAACTTGAACTTTTCCTCGCTCTATCAAACTGGAAAAAAACACTCTGTGCACCGGATCACGTATATACGTTATCCGAATCATCCCGTTAGGGGGCACGCGTATGCGCCACCGGCGGCTCACTCCCGCTGTTATTATATACAGTGGCAGCCTATCTGCAGGTACTTAGTACTTGATGTCTGCCGGTACCCACCGATCATCAGGCCTAGAGGCAGAACGGTGGTGTGCCTATTTAAACAAGGCAGATTGCCATTCTGACAGGAGGGAATGGATGGAATTTGTGGAAGAAGTTGCATGTCTTCCCCTAGTAAAAGGACCTCCCACAGTATAGTAATACACTAGTTAAGCACACAGTTAACCCTTTGATGGCCCCTGATGTTAACCCCTTCCCAGCCAGTGTCATTAGTACAGTTGCAGTGCATATTTTTAGCACTTATTAATATTATTTTTTATCACTGTATTAGTGTCACTGGTCCCCAAAAAGTGTCAAAGTGTCAGTTAGTGTCCAAATTTCCGCCACAATATCACAGTTCCGCTATAGGTCGCTGATTGCTGTTATTACTAGTAAAAAAAATATAAATAAATAAAAAATATCCCATAGTTTGTAGATGCTATAACTTTTGTGCAAACCAATCAATATAGGCCTTTTGGGATTTTTTTTTATCAAAAATATGTAGCAGAATACATATTGGCCTAAATTTATGAAGAAATTTGATTTTTTTTTTTATTTTATATTGGATATGTTTTATAGCAGAAAGTAAAAAAATATAGTTTTTTTTTTTTTCAAAATTGTAGGTCTATTTTCATTTATAGTGCAAAAAAAAAAAAAAAACACACAGAGAGGTAATCAAATACTACCAAAAAAAGCTCTATTTGTGAGAAAAAAAGAACATCAATTTTATTTGTGTACAGCGTCGCACAACTGTGCAATTGTCAGTTAACGTAAAGCAGTGCTGTATCACAAAAAATAGCCTGGTCCTGCGGGGGTGGGGGGTGGGGGTGGGGTAAATATTCTGGAGGTCAAGTTGTTAAAGCACCAGGCTTTCTAACCATACATTTTTGTTGGTACACAAAGATAACTTGTGTTCATCTGGTCTTTTATTTACTACAAAAAAAGTAATGTGTTTTCATGTACACTATGAGGTTCATAAACAAAACCTACATTGTGAATGTCCCAAGCTGTAATTAAAAGTAAATATATTAAATTAACCCTACCCTGCTACCCTGTCCATATCATGTGTATAAAAAATAACGTATTAAAATACTTAACATTATTGCTGGGTTCCCACAGCAGCTGGTCACATGACTAACCGTCTAGGCCTTTAGTCACATGATTCCTGACAATGTGGCCATTGTCCCCAAGCAAATGTTATGGCAATAAAGGTGCACGTTGTAGGTATCCCATGGCTTTTGTTGATTTTTTTATCTTATAGGGCAGGGTGGGTATGATAATGCAGGGATCCTTTTTTGGAGAGATCTATTTCAAGTATACAGCTATAGAAATTTCTGGCTGTGACTCTGCAAAAGTTGCTAAAACAATACAAGGTTGATGTGCTTGGTTTCATTCCTTCATGTCCCTGCCTTTTTTTACGTGTGTTGCCATAGCCACATTTGTTGCAATTTGAAGGCTGTGATTTTTTTTATCTTTGTAAACAGCAAAGGTACAGCGGTAATAAGGCAGCATTGACCTCTGTCTCTTCTACTTAATGTTAACTCTGCAATTGCAGGAACAGATTCACAGGATGCAATCGTGCAGAAAAGTTTGCTATACTTGTAAATCAAAATTCCATTCAGATTTTAACCACTTCAGCCCCGGAAGATTTTACCCCCTTCCTGACCAGAGCGTTTTTTGCGATTCGGCACTGCGTCATTTTAACTGACAATTGCGCGGTCGTGCGACGTGGCTCCCAAACAAAATTGACGTCCTTTTTTTCCCACAAATAGAGCTTTCTTTTGGTGGTATTTGATCACCTCTGTGATTTTTATTTTTTGCGCTATAAACAAAATAAGAGCGACAATTTTGAAAAAAACGCATTATTTTTTACATTTTGCTATAATAAATATCCCCCAAAAATATATAAAAAAACATTTTTTTTTCTCAGTTTAGGCCGATCGTATTCTTCTACATATTTTTGGTAAAAAAAAAATCGCAATAAGCGTTTAATAATTGGTTTGCGCAAACGTTATAGCGTTTACTAAATAGGGGATAGTTTTATGGCATTTTTATTAATAATTTTTTTTTTACTAGTAATGGCGGCGATCAGCGATTTTTATTGTGACTGCGACGTTATGGCGGACATGTCGGACATTTTTGACACATTTTTGGGACCATTGTCATTTATACAGCGATCAGTGCAATTAAAAATGCACTGATTACTGTGTAAATGGCACTGGCAGTGAAGGGGTTAACCACTGGGGGGGAGGGGTTAAGTGTGTCCTAGGGAGTGATTACTAACTATAGGGGGATGGGCTGTATGTGTGACGTCACTGATCTCTGCTCCGATGACAGGGAGCAGAGATCAAGTGACACTTGTCACTAGGCAGAACGGGGAGATGCTGTTTACAACGGCATCTCCCCGTTGGTCCTCTCCGTGAGGCGATCGCGGGTATCCCCACGGCGATCTAGTCCGCGGGACCCGCGACCCGACTCACGGAGCTCCCGGCCGGCGCGCACGCAATGGCACGGCGGGCAATTCAAATGGACTTACAGGTACGCCCATTTGCCCAGCCGTGCCATTCTGCCGACGTACATCGGCGTGCGCCGGTCGGGAACCGGTTAAAGGTTTAGCGTGTTCCTTTTGTCCATTCTACCCATTTATCTAGAGGCTCAGTATAGGCGGAACCATACCTTCAGTTCAAATATTCTCTAGCGCTCATCTTGCGCTGGGCCTCATCCTTCATTCCTTTAATTTAATTCTCATAATGACTGCCCAGTCTTTTCTCTTCTCTTCTTGTGCCTATACCCTCTTGCCTCTAAAACAAATAGTACAGCAAATCTGCAGATTTACAAGAATAGTCTCCACTTATCTACGTGGATAGAAGGGGTTTATGACAATAGACAAATCACTCACTAAGAGACCCTGCTAATCTCTTCTCTTCTCTGTGGGTTTTATCTGACCCTACCATGCGCCTTTGACCCAGGTTGCCCACAAGGAGTCAACGCAAGGAAATACAGAGGAATCTCCCTATCCACACACAGTCCAACCCATGAAGGGGAACACAAACACATTCACACACACACGTTATCCAACCAGAAAGGTCCAAGAGTGGGTCTAGTTTCCTTGAGAACAGAATAGGACAGGTAGGAAAGGCAAAAAACAAGCAAGCTTAAGGATAGCTTACCTAGACGGCATTTCGAGGTCTGCATCCCTGATGATCCAGATCAAAACGTGGTTCCTTTTGGAGACTCTGACAAACTCCTGGCTGGCTCACCAACTGTTATAGAAATTTCTGGCTGTGACTCTAAAAATAAAAGTTAACTCTGCAATTGCAGGAACAGATTTACAGGACACAATCACTGTGTTTAAAATGCCCGTTCTGATAAAATGTATTATTACATGTTTTTTTATACATAGATAAGGGGTGGTGTGAGATGTTATTAAAAACTAACAAGCAGAAATATGTTATTAAAACCTAGGGAATAGAACAATTGCAAAAGTAAAACCTTGAGAGGGTGGGGAGGGTAAAGATAGAGAGAGATTCTAGCAGAAGTTCTGTCTGTGTGTTAAGTGAAGGTTACAGAACGCATTTCGACTTTGCGAACAAGATGGAGTCTCTTGTGTTTAAATGAACAATACAGTGAAAAACCATGTGGCAGCTGTCAATTAAAAAATATCATTATGATTTTTCCTGTCTCTTGCTGGATTTATTTTATTGGGTATACTTGAAATTTCAATTATTTCATGATAGCAATCATTTAATAACCATTGTAAGTCAATGTAAACATCATATTGTTACTATAACTAGACCAAAATAAATGCATACAATATGGATAAACTAAAAACGTACTTAGGATCATCTACTTTAACCCCTTGTCGACCAGCCGCCGCAGTTATACTGCGGCTAGCTGACTCGACTGCACGAACCGCAGTAGGTGTACGGCAGGCTCGTACACGGCTTTCTGTGGGCGTGCGCTGATTGGCCAGTGGGGGAGGCAATCTGCAGGTCTGGTGGACTTGATGTCCATGCGATAATTTCCGCAGAGACAGAACAGGGATCTGCCTGTGTATGCACTGATTACTGTGAAAATGTCACTGGCAGGGAAGGGGTTAACACTAGGGGGCGATCAAGGGGTTAAATATGTGTTCCCTCAGTGTGTTCTAACTGTATTGGAATAGGACTGACTAGGGGAGGAGGCATATTATTGTCCCTACAAATCCCCGTGCTGGCTCTCGTGCACACCATCGCTTGTGGCCGGTGGCGATCGCGACCACCGGCCATGTGCATCAGGTCCCCCACTATGCAGTTGGGCATGTGCCTCCGGCGGTGCGCGCAACCTCTGGCGGCTCTTAAAGGGAACCACGTACCATACAGGGTTTCCTGCAGGGGTGCCTTTCTGCCCCCGTAAAAAGACGTGAGCCAGTCGGGAACTGGTTAAGGGGTAAATGCTTCTGGTCCTTAAGTGGTTCAAATTTTTATTCCAGTAATTAGTTAATTGTACGTAAACAAATATGAAAAAGCACTTACAAATTGCAAATCTTCTGCACTTTTTTGTGATTTTATTAGTCATACTTTTGCTAAGTCAGTCCCCCAGCTACAAAAATACAAGGTTAATGCGCTTGGTTTTATTCCTTTATGTTCCTGCCTTTTTTTCTGTGTGTTGCCATAGCCACATTTTTCTGTGTGTTGCCATAGCCACATTTTTTTGCAGTTTGAAGGCTGTGACTTTTTTTGACTTTGTAAACAGCAAATGTACAGAGGTAATACAGGCAGCATTGACCTCTGTCTCTTCTACTTAATGTTAACCTGCAAGAGGCAGAAATTCAAGGCAAGGCAGCTGGCTTAGACAACAATCATATGACCGATTCAATCACTTCTTTCTCTACATCTAACATCTGCTGCAGGACATCAGCAGATTTCAATTTAATGCACAGTTTTCTTTAATATTTTTCCTAACCTCTCTATGATCAAATTGTAATGTTATGTCTTCAATCACAGAACTTGATCAATGTACTTAACCGAGGAGGGATTGCAATTTTATGGGGTGTAATGAATGATTTTCTTAGAAATATTACTACCAGGCTTTGCAATTCTCATGTGTGCATCTTGCCTTTCAGTGCTGCTTACGATGCTGTCCTTGATAGAAATGTGGCAATTAAGAAACTCAGCCGACCATTTCAAAATCAAACACATGCCAAACGGGCATACAGGGAACTGGTCCTAATGAAGTGTGTAAATCATAAAAATGTAAGTTTTCTGTCCTTCATTACTATTTCTGTGACTTACTTGAGATCCAAAAAAATAGACAAACTACAATCATTGGTAACATATGTTATATGGACATCTATTTTTCTGGGTCTACTTTTTTGTTTGATATGCTGTTGCCTCTTGACTTCTGAGCTGCCAAAAAAGATTATAACTTTATAACAGTCCCAGTGATTGAGAAAGGAGACTGGGGGAAAGGAGGCGTAAATGATTTCTTCCTGCTTGCAGCAGGCTAATGGCATCAGTTTCACACGTTGAATCCCCCAAGATTAGGTACAGGCCTAGTTACTGTGCTCACACATTGCCCAGCGGCCTAGATTTCCAGTGGTCTGGTACACCTCTACACAATGTGTTTCAATTTAAAATGTTTTTCAAGGAACCTGATTGTTGTTGATTGGAGCACTATGCAGGGGCTGTGTAGGACCACTGGTGATCTGGAGATGAACTTCTGCACACTGTGTAGAGCAACGGCCTGGATCTCCAGCATGCTGCCATCACAGATGATTTTAACGCAGGCTGCGGCACTAACCATAAAAATGAAAAATATCTCTCACACACTGTTTTGATGCAGCCTGACTGCATCCCTGTTATATAAAAGGTAGGTTTAACCTCCTTGGCAGTATTCCCAAGTGTGGCTCGGGGGGAAATTTCAGTACCATTAGCAGTAACCCCGAGCTACCCCAGGATTGCATCACTGGATCCTGGAAGAGGTGACTTACCTTGTCCCCATGATCCCGCGATGTAATCCCACTGTGTCCTGTGGCCGAATCTTCCGTCTGATGCTCTGTGTGTTACGGCTTCCCTTCCCTGCAAACGTCGCGACGCAGGGGGGTAGAACCAGGTGGTAGATTCAAAATGTATAAATCACAACACATACACAATACATTGTTATCTTATTGGATTACATTACTTTATCAAATCATTTGACCTCAGTTTGTCCCCAGTGCTCTGTCCAGTGCCCTTGCCCATTTTACTGTTCTTTCTGCATGGAAGCTGGTTCTTTCTGCCTGGAAATGACCATGGCATCCAAAAAACGAGCCTTTAAATCAAAAGCAGTTTATCACCTGCTGGAAAGCAGCAATAGCTATACAGAATCACTTGCAGAATTGAGTGATAGTGATTCGTGGGGAAATTCGTCATCAGACACAGAAATTTCAGTGATGATCCAGCGACTGAGCTCAGTGATGTGCGGACTTGGTGCTGTATTATCTGCGGTACAGATCACGCAGCGCCCCCAAGATTCCCATTTACTGGAGCACCTGGTATGAAAGTGGATGTTGAAGATGACAACCCCTTGGTAAGTATGCCCAGGGCCGTTTTTAAGGCAGGACAAAAGGGGTAGCTGCCCTGGGCCCTGTCATTGTTGTGGGGCCCAAAGCAGCTGTCTCATACTTGCCAACTATCCTTGTTTAATTTCCCTCGTCCCTTGAGGTTTTAGTCCTGTGCTGTGTCCCAATATCTCAGTGTGAAGTGCTGCTACTAATGCTGCCCAGCTCTGCCCTATTGTTGTGTAAAGATGACTTACCTGCAGACCCTGTGTTTACATGTAAATTACCGGCATTCATATGTAAATATCGGCAGAATTCATATATAAATAGCGACGGACAGCGGCATTGATATGTATATCATGCCCCCCCTGAGGTCATATCCACAGTAATCACTAGCAACCAATCAACAAGCAGAAATCATGTGCTATAACCTCTAGCAACTAATCAGTGAGCCATAATGTGTGCTGTAACCTCTAGCAACCAGTCAGTGAGCGGTAATGATACACTGTAACCTCTGGCAACCAATCGCAATAGCTGCCTGATCTGATTCAGTAAACTAATTTTGAGTCTAGCTGGTATTTATTGTATGTCTCAGAGCAGGTGGAGAGCAAAACTGCATGGGGGAGGGCCCCAAGAAAAGTTTTGCCCAGGGTCCAATCAATTTTAAAGACGGCCCTGAGTATGCCAACTATTTTTGACCGATGAGGTTATTGAAAAAGATAAAAAAACGATACCAAGAGCAACAAGCTGCTATGCATCGGAAGTTTTCAAGAAGTAGAAAGTGGGAACCAGTGACCAAAGCGGACATTTGGAAATTTCTGGGCCTAATAATTCTTCAGGGAGTGATGGGGAAACCCCTGCAGAAGTTACTTGCCAATCCATTCTTTGGCACGATCATGTCAGAGTGCAAATTTTCCTTGATAATGAAATATTTGCACTTTGAAAACAATGAAGAATTTGATGAAACTACTCATCCAGCACCAAAACTCAAGAACATTTGGGAAGTATATCAAATGATTCTGAAGAATTTCCAACGGAGCTATGTGCCAGAAAGAGACAGCATAGATGAAAGTCTAATGGCCTACAAGGGAAGGCTCAGCTGGATACAATACATGGCATCAATAAGAGTATGATTTGGCATAAAATCCTTCATGCTATGCGAATCGACAACTAGTTACATTTCGAATTTTGTCCTATACACCGGTAAAGGAACCAAGTTCAACCCAAAATACAGCAATTATGGAATGGCAACATCTTCCGTTCTTTCACTGATTGAGCCATTGCTAAATCGGGGCTATTGTGTAAATAAAGACAACTTTTACACATCTCCTGAACTTTATGAGTTCCTTCTGCAGAACAAAACGGATGCCTATGGAACTGTTAGGGCTAACCGGCGTGACATGCTGCCAATCTTTGGCAATAAGAAGCTCAAGACTGGATAAATGGTTGCCTGGCAGAAAGACAAAATGATGGCACTGTGATGGTGTGACAAAAAAGATGTGTGCCTAATGAGTACAATCCATAATACCTCCACTGTCATGATACGCACAAAAGATGGGAAAGACATCATGAAGCCACAAATAGTGATAGACTACAACAACACCATGGGAGGTGTTGACAGAGCCAACCAAGCAATGACATTCTATCCAGCAATGAGAAAACAACAAAAAAAGTACTACAAGAAGATCTTCAGGCATCTTCATGAGCAATGCTTGTGGAATGCCTATATTCTGCTAAAAAAAAAGAGTGACAGTGTGGTTCATGCTGACTTTATTTGGAAAGTTGCCGAACTGATCTTTCTGAACCACCAAACACCAATGGCTGTGAATAGAGCTGGACGTCGTGCTGCTGGCGTTGTCAACCCAGAATGCCTGAATGGTCGTCACTTCATGGACTACATCCCACCAATGGAGAAAAAGTCAGCACCCACAAGGATGTGTGTGGTTTGTTGCTCAAAGCGTGATGACAGTAGAAAGAAAATCTGAAAGGAAAACCAGGTTCCATTGTGCTGATTGTGACTGCAGACTTTGTGCAGTCCCATGTTTCAAAATTTATCATAACCGGGATGTTTACTGAAGCAATATGACTATATTGCATCCTTGTTTGGACACATTTCAGTGTTTTTGATTTGACTATATTATTGACTAAAATTTATTGAATAAAATGTACTATTATTATATTATTATTTGTTATTATTTATAGTTATTTATTATTATAATTTATGATTTTGTGTTTCAAACTTTATCATACCCGGGATGTCTACTAGACTCTTGTTTGGACAGATTTAAGAGAGTTATTCCTAAGAATTACAGGCCTACAATATAAAACGCCAAATTCCCATGCAAAACATCTGTACCGCTTTCAACATTAAAAATCTGACATAATCATACCACCAGGGAGGTTAATTAGGCTTTCAAAATATCTATACATTTTTTAAATCTTATCCACTCAAGGAGTTATGCCTATAAATAGCAAATGCTGCATATTATTAAGTGTTAGCCATAAAAAACAATATATCAAAATATTATACTATTTATATAAAATCGCAACAATTTTATTATTCCAAACTCAGTACACAAATTGAGAGAAATATACACCATATAAAAAAAAAACTATCTGGGCCCTACACCATGCATACCTAATTACTGAAAAAACAGTTAGGTAGATGTGTGCATGGTCTTTCCAGAATATGCATAAACATTAGGTATATATGTTTGGGACAAAACTATTGTCAAAATAAAATAGTACTATTTATAGGATGGAAAGGCCAACTATACAAATTGCTCACCAACTTAAGCTGGCCATACACCTATAGATTATCTGCAGATTTTCTATGGTTAGATGGAAAAAGTGGGAGATTCCTCCATCCACACAGTTTAGCGAACATGGAGAGATCTGTTGCACTTTTTCTATCTAACCATAGAAAATCTGCAGATAATCTATAGGTGTATGGCCAGCTTTAGTTTTCAAATACTCTTCGCACATGGGACTAAATCGGCATATACAGTGGGTAAAGAAAGGAATCAGCCCCCCCTTTAAAGCAAAATGTGGTCCGATAAAATACTGACATAAGGGGAGTTTTATAACTCAGTGATTCTGTTTTTTCATTTTTTTTTTCCGACATGTTGGTGTTATGTCTTTCACTTGGATGTTATAAGTTGCACTAGTGAATACAACCAGTCTTGATTTCAGGCTTCAAAGTAACAAAATTTGATTATTTTAATTACAGCCTCTAGTCTATTGTGATGTCTCTACTAACGCTGCACATCTAGACTTTGCAATATTTGCCCACTCTTATTTGCAGAACTGCTCAAGTTAGATGAGACTAAAATTGAATTATACAGCTGGATAAAACAAAAAACTGTGTCTGTCTTCATTTCAGGCTACAAAGCAACAAAAATTGATTATTTTAAAGGGGGGGGGGGGGTGATTCTTTGCTATACCCACTGTATATACAGACTTAGTCCCATGTTCCAGGAGTATTTGAAAACCAAGTTGGTGAGCAATGTGTATATTTTGCCTTTCCAGCCTATAAATAGTACAATTTCATTTTGATAATATTTGTGTCCCAACATATATACTTAAGGTTTATGAATATTCGGGAAAGACCATACATACTTCTACCTAACATTTTTTTCAGTAATTAAGTATGCATGATGTAGGTCCCAGATAGGGTTTTTTTATATGGTTTATATTTCTTTAATTTTTTGTGTATAAATAGGGAAAAGAATAGCAGGACAATAATCTCTATATTTTCAAACAATGTGGTTTAATTGGGCTTTAAACTGTGGTTATTTGAAATGTGGTCATATCCCTTCTGGACTGTAAAACAGATAACCTGCCTAAACAGAAGTTCAGACTTCTTCTTGAGTGGTCCTTGAGTTGGTGTTCAATTATGGGAATACTGTACAGAGATTGGAAATTTGAGCTCCTGCTAACCTCTACCTCCACCCGCTTTTCACAATTGGTCAGTGAGACATCTCATATCATTGAATGATCACTAGTAATGTGAGGGCTGCAGCAGGGCTATGCCAAAGCTCCATGGTAATTTAGAGTTCTATGTTTCAGGGCTTCAAGGATGCTCACAAAGTAATTGAAAGCCAGATACCTGCTTTAGAACTCAGTAATCTGTTTGCTAGGGTTAACGTGGAATTCCATTTTCTGTCAAGTTTTACTGCTGCCTTTGTTCCTTTCAGTTGTTGTCCAGTAATTAGGAGGACATCTTCCCAAAGGTTAGATAGAAATTTAAACCAGACTGAAGCTTTTCCTACTCTAAACAAAAAAATTAAAACCTGCTAGGGATCATGACCCCAGAGTTGTGTATGCACTATAGAAAAATTGTATAGAGCCAGGAGGTAGTGTTGCAGAGGTTTCTTTTTCCGAATGGGCTGACCTTCTAGCCATTGGCAAGAGTAACCTGTCTTTCCCCAGTTTAAGATATGTGCGGGTATTTTTGTGAGCAGAATTAATGATCTTGTCTTGTTTCACTGACTAAATCTTCTGTAAGCATTTTTTATGTTGCTGCCTCCTAGATTGTAAGCTCTAATGAGTAGGGCTCTCTGATTCCTCCTGTATTGAATTGTATTGTAATTGTACTGTCTGCCCTAATGTTGCAAAGCGCTGCGCAAACTGTATAAATCCTGTATAATAATAATAATAATAATGTAGCTACGCCACTTCCATTGTTTGCCAGTAGACCACATTAGGACACCGGGCACATCTTGTGCTAGAACCAGGTTTATAGGGATTTATTAAAACATACAGGTAAGGCTGTTAATAAACCAGCAAACAAACAATTGATACACTGAATGCTGAAGGCAATTTCAGACTTCCAATTCATGCAGAAGAAAACAAATGCTTAGCCTTTGTAAACCTACAGCAAATACAGGGATTTACTGAACAAGCTTGTTCAGTGAACTAAAAAAGACATGGTGTGGTGACTGCAGCTGTATTAATGCACATGTAATAAAACAAACCAGTACAGTACGTGACACCTTCTTATTTCCAGTACATATAATTTTTCAGACCAGCTTTTGAGAGATGTGATCTCTTTTTTTTTTCAAAAGAGTATGAAGAAAATGGTAAATCTCTCAAAAGCTTGCCCACCGAAATGAACCATTAATGAAAATAAAAAAGGATCATTTGCAGTATCCAACTGTTCATTTATGGGTGTAACTTCATTTGCATTCTTGAAAAATAGTGTGATGCCGCATACACGCGATCGGAATTCCCGCTAGCAAAGGTCCAATGAGAGCCGACCGTGTGTATGCTCCGTTGGACCTTTGCTGGTGGAATTCCCACCAGCAAAAGATTGAGAGCATGTTCTCTATTTTTCCGACGGAAAAAGTTCCAATCAGAAATTCCAATTGTCTGTAGCAATTCCGACCTGCAAAATTCCTACGCATGATCGGAAACAATTTGACGCATGCTCGGAAGCATTGAACTCCATTTTGTTGGCATGTCGTAGTGTTGTATGTCACCGCATTCTTGACGATCAAAAGTTCAGCAAACTCTTGTGTGACCGTATGCAAGCCAAGCTTGAGTGGAATTTCGTCGGAAAAACCATCCAAGATTTTTCTGACGAAAACTTCGATCGTGTGTACGCGGCATCAGTCTTCAAAGTCTTTCTGTGTAGAGAAACCGATTAGATCCAGTCTAATTTATGTGTATATATAGGTGAATGGCAAAAATGATCCTAATGAAAATATTGGCACAACTGGAAGTCACTAGCAAAAAAAGATAATAAATGCTTTTTGATAGATTTATTAGTGTGAATCCTAACATTTATTTATAATTTTAGCATGAAAGCCCATCACCAGGAAATAAATGTCTTTTGTTTTGGATAGCGAGGGGAAAAGTTAAACTTTCTATCAAGCTTTAAACTATATTGTCAAAAGTATTGGGACACCTGCCTTTACACACACATGAACTTTAACGGCATCCCAGTCTTAGTCAGTTGGGTTCAATATTGAGTTGGCCCACCCTTTTCAGCTATAACAGTTTCAACTCTTCTGGGAAGGCTGTCCACAAGGTTTATGTCCACAATGTTTGACCATTCTTCCAGATGCGCATTTGTGAGGTCAGGCACTGATGTGGATAAAAAGGCCTGGCTCACAGTCTCCGCTCTAATTCATCCCAAAGGTGTTCTATCGGGTTGAGGTCAGGACTCTGTACAGGCCAGCTAAGTTCATCCATTCCAAACTCGCTCATCCATGTCTTTATTGACCTTGCTTTGTGCACCGGTGCGCATGTTGGAACAGGAAGGGGCCTTCTCCAAACTGTTCCCACAAAATGGGAGCATGAAATTGTCCAAAATATCTTGGTATGCTGACACCTTAAGATTTCCCTTCGCTGAAACTAAGGGACCAAGCCCAACCCCTAAAAAACAACCCCACACTATAATCCCCCCTCCACCATAGGATTTGGACCAGTGCACAAAGCAAGGTCCATAAAGACATGGATGAGTGAGTTTGGGGTGGAGTAAGCTGACTGGCCTGCACCTCCTGACCTCAACCCAATAGAATACCTTTGGGAGCGGAGACTGCAAGCCAGGCCTTCTCATCCAACATCAGTACCTGACCTCACAAATGTGCTTCTGGAAGAATGGTCAAACATTTCCATAGACACACTCCTAAACCTTGTGGACAGCCTTCCCAGAAGAGTTGAAGCTGTTATAGCTGCAAAGGGTGGGCCAACTCAATATTGAACCCTACCGATTAAGACTGGGATCCCATTAAAGTTCATGTGCGTGTAAAGGCAAGTGTCCCAATACTTTTGGTAAAATAGTGTAATTCTGTATATTACCCCATTAGGGAAATTTTGCATCCCTTCTTATCCCTGATGCCCACACAAGATATAAAAGTGTTGAAACTTTAAATAAAAACTAGCAAACCCGCTGATGGTCCACTGTTGATTATTACACAAGAGCAGCACGAATTTTAAATGTAAACGTAGTTTTTAAAGAGTGCTGTACCACTATATTCTGACACTCATTTTTCTTTATATATGACAGATTTGCTTCAAGGTAGCCATAAACATTAGATGATCTTTGACTACTGTATCCATATTATACCTCTAGATCAGAGCAAACCCTCTGGCTGGTGATCTTTCAGAAAGTAGTCATTTGGCTTTTTTGAATTCCCATTGCCAATCTTTTGGTTTCTTTGTGATGAGGATGTAAAAAATATGTCTATATCTAGCTTAGCCTGAACCCTTTTCTTGGAGAGGTTTAAGATTATATTATATTAAGATTACGATTAATAATATTATGTGATACTTTTCTTTAAAACAGACATTTTCGTTAGGCAAGTTATATACAAGCAAGTTTTTTTTTTTAACAGAAGACCAGAGATGCAACTTGAAATGTCATTGAAATGATTGCTGCTCAATCTGGTCTTTCTCAGTAAATTGCTGGATTTGGGGGGGAGGGGGGAGGTCATCACAAATCTAATCCAGTGTCTCTCAACTCCAGTCCTCAAGGCACCCCAACAGGTCATGTTTTCAGGATTTCCTTCAGATGAAACGTGGCTGTGGTAATTACTAAGGGCATGAAACTGTTTAAATCACCTGTGCGAAATAATGTAATAATGGAAAGCCTGACCTGTTGGGGCGCCTTGAGGACTGAAATTGAGAAACACTGGTCTGATCATTGGAAGAGAGCATGTTGAGTTCCCAGTACAGCCAGAAACTGACCATGCTGTGCACTCATGTCTATTGGTCATAGTCATGGTCAATTTTTTATAGGAAAGCAGGGGGACTAGCAGGAACACTAGGTATTTCAAACAAAGGAAGCAATACAAAGAGAAGTGGATACTTTTTCATGCAAGTGCATGGTACAGCAGACACATATGAGAAATATACTGTATATGAAATGTCGGGGTAACATATTCTTAAATCTCAGGGCTGTTTTTTTTACAACTTTTCGTGGTGGAGTGATTCCGCATGTCAAATTACCTTGCAAGATTTCAGTGATTAGTGTTACTTTGTATCTGTCCTTGCACATGTTATCTTTATATTCGTTCACCTAGACAACAATATATACAAGATTGCTTAAACAGCAGTTACTGAATGGAAAAAATCGTTACTTAAATTAATGTGGAGAAATTTCACTTTGCAATTTAGTGCAAGGATTTAAAAAAAAAAAAGATTTTTGATGGCACATGATTGGATGAAATCCACAGTGTCTCTCCTCACTCACTTAGCTAAGTGAAAATTCCTTTTCACAAATAAAAATCACTTTGCTAAGTGAAGAGTCTATACGTGCCCTCTGATGTTTATGTGCAAGCTTTATCTTTTCTGCAGTGTCCCCTCTTTAGTAAGACTGCAGCAAGTTGTTATCAAAATTCCATTTGCTTAATGATTTTGTAAATTAAACTATAATTGCATTTTACTTCTTATCATAAGGCTGACTTTGTTTCCCCTTTTCTTTTAGATTATCAGTTTATTAAACGTCTTTACACCACAGAAGTCTCTTGAAGAGTTCCAGGATGTGTAAGTAATGCTGATTACGTTAGGACAATCTTCAGAGGTTGAGAAAGTACCTTCATTTATTAGATAAACTCAAGACAGTAATGACTTCAGGATACAGCTGTACTTGCAGGACGTTTAAACAAAAGATATAGGCGCTATATGTATAAACAGCAGTTATTGCACAGACTGTCTACCAAGTTGAAAAATTTCTGTGTGCAGTAATGAGCTCTGATATTTCTGATATCAATGTATAGCTCAATTAGAGTAAGTGATGCTTGAATCAGACATGAACTATCTAGTTGTATAGAGAAGATTTAGAAGAGCTGTCTGGATTTCCAGTCTGTATCCTCAGTGAAATGATACATCACTTGTCCCTGTGACACTGAAATGAAAATAATTGGCGCCAATGGCACAAGAAGACAGGATCCAATCCTTCCATAACCTACCAATGTCCCTGTTTATGTACCGACTGGAGAGATTTACCCTCACTTCCTGTACCATGATACTATGGGGGACATTTACTAAAACTGCAGCACTCAGAATCTGGTGCAGATGTGCATGGTAGCCAATCAGCTTCTAACTTCAGCTTGTTCAAATAAAGTGGTTGTAAAGCCTAAACATTTTTTATCCTAATGCATTCTTTGCATTAAGGTAAAGTATGTTTAGGTATCAGCATCCCCCCTTTTACTTACCTGAGCCCTCATTTAATCCAGTTCTGTGCACGTCTGCAGCTCTTCTCTCCCCTCACTTCCAGGTTTTGCTGGCTTTGCTGGGGCACCGGGAGCCATTGGCTCCCACTGCTGTCAATCAAAGCCAGTAACGAGGGAGCTGGGGGGGGGGGGGGCGAGTCCTGCTGTCTGTGTCAATGGATGCAGCAGTGGGGATCGGGCGCAAGCATGCACAAGTACCCTCATGGGAAGCTGCTTCCCATGGGATCACTGGACAGAGGGCATGGGCGAGGAGCACTGACGGAGGACCCAAAAGAGGAGGTTTGCAGCTGCTCTGTGCAATTCCATTGCACAGAGCAGGTAAGTATAAACATGTTTGTTTTTTGTTCTTGTTTCTCTTTTTTTTTTTTAATTCACCTTTACAATCACTTTAAGCTTCGACAATAAAACTTGGAATCTGACTGGTTTCTAGGCAGAGCTGTACCAGATTTTGCACAGTTTTAGTAAATCAACCCCACTGTCATTAAGGACAGGAAGGGAGGAGAAACTACACTATTGCAGACAGACAAAAAGCAACTCAAATGCCTCTCTTCCTTTGCTCTGAATATCTCACACAGAGATTTTCTAACATGTTTGATTATCTCTGTACCTAAGACTGAGGATGGTAGAACCTTTTATTGATTGTTTTGTAATCCCACAGTACAAACGGTGTTTGCAAAATAGTATTTTTTGGTGCAATAAATGTAGCTACATGTTCACAACACATTTAACTGGTATATCTTTTGAATGTTTTCCTTAGTTACCTAGTAATGGAATTGATGGATGCCAATTTATGTCAGGTGATTCAGATGGAACTGGATCATGAGAGGATGTCCTACTTGTTGTATCAGATGCTATGTGGCATTAAACATCTTCACTCTGCTGGAATTATACACAGGGTTAGTAGTACCAATATACTGGACAAGTGATTAAATTGCTTTAGTTATTATGAATAACTTGCGTTGTGGCCTGAAAACAAATGGCACATTATTTGAAATGACAGTATAAGGCTTTTTTTATTAAGTATTTTATTCTGTATTATTAGCAATGCCAGATAATTATTTTGACAGCCTGGACAGTACCTTTACTAGAATACAATTTATTTAATTGCATTTAATTCTTCTCATTGATTGCTTGACTGATCAAAGAAGCAGACAGGTTTAGCAATCTATGTATAATGATGCAGTGGGAAATTGCATTTACATTTGAAACGTGCAAGATAATGAGAGTGACAGAATCAGAAGAATTGCTTTTTGATTGAGGTACACTTGTTGATTTTCCTGAAAAATTGTAGATGTGTCTAAACTGCAGAGAATCAGGCAAATTATGAAACTTGGCAATCATTAATCTTGAACTTTCTGATTATCTGCAGTCTGGACATATCTTCATGAATATATCCAGTAGAATTAGAAATCTGACTTACCAACTGACCAAGTTTTCTAAACAATTTTCATAGGAGGCATGTAAGATAATCATAATTTTGTCAAGCTTGTTTAAAAACACCTTCAAATGCAACTTATAATTTAGTATTCAATGCAGTGTCATTGAGATCAGTACCTTTAAAATTATTCTTGTAATCATGTAATTCATGTAACCACAGCCTGGAGCTCAGCTACCACGCTGATAAAAAAAAAAAAAAAACACAATATGAGATAATATGGATAACTTCCAATGTGGTTATCCCCAACTAACTCTTCTAAACTTAACCTGTTTTGCTGGTACTTCATAGAAGATTATGAAATCTTTTCATAGGTTTATGAGTGTTCTTCACTAAAGCTGAACTATAGCCATTGCATATTCCAAATTGTACATATCTGTTTTCCACTTAACTTACCTTTGTTTTCCTGGTTGTCAGCCAAGTATGCTTCCTTAGTACTCCCTACTGACAGCCCAATATGAACATAAGCACAGACTTAATTGTTAAAAAGCCCAATGTCCATGGTCACTGTGTGTGAAAGCCCTTAAGTATAACAGCCTGCTCTCCTCTGTACTGTACTGAGATTAACATATTATCATATCTTTGGACCTGGCTTAACAAGCAGGAAATAGAAAAAAAAGGGGTAATGTTGGTCAGGATCCAACTGTATACAAACCAAAGGGGAAACCAGGCGGTTATAAGGTTCTGAGATGGAGAGTAATCGAGGAAAAAGGTATGGGGAAAGGATATAGTGTGGTGGTCTTCCCTGTGGCACATCAAGGGGGCACCGAGAATAAAAAATAAAGGGAAAAAAATAATGGAGCCAATTTACAGTGGAAAGTTGGCAGAAAAGAAAAATATCCACAGGAATAGATAATGTTAAATTAAGTCATGGGGGTTGGTTTATTAAAGGAATATAAGCTGTTAACCAGCGCAAAGTGAATTTTCATTTTGCAAGGAAATTTCCCTTACGTTTGTGAATGAGCTGAAGCTCTACTGACTTCAGTCATCCAATAATTTACAAGCAAAACCATTTTTTTAAAATTGTCATTGCATGTGATTAGGTATTCTTTGAAAAATGGATTTTCCCCACAGTCACTAAGCTAAGTAAAAATTACCATGCAAAGTATAAATTTACATTAAGGCTGGGTTCACATTATTGCAAATTGGATACGGGTTTCTCCGCATCCAATTCGCATGTCAGGAGATTGTGACCGACTCTCTATGGAGCCAGTTCACACATCTCTGGAGTGGCTCTGGTGCAATTTGCTTGTGCGTCTTCTGGTCCGTTTCAGGTCCAAATTCAGCTAAAAATTTGAAAACTGAAATCGGACCTGAAACAGTAAAAAGGGACGCACCGGACCCTGCTGTGAGCCGCTCCATGCTGCAGTGTGAACCCAGCCTGGAAGGTGGACATGCTCTACTACTTTAGTAAATCAGCTACATGGATTCATATGGTTGTGTTTATTTTATGTTTTAATGGGCCAATAATTTTGATCATGTTATTCTAGTTCAGCTTTTAAAAAAAAATATTAAAATGTATGGGCAGAATGAAAACTGTGACATGCTGCATAGACGTGAACAGTATATGAGTGTTTTCTGTATATTTCTAAATATAGCACAAAGCAGGATATATACTAATGCACTGTTATTTCCCAAACAGGATTTAAAACCAAGTAATATAGTTGTGAAATCAGATTGCACGTTGAAGATTCTTG
Source organism: Aquarana catesbeiana (assembly GCF_042186555.1). Classification (NCBI taxonomy): domain Eukaryota; kingdom Metazoa; phylum Chordata; class Amphibia; order Anura; family Ranidae; genus Aquarana; species Aquarana catesbeiana. Next base: position 614,946,720 of record NC_133324.1, read on the forward strand.
ATTTTGGATTGGCAAGGACGGCTGGCACTAGCTTCATGATGACTCCCTATGTAGTAACACGTTATTACAGAGCACCGGAGGTCATTCTTGGAATGGGATACAAGGAAAATGGTAGGCTGTGCCTTAGACACAGTCTGTTAGTAAATTCAAAAGGATTAGAAGAAAACTATTTCACTTGATATAATATTAAACTGTGATATATATTAAACTGATATATATTATATATATGTATATTAAATTGATATATATATATATATATATATATATATATATATATATATATATATATATTGATATATATTAAACTGTGTGGATATGAGTAGAACTTAGTGATTCAGGAAAAGAGAATTATTAGACTCTGTAATATGCAGTAGGTGGGCCCTTATACTACATACTAACTGGTAAATCTAAAAGAGATTGTACAAATATTTTATAATCAGATTGTGAGGTGGGTAGCTAATTTTGAGCATATTTGATAAAGTAGACAAGAATGTGTACAGTACGGTAATCCAAAGTAATGAATCAGCAAGCATCCTTCATTGTTATTCAGAAAATGTGAAAATGGATTGGTTACTAGTTCATTCCCTTATACATATAGTCATTGGTTTTAACAATCGAAGGTGGGCATATAGCATCTTTTTTGAATTTTTTATTAATTGCTTCTAAGTTATACAAAAATACTAAATAGGTGTACGCAGCGCTAAGAGCATAACATTAAAGGTAAAAGCCCATAGTGTTTAGATTAAAGTCCTTGTTCAGGGAAAGAAACTGAGAGACAAAGACACAATTAGGTGAACACAAACTTATCCTCCACCGAACATCAACACACCGGGCCTCTTACCAAAAAGAATGGACCACTAAATTACAGGTGGTCAAACACGCATGATAAATCCACAGAGCCGCAAAACCATTTCATGAGGATCATAGAAGGCTGGGTCTTGTAGTCTCACCAGATGAATATTCAGAGGTGCATGCATAAGATACAAAAAAAGGAACTCCTCATGGTGTAATACTTTAAAACCAGGATCACATTTATTGAAAAAAATATCCAGGGTACCCACATTTTAGCAAATAAAAACCGTTTCTTTTTTATTTGCTACAATGTGAGTACCCTGGATATTTTTTAAATAAGGACTTTAACCTAAACACTATGGACTTTTACCTTTAATGTTATGCTCTTAGCTCTGCGTACACCTATTTTTTATGCTTTTTCTTGTCACCATACAATTTATGTCAGCTGCTTTACTATCATTACTAGCGCAGTGATTAATCTTAAATTTATTATACAAAAATACTGCTGACTATACTGAACATTGCAAAAATAATATAGGATTAAGGTAAATGAGAAAACCTGACTAGAATTGTAATAAGTGTCTGAGTGTTATCATGAATGGGATGTGATTAAGCAATAAATGTACTATTAAGTATGGCACAGTATCTTTTCTGCTGTATGCCACCTTGTAGAGTAGTGTCATAATGACAGTTACTGTATATGTCAAGCATGACTCGCCTGCTGTTTTTTTTTTTAAGTGTCATATTTTATCATTTAAAAAGAACCAGCCAGTATTGTACTAGCTTTCAGAGTCCACAGCACCTAATTTATTCATAGTGTGGTACAGTTAAATTGGTCTTAGACAGCTTCTTTAAGGTAAATCTGCTACATGTAAATCAAGATCACAATTATAGAGCAGATTGAAATAGTCATGTTGGCTTTCCAAAGTAAAAATACTTCATTCCCACTCCCAGATTCTTTCCTGTGCAGCTCTGCCCAGTGCCATACAGTCTTTGCAGGTTTGGTCCTGTTCCTAGTGCGCTGTGGCATCTTTCCTTCTTATGGGTTGTCCATACTCGTGGCGTTTACAGTGAGTGGAGTATGGACCATCCATAGGACTTAACTGGGCCATGGCACATGTGCACACTTAACACCCTTTAGAAGACCCTGTAGAAATGAGTTATACTAACTGTGGCCACAGCAAAGTTTCAATAATACAATAATTATAATTAGCTAGTTACTCTTTTCTGAGCATTCAATGTAATATTTTCAATTTTCTACTATTTTAATACATTTAGGGGTGCATTTATCAATGATTCGACAAGAAATTTGCCTAACCTTCAACCCAAAAAAATAAAAGTTTTTATTTGTGTGTGGTGTCTTTTGTTGCAATTTTTGCTTACTTATGCACATTGTTGGACTTATTAGGGGTCAAGGGAACAGGTAGGTAAAACACAAGCTCCATGCCTGTTGTTCTTAGGCACCAGAAGAACAGATTAGCCCAGTGCTAGTCAGCATCCTGCTTTGGAGGGGGTCCCATTTTTTGAGGAGGTAACCTCCTCAAAACAGCTCCCAATGCTGAGGAGCATATGGACTAGTATTAGTATAGCAGGGGGCTGCACACTCCCTAGCTATGGGGATACCAGCCTGCATTTAAAGTGGAACTAAACTCTCCTATTGTTTTCAGCCAAGGAAGCTGCCATATTGGCCTCTGTTTTATCTTCAATGGCCATGATGCTGCACATGTGATCAGTTATGACACCAGCTATTTGATGGTGTGACAGTTTGGCTGAGAGCACAACCAATGTGCCCGTTACATTTCCGGCACTGTTATTTGAAATGGTTGAATTGATAGGTTTAGTTCTGCTTCAAATAAAAAAAGATAATAACCTTCTAACTGCTAAAACTGTGTATACACACAGGTTCATCCTTTTGAATTTTACTTTAGCTATTTTTTCACTGGGTGAATTTCACTAGCAACTCATTGATAAATACATCCCTTAAAAGTACGATGTGCATTTTATACATAATGGTTAGTTTGCAAGGACAGCAGTACTTTTTGCTTATATTTATGTTTCTCTTTTTTTCTGTAGCAGATATTACAAAGATTTGATATAACTGAAATAAAGCTGTCCCGCGCTTCCATCATATCATTTTTATTTTAGTCTAATCACGTTCATTATAAATGAATTCAGAAAATGACATGTCCTTATTAAGATCTTTTCACATCCATCATTCTACTGCACTTTATTGCTTATTTTCTGACTGTCATCTTCAGTCTTTTCATTCTCTTCAGTTCTGACTTATCCCCATCTGTACAATTGCAAGGTGGCATTTAAAATCTGCTCACCTGTTTGCTAAAAGGGGTATTTTGTTAACAGAATTGTTTTCTTTTAGCTGCTATTTTGCTGCTATCATATGCCTGTTTATTTTAATTAAACTAGAAGGAAATGCTTATGAAAAATGGCACATTGGGCGATCGCTCCTAGACCCATAGCAATCAATCACATTCTTTTTTTTTTTGCAGTCTTTTGAAAAAAATCTGATTGGCTGGTGTGGGTTCTCAACACATTTAGAAAGCCAGTTTTTCTAAGTATTGCCAAATATGTTTTTGTGGGGGTGGGGATAACATGTTTTTATGCCATTTAATCTGCTTCTTCCCTTCCATGCTTTAGGAGTTTACCTTCCTTGCTAACCTTGCTTTTTTTCCCCTCTTTCCACGTCTTAATGGCCTTGTTTCTGCACTTTTAGTGGATATTTGGTCTGTGGGATGCATTATGGGAGAAATGGTTCGCCACAAGATCCTCTTTCCAGGAAGGGACTGTATCCTTGTCAATTCCGGAGCTTCAATTCACAGAAACATACCTTCCAACTTATCTAGCTTACTTGTCTGATAATTAACCACCATTATTTTTGTCTCTATATACTAACTCTGCTGAATAATAATTTAATGATCTGAGTGAGCTTTATCTTGCAAACACATACTTAGAAGTATGTGGATTGTGCACTAATGGAGGTAGTTGAAATGCAGATTTTAGATCTAACATAACCTGGAACATAAACACCTAAATATAACTCTGTTAAGGCTTTTGCTTTTTATGTCCATCATAGTTAAAATCATCACTGGCACACTAGCAGATGTTGTATGAAATCATTGAAAACAAAATATATAAGTTGAAACTGGTCATTCCGTATTTTGCCTAGCTAAAGAATGTCCCTTAGTTAAATTCAGATTGGTTATGTAGAAAATTCTAACTGACCTATAAAATAAAATAGCAGTTTTTCCCGACATAAAAAAAAAAAAAAACTTCCAGTCTCCATTTTTTCAGCTTAGGACTGGAAAAAAAATCTCCTCAGCTGGTGACTTACGTTTCCAAGCATTATTTATAACAAATCAAAACTGACACTAGAAGGAAAAAAAGGCCAGTAGCCATGAGTACATTAAGGACCTTCTTAAATGAAGATATACCTGCTAACACTTAAGTGCAGTAACACAGGGCAACCAATTAGTATTTATTTTGTAGAGATTTGGTTTTAGCAGAGTAAACTCTAATTGGTTGCAATGGTTTACTGCACTCCAACAAAATAAATAGCAGTTAGAAATAGAAATGTGTTAATGAGGGCTACATCTAGTGCAGGGATATGCAATTAGCGGACCTCCAGCTGTTGCAGAACTACAAGTCCCATGAGGCATAGCAAGACTCTGACAGCCACAAGCATGACACCCAGAGGCAGAGGCATGATGGGACTTGTAGTTTTGCAACAGCTGGAGGTCCGCTAATTGCATATCCCTGATCTAGTGGAAGGTCGGTAGCTACTTACAATGATATGTATGTACAGACATGGATGTTTATATATATATACAGTATCTACCCCTCACATTTTTGTAAATATTTTATTATATCTTTTCATGTGACAACACTGGAGAAATAACACTTTGCTACAATGTAAAGTAGTGAGTGTACAGCTTGTACAACAGGGTAAGTTTGCTGTCCTCTCAAAATAACTCAACACACAGCCATTAATGTCTAAACTGCTGGCAACAAAAGTGAAAATGTGCAAATTGGGCCCAAAGTGTCAATATTTTGTGTGGCCACCATTATTTTCCAGCACTGTCTTAACCCTCTTGGGCATGGAGTTCACCAGAGCATCACAGGTTGCCACTGGAGTCCTCTTCCACTCCTCCATGACCACATCACAGAGCTGGTGGATGTTAGAAACCTTACGCTCTTCAACCTTCTGTATGAGGATGCCCCACAGATGCTCAATAGGGTTTAGGTTTGGAGACATGCATGGCCAGTCCATCACCTTTACCCTCAGCTTCTTTAGCAAGGCAGTGGTTGTCTTGGAGGTGTGTTTGGGGTTGTCATCATGTTGGAATACTGCCCTGCGGCCCAGTCTCCGAAGGAAGGGGATCATGCTCTGCTTCAGTATGTCAAAGTACATGTTGGCATTCATGGTTCCCTCAATGAACTGTAGCTCCCCAGTGTCGGCAGCACGCATGCAGCTCCAGACCATGACACTCTCACCACCATGCTTGACTGTAGGCAAGACACACTTATCTTTGTACTCCTCACCTGGTTGCTGCCACACATGCTTGACACCATCTGAACCAAATAAGTTTATCTTGGTTCCATCAGACCACAGGACATGGTTCCAGTAATTAATGTCCTTAGTCTGCATTTCTTCAGCAAAATGTTTGCGGGCTTTCTTGTGCATCATCTTTAGAAGAGGCTTCCTTCTGGTAAGACAGCCATGCAGACCAATTTGATGCAGTGTGCGGTGTACGGTCTGAGCACTGACAGGTTGACCCCCACCCTTTCAACCTCTGCAGCAATGCTGGCAGCACTCATACGTCTATTTCCCAAAGACAACCTCTGGATATGATGCTGAGGCTGTGCATTCAACTTCTTTGGTCGACCATGGCGAGGCCTGTTCTGAGTGGAACCTGTCCTGTTAGGTCGCTGTATGGTCTTGGTCACCATGCTGCAGCTCAGTTTCAGGGTCTTGGCAATCTTCTTATAGCCCAGGCCATCTTTATGTAGAGCAACAATTCTTTTTTTCAGATCCTCAGAGAGTTCTATTTGCCATGAGGTGCCATGTTGAACTTCCAGTGACTAGTATGAGAGAGTGAGAGCGATAACACCAAATTTAATACACCTGCTCCCCTTTCACACCTGAGACCTTGTAACACGAATGAGTCACATGACACGGGGAAGGAAAATGGCTAATTGGGCCCAATTTGGGGTGTACTCACTTTTGTTGCCAGCGGTTTCGACATTAATGGCTGTGTGTTGAGTTATTTTGAGGGGACAGCAAATTTACACTGTTATACAAGCTCACTCACATCATTACATTGCAGCAAAGTGTCATTTCTTCAGTGTTGTCACATGAAAAGATATAATAAAATATTTACAAAAATGTGAGGGGTGTACTTACTTTTGTGAGATACTGTATATATATATATATATATATATATATATTCGATTAATGATGATGAATTCCATTCCTTTCTATAATGGGGCTGGATCATGCTATACTGGTTACAGAGCTGCCACACTAAGAATGACTGCAACACCGTAAAGAGAGTCAGGTATGCATCTTGGTCTGCAGTAATATTTCGCAATATAGGGAGGGAATGAGATACGTTTTTTCTTTTTTTGCATTATGAGCAGACTATTCCCCCACCTGCCACATTTTTGGCAGATCATAGATTTGATGTATTAATAACAAGGGTGAACTTTAATGTAGTTTTGCAGAAGATGCTTTATTTATGTCAATTGTATGTAGTCATTTAATAACCAGTGGGGCATTGATTATGTAATTGGCATAAATAACTAGCAGTCCTAAACTTAAACCATTAGGGAGGCATTTCGGAGGTTAGGTAAGGGTATTACAATAAGTCTATCTGTTTACCATAGCATCGTGATTTCATAATGCTGTGGTTCTGGCTCACATGGGTAAACATTGGCCTGCAACAATGAGCCAATGTGCTGATGCCAGAAAATTATTCATTCACTTTGACTGATGACCTTACTGATGTGAATGCTCTGCTCCAATGCATGGTTTGCACTGCAGAGGTCCCAGTGCCCCAGAATCAAAGCACTGTAGAATCTTGTGGTTACAGCACACAAGTTTGTTTATGCTCATTCTATTGCCTCCATCCATCCCTCAAGGTTCATTGATTATTTTAGCAGACATTTTCACTATATAAGTATTCTAAATACTGATTTAGTAATTTTGTAAAGTTTTCCATGCCTGTGCATACAATGAAAGCACAGTCATAACCTGGCACAACCAGGGCTCTTGTTGGTAATTTTGGGGCAGAGCCTACTTATACAGCATTGTAAATACTGACAACCCACTTTAGAATCTTCACCACTTCCTTTTTTCAGGAGACAAGCAGCTGCTACCTTCTGCAATAAATGAAAGACGCCACTAGGTACCTAACACATTTTAATAACTGGCTTCCATTTCCCTCTGTTATTTTCTTTCCTTTATATTTCAGGGTAACTTTTGCATAATTTTTCATTAGAAATTGATTGCGAGTATTGAGCAGGCCTTCCTTTTTTCCATTGCATCTTTGAAAAGAAAACATATACTACAGTTTTATACCTTTGATAACTACTTAACAGCTCTCATACTACTATAACAGCTTTGATAACTACTGTTGCAAACTTAAAATAGATCAGTTATGTGGCACAATGATAGCAGAATACATATTTGTATTTGCCTTTTGCATTTAAAATTAAAAATTAAGTAGAGGTTAGCATTTCTGTATAACACCTTTCATACTAACCCTACAACTATTTAACACTTCTTATTGGTGTAATTTGTACTAATATAGTATTTACTGACACCATTGATAATGACACCATAAAACCGATATTGGTAAACAAAAGTTGTTAACACTTTAACAATTTTCATCAGTCTCACATAATGTCTACAGTTTCAGTTTCCTATCCTCATTTCCCATGATGACTTTATTTATAAATAATGTACTAAGTGGTAACTTACAGGACAGTCCCAGTAACAATCAACTCAGCACTAATCAACACTGACATATATGTCTCATACTTCTCTTGGTCATGTAATAATTTATAACTTTACATAGGAGTAAATATTGTGTATTTACTGTATAAGTGGACTGCCACTTTAATGGGAAAGCAGTGGACTGAATCAGCTATTCTCTCAAATACTATGTGCTGGAAGAGTAAGCTGGACACATGGTAGTAATAACAGGCTAATCTGTTTATCACCTTTACCATCATTTTCCTAACACCTATCTGGAAGTTAGTGAATGTGACACACATTACTTTTTTTTCAATAGCATAACTATTGATTCAGTATTTGGCTTGGTTGGTACAATGGCACCATTTTAAGCTGTGCCATTGCCATAACATCCACTGATTATTGAGTATTACCATTATGGGACTCCCAACAAGAGAGTGGCTTGGCTGGACTTCTTTTTTAGTGAGTGTGTCATAGATGAATAGTATTACTATCTAACATTTTCTTCTTCAGCAGGTTGAGGAAAGCCTTTCCACTGTATTTCCTGTTCATTCTCAGAGTCTCAATCATTCTACAGTCTTCTAGCTTCATTAGTTACCTATAATAGTCACAGTCAAAGAGCGCTAGGTTGGAAGGTATGTATAAGTCATAGCAACTAATTACCTAGAGGATGAAAACTCACCAGTTTTTATAAATAACAGATAATGATAATATGCCCATCATTACACCTCTATGTTAAAGCACTGCTTATTTTATTTTGGGTGGTCCTTATTGTATGGTTTTATTTTTTTTTTTTACATGTTTTGCAAATTCCCATTGCATAATTTAAATATATTCACATTAACAGAAGTAAAAGGAATGCCGTATCTTGGAGGCCTCATGGCTTTGCTGAAGCTATGTTTTGTTATTTATATTGATGCTTGCAGCTTGGCTTACCTTTGTGTTATACTTTGCATTTGATTCTAAATTCCACTCTGTGAAATTGTAAGGCCGTTTCTCTCATCTTGTTTTCCTTTTAATGCTATAATTTAACAGTCATCAAGACATTTCATTTTTTTTTTTGTTTCATTTTCAACTTTAAAGCATGGAACGCAAATTAAGTTGTGGTGTATTCCTTTGGAAACGCTAACAAAATGCAAGACAATGTAAGTTGTGACTTTTGAGAATATAAGTTAGGTGGACAAAGAGATTCATGATTAAAAACCGGATTAGCAAAAATTGTGTTTTTGCCATTATGAATAATTTGGATGCTTGCTTTCATAACTTGCAGGTGGAATCTGACTAAATTTGTAGAACTGGCCACCCCTTCTCTTTACTTTGCTTTAGAAATATATGCCCCTTGTGTTTAAAACTAAAGATTCAATGGGCCTCCTAAATAGTGAAAATAAGGGAGGTGATTCGCATGTAGCAGTCAGGATGATACTTCCTTTTGCTAGCCAACTTAATTTAGTAAAAAGACCGGTGAATTGTAACTGATTGGTATAGGCAATACAAATTACAACTATTTTCCTTCATTGGTTGCACACCCATTATGTCCGTTAGTATGGATGAAGTTTACATCTAATTGTAACAGATTGCTTTGTTTTGAAAAGAGGCCAATAGTTTGAAGAACACACCATCTTCATTTATTTGTCTAAGAATAAATGAGGAAAATCTTGCCTCTGAAATTACAGAAAAGTAACAAGCTCAGGCTGTAGACATTTATTCTCTATTCAGTCCTTATGTTGAGGAGAGTTAGGTCTTTACTAGACCTAAAGCAGAGCCACACAATAGAGTCAATGGGGTTAATTTGCTAAAGGCAAATAGATTGTGCACTTTGGAAAGTACAGTTGCTCCAGAGCTTAGTAAATGAGGTAAAGCTTCACTTTTGCAAATAATACCCAATCACGTGCAGGGAAAATAAAAAAACTGCATTTTTGCTTGCACATGATTTAATGATGAAAGTCAGCAGAGCTTCTGCGCATTCACTAAGCTCTTGCAAATGCACCGTCTATTTGCCATTAGTAAATCAACCCCAATGTGAGGGGAATCAGGAAATAACGAAGAGAGTTGTTGAGGCTGGTTTCCAGGAGAAATAAAGGTAGTAGGGTTTGGTTTCAAGCCTCCCCATGATAAAATATCAGTTTGGGAAACCACTGTGTTTTCATCTGTTTTTTATAAACATTACTTTTCGTACTATAACTAAAGTTCAGTGTTGGTGGATAAAACCCTAATATTTAATTGATCTCTTAAACTTCGACTAGCCACTAGATTATATTTAATAGTATAATCAAACATAACATTGGAAATTATGTACTTCCACAATGCTCCTGAATCTTCTTATTAGACGTTATGTTCATGCTCTTTTTATGATATGAATAACACTGAGAAAATTAAACCTGAACAATGCATAAATCTGAACATTTCTGCCTCTTGCGGGAGATTATGGATTATGAATATTGATTCTAAGTTGTAAAGTGCTCAGCACTCATCTACTGCTATGGCAAATTAATTCTGTGGAAATGAATAATATTCAGGACTTCATTAGTTAAACAGTGCTCAGTGAATGGGACATTGCTGCTGCTACTGCTGCTGCTGCTGCTGCAATATACTGTATATATATATTGAAATAAAAGGAACCATTTTCATTAGAAAATTATATTGTGATTGAAATAGTATATCAGGAGAGAAAAAAAGATTAATAACATAGTTTGATAACAAAAAAAAAAGATAGCATTACTCATATATTAAGTCAACTTATGGAATCCAAACAAATCTAATGAAATGTAACCATATATGTGCTAAAACTTTTAAATCATATTAGTAATACTGGAACCTCAAATGAGAGAGAGAGAGCCCATTTTTAATTAAACAAAGAGGCTAAAGAGTAAAAAGTAAAAAATGAACAGGAACTTTTTGTTTTATAGAAATATTAGACACAAATTCTTAGTGGCTACCATTAGCAGCAACTTTTATATATATATATATATATATATATATATATATATATATATATATATATATATATATATATATATATATATATATATAAAATAGAGTGCAATTTTGAATAGCAAAGATATCAGGAGGAAATGTAAAGATGGTAAGAATAACTTAATAATAATAATAAAAAAAAAAAAAAATGTAAATGTTAATGTGCATTAATTACACGTTATGTATGCTGTAAAAAGGCAGCCTACTCTTTTGAACGAGCCTAAAATTGGACCTGAGTATTTTTATATCACAACGCCCCATTACGAACCTGAAAAAACAGGTGTGTTCAGAAAATGTATTGCAGTGTGATTCATATTAGGTGGTACCGCAGGGCGTACAATTGGTGTAAATAAGCCCTAAAACATTCTTACTTGTGCATTGAGACTTTTGTCTCTGTGTCTTTCATATCTAATGTATGAACCGTAAAATGCAGGAGTCATGGATGGCAATACCAAAATCACAGGAACTCATCACAACTAGTAATAATAAAAATAGTCTAATTGGGGAGACATAGCCGCTTTCTGTTCATCAAACACAAACATTAACACTATCATCTCTCATTTTGATGTCACCTTTTGTCAAAACTGCCACATACACAGAACAGTAGGCCTCCTAGAAAAAGTTATGTACATGTCAAATATCCTTTACATTACAGGTGAGGGTTTTTTACATATTGCATTTTGACATAATCATTTTTTCGGTAATTTATGCCTATTACTCATTAAACAATTGTTCCACCTTGTTAAAGTTAACCTATACCAGATGAAAACCTCAGTCCTCATACCATCCCCGCTGATCTTCGCCCCAATCTGCTACAACTACTAGATGGCTTTGGCCGTATTGTGCGGCCTAAAGGTCAATCCCCTTAAGTCCACAGCTCTAAACATTACTATATCCCCCCACTGAGTTATCCCAAATACAGGAAGCTTTGCCATTCCCTTGGTTTCCCTTCTCAATTCCCTACCTTGGCATACTACCTCTGAAATTCCCCTATGGGTAGCTGTGGAATCAGTTGAATGAGATCCCTTTTCTGTTGCTAACCTTCTTGTGGCTTCAGCCCTCTGATCGTCGCACCATACAAAACCCCATCACGATCCACGCCTTTACCCTTTGGGATCGCATTAAGTCAAACCATGCCCTCCAAACTCCCTATAACCCATTGTTATTCTTCCCCCACAATCCTGCTTTCTATTCTGCTTGGACTTCTCCATCATCTTTTTCAGCTTGGTCGTCAGCCAACCTTACCTGAGCCCATACATTTATGACCTCCTCTGGAATTATGCCATTCCCTTCTCTTAGTGAATCACATGATATCTCTCCATCTGAAATGTTTTGTTACCTTCAAATCAAGCGCTTCCTCACACCATTGCTACTGAAGGACTCCTCTGCCCCCTCACTGTATCTCTTCGAACAGGCATGCAAAAATTACCCCAACCTATGGGGCCTCATCTCTTCTCTATACTCTCAGCTTCTACACACTAATACCTCCTCTGCCCCCTCCTATGTCACTAAGTGGGAGAGAGACCTAGGAACAACGTTTGGGGAGCTGACTAGAATCACATCTAGCAAGCCACTAAGTCCTCCTCACAGAATATTGTGGCGCTAGAGACCAATAATAAAGTTCTAACGCGCTCGTATTTGGTCCCCACAAGGCTCGCCAAATACATTCCACATTATTCCTCTAACTGTTTTCTAGGCTGTGTGGCTGAGAGCTCCTTCCTCCATATTTGATGGATGTGTCTTCCGAGCTTTCTGGAATTAAGTGTTTAACATCCTATCTACGCTTTTTTCCATGCCTGTTACTCCAGACCCAGCTGTTGCACTTTTGAACCAAAACCCCTCCCGTAATTGTTCCAAAATTCAAGCTCCTACCGCAGATCACAACAGCGGCCAAACAAGTTATAGCTAAGGTTTGGAAAACCCCTACACTCTATACAAGAAATAAGAAAACCTCAGCCCTCATATAAAGCCTTTAAGATGTTCACATATTGAACATATATATCAATATCTCATAGACACACAATGATGCAGAATAGGTGTGATAAGCTATTTAATTTTCAGTCAGAGACATTCAGAAGGTAACTGTAGGGAGGGGAGGGGCAAAGTGAAAGGGTGGCACAGAGATGGGGACACAGTGGCAGGAGGAGCACAGTGATGGGTTACACAAAGATTGTGATGAGGACAAAGTGACACAGTAATGAGGGACACAGTGACAGGAAGAGTACAGTGATGGGGGACACAGTGTTGAGGGGTACAGTGATGAGGGACACAGTGTTGAGGGATACAGTGATGGGGGACACAATAATGGGGACACAGTGATGGGAGTACAGTGATGAGGGACACAGTGATAGGGGGAGAACAGTGATGGGGAGGCACAGTGGCAATGCTTATAGTCTGTTAATAGTTTGACCACATCCACTTAGGGATCTACATCCATAGCATGCTGCAGGTCCCTTTCTTTCTAAAGTGTCCCTTGCTGTCAAGTTCGCAGGTATGGGGGAGAGGGTGGCGAGAGGATGTGGCGGGGGGCAGCAAAATGCACCTTTTGCCTGTGTAGACAAAAATCCTTGCACCGACCCTGACTGTAGTACTACTATGCGACACCTAGTATGTGACACCATACTACAAACTTCACAGCCTTCAGTTAGGCATGTGTTGGTTGATTTTCTAAATGACTACTCCAGGAATATTGTACCTAGCAAAGTGGGTGCCGGTGCCCACTTTGAAAAGTGAAAGCCAGTGCATAAAGTGAAGCTGTTGCCACTTTGAATACACAGTCGTGCTAGAAAAAAATCTTTTTTTTTTCCCTCACACTTGACTGGGTACTCAAAATAAATACAAAATAAACACAAAAGTCAACCCTAATAAGGTGCCCTGAGTCATAAAAACCTAAATTAATTTTGACTGCAATAACTACTGTAAATGTAAACTTAGCAGTTGCAAAGGTTTATAGATTATCAGTGTGCCTTAAACCCACACATACAAGGAAGGAGCAGCTCAGCAAGCATTCATTTCTATTCGGTTATCATAAAAATCATAACATATGTAGCCACATTCAGTATTAACGGAAATGAATGGAAATTGCATTCTGAACACAATGTCTTTTTGAGCCTTGTAGACACAGCATTTGATGAATCATTAGCCATTACCAGTATGCTCACGGCTGTGAACTATCTCAGCTTTTCTAGCTCAAATTTATATAGGATCTGATAAGTCAATAGAAACGATACTGCAAATGTAATTATATCTGGCAGCTTACTAAACTAAGATGTTTAAAAATAAACTGCTTAATGAATTTGTCACTGCAAGCAGTTACTGAATATAGAATAACCATGGATAAAAAATATAACATGTAAATGTCATTTAAAACACATATGTCTGGATAAATGGATTTTCAACTTTAGAGCCAATTGAAGTTTACCAAAAAGGAACGCATAGTAAACTATGGTACACATGTGGAGCACTGCGTATCGCGTTTGACCAAGCACTACTACATATTTACCCCATAGGGATCCATTTGTTTCATCTGTATGGTAGTGAATTGCTACTTTTTGTTATTATCAGCTTTTTTAGTAGTGAGACTGAGCTGTGTGATTAAGTTACTTAAACCAATCTGTTTCTGCATACACTAAACGATTGTTACGCATCTTATATTTTTTTGATAGAAAGACTATTCTCTTGAGCTGGAAAGGAACCTCTGAGCCCACTATAGCCACCTGGCTGCAATTGACCAACAATAGCTTACCCCTATATAATCTTACTTTTGAGCTGCGAAAGAGACCTCTCCTCTTTGATAAAATATGGAGTGGATGGACATCCTCAGGCTCCAGAGACTAGTCTGTATTTCTGATATTTTCTTTTTCTTTTCCTTTACACATGAATAAGTGACCCAAAATATATAGTTATATCACTGCTATGTGTGATATTTTGAGGCTATAGCTGTATTTTTTTATGTATACCTTGATTGTGAGACTCAGGAGGCACAGTCTGGTTTGGTTGCTTAAATTCATGCTGCCTAACATAGGACTACAAATTGTTTCTGCTATGTAGACCCAGAAGGTGGATGACAAACATCTAGTCTAGAAACTACGGGCCTTCACCTATTTCTCTAGAAGAAAAGGGCACAATTTCTTACTTTTCCTAGGGTAGATAGACAAATACTGTAAATGCCAGCACAAACACACCTGAAATCAGCTTTCTTTGGCCAATATGCACCCAGTTCATATGAAATATCTTAAATTACTACACTATAATTAAAAACTTAAAATAGCTTAGAAATAGTTAAATCTCTTTAAAATGTTCTAGAACAAAGCAGTTCATTCCGCTGTCACTTGGTTTGTTTTCATACATGTTCATTGTTTTGTGGCCTTGTTCCTGATTCTTCATTTCATTATTTCTTATTTGTTTTCAGTTGACATGTGGTCAGTGGGTTGCATCATGGGAGAAATGATTAAAGGTGCTGTGTTGTTTCCTGGCACTGATCGTATCCTTCCAGAAATCCATGTACCGCTGACTGCCAGCTGCTCAGTTTGTGCTGTAACTAGAACAGATCTGAAGAATCCTTGGGGACATTAAATTTGTCTGTTTTGCTTTGTATTATTTTCCATATCTGTGATAGAGAGTCTGATGAATGCAGAGGTCCTTTTAGTGGTTCTATGGATGCTTTAGGTGATGTTAAAGATAACGATTCTTCTCATAACAATGCCAAAAAATGAACATCAGAAGGGGTTTATATGCCCTTCTTCTACCTTGAAGCTCTTAAGAAAGTAGCAATTCCTGCAGGACAGAAATTTTCTTCTTGTTACCAATTCTCTTCTGTATGTTGTTGTGAAGGCAGCTCCCGTGAAGCATCAGGGCTTATGTGTTTCCATTTTTTTTTTTGTAGCTAATCATGATGTGCTCTATCCCCCAAAAGCAGTAAGGTCATTCTGGTCATTAAGTAACCTTTATAGCTTTAGAACATTTGTACTGCTGATGAGACTTACTTTAATGCTGCAATACCAAGTATAATTCATTTGAATCTTGTAGCTTCATATATTGATTCAAGTGGTAGCTTTAGTATTTGTGCATTGTTTGGAACTCGGAGGGATGCTACATTTAAGCAGTTTTGCCTGCCAAGTGCATAAATGTATAGCTTTAGAAAAAAAGGGTGAATGGGGAGTATATTGCTAGAATCGGCCCAGTCACACGTTACTATTTTTGTGCACAGAATTTAGAGGTAGCGCATTAAACCCACATAATTAAAAACTATCAATATTATTATTATTATTATACAGGATTTATATAGCGCCGACAGTTTACGCAGCGCTTTACAACATTAGGGCAGACAGTACAAGTACAATACAATTCAAAACAGGAGGAATCAGAGGGCTCTGCTCGTTATAGCTTACAATCTAGGAGGGAGGGTCAAGTTATACAAAAGGGTAATAGCTGTGGGGGATGAGCTAATGGAAAAAATAGTGCAGTTGTTAGATGGAGGCAGGATAGGCTTCTCTGAAGAGGAAAGTTATCAGGGATCGCCTAAAAGTGGATACATTTGCAGACAGTCTGACAGATTGGGGTAGGGAATTCCAGAGGATGGGCGAGGCTCGGGAGAAGTCCTGGAGGCGGATATGGGAGGAGCTGATGAGGGAGCTAGAGAGCAGGAGATCTTGGGAGGAACGGAGATGGCGTTTAGGTTGGTATTTTTTTTGACTAGGTTAATGATGTAGCTGGGGGCACAGTTGTGGATGGCTTTGTAACTTATTGTTAGTATTTTGAATTTAATTAGTTGGGCGAGTAGTAGCCAATGGAGGGATTGGCAGAGAGGGGTAGCAGACACTGAGCGGTTTGTAAGGTGGATGAATCTGGCAGCAGCATTCATGATGGACTGAAGGGGGATAGTCTATTTAAAGGTAAGCCAATGAGGAGTGAGTTGCAGTAGTCAAGGCGAGAGATAACCAGGGAGTGAATCAGGAGCTTTGTGGTTTCATTGGTTAGAAAGGGACAAAGGGACGTAGTTTAGAGATGTTGCGGAGGTTGAGGCGGCAAGCTTTGGAAAGTGATTGGATGTGGGGCTGAAAGGAGAGTTCAGAATCTAGGATAACACCTAGCACCCTGACATGTGGGGACGGGTGGATGGTTTTGCCATTGCTCTTCACAGAGAAGTCAGGGGAGAAGGCATGTGGGGGAGGAAATATTATGAGCTCGGTTTTGGACAAGTTGAGTTTGAGGAAGTGGTGTGACATCCATACAGATATGTCGGTTAGTAAGTTAGTGATGCGTGAGGAGACTGATGGAGTGAGTTGAGGGGTGGAGAGATAGATTTGTGTGTCATCAGCATAGAAATGATATTGAAAGCCGTGAGAGGTGACCCAGGGAAGAGGTGTAGATTGAAAATAAAAGAGGTCCAAGAACAGAACCTTGGGGGACCCCGACAGAGAAGGGAAGAGGAGTGGAGGAAGTAGAATTGTAAGTGACACTGAAGGTGCGTTGGGATAGGTAGGATGAGAGCCACTGAAGAGCACAGTCACAGAGACCGAGGGAGTAAAGTTTTTCGAGGAGGAGGGGGTGGTCAACCGTGTCAAAGGCAGCTGAAAGATCCAGAAGTAGGAGTACAGAATAGTGTCCGTTGGTTTTTGCAGTTAGTAGGTCATTTGTGAGTTTTAAAAGAGCAGTTTCTGTGGAGTGTTGAGAGCGAAATCCAGATTGAAGGGGATCAAGAAGGTTGTTTTTAATGAGGTGGTCACTCAGTTGGTTGTAAACCAGGCGTTCAAGGAGTTTAGAGGAAAAGGGGAGCAAGGAGATAGGGCGTAGGTTGTTAAGATTGGTAGGGTCCAAGGACGGCTTTTTGAGTATGGGAGTGACCAGTGCATGTTTTAGAGCATCGGGGAAGACGCCAGAGGTGAGGGAGAGATTGAAGATGTGGGTTAGAGAGTGTAGGATGGGGTCAGAGGGTGACTGTAGCATTTGAGAGGGAATAGGGTCCAGGGGACAGGTGGTTAGGTGGGCAATAGAAAGGAGTTTAGCAACTTCGTCTGGAGTAGCAGATTTGAATAGGGGGAGTGTCAGTTGTATCTGTTGACATGGGGTCCTAGCTGGGGGAGATACCTGTAGAGTGGAGATTTCATCACGGATTGTATCAATCTTGTTTTTGAAGTGATTAGCGATTTCCTGGGCAGTGAGTAAGTCAGTGGGGGGAGGCGGTGGAGGACAAAGTAGAGAGTTGAAGGTAGAGAAGAGTTTGCGGGGATTGGATGAGAAGGTGTTAATAAGAGTTGTAAAATAGGTTTGCTTGGCAGTGTGGAGGAAAGAATAGTATTTTTGGAGGGCAGATTTGTATTGGTTGAAGTCTTTGAGAGACTTAGTCTTGTGCCACAGACGCTCAAGAGCGCGACTACGTTTTTTGAGAATTTTAGTGTCATCTGTTTGCCAGTGTTGTAGGGGTCGAGGCCTGATTCTGCGTGTATTGAGGGGAGCGAGCTTGTCCAGGGTGGAGGACAGAGATTTATTGTAGATGGACATGGCTTGGTTGGGGCAGGACAGGGGAGAGATTTTGTCATAGAGGTGGTCGGTAGCAGAATAGAGGAGAGAGGAGTTGAAGTTGTACCTATTGCTTCAGGTCAAATGAAGAGGTTAGACTAAGAAGTTTAGAAGTAGCAGGAGTGTTTGTATTAGCAGGGATGTTGAAATCACCGAGAAGGATTGTGGGAATATCTGAAGAGAGAAAGTAGGGTAGCCAGGCAGAAAACTCATCATGGAAAGTCGATAATGGTCCAGGGGGCCGGTAGATCACAGCAATTCTTAGGGAAGTAGGAGAAAATAGACGTATACAGTGGGCTTCGAATGATGAGAGTGAAAAAGAGGGAGGAGGGTGAATAACCTGGAAGGTGCTCTGGGGGGATAGGAGGAATCCCACTCTACCTCCCTTGCGTCCATTAGGCCTGGGGTAGTGAGTCCAGTGAAGGCCACCCTGGGAGAGGGAAGCAGGAGAAGGGGTGTCATATTCGTTGAGCCAGGTTTCTGTGAGAGCAAGTAGATTAAAGGAATTAGTGACAAAGAGGTCGTGAACAGCAGTGAGTTTGTTGCAGACAGAGCGGGCGTTCCAGAGGGCGCAGGAGAGAGGGAGGCTGGTGTTGGCAAGAAGAGGAATGGAGACTAAATTGTGTAGATTGCGACTACTGTCAGAGGGTGTAGGGTGATGGGTGTGTTGGGCACAGTTAAATAAAGGGGGCCCAGGGTTTGGGGAAATATCTCCAGCGATTAGGAGAAGCAGAAGAGTGAGGGAGGTAATATGAGAATATGATTTGTATGAGGGGACATGCTTCAGTATCCTGGGGGGTATGTTAGCAAGTGGGCTTAGAGTTAGAAAGAGGTGATGAGTGCAGTAATAGGGGGAGGGGAGAAGTGAGGGTGATATGTACAGATTGTGGGGTGGAGCAGAGGGATGAAGAAAAGAGAGTTTGAGGAGAGAGGCAGCAATTGTGAAAAGGAGGAGAGGTAAAGAGTGCATGTTTCAGAGAGGAAGATGATAAAATTAGGAAATGGGGTCACCTGCAGTCTTTTATAGTTTGCTTTGTGCAAATCGCTGAAGTGCAAGAGCAGAAGTGCCACTTATTTAAAGAACCCCACTTCTTTGGAAGAACCCCACTTCTTTGGAAGAACCCCCTGCATGTGCAGCCCCCTGTATGTGTTCCCCCGTAAGGAAGGCCTTGTTTTTATACTGTGTGTTGGGTGTGTGTTGAATCTGGCAATTAATCAATTAGGAGGGCATATTGGCAACACAGCTAGCAGGGCATAACTTTCACACCACAATCAAACTGCAAGGGGACTAAAAGGCCAAAATGGTAAAGATAAGGCAACCCATAATTTAGGTAAGACTTAATGGCTAAATAAACATTGAAATAATGTGAGCATGGCTACAGATGGAGTTGAAACAGTGGTGACAAACAGAATTACCAAATAAGCTTTTTTACAGTCATGCAATATTCAGTTTTAAGGTATGTGGAGGTATAAACGCAGGTTTACCAAATAAGCTTTTTTGCAGTCATGCAATATTCAGTTTTAAGGTATGTGGAGGTATAAACGCAGGTTTACCAAATAAGCTTTTTTGCAGTCATGCAATATTCAGTTTTAAGGTATGTGGAGGTATAAACGCAGGTTTACCAAATAAGCTTTTTTGCAGTCATGCAATATTCAGTTTTAAGGTATGTGGAGGTATAAACGCAGGTTTACCTGTGAAGAGAGAAGAAGATGTTCAGATGGATGGTGCAAGAGCAGAAGTGCCACTTATTTAAAGAACCCCACTTCTTTGGAAGAACCCCCTGTATGTGCAGCCCCCTGTATGTGATAATTAATTAAAAACTATCAATACAGGCATACCCCACTTTTAAGTACACAATGAGGTTTATTTACTAAAGCTGAAAAGTGCAAAATCAGGCTCACTTCTGCATAGAAACCAATGAGCTTCTAACTCCAGCTTGTTCGATTAAGCTTTGGTAATAAAACCTGGAAGCTGATTGGTTTCTATGCAGAAGTGAGCCTGATTTTACACTTTCCAGCTTTAGTAAATAAACCCCATTGTGTACTTAAAAGTGGGGTATGCCTGTAAATGGTGTATTACATGCTATTCATACTCACTCAGTCGATATGGGATTCATTTTCTGTATTCTGCAAAAAAACTGGTTGATCCTGTTATTCTCTGTCTGCCCTTCTGTCCATGTCCCTACTGCAGTTGGGGATTTTGCAGAGCAGTGTTGGCAGTTTACACATGCTCAGTTTTTAGTGTATTTTCTGCCTGAACATATCAAATCTGAGCAACACATGTGACTATAGAGTCACACATGTGGGTGTATAGACAGTGGAAATGACAGCCCACTCCCTCCCTCCTCTTCCATGCCCACTAAACAGCTAAACACAATGGGGGTGCAAAATTACATCTTGATTGATGGAGGCTTCACCCCCCATGTTACTTTAAGACACAGGCTGGAGGGGCGTGACATAGCCTGTGAGTGGCAGAAATGTACCCACACCATGACATAAAATAATAAAGATTTAATTTCAAATATATATTTGTATGACAATTTAAAAGTTTATTGCTATTAATTATTTATTTTTACTTTGTAACCCAAAGGCTGTTTTTATTTTGAATGTGACCAGCAACAGAGGACTAGATGCTACTCCTATTACTTTTTTCCTACAGACAGGCAGGGAAAGAGCTGTGTCATGTGACAGCTGTATATCAATTAGGAAAAAGGTACTTAAAGAGGAGGTTCAGCCTCCCTACAAAAATTTAAAGTCAGCATATACAAATACTGCAGCTTTTGACTTTTAATATATGGACACTTACCTGTCCAGGGAGCCTGCAATATCGGCACCCTAGCCGATCTTCGCATTGGGTGTCAGGTGCAGCCACTGCCATTCCTGTTAGGGGGACTTGGCAGTGAACCCTTTCAGCCTCACAGCCAGTTTCCTACTGCGCATGCGTGAAGCGCGTTGTGCTTTCTAATTGCACCAGCAGCAGAGGCAGGAGGAGGTAGACAAACTTCCGAGAGATGGCGCCTCTGCTCCATCTCACGGAAGTGGGGAACGGTACCTGTCAAAAACAGGTACTCATTCCCCTCCCCCCTGAAAGGCCCCAAAGGTGGTACCAGAGGGGGGGAAAGACGGATAAGCGGAAGTTCCACTTTTGAGTGGAACATCGCTTTTAAATTATTTTTTTTCATTAAAGTAACTACAGTGCCATCATCAACACACAAAAACAGAAGGGATAATGTAAATTAAATAGTGTGTGTTTAGTATCACTTAAGCAGAAGTCCAACCAAAAAGGGAAGTTCCACATTAACCTTCCTGGCGGTATTCCCAAGTGTGGCTCGGGGTGAATTTTCAGTACCAAAAGTGGTAACCCCGAGCCACACTCGGTATTGCATCGCAGGATCTAGGCAAAGTTACTTACCTTGTCCCCAGGATCTTGCGATGTCTCCCTGCTGTGTGTGCAAGCTGTGTCCTCCGCTTCATCTATCACAGTGTCCGGCTCCGTTCCCTGCGAACGTCGCGACGCATGGGGCACGGTGCCAAATTCAAAAAGTGAAAAACACACAATACTACAGTACACTGTAATCTTACAGATTACATTACTGTATCAAATTATTTCACATCCCTTTTGTCCCCAGTGCTTTGTCCAGTGCCCTGCATGCAGTTTTATATTATATATACTGTTCTTTCTGCCTGGAAACTGGAGATTGTCCATAGCAACCAAAAAGTGTCCCTTTACGTCAAAAGCAGTTTTAGACCAGCTCGAAAATAGTGATAATAAATTAGAATCACTTGCAGAATTGAGCGATAGTGATTTGTAGGGAAATTCGTCATCAAACACTGAAAGTAATGACAGCGACAATTCTGCAACTGAGCAAATTTCAGTGTTTTTGATTTGATTACATTATTGAATAAACTTTATTATTATTATATTATTTTTTGTTATAATTATTTATAGTTATTTATTATATTATAATTTATGATTTCGTGTTTCAAACTTTATCATGCCCGGGATGTCTACTAGACTCTTGTTTGGAAAGATTTAAGTGTGGTATTCCTAAGAATTACAGGCCTACAATATAAAATGCCAAATTTCCATGCAAAACAATTGTACCGCTTTGAGCATCAAAAATCGGACATAATCATACCGCCAGGGAGGTTAAGGCCTCTTCCCCCCTTTTCACAGTCTTCTCACAGGGGAGCTAGCGATTGGAGCGGAAATTCTCTCCCCCACTTCTCACTATCTTCTGGGTCACATCACAGGCTCCAGAAGACTGCAGATAATATGGAAAGGAGATAGCGGGCAATAAAGGGAGAGAGGTCGGCTTAAGTACATCCCTGCTGTTTTTTTTTCCTCTTGATCAAAATGTATTTAGGCATCGCAGTAAAATCACTTATTCTTTCCTCTCAATGATGAGTGCCCACCCCCTACTATCCATGGTGTTGGCTAAAGGGATGGGAGACATTTTTTTTTTTTAAGGATACACAAGAGATATGTTCACAGTGATATGGAATGGAGGTTTACTTATTCACTGTATGTAGAATGTTTACTATAGGCCTGAATGGGTATTAGGGAGGGATGGTATAGGGGATGGAAGAGTGTGACTATAAGGTAAGGGATGGGAAAGGGGATAGGCAAGGGAGGGAATAGGGAGAAGGATGAAAGTATTTTTCTCTTTCTTTTATCCAAATGTCACTATTGGATTGATTTTCTTTTCTTATTTTGTTTCACGTTACAACACATGAAGTAGGGGTGGGTGAGAGATGGAGGTGGGAGAAGGAAGGGGGTAAGGGGGTGAGAATGAGAGGCGAGGTATAGGTGTAAGGACCTGGCAGTCACTAGATCTTTCTTGGTGAAAATTGGTTGGATCATATACCCTCAGATTTAGGGAGAGCACACCTCTCCAATTGTCCCTATCCTCCGTTTTAAGAAATAATTACGGTTTCTATGATAAATGTACAGGGTTCTAGGAACACACTTGTCTATATGTTTGGTATAGTCTTGTTTTTTTTTTTTATTGTAGCATGTTTGAGGTTTAATTGTTCCTTTTGGGCTGTCTTTTCTAATGTATTTATTTATAAACTATTTAAAATGAATAAAATAATTTAAATCAGCAGCTACAGTTTTTGTAGATGCTGACTTTTAATTTTTACACAGGAGACTAGAGCTCCTCTTAAAATTTAGCAGCCTGTTAATTTTGAATGGGCTACCAATATACCAGAACAGAAATTTTTTTTAGGGTTTGCTTACATTGTCCTCCTGTACAAATAGAGTATGGTATCTGCATAAAATAGAATACAATACAATTGCTTCACCATCATAAAATTGATGCCAAGTCCCATTATTTCTGTCCAGGACTGTACCCAAAGGCATGCAAAGCCATGCAGGCAGCACTCCATACTCCCTCCGATAAGTTTCACCCCAGAACTGGCTTAAAGTGTATGTCCACTTTTGCAGTAAAATTTTAGAAAAACACAATATGTGGGTTTGTTCTATGTTTCTATTCACACAGCTCTCCCCCCACCTTCAAAAAAAGTGGTGGAACCCCTGCCTGTCTGTCCCTGCCTAAAACAATATAGGCACACATAGGACATGCCAGGAGCTAGTAAAAGCAGGTGGTTGAGCACTGCCCCCGACCCCTCACTTAAACTAGGACATGCAGCTGCTCAAAGCTGTGCACATGCTTTGCTTCACAGCTGCAGCAAGTATTAGATGGCACCTCACTTTTGGCAGTTGGTATCACCACTAAACATGGCCAATTCAAGTGAATGGGGCTACGTTATAGCCGCCCTGCAACTGTGTACAGAGCAAGCAGTAGCAGTACAGTGGTTCATCATTTTGAGGGTTACAGTAGGTGGAGGATCGCTTTTCAGAGGAGTAGCAGTATAGCGACATGTGTCAACAAGCCCTTAAAAATAAAAAAAATTTTTAAAAAATGCTGTAAAAATAAAACAGGAATAACTACAGTTGTCCCAGATTATTAATCTGTGCCTTTGTTTTAAAGCAGCTTGTTTTGGAATTTCTAATGCTACTAAAAAGCATCAGAGGTTTTTCAGCCTTTCATCCCAAAGCTAATTTCACCCAACCCTTCCTGCACTGATTTCACCGGAGCTCTCTGCTTATAAATTTGATGCCTAGATCAGTGGAGCCTCTGTCCCTGGTGACCTCTTACTAGACTGATACAGCAGTGGCTTGAGGGTAATGGGCAATTGAGTCTGCTCACACCAAACAACTTCTTTGTTTATCTTCCCAGTGGATAGACCAGGCTGAGTAGGTGACATTTTGGTGATACCCGTGCATAGGGGAAAAAGCTGAAGGTTGACAGGCTGAGGAAGTCTTTTACATGCTCAGATAGTGTCAGAGGTTCCACCACTGATTGCTTAGAAATCGAGGCACAGATTGATAAAAAAAAGAAAAAAAAGAAAATCTAAAGCCAGCCATAAATGGAGCGATTTTCTTTCCTGCAATCACAGGGACTCACGACCGGGAGAACACACAGTGATTATTGCTAGCAGCTATAGCCACTGGCAATATTTCACATGAAAAATGCTACAGGCTACTTGTACCCAAGTTGATCGATCAATCAACCTTGCAGGATTTAAAAAAGAATAAATAAATAACACAGCAGTTTAAGTGTGGCTCCCTATCTTTTCAATAGTTAGTTGGACGCCAGCACCATGCTGCATTAGATTCACCAAATTTCTTACATGTTGGTACAGGGAACAGTGCTCTATGGGTTTCCTTAGTGTTGCAGTATTTTTGCTTGCGCATGATCGAATGATGGAAGTCAGTAGAGCGTTAGACACCCTCTATTGGCACTGTTTATTTCTCGCTCTGATCCCCACAGTGGCACAGTCAAAACCTTGGGACTTTTAGGGGAACACATGACACACCCCCTCTACACCATAATGCAGCACTTGGGGCACGTGAGGCCTGTTTTGAAGGCCCGAGTTCTGTCATGTGGGGAAGGTGCCAAAAAGCGTAGGGCAGGTTTTGCCAACTAAGGGTTCTTACCAACAAATGTAGGGAAGGGGTGAAATATGGATACATCTGCAAACAGTTGATGAGACCAGGAGTACATGAGAAGAACACCACACACACACACACTATGGTAAGGGTATGCAAGACAAGGTGCAGAAAATGATAAACAAGGTCACTGTGATACAAGCCAAAGGGCTGGGATTGCATACTTAAAATGTTCACAAGATAGTTTAATAATTTCAAGCAGCTAGACAATTAGAAGATAATCTTAAATACCTACAGGAAGAGATGAACAACACCTAAGTGGAGGAGGCTGTAGAAACAAGGTGGAGGAGAGTGAAAACACATCTTGAGAGGTAGAAGAAATACTTCTCATTGAGGGAAGCCCAGGGAGGAGTGCATAGATGGGAGATAGTACAGTATGTGGGGCAAGTTCTCAGAAAGGAGAAACAAAATAAAATCCAGATATTTTTCATTATAACAACTTATTTGCTAATAGAGCCACTTTTAGGCCCTATCAGTGATGTCTGCTTGTACAATCCTGAAAGATTCAGTAGAGATGTATGCTTTGAGTATAGCTTTTGACTGCATACATAATGCATACGCATCATCGGAGAGATTTTTTGTGAGTGCAGGTGCCAGAACTTAGTAGAACATTGCTTAATTGATAGCAGTATTCTACGTAATGCATCTACACACCAGCTTCCTGTTAAAAGAATTAGGTTATAGAGAAATGAGTTACTTGTTTAAATACTGAATACAAATGTAATTTTTTTTTCAAATATTTCATGAAAAAGGTACATTAGTGACATTTTATGAAAAAGGGACATGCATTAGTGAAAAATTTGGCTGTTTACCTATAATTGTGTATATTTAATGCCTTGA
Organism: Aquarana catesbeiana; assembly: GCF_042186555.1. Lineage (NCBI taxonomy): Eukaryota > Metazoa > Chordata > Amphibia > Anura > Ranidae > Aquarana > Aquarana catesbeiana. The sequence goes on from NC_133324.1 coordinate 614,972,855, forward strand.
TCTATAAAGAAGTTTTCCGGTACTGGCAAGCTGTTTCTTCAACGATTATAAACAAACCCGTTGAACAAACTGAACTAGAGAAAGACATGTGAGATGTTTACATACACATATATATTATAGATCACCAAGACCAGATCTTTGTTTAAACATGGCATTTGGTATTTTACTGAGCCTTTTCCCCAGCACGAAAATGTAAATGTGCCTATATTTCAGTTCTGTAACCCACCTGAAGTCTCAAGCTGTTCAATGGATTTGTTTTTTGGAGAGAAGAAGAATGGGTTCCATTTTTATACAGACAGAGGGTTTTTGTCCTGCAGGAATACTGCAATCCACTAACTAATGTCCTTTACAAGCTATAGACTTCTGTTCAAGTGCTTCAGTTCATCAGCAGAATTTCAGAGCTCAAGGTTAATATCTCATGCTTTTCACGAGTGTCTTGGCAACCACTTCCACCCACATGCATTCATTTGTCTACAGAGGATGTACACTTGAAAACTTAGAGCTCCATCTTCTGTTCACATTGTAAAACACAATGGTCTTATATGAGATCTCAAGTACACGTGGGCTTTTACATGTATTATCAATAATAAGCACTATAGTTTTTTAACATCAAACCCTTATTCATTTGCGGTATTTTTTTTTTTTAAGGAAATCACATTTATCATAGTTAATGCATATAATAGGGTAAAGCATTATGCATATATTTATAGAATAAATCTACTAGAGATTAAAAAATAATGCAAATGTGCTTTGATGATTTTGTTGTGATGTCATGAGTACATATTCATGAGTATGTATGTAAAATTAGGCAATGATGATTCTATATGTAGCATCCATTCGAATTTCAGCATACAAGGAATGGGCAGAAGCAATATTTTATGTTTCCATGGCACTGATAGTATTGGAAGGGTTAACATTTTTTTTTTCCTCGAATTTATTTTTTTACCATTAAGCATACATTGCTCTTAAAATTCTGTCATATTATGATACTTTGAAGAATCTCCCAGCAAGTTACTTCCACTGTGCACCAAAAACCATTCTTAAAGTGGGGTTCCACCCAAAAAAACAAAAATACATGAAAAATCCTAAAAAAAACAAAAAACAAAAAAAATTTGGATTTTTTTTTTAACTTACCTCTAAATGCCTGTTGTTAGGGGGTCCCTCGTAGTCTGCTCCTTCCAGTGCCTGGGCTGGTGACATCACTTCCCCCTCGGCACAGGAAGGGCTCCGCTCTGCTCCCTCCCTCCTGTCAATCATCTGGGACCCATTACAGGTCCCAGGTGACTGAGCGGCCAATCACGGTGCGCTTGGCGCTCGCGCATGCGCAGTGGGTGCCAGGCTGTGAAGCCACAGCCCGGCGCCCACAGTAGCAATGCCGGCGCCGCTGAATGGAGGGGGAGACGAGCGGGGCTTCGATCCCCCGCATCGCTGGACCCAGGGACAGGTAAGTGTCCAATTAAAAGTCAGCAGCTGCAGTATTTGTATCTGCTGACTTTTAATTTTTTTTTTTTTTTTTACTGGACCCCCTGGGTGGAACTCCTCTTTAAGTTGGCATCCACCCCCCCCCCCCTGCTTTTCTTGCTGCTCGTTTACCTAGTTGGGATTTAGGAGCCACAGAATATCAATTTAATTTGTAAAAATAAAGTGTTTTTTTTTACCAACATTTCTTTTTGTTAAGCAGTGTTCCTGTAATATGTCTGGAACACTACCATACTGTGCAATAACAATCTGTTTACACCCTTGTAGAATGTGGAAGGCTGAGGTAAGCTTAACCTCTGATATATGTTTTCACCAATAATAGAGATTTGTAAATCAGCTGTTAAAAATTGCATCCAATACCTTTATAACACATGACGCTGGTTCCTCTTTGATAAATCAAGTGATATCATCATATCTTATTGATTGATAGTTTTCCAAAAATCACTTAATATGCCACATCTCCTTTTTGATATCACATATTGTATTGTGTCGAATTCTCAAAGCACACTGCTGAAGGTCTCTAGGGCTTAAATCAGTATGGTAGGGGTCCTCATGCTTGGTGGGTCTTTACAATGGAGATACCAGCCCGAATGTCATTATAAACTTCATTTTTCATTTCTGAATGAAAAATAAAACTGTATAAAAAAGAACATTGACTTTTTTTTTTAGCCTAGGTTCATATATATGCGGCATGTTTGAGTACAGCAGCCCATTCATTTGAATGGGCTGCTGGAAGTCCCCAACCCTTTTTTTTTTTTTAAACCACGCTACACCAAGTCACATGGTGCCGCAGCACTATGTGATTTGGCGCATCCAAAAATTGCAGATACATGGAGGTGCTGTCATTAAGAATTAATTTATGCCAATGATTTCATTTATTAATAATGGCACGTGTTGGCTAAAGAGCAGCCTGTTTTGCCTGCGGGTCAGAAACACATGCAAATTTGCATACACAATCATGAACGTTCCTGACTTGCGCAAGTCTGAACCTTGCCTTAAGCCACCTGTCCCCAGTGAAATTTTTGCAAATGCTACCAAAAATCGCAAATGTAAGGCACTTGTAACCATCCACTGGTGAATGTTTATAAATATGTCCCTACGGTCCCGTTCACACTTGTGCGATGAAGGAATGCAAGCAAAATCATGCACATTCCCCTACCACACAAAAACGCGCATCCTTTTTTTAGCAGGCATCCTGCAGTGCCATTAATTTTTAATGGCACTTCAGTGCTCCTTACTAAAGTGCTTGATTGCCTTCATATGTCTTATGTTTCTATTTTTTTACGCATAAATATTTGATGACTCTGAGCCATTTAGAGCTATTATCGTCTATGCTTTTTTATTCATTGTTATTAGAGAAATTTTTCACACCTTAGGAGATGCCCTAAAGAAAATATATATAGTTATCTTTTAGTCTCTCAACAATTACAATGCCAATTCAAAAAATTTTATTTGATAATGTAAAGTGCAATGAAATATAAAGGAGTTATATAATAAATGAAAATTTATAAAAGGACATTTTTTTTAAATGCATTGATGAAAAAAAAAAAAAAAAAATATATATATATATATATATATATATATATATATATATATATATATATATATATATATATATATATTTTTTTTTTTTTTTTCTAAGTGCTATAGTCCAGTACCATATACCAGGCCCTATATTCTTTTGTCATCTGCCTTACAGAGTTATGCCCCGTACACACGGTCGGACATCGAACGGACATTCCGACAACAAAATCCATGGATTTTTTCCGACGGATGTTGGCTCAAACTTGTCTTGCATACACACGGTCACACAAAGTTGTTGGAAAATCCGATCGTTCTGAACGCGGTGACATAAAACACGTACGTCGGGACTATAAACGGGGCAGTATCCAATAGCTTTCATCTCTTAATTTATTCTGAGCATGCGTGGCACTTTGTGCATCGGATTTGTGTACACACGATCGAAATTTCCGACAACGGATTTTGTTGTCAGAAAATTTTATAGCAAGCTCTCAAACTTTGTGTGTCCGAATTTCCGATGGAAATGAGTGATGGAGCCTACATATGGTCGGAATTTCCCACAACAAGGTCCTATCACACATTTTCCGTCGAAAAATCCGACCGTGTGTACAGGGCATAAGAAAAAGGGCATGGAGGTTAATAGAGTAATACTACTACTACTTCATAGATGGTTTTACTTAAAATCTCATTCTGCATGGTGTATACGAGGGCAGCTTACTAAAGCTGCAGCAACAAAAGATAGTGATTGCTCATAAAAAACTCAATTTGCTTTTCCTAGTGCTGGTTTGTCAGTAAAGGTTAAAACATTATTAAGGTTTTCTTTCGATTTTAAACACTAGCTGAATGCTATTTTTAGGAAGTAAACAGTGAAAGCAGCATACACTGGTCCATGACTGCTTTCTTCCCATATTGCCATTATATAACATTGATTTCATAGGTGAGCAGACCCAGAGACCCATTATTGGGGTTGATTTACTAAAGGCAAACAGGCTGTGCACTTTGCAAAGTGCAGTTGCCCTCTGCGAGTGCAGTTGCTCCAGAGCTTAGTAAATGAGGTAAGGCTTTACTTTGCAAAGAGTACCCAATCATGACCAAAGAAAATTAAAAAAAATGCATTAATGCTTACACATGATTGGATGATGGCAGTCAGCAGAGTTTCTGCTCATTTACTAAGCTCTGGAGCAACTGCACTTGCAGAGGGCAATTGCATTTTGCAAAGTGCACAGTCTTTTTCCCTTTAGTAAATCAACCCCATTGTGTTGCAGTTTAACAACATGTAATTGATGTAGCTGCAGGTAATGATGTGTGGCACAGCCAGGGGCAAATGATGCCACCCTACCCTGGATAAATTTATTACAGTGATATGAGATTTAGTTTTTCTACAGTATTATATTTATTAAGCTTACAAAGCACAGCTTACCACATTGCATAATAAAATAAAATACATTTTCTGTACCCCATTGTTCCCCCTCAGGCTAAGTTCAAACTTGGGCAGTTTCTGAAAAGCAGTCTGCGGTAGATTGCTTTTCAGAAGGCGGCTAAGCAGCCTACGTCAGACGTTCATGAGGCGATCCGGCCACCTCCTGAATACCTTTTCTTTTCTATCTTTTTGTTGAATGGTAATTGTTAATGGGACTAAAGCACTGCAAGTGCATTTGGCTCACAGTTTCAGCAGAGCCTCATTGACTTGTATGGGCAAGGGGTTAGATTTACTCAAATTAAAGAGTGCAAAATCTGCTTTTAGTGTTTTTTTTTCTATTAAAGCTTATTTTGAACAAGATGAAGTTAGAAGCTGTTTGCCTACCATGGTCAGTTGCACCAGGTTTTCACAAATACCTCAATGGCAATTCTGTCATAGGGAATAAACTATTCAGTCTCAGGGAGTATGAGAAGACACAGGGCCACTCAATGAAACTGGTGGAGAAGCGGTTTAACTTTAAACTATGTATGGGGGTTTTTCACTGTCAGGGTGTTAAGGGTGTGGCATTCACTTCCACAATTGGTGGTGTCAGCATAAAGTATTGAAGTCAGCAGGAAGTAGTTTTGAAAAACTCTTGGTATCTTAGCGAGCACAGTATACAGAGATATGGGAAATGATTATGAACAAGCACACCTACACAGGTGTCACTGGATGAACTGGTGTCTTTATTCAACCTTACCAACTATGTAAATATGTAAGATTTTGCACTCTCCAGTTTTAGTAAATAAATCTGTCTCCTGTCAACTTGAAAGCTGCACAAAATTCGCAGCAGCTACGATACTGTGTACATGTGTGCAACCCCCTCCAGCTATATAGTAATTTTTAGGTAGGCAGTCAGAGATGGGGGGGTTAAAACTGGGGTAGATCCTCTGGTTTTTACCATTGTGTGACAGAGGCCTTAAAGAGGCTCAGGAAAAAGTCTAATTTTGTCTACTTACTCATGGATGGGGCTATTCAGTGATCCAACACTATCAGCCTATTAACATGCACGAAATAGCCTCTTGAATGTATGATCCCAGCTCTTAAACTAGCCATATTTTACATAGTTGCTGTCTATGCCTTCCTGTTCAGGTGACCTCCACACCCCCCCATTTCTTCTGCAGGCATCACATTTCAAGATATCACAGAGACAAGTAAGGAAAAACTCCTAAATGAGGCCACAGATAAAAATAAAACCTGACCGTAACAAAAAGAAATTGCTACAGTTAGGCTGACATCCAAGTTGTACAGTTTACATGCTTAAATAGTTTAAACTATTGCAATGCCTGCATTAAATCAACCACAGAGCTTGCATAACACATATTTGGCAGTAATTAAATGTTCATTTTAATTTAGATCCCTTTTTCTAGCAGGGGTATTTTTTTTCCCATTTGTGACCTCTGTGACTTTGACCAATTTTACAATTCCATTCTTTCAGATATTGTACTGTACCATCAAGACCTAAAAATGATATTTGAATGCAATCATTTGGGCTAAAAACCCAAGTGATGAGGTGGAGTGGTTGTTAAGGTGTTGCCTCTGATGCATATTTGGTTCTTTGAATATCAATAACTTCACCTACCCTATGGACCAGCCTGTCTCAACAAAGCTAATTGCAGAGTAAGACTGAAACTTAAAACAATCATATGGCTATCGTACATTTGCGGTGCAAATTAATGAGTTTAAGATTGTAAATTGAGTATGCCTCCTTTGTAAGTGGAAAACAGTTTGATTTTTTTCATATTGTTTCTTGCATAATTGCATACAGGTAATTTTGGGTTTTCTATTTCTTGACTATCTCTCAGGGACTTCATAAAACTCAACTCTAACTATTTGAAGAAAAAAAAAATTGAAAAGGGTTTTTAATTTCTGTTTGATGACTTTATGGTTATCTTTATGGCTGTATGTAACTGTGGTTGTCAGTCTTCACTTATACAGTACTGTCTCTTTCCACCAGGACAAGAAATGAGGTGAACAGGGGACAGGAAGGCAAAGATCCTTTTTGTTGTTATCTCTTTTTCCATTGCAGAGATTTTACATCACTTACTGTTCCTCTAATCCATATTATCATTCTGGATATAGGAAGTGAGGAAGAATCTCCCCAACGGAAACACAGACAGCATTTAAAAGGAACTTGTACTGTGGAAGCTACACCTAAAAAAGACAACAGAGGACAAAGGGCTAGTCACAATTATTCTCAGTAAGATGCACCCAAAAAATAGGGCTAGTTACAATTATTCCCAGTAGGCTCTCTGTCATATTCCTTGTTTTATAAATGTACCCTTTAACTGGTTTCTAGGGCTTTTTTCTGGAGACTTTTTTTCTACTCAAATGATTTCCTGTCAAGTATTTTCTTTGCACAACATGGAAGAAATACAATGGTTCTCAGCCCTATACATCAATTATGGGCTATTATCAGGGCATTTATTCTTACTGTAAATGAATCTATTTTATATTAATGAACAACAACATTTTCAACTGAGAATATGATAACTTTTAGTAGGGATCCAATACAATCATAGTTGTGCATTTCAGTTATGATATAAATGTTATATTAATATGTAATACTAAAAAAATGACTTATTGCCATATTACCAGTTTCATGTGTTAACTATACGGTATATTGGTTCAAAATGTTCATGAGGATGGGATATCTAAATTTTGCATTTGGCAAGTCTGTGGTGTTCCTAGAAATGTGAGCTATACATACTACTTTTATACCCAACCAGGGTAGTATGGTTTTGTGATGACTGCAGGTTTGAATAAGTGTCAGAACCTTTTGATGACACTAAGGAAAGCCAAATACATTGTTTTGTCTTTTATAAGCCTCTTCCTTCCTATTTTTATGGAATGGTTCAGTCATCACTGTGTTTGTCTCCCTGCTCCACCTGACTTGACCAGCATAGGGACAATTCCTTGTAAAAGTGCCCTAAGCACACACACACACACCACCAGGTTTTAGATTGGCTCTTGGATTGTTCACACTCAACATCATATGGAAAACCCTTGCTCTATAAGGTTGCATGAATACACTATTTGAATGGAAAGTCTGTTTTTTTCCTTGACTTGCATTTTCTAGATATTGATCAGTGGAACAAAGTTATAGAGCAACTGGGAACACCGTGTCCAGAGTTCATGAAAAAACTTCAACCAACGGTTAGGAATTATGTGGAAAATAGACCCAAATACGCTGGTCTCACATTCCCCAAACTTTTCCCAGATTCTCTATTTCCAGCAGATTCAGAGCATAATAAACTCAAAGGTAAGCAGTATGATTTTTTCTATTAGATCATTTATTATCTGAATTGCAGTAGTCATTTTCTCCACGCATTGTCCATTCTTAAAAACTCAATTTGACTTGTCTAAATTTCTTTTTATTTACTGCACTACATGCAAACAGAAACATTCCTTACTGCTTAATTTAATTCAATTGATTTTAGGCTACACTCCATGGGCAATGTGTTGAAAATAATAAGAAAAAACTCTCCACTTACTTGCATTGTGATCAACAAAAATCTGCCACAAAGATTGCAATACAAGACAATAGGGAAAATTTGATTGCTGCAATAAGCAAACAATAGTGGCTGTCAGGTGAGCTCCTGATATACCACACAAGTAGCTAGGTTTTATTTCATGGAGGGCAGTGCTCTGCGGCAATAGCAATGAAAAGTTTTTGAAAAGTTTTTTTGGGAGTTTTCTACAGGATCATCAGTACAGATGGATCTCTCACAAGTTCCAACAGTTCCTGTTTTCAGTAGCTTGCCTATACAAAGCCAGTCATTTAGCACTTAAATATCTTAATCTCAATGACATTTATTGGGGTGATGTTTAGCTGTTTTTAAGTGCCAATGTGATGTTTGCAAGGTTTGAAAAGTGTATGGGTTCAGAAATTAATAAAATGTGTTCAAAGCAACCGGAGAATATGGTGGCAAATATAGCAGCATTGGAAAATGTACAGTATGTGAGTTTTAGGGAAAACTGAATAAATATAGATGCCGACTTGATTTGGCATGTGGCTACCACATTTATTTGCACATGTTTGTAACTGAAACCTTTGTTTCTATTAGAATGTCATTTTGTAAAGAATGTGTAGAATGTAAAATATTAGAATGTAGTTTATATTAGGGATTCTAGTATGAGTGAGTGCTGGTAAATTTTGTAGTATAAATGCAATTCTTAAGTTCTTTTCTGCAACATGGAAAAACTATGAATATCTGGGTTTAGGTTAGCTTTAGATTAAATTAGGTTTTCACTGAAGTGCTTACTTAAGACACCTTGGATATTACTGCTACAGTGTGTCTGTAGTGCAGATATGCATGCATACATTAGTATGATACAGCTGTACATATTTGTGTGCAGTACAACCATTGTATAATTATTTTTTTTGTAAATGTATGGCTACCTTAAATTTGACCTTTTAGTTGATCAAAAGTGATTCAGAAGAGATCATACTAACAGCAGTGACAAATACTAACACTTCCTGGTGCCTGAAAGTATTTATTTTATTATCGGGGGACTCTGCATCCAACCTCCACATTGAACACCAGTATTTTTGAACTGACTCTGCCTACAATGACTTACTATTCTACTCCCATCTTCTCTCCCATTCAGAGCCTCATTTTGTCATGAAGACACCCATATTGGAATTATGATTGGTTAGGCAGAATATGAGGTCCTGGTAATAGTGAGGGCTTAAGACCCAGAGACTTCCCAGATCCACAGAAAAATAAGTTTTGCTGTAGAAATCATATATGCAGTTATTTTGACACTTACAACAGATTTACTAAAGGAGTAGAGCATGTTCACTTTACAGAGGGAATTTTTGCTTTGATGAATGAGGTAGAACTAAGTGAAAATTTACATTGCAAAGCATACCTACTGGTAATTATGTTCACTAAAGATTAAGAAAACGCAGTTTTTGCTCACACATCATTGGTTGATTGAAGTTAGCATTGCTTTTCCTTATTCTCTAACCCAAGAGAAAATTCACTCTGCAAAGTGAATATGCTCTACTGCCTTAGTAAATCAACCCCCATGCTAATGCCTATCAGTATCCTTAAGAGTGCAAGAATTGTCTGTATGCCATTCCTAATTCCAACATCCTGGACCACCAAAAAAGGAACACGGGGTTATTTACGAAAGGCAAATCCAGTTTGCATGGCAAGTGCAAACTACCAGTGCAAAATGCACTTGAAATTGCACTGAAAGTGCACTGGAAAGTGCAGATGCTGTAAATCTGAGGGGTAGATCTGAAATGAGGGGAAGCTCTGCTTATTTTATTATCCAATCATGTGCAAGCTAAAATGCTGTTTTTTTATTTTGCTTGCATGTCCCCCTCAGATCTACAGCAACCGCACTTCCAAGTGCACTTTCAGTGCAATTTCAAGTGCACTTTGCATTTGTAGTGCAAAGTGGATTTGCCTTTAATATATAACCCCCATAGTGTTAAAAAGAATCTGTGATGATGAAAATGCAGAAGCTGCCATTTCTGACTTAATTTTTAAAGGTGTAGGCTCTATATCTGTCATCCCAATTCTAGCTTCTCTATCTTGTCACTTAGCTTGAACAAGCATACGGACTTCACTGGCTTCATATTTGTTCTAGGTCAGTGATTCTCTAGGTAGTGAAGTCTGGATAAGCTTGGGAACCCCAGAGCCTGCATTGCAAAAAACAAATCAGCAATGACACCTCCCATATTTATTTTCAGGTTCAATTTAAAGTGGCTTTAAACCTCTGATGTGAAATGTGAACAAAGCATATCCCTCTATACTGTGTGTTTGTCTCAATTGTTTCATCTCTGTGTATCACTTGAGTCCAGTCACTTCACTGGGTATATGTAAGGGTTTACAACCACTTTAAGAATAAATTAAAGCAACACATAATGACATGCTGTAATTCTTGTTTTTATTTCAATGTACTTGTTTGTATCAGCATGCAGACTTTTCTAGGTACAAGGTCTAGGGCGCAGGGGTAAGTAGATGGAGAAGAGCATGAGAGAAATGGTAGACAGTAGTGGCCGGCAGAGATGTGTATGGGTGCAAATGCAGTTAGTGAGTGAGTGCACATGGTGCAGTGTTGGTTAGTTCAGAATCCAAGAGGTATTAATGGACAATACAGTGTACAACAGTCTGCAGAATGTAATATGCTGTATATAGCATATATATATATATATATATATATATATATATATATATATATATATATATATATATATATATATAAAATCATATATATATATAAACACATGAAGCCATAATATATGAAATGTTATGTGTCATTACAAGACAAAGGACCAATGTGTGGGTTTGTATAACATAGTGTTCCAAAACAGTGACTGCAGTATGTAGTATTTACCTATTGAGCTAATGTGAATTTTGCTACTACTTTTATTTATGCAGCTAGTCAAGCAAGAGACCTCTTATCAAAGATGCTTGTCATAGATCCAGCTAAAAGAATATCTGTTGATGAGGCATTACAGCACCCGTACATCAATGTATGGTATGACCCTGCGGAGGTGGAGGCGGTAAGACTTTTTTTTCTCATTTGTTGCTGAAACATAACAGAAAGAAATATGGCCTGTGATGAAATTCTCCAAAGGGAACAAAGAAAACTCCAGTTCGATAGGCTGCATGTGGAAGAGTGGGAATGTTTTTCCAGTTTGTATTGTTATCTGCCACTTCATTGGAAAAAAAAATCCTTCACTTCCTGACATAACAGGAATTGAGAGAAAATCAGTGTCAAGAAAAATTATGTAAAACCCCTTAGAATGAACTGGTTTTCTGTACTAATTGCCAAAAAGTGTGATCTGATCCTCATCTAAGTCACAACAAGCACAATGTACTTAACAGGGGGCGTCACTCCCTAATCCATGCGCCCGGACCCTAATTTACATGCAGGGTGTCGGACGCATGGATTTCAATGTTTATTTTTGTTTGCCGCCCCCCCAAAAATGGAGCACCAGCCGCCACTGGAGCTTAAACTGATAACTACAACTAATTACTTCAACAGATAGCTAATTAGAATCAGTAGTTTGCACACCTGGAATCCAAACAATGAAAACAATGAAATGAGTTTGGAGGTGTGGTTTAGAGCTACTTTGATTGATTAAAGACACTCAAACATTTTAAGATTGCTCCCCATGTCCCTACTCCCCATATCCTTGGCTGACATTGTATTAATCCATTTTAAGATTGCTGTTCATAAGAAGCATCAGCTGATGTGAACCATTCCCTGCAAAAAAGAGCTCTCTGAAGACATACAATCAAGAGTGGTTGATCTATATAATGCTGGAAAGGGATACAAAGCAATTTCAAAGTGTTTAGGCATCCACCAGTCAACAGTTAGACAAATTGTCTATAAATTGAGACAGTTTAGTACTGTGGCTACTCTTCCTAGAAGGTGGGAGCCCAGCCAAGATGACTCCCAAGGCACAATGCAGAATATTCATGGAGTAACAGGTATTTATGGCAGAACACCATGGAGGAAGCCGCTGCTCTCAAAAAATTAAAAAAATGCTGTGCACACAAAGTTTGCCAAAGGGCACCTTGGCAAACTGCAACACTACTGGAAAAATGTTTTGTGGACTGATGTAGCAAAAGTTGATTATTCTGGGGAATACTTAGCACTATGTATGGATAAAAGGGGGCACAGCTTACCAACATCAAAATATCATCCCAATGGTGAAGCATGGTGGAGGGAACATCATGATTTGGGCTTGCTTCTCTGCTTCAGGGCCTGGACCACTTGCCATCATCGAGGGGAAAATGAATTCCCAAGTTTACCAAAACACCCTACAGGATAATGTCAGGGTGGCTGTCGGCCAGCTGGAGTTTAGTAAAAGTTGGGTGATGCAGCAGGACAATGACCATAAGCATCAAAGTAAATCCAACACAGGCTGGCTTCAGAAAAAGAGCATGCACCTTTTGAAGTGGCACAGTCAGAGCCCAGACCTTAATTGCATAGAGATGATGTGGAATGACCTCAAGACAGCTAATTACACCAGATACCCTACAAATATGTCTGAGCTGAAAAAGTTTTGTACGTTGTGCAGGTCTGATCCAGGGCTTTCGAAAGCACTTGCTTGAAGTCATTTCTGCCTAAGGAGGTTTAACCAGCTATTAACTCCAAGGGTTCACTTACACTTTCCTCCAGCACTGAATTTTTTTTATCTTTTTTAGTAGTTTCTGCACATATTTTATTTCACAAATAATTTATTGGCTTTTTAAAGCAGTATACAGCAAAACTGTATACGGGTGATGGAGAAACCTAATTTCTCCTTACCTGTGGCTTGTTAATGTATAAGAATGCCTTCTCCAATACCTGGTCAAGGGGCCATATAAGGACATAAATATGGCTTTAGCTTAACTGGCCTAATGCCTAAGGAATGCAGGCTGACCAAGCCCTCTATCCTCCTTAAAAGGTGATATCACTGTCCAAACAACTTTGATTGATCATTTACTCACATACTAGCCCTTTATCTATCACAGCCCAAACTGGAGTAAGCTCTAGCAATGTCGAGAAGCACATGTCTGCCCTGATCGTCTGCCAAACTGTTGGAAATGGGCAGGGACTTTTGAAAGAGTATCTATATTCTACCTGATGCTGTCTCTTTATATATTCTTTTGATATTATTACATTTGTACTTCTGTCACTATAGCTGTCATTACTCAAGTAAATGTTATAGATATACTTCTCTGATGTTTATCAAGATGTGGGACAAACCTATATAAAAAGGTTTCCCATGGGGTATGGGTAAGGTTAATGTGTAGGACCAACTGGAGCATGTTGTAGACTTGTATCCAAAACTGGGAAGCCTTGGGACAAAATCACCAAATGTGCAAAAGTGTACCACGTTTGTTACAACCCTGAAAACAATGCGGGGAGACATTAAGGGACAAATCTAGAAAGCTAGCCAGCCATATGTTATTCCAGCTCATCTGGTTGAGGTTGGTGCTCAAATCTTTTTCCCATTTGTCCATATAAAAGAGTCTACTGGGGCCAGTAGAGTCCATGAGAGACCTATATAAGGCGGATACCAAGCCCTTAGAGGGTCCTTCCTAGAGTAATTCTCACATGGGGTCAGGCATTTAGGAAAGTAAGTGCAATGTGAGACTAAGCTGGAGAGATAATGCTGTATTTGAGTATAGCAAAAGATTTTTCCAGCAAGCAACTCCCACTGTTTTTGTAGGTATTCAAAAGATTTAATGTCATCAATTGTCAGCAAATCATATATGTTCCTGACTCCTCTCGCATGCCACCATCGGAAGGTGAGGGGATTGTCATAGGCTGGAATAAATAAAGTTGTGTCAAGTATCCCAAATAGGGACAAATGGGGCAAAATTAAGTTACTAGAGAATTTTACAGTGTTCTATTGCTGAAGGTATTGTTGTAGAGATGGGTCAGAAATTCTAGGTCTCTGAGGTGAAGGGGGTGGGGGGGGGCAAAAATAAATTGTCTAAAGGGGAAAGGAGAAAATTCCACTACAGTGAGGTGGGTCCACATAGGTACTTCATGGGTGCCATGCAGGGATACCCGAGGGGATATTTGGGCCAACATAAAATAGTGCTTAAGAGAAGGTACCGCTAAACTGCCTGCAAGCCTTCATTTGGTAGAATACTGAGGTTCACAACTTAGGACTGTTATTGGACCAGATAAAGTGTAGCAGTTTACGTTTTAAAATCCTCAAAATTCAGTATGTGAACCGGCAAAACTCAGAAATAATAGCTTAGGTAGTTAGGTCATTTTTATAGCATGTATTCTGCCGAACCAGGAGATGGGGAGGGGCTTCCATGAAAGAAGAAGAGTGGCCAAGTCCCTAAACCAAGAGGTTTAAAGTGTTTCAAAAGATAATATTAACCCAGGTTAGGTAGGGTGGATGGCCAGGTGAAGCAATAGTAATCTTGAAGAATCCGAAGTTGGTTGGGGGGGGAGGGTAAGGTTCAGTGCTTTAGATTTAGTTTCATTGACTTGTAGGTTTGAAATAAGTCCAGAATCTGTGAGGACTTTGAAAAGGTTGGAGAGGGTGGTATGACTAGAGGAGATATACTTTAAGATGTCACTTGTAAAGAGCATCAGTTTATGGTGTTTCCCAACTATTTTGATGCCATGGATGTCTGGGTTTGCTGGAATAGCTGCCTCCAGGGGCTCCAGTCCCAGAATTAAAAATATAGGGGTGAGAGAACACCCCTGCCTAATATCCCATCGGATTGGAAAATAAGTAAAGCTTGCGTAGGTCGGTGTGGCCGAGTGCTGGGCGCACAGAGCTGAGATCGTGGATAAGAACTGCTCAACAAAACCCCATCATGTCACGTACCTAGTAGATGAGCCCAAACTGCGGAGGAAGGCCTCGCTTACTCCTCCAACTCGAGGCTCCTGGTAGAGTAAACAGGAAACACAGGAGTGTAGAGTAGCACGAGTGCCTGGCAGGATCAACAGCAAGGAGGACAGTCCGGAATTCCAGGTGGCACTGTGCAGGGAGGTCAGCAGACTGGAACAACAGGCAGGTGCAACAGACTGGAGACTGGAACAGACTGGAAGGAGATTCCCACTGGACTGGAACTCAGAAGGGTCAGACAAGCCAGGCCATACACAGACAGGGGTACTGGAACAAGGCTGAGGCAGAAACAGGGTCACTGGAACAAGCTTGGTTGGTATTAGGCGGACAGCAGAAAGACCAGAGGAGTAGGCAGGAGCAATGTCAAGACAGGCCGGTGGTCAGATGCAGGCAGATAGCTGGGATAATCAGAGGCAAGCCGGGTAATACACAGGAACAGGTTCAGATAGCAAGGTACACACAGGAATGCTGTAGATCAGACAGCAATGTCTCTGTGTGTCAGCCTGGTTTGAATAGCCCGCCTGGCGCCAGGGGCCATGCGCACGTGAGCACGTGCGCTCTCGTGTATGCGCGTTGGCACCTGCAATTGCACACCAGCAAGTCCGGATCTTCTGTTACTGGCAGGATCTTCCTGACACCCCACTTCCAAAGAGCAAAGAGCTGATAGTTCGAAGATGGGGTATCAAAAGCCTTGCGGACATCAAGACATACCAGCAGAGTTGGATTGGTGCATGGTTGCATTTTGGTATTTGGTGATAAGCTTCCCCAGAAGTGAGTTGAGTCTAGTTGGCAATAGGATTTTCACATCAATATTTAGAAGAGATATAGGTAGGTAGTTGAACGATGAATGTGGGTCTGTGTTTATTTTAGGAATCATGACTACATTGGCCTCCAAGAATTACAGAGAAAAGGAATTTCCTGATTTAGGATGATTGAAGCAGCACTGCAAGTGTGGAATGAGTGTTGTAAGTATTTTTGTAAAATAAAGCAGTGCATCCATCCAGATCAGATTTTTGTTTACCTTGAGGCTTTTAATTGCAGCCTTGACTTCTTCAGTGGTAATGTCGGCATTTACGAGTTCCCGGCTGAGTGCCGAGAAGATGGGGAGCCGAGTCTTACTGAAGAATGCTTCAGCTTGAGTTACTGAGAAGGAGCCAGAAGCTGGGTAAAGGTGGGCCAAGTGGTGTTCAAATTCAGACCTCTATTGGGTCTCCAGTGAGGACACACTGGCTCATACATAGTGTGATAGATTTTATTTCTGGAGTAAGGTGACGCAAGTGTTTCACCAGCATGGTGCTAGGTTTGTTGCTTTGGGCATAAAACTTTTGGTTGTCTCAGTGCATCTGTCTTTCTGATATCTTGGTAAGGCAGATGTTTATCTCAGTCCTGGCCTTATGCAGGTGAGATTTGATGTGGGGGGTGATGCTTGTACGTTTGGTGGCCTGTGTCAATTCCAGCTCTAGTTGTTACTTAAGTCGATCTCTTTTCTTTCACCTCTGCAAGGCCAGTTGTATCAGGTGAGCCTTGTAGGCTTTGCACACCGTGGCTGGAGAGGAGACTGATTGGACATTCTGGTAAAAGTAGTCTTTAGACCGACACAATGCTGTTTATCTAAAACTTTAGGGTGCGATAGCAGGGATTCAAAACGTTGTTGTTGGAATTTCCGATTGTGTGTACACAAGTCCATCGCACAAAAGTTCACGCATGCTCGGAATCAAGCAGAAGGAGCCGCACTGGCTATTGAGCTTCCTTTTTCTGGGCTCATCGTACGTCTTGTACGTCACTGCGTTTCCACGTTCATAATTGTTGGCCAACATTTGTGTGACCATGTGTATGCAAGACAAGTTTGAGCCAACAACCTTCGAACAAAAATCCACGGTTTTGTTGGTGTAAAGTCCGATCGTGTGTACGGGGCATTAGAGTCTGGATTAGGTGAGTTTACAGGACTCAAGGTGCGTGATTAAGTAAGAGCCGCCACAAGTAAAATAGCTCCCTTGGCATGAGAGGCAAGCAATTTCAAAAAGATGCAGCACCGTGAATGTTTAATGGGTGTGTTCAATAAAGACACAAGAAATTCGAATTTGATGTGTTATCAGCTTAAGCACATTGTGTTTGTCTATTATTGTGACTTAGATGAGGATCGGATCACAGAAAAACAGTTAATTCCAAGTGGGTCACATACTTTTTTCTTGCCACTGTATTTTCCTGTGTTTTGATATAAAAATAATTATTGAATATTCATTGAATATCTCAGTTGTCTGTAATTTTTGGGACTGGTTTACTAAAGCTAAGGTAATTTTAAATCCCCTTAATTTGATTGGATAACTGAAGTGAATATAGAAGAGAATGACAGATCATCTTGTAGAATGGAAACCCCCTGAGAAGATAGCACTCACTGTTAATTGACAATAAGAAAGCATGCTGGGAGCCAGCTCAGCAGAAGACTATTTTCATTTTTTTACTCCCCCCCATTAGTATGACCCACCTGGTCTAGACCTAACCTCTAGCCCCATTCTGGCGCTTTTCAATGTCCTTGTCAATCACATAAAAAAGGCATTTATTTTTTCTGCCATAGAAGATAAAGCTTCCTTTCAGTTGCTCTCCATGGTGCTGAGGGAAATAAAATATAGACTGTATTGTCGCAGCATATGATCTTCTATTCAAAGCTGCCTTGCTTTCAAGCGTCACCAGTTTTACCTTTACTTTAAATTATAGCACTTCAGAGGTTTCATCATTGTTCTGTGTAGAGATAAGTAAAACTAGCCAAAAAGAATAGCAGAGAAATGTAAATCTTTTTGTGAACCTCATACTGATGCATGCATCATTTGTTTCACACAGCTACACAGATTTAGAGATGAGACATCAACCAATTTACAGATACATTTTTTTTCACGGCTGAATGATATACAACAATGCAATGTAAAAAAAAGTCATACAACATAAATGTTTTCCTTGTATTACACCACTGGTTTAAGTCGCTTTCCAATGAGTAGTTTTGAAAAAAAAGCATTGCTCCAAGCTTTACAATGTAAACAAGGTAGGGTTGCTTGCAGTAAAGATGATACATACATATTTATAGATTTTTCACATAAAATATGTTGTCCCTTCAGGTATTTAGTAAAATGAAAATTACCTAATGATAACAATGCACCAAAAATGAGCATTTATAAAAACATATCTTAAAATGCCTTGTTATTGAAGAATTTCAACCAATAATACAATTTTTATATTGTCTCCCTCTTCCATGTTGTATGAATTTTGGAACATCATGATGTATTAAACAGTATTTTTCTTCTTCTCCATAGTCATAATAAGTAAACATTTACATACTTCATCATCTTATAACTGTTATTGTTACTATTATTAGTAGTATAAGTATCAATGCTACTCGCATGCTAAGTAGTAGTAGAGTAGTAGAGTTCAAGACTTGTGCAAGTCATATTGAATCTATGGTTCCAAACGGTGAGCCTCCAGGGACTCCCAGCTGCTGCTACTTGCAATGGTCACTTAACAAGAACTCAGCTATTTTTTGCTCAGACAGACTGCCTACCCTTCTTTTTATTAAAATGTTTAACATTATTATTACCAGGGGCTTGTTATGTACTATTTTATTATTATTTTTTTTCTCTAAAAGTTATGGGGGCTGTCATTGTTGCCTTCTTTCTAAAAATGCTAGGTGCCTGGGTATTATACTGATCTTGTGGCATCAGTCTGACCATGAGCAATTATTCGCATTAGGAAAGTTAGAGTAAAGTCAGAAGTCCTCATAGATACTTTTTCTGGATTAGTGACTCTGCGTTTTGGCCAGGCAACCAGCATTCACAAAATTAGAAATCAGCAATGGCAGCCTTTATGTTCCCCTTGGGGAATGTTTTCTTTAAAGTAGTATAAACCCAAAAACAAAATGTGATGGCTGCATTAGTGTTCTTTTTTAGGCTTTATTTTCACCTGGTGATCCAGCCATTACAGAGCACACTGTCCAAACAAAGTAACAGTTAGAGGGTTGAGACAAATCATTTACCACAAGGTTGTTAATAATGATTAGCTATTATTTGTTTATGTAAAACCTTTCTACCAAAAGGAGAAAAATAAACAGCTGCTGTAACTGCTTAAAAATGTTAGCTGAAATTCAGCTTCAATTTGTTAGTCAAATCCATCTAAATCTGCTAGTCTAACATTACTCTCCCACCAGACTGACAATGCTGCTGTCCAAAGGAGTCTCCATAGCTCCTCCACGCAGAGTGGAGACACCCTAAAACAGGAAGTTCGTTATCGGCCAGCTCACCAGGTGAAAATAAAGGAACAAAAGTCTAAAAACAGAAAACTAATGTAGTCACTACATCTAAGGATTGGTAAACTGCAACATATTCAATTTTTGTTTTTTGGGTTTAATACCGCCTAAAGTTTTACTCAGAGACATTTGCTGTATAGCTGTAACAAGGATTTAATAAAAATTTAGGATTGAATATATTTTTTTAAATATAATTTAATATATTATCAGAAGAGAAATAGAACGTATGCACTGTTTTCATATGAAGTAAAGCTACGTGAAATAGAATGGCTTTGTATAAAAGTAAGACTGCTTATAACTTTGCCTTAGACCATGCTATAGTTAGTAAAGGCACAATGGGGGGATAAGCATAACTAATGTATTGTACTTTAAGGGCCCTTTCACACGGGCTTTCTGATCAGGTTTGCCTGTCCGTTTTTCAGACGGACCTGATCGGACACTCCATTCACTCCTATGGGGCAGCGGTGACATGTCCGCTGACATCCGCCGCTATTTGATCTGATCCTGTCTGCAAAATCCAGACGGATGGAAAATAGGACCACCATCCATCTGGATTTTGCAGACAGGATAGAATAGGGGCGGATGTCACCACTGACATCCGCTGCTCTATAGGGCTGGATCGGATTGGATCGGAAAGGATCGGATGAAAATGGACAAGCGGTCCATTTTCACCCGATTTCCCCATAAAGGAGAGTGGGACTGTGTCTGTCTCCGCTCTGCATAATGAGCAGAGATGGACCTGTCATTCGCCTGCTCAGTGGGGATCAGCGGAACGATTCCCCTCTGAGCAAGGGGAGTCCGTCCAGTGGAGGCCCCTGTGTGAAAGGGGCCTAAGTCATCAGTCAATCAGATTTTTGTATTAGATGCAAATTATTTTCCTATGTGTGAGTGATCCATTATTAGTTTGCTAATTAAGGATAATTTAATTTTTTTTAATTAAAAAAAAAACATTAAAAAAAGAGTTACGTATAGCAAAAGCCTGGACTTGATATAATAAGACTTATTTACTAAAGGTCATCTGACACGTCACTCAAAAAATTGTGTCATTAGTCAACTCAATTATCCAATCATGTGAAACTCAGATTTCTGTTCACAATAACAAATCACATGCAGACAATTTTCTCATGATTGGATAATTGAAGTGAATATGTATTATTTTTTTTACCAAAAGACTCTCAGCTCCTTAATAAATCAGCTGTATGTCATCTAAAATGTAAAATCTATAAATACCGTTTCTTTATGTTCTTCATATAGTGCTGTACTACTTTTCAGATCTTATGATCTTATAACTAGTAAGCTATGAAACATTTCCTGTTTCAATCAATGGTATTTTCATGTACAGTTAAACATACAGAGGTAGTGATAGTCTTTCTGTTTATTTTACAGCCTCCTCCTCAAATCTATGACAAGCAGCTGGATGAAAGGGAACATACAATTGAAGAATGGAAAGGTATAGTAAAATGAACTTTCTGTGGGGAAAAAGTTTACAATATCTTTGTGTATACTCCATATATCTGATGCCATAATCTGATATTAGATATGATAGTATATCTATGCACAACAGATAGGGATAGTTGTTAATACAGTACTTATATCAGGTATTTGCAAATATATTACAGTTATAACATTTACACTGTAGAACATTGAAGACAATCTAATTTAGAAAAGTGGCTCCTTTTTATTTGTTTGTTCATTTATTTTGTAGAGCTCATCTATAAGGAAGTTATGAATTTCGAAGAAAAAACTAAAAATGGAGTAGTAAAAGGACAGCCTTCTCCTTCAGGTACTCTTTGTAAATAGTCACATGTTGCCAAGTGTTTCAGCAGTTTTAAACTTGAAGAAACCCTGTCAAAATAAAAAAAAAAAAAAATCCTAACTCATCCCTCCTCTGTGTCCTAGGCACCATCTGGTGTCTATACTTACCTTCGCGGTCACTCACCCAGTGACTCCCATTAGTGCACCTGCAAAATTACTTGCAATCACCAGGTCCTATTAATAATACCTAATATTTTCAACAATTCCACACTGAATGGTACGTATCCCTGTCCCAACGTGACAGTGTTGGGGCCTTGCAATTGGCTTAATGCATTGCTTGATCCCTCATCCCCACAATTAATGGGATTGTATAGAGCAGTGGCAGAAGCTATCCAAGAACAAAGGAGCAGTGTGCAAAGAAAGGCATAGACATTACATTGTATTTAAGACTTTGGAGATTTATTTATTACGACAGGTTGCTTTTAGGGTGATTTCCTATTATGTAGGTATGTGTTTAAATGAATGAACTAGTATGGTTGATTTACTTAAAGGAGTAGAGAATATTCACTTTGCAGTAAATGTAAATGTTCAGTTGGTCAGACACCCAATCATATGCAAGCAAATTTTTTTTTTTTTTTTGTTATTTCCCTTGTACGTGATCGGGTACCAAAAAACGAATTCAGCTTCACCATATACATGCATTTTGGGGGATAAAAGAACCAACTGGCTGGATATCTCTACAAGTATTCATATACAGTATTTACCTGAATAAAACAAAAATAAAATGTTTTTAAAATATTTAGCTATAAATACAAACTAAAGAATGAAAATAAATAAAAAAAAACACTACACATTTCCTTCTTAAGATGAGGGCTGTTTGGACAGCAGAAGTCTAGATTGTACACTAGAGTAAAGCGTGCTAAACAGATACTTGATTTTAAGAGAACACCTAATATGTAGACTCTTTACCCCTGTGAATAATCTATCTGAACTGATTGTGCAGCACTTGGCATAATCATATATCCTACTGTATGTCATAACAGTGCTGGGAACTTGGTGGAAATATTCCCTAGACAGAGAACATCCGTCCCGCTCTCTCATTTGTTCTACCAAGCCAAAGTCAGTCTGGGGAAGTTTCCCACTAAGAAATATATTATCAGTAAAGAAAATGCAAGCCTAGAGGAAACATTTGTGAAACCCTGTATAAACCTACATCATCCAAAACAATCAATATTCAACAATCCTGAGGGGCATTTATGTAAGCATCAGCTTGAGCTGTGAGGATAAAGTGAAAAACAAAAATGGAACAAAGCAGGTTTGGAAAAAGAATGACAGTGCAAGAAATATAAAGAAACTAAATAAACAAACTTGGGGAACTTTCTTCCTCAGCTCCCCGTAATTAAAAATTAGTAAGCTAGTTTTATGATGGAGAAAATGAAGTAAAATTTTTTGTCAAAAAATGTGCAGAAGATCTTTTTTTTTAGAATAGGATTTGTTGAAAGAACATAATATTGAACAAAGCCATTTACGAACAGGACACTGGGATTTGGCTGTGTGTTCTAAAACATAATTTTGAAAAAATTGCTAAGTGTGCACTAAAATAATTTGCTGAAGGGACTTTTGCCATACATTGCCACTAAACCAATACTTTAAATAGTGGGTAAGTGGTGCCATCTTTTAGGCCAGGGGTCTCCAAACTTTCTAAACAAAGGGCCAGTTTACTGTCCTTCAGACTTTATGGGGGCCAGACTAGGCCCAGCGGGTGTAGAAAATGTCCTGGCATCCAGTGGGAGTAAACAATGCCCTATCTTTGGTGACAGTGGGAGGACTAGTGCCCCAACGTTGATGTCAGTGAAAGGAATAGTGCCCCAATGTTGGTGTCAGTTGGAGGAATAGTGCCCCATTGTTGGTGTCAATGGAAGAAACGCTGCCCTATTGGTGTCAGCAGGAGAAATTCTGCCCCACTGTTGGTGTCTGTGGGAGAAATTGTGCCCTTTTGCTGGTGTCAGTGGGAAGAATAGAGCCCCATTGTTGGTGTCAGTGGGAGCAAAAGTTGCCCATCTTTGGTGTCAATGGAAGGAATTGTGCCCCACCGTTGGTGTCAGTGGGAGGAGTTGTGCCCTTTTGATAGTGTCAGTGGGAGAAATAATGCCCCATTGTTGGTGTAAGCAACAGAAATTATGTCCCATTGTTGGGTGTCAGTGGATGGTTTAGTACCCCAAGGGCCAGATAAAAGCAAGCAAAGGTCCACCGGGCCACAGTTTGGAGACCACTGATTTAGACAAATAAAAGCAAAATAAAACAAAACATCCTTTCAGAAGTTGTTGCAGCCTAGATAACCACAACAATAACTCATATGGTTATATACATAAAAAAATTCACCGCAGGTGAATCAATTACT
Source organism: Aquarana catesbeiana (assembly GCF_042186555.1). Classification (NCBI taxonomy): domain Eukaryota; kingdom Metazoa; phylum Chordata; class Amphibia; order Anura; family Ranidae; genus Aquarana; species Aquarana catesbeiana. The sequence goes on from NC_133324.1 coordinate 614,996,094, forward strand.
GTAATTTAAAATGCATGCACCAGTAAGATGTTGTGAATGTTTAAATCTCACTCCACTGCTTCAAAAAATGACTCCCATGACTAAATGCATTGCCATATAAGACTTTTCATTGGTATACGGCTTAATATGTAACTTGTTTTTTTTTTTTAACAGGCTAACAAATAAAAAAAAGTTTAAAAAAAAATATATGTATATTTTAGGTTTTATTTATTTTTACCTTGTGTTGCCCTTTCTATATTGTCATCTTGTGTTTTGGCAGACTGAAGGCCCCCATAGATGGCTTGAGAAAAACTAAATTGATTCCGCTGGCCACCCTGGTTCACACGGGTGTCACATATGTTTCCGAAGCATTACGTGTACAAATTAATCGTTCCCTATGAGAGCCGTCTTAACTGGTCCGACACAAGCCGGTCCAACTTTGGTTCCTGCACTACTTTGGTCTGACTTTGGTCCATTTTCAGCCCATTCAATATCATTGAAGTCGGATCAAAGTTGGATCCTCCAACTTGTGACATCCGACATGGTGATTACAGCAGCAGTAAAATGAATTTATGTCACTCTGGGATCGTTTTGATTGGTCAAAGGACAAGTTGGGCTATCTCAAAGTCAGAGCAAAGTGTATCCTTGTTTATTCAAATCAGATGGAAGTAGTACCGATGTAGGACCGATGTCACAGGGTCAGATCTACAGTCATACAACATTTGTGTCGTGCCTGTGTGAACCCAGCTTAACAGCATAGATGGAGGAATCTCCATTGCTGGCTATTGTATTCTGGCAGCCACAGATGCTGGCGCTGCTGAACATTTACAAGAATCACTGTTCAGCTGATGATTTCTCACCTGCCGATTTGTAAATCAATTTTTGTCAAACCAGGTGGTACTTGCAGGTCCACCCAAGGCTCAAAGCCAGTTTAGCAGGAATTTAATGAAAATCAGGCTGTGTATGGTTGTCTTAAAAGGAAACTGAAAGCACTGATAAGAACTGTGTTTTCAGATAAATAGAATCTGTGCAATTTGATTGCCTAATTAATCAAATGATTGATCTGCTAAGTTGAAGTATCTTTTAACTGCCGCTTACAGTGCTATATTCAATGGTCTGTCCAGGATCTAAAAAGAACTTGGAATTTAAAGTCTGTGGGAAAACTGTGCACTGTTTGTGTTTTTTTTTTATTCCAATTGTGAAGTGCCTCATTTGTATGCAGCATGGGGCAGATCAGCGATTGGGGTATATTAGCAATGGAAATAGTGCCAGATTTACCTCCAGAAAAAAATGTCCTTGTCATTCATAAGCCCCAGAATAAATTTAGTTTCATTATATATTTAATAAAAGAAGAATAGCTGAGCATTCTAGCAGTTGCCAAGGACATTTTAATTTATTTCTACCTGGCATTTTCTGCAGCCACAGAGGCATGCAACCTTGAGCACCCAACATTTGTATGGAATCATTTTCATTCAGTTTGCGATAAGTCAAAAGATTTCATTTTCCAAGGAAAGGAAAACCTACTAAGTGGAGGACAAAGGCACAAATGTCAGCATGACTGAGAAGCCTAAACATTAGAAAATGTAAATTTCTCAAGGAGGAGTCCTTTGTTCCTTTAATTTTTTTTCTCTTCAGTCTAGATGCATTGCAAATAACTCGAGGAAGAAAGCAGCCTAAGCACTGTCTCCTACTCACTTAACTTGCAGGGTTTGTCTCTCCAGCAGACTCCCAATTATATTTCACAGTACATTTATGTTTGACTAGAGGAATTATGGCATGCTGTGTTTTATTTGTTTGGAGCTTTGTGTGGCATCTTACCCACTGTGCTCAGTGAATTACATTTTAGAGGTGTTCATGCATACAAATATAACCAATTAAAACATGCTTTCATAAAGACTTTTTAAAAAGCTATATGGCATTATGTGATTTTCTATCCAATGGATATGTGGGTTTCACTGATCTTTATACTAAAAAGCAGCAAGAACAGTGATTTATAATGTGTTGAAATTTTAGTTGTAACTAGAATGAGACATTTTTTTTTCTCATAGCGCATTTTCTATATCTCGGGGTAAGCCTACTTTGATGTTAATGTAGGGAATTTGACAACACTCTTAAGAAATCCTCAGTGGTAATTTTTTAAGAAAATCTACCACCTGACCATTAATTTTAGCAACAGTCTTCCCAGAATATTATATGCTCATTTAACATGTTTTAGGCATGTTAGTGAATTGTAAAAACCTCCCGTGTGTAGACACTCAAAAGACCTAAGACTAATGCCCGAGGAAGTTCATCCTGGGTGAAGATGCCAAACCGTTCCCCACCCTCTTTGGTTTATTATGCTTGAGTGAGTGTCTTCTCAAGACAAGACAATATTTAAAACATTTTAAAATAGGTTTAATTACATGAAAACAGATGATATTTTATCATTTGTATTAAAAAACAGGGAATAGACATACTAATGAAAATTGAGTTTATTACACACAAGTAGTGTGTGTGTGTCCACTGTATGTATTTAATTGGAGTGACCAATCTCCCTAGCAGGATCAAAAGCACATTACACATAATTTAGAAATAATTTATGGAAAGGAGAAATGGAAAGGAGAAATGATGCAAGTAGGCCTTTATAATATTTATTTTTTGATCTTAAAAACACCTTAAAAAAGGGAACATTGATCTTGGGATATTGCAAATTATATATAAAATATGTATATAATGATATACTCATTTTTGGAGGTGTTTTTTGAGTCCAGGAATTTAATATAATAGAATATATAATACATCAATGGGGCGGGGGAATTATCATTTTATGCAAATAATGTGAATACTGTTTTTGCTGTAAGCAGCAATCTCACTGTTTTTTTTTTTTTTGCATGTAACATACTTGATTTTTATATTCTTTCACTTGCAGTTTTTTAAGTTGGTGACAGTGTATCTTTAAAATTCATTGGATTTAGTTCACTAAGAAAGTAGAGACTGTTCCCTTACTAAACTAAATGTTCACTTAGAGAATAATGTGCACCTATGTTCACTTTCCGTGCTGAATTACATGCAGGGGAAAAAAAATGATGCTGCAAATGGGTTAAAATAACACAGCACCACATTCTCTATGCCTTTAGTAAATCAATGTGTAAAGGCATTCTGCGCACAAAAAAATCAAATCCCAGCTGCAAGCAAATTGTGAAAAAAATAAATCCAAATATTATATAAAACGTGCTGCGCTATAGTATATCATCACAGAATATTAAATAAAAAATGTTATATGAATACAATAATAATATACGTGTGTAGTAGGACAAATTGTAGAAACAGCCAAAAAATAATGCTGGAGTCCACAAAAGAAAAGTCCAGAAATTGATAATTCCAACATGTTATAATTAAAATGCAAAATATAAAAAAATTCACTACGTGCAATAAAACGTAAATAGCAATCAACCAAGGTATTTGCTTCTTGAATCCTGTGAGTTTGCAAGAGAAAAGCCTTCATTGTGATATTCCCCTTTTGGGCACACCCTTAACTTTTGAGGATGACCTCCACATAAAGGTTATAGAAGCAGTTTTTAATCTAATCTCGGGCCTCTTGGATTGCTCTCAGAAATCTCTCCTCTCCTCTGCAGATTGATCCCTTATTAATCTCAGCCATCATCTAGAATCCATGGTTATGTGGAATAAATCTTGTTTCTCAAAATAATAATAAAAGTAACATAGTGCTCACTGTCATGTTTAGTATAGCAAGGATAAAAAAATACACTTACATTGGTCAATAAAATATAGCTTAAAAACCACATTCACTGCTACCAGTTATCTCCAATAAAGCCTTAACCAGCTCAGCCAGCCCCTTTTAAGCTCTCTCTCCAAGATCACTCTCATCTGTACAAACTACACCCTTTAGTAAATCAACTGAAATGACTGATATTTTACTGAAAAGACACATGCTTTAATAGCTTAAAGCAAACAGTTTTGCTTTAAAGCCCAACTCTGGGAATTACAAAAGACTACACTTGCAGTGCCCTCCCATTAGGAGGGATATAAAATGTAATACTCTATCAATGTGACTTGTCCCCCAAAGCCTCATCAATAAGGCGCTCTGAGCCATGGTCACATGATGACATCATCAAGTACAATACAGAACTAATAGCCCTGAATTGTATGTGAGAAGAGGAGAGCACTGGAGCCTGCCAGAGTGAGGATTAACTCCAAGGGATATTAAACTCTTGGTTATTTTTGTTTAACAATAACAAAGAATGATATACTTACCTGCTCTGTGCAGTGGTTTTGCACAGAGCAGCCCCGATCCTCCTCTTCTCAGGTCCCTCTTTGGAGCTCCTGGCCCCTCCCTCCTGCTGAGTGCCCCCACAGCAAGCAGCTAGCTATGGGGACATCCGAGCCGAGCCGCAGCTCCGTGTGTGCATTTAGACACAGAGCTGTGGCTCTGACCCATCCCCTCTCTCTCCTCATTAGCTCACTGACTTTGATTGACAGCAATGTGTCTCAGCTAATCAGGAGGGAGTCCCTGAGAGCTGAGGCTCTCGTGCAACATCGCTGGATCGAGATGGGGCTCAGATAAGTTTTAGGGGAGCTGAGGGGGGCTGCTGCACACAGACGGTTTTTTATCTTAATGCATAGGATGCATTAAGATAAAAAACCTTCTGCCTTTAGAACCACTTTAGGTATTACACCTTATTCCTTATTGCTTAGAGTTTATGTGCCTTTAACCCCTGCAGTGTGGGGGCTCTCTACAGCTAATATATTTCCTCCTCTGATACCTAATTAGACAATGACCCAAAACAAGCATGTGTGAAACACTGGATAAGCATACGCTTGATCCAGGTCAGCAATTCACCAAGTGGTGAAGCAAGCATAAGGATGACAGCACTAGAATATGCCTATTTAAGCACAAGTCAGTGATGGCAGCTCCCATATTTGTGCTGGCAGGTTTCCTTTAAGCATGTAATTATATTAGGTATTAAGATACAGTAATTGCCGTGTCAAAAGGCAGTCTAGTTCTGAAGGGTTAATTATGAGAATATAACAGAATTCAGTGAATTGTAGATATACTGATCGAAACAATATAGAACTCCTTTTCAAGCCTGAATCAGAATGACATTAAATATATTTGCATGCATATACTAGTTATTATTTCTTACATCTTCTAAAGTATAACAATTCATTCTAGTCGTTAATATTTATGTCCAGATAAAGCATTACTTAGCTTTTTCTTTTTCATTGAAAGCACAATGATGTATCTGACACTTTATTTTTCAAATTTTATTACACAAATTTAATAAAGTAAGCTTTCAGGCAAGCTCATCATTTTCCCTTGAATTTTTAAATGGTTTTCAGGAACATACGTCGTAAGTTTTATAGGTAAAATAAATATTATGTTCTATTATGTTCTATTGTACTTTCAAACCCACATTCAAATAAAACTAGTCTAGTCTTTCTTTTATGGAAGAGTATTGTAACACACCAATTTTACGGGTTTTAGTTGTGCTAGTGTCTGTGAATATATCTACTGTATACATATACAGTATTTTTTCAGTTTTCACTCGTATATGTGTGTAAACCCAAACTTTTATTAACCATTTTGTTATATCTGTCTGATAAGTATATAACAAAAGTACCTGCCAATTTAGAAATTCAGCCTAACTTCCTGTGTTCTCTGCCTGTGCTGAACTAAAATTCCAAGCAGTGCTATAATTCCTGCTCAGTTCTCACCTGTGATCTGCAGAGCACCCTACCCCCCCCATCTAATGGAGAGGGCAGGTGTTCTGTAGTCCTAATATGCTTTCTGCCATAGAAGACCAATGTTGGTCTTCCGTAGATACAGACATGTGTTGCTAGCAGGATCACCAGGTGAAAATACAAAAAAAAGTAAAAAAAAAAAAAAAATAGTAGCTTTACTACACAGAAATGTTTTACATTTTTGCTCTTGGGTTTAGGTACACTTTTAAAAATGAATACAATTTTAATAGGCATACTTAAAAGATATAATTAAAAAGTATTACTTTTTTTTATTGAGGAGTTGCATGACTGCATATTCTTTACCTCCTTGCTGGTAAAGAAGGAACTGCTAAAATGTAAGCTTAAAGCCTAGTACAAACAAGGCAAATGTCGGGCGACATCGGCCGGTTCAATAGAAAGCGTCCGACATTCGGCTCACGTGTATGGCAGCCAGTCCAACAGAAGCCAGACAAAGGGTCATGACTGACTTAAAATGGTCTGCTGACCGGCTCCCGATCATCGCTCTCAGTCAATGGCGCGCGGGGGGGGGGGTGTTGTACTAACATAGTGGTGTGTGCGAGGCTTTATACAGGGTGATATCAGTAAATCTACTTTTCTGGAAAAAGTTAGCAGTGGGGATCCCACTTTTATCTACTAAGAGAAGGCCCATGGGATTATGGGTCAGGGAAGTAGTTTCCTATTACTCATAGGGGAGCAGGTAGTTCTAGTATACAATCCTGTTTGGATGTCAAACATAATGAGGGAGGAAATTCAGAGGGCCCTTTACCCGTATTGGCTTGGCTTGGAGTGATGAAAATGCAAAATCCCATAAAAATCTGCTCATTGCAGTTTCTCCATGTGTGCAAAATTCTGGCTTTGTTTCATTATTTGCCATCATATGGCAAAAAAGTGGTCACATCTAGGACAAATATAGTTACATATTTATTGGCACACATGTGTAGACTATTGTATGTGTAGACTATTTTATTATTGATGATATTTTACGTGAATTTACTAAGGTTCATTTGCTTTGCCGTTCATTTTCTTAGCACAGGTGCAGCAGTGAACAGCAGCGAGAGCCTCCCTCCGTCCTCATCTGTCAACGATATCTCCTCCATGTCCACTGACCAGACACTGGCATCTGACACAGACAGCAGCTTGGAAGCTTCTGCGGGACCCCTTGGTTGTTGCAGGTGACTAGCCGCCTGCCTAAGAAACCCCACCTTCTTCCGACGATGATGCGATTGGGAACGGATCAGCCTATCTGTATATTTGCAAGAAAAGGAAAGAAAGGAAGTAGAAATGTCAAATATTTCCCTTCTAGCCTGCTTCTCCTAAAGAGTTATGTCATGCAGCTAAGCTCAAATGTATATTTAACTTATAGTTGCTCTGCTTTGGTCTTCTGGTTATGCTTACTACAAAAAAAACAAATGGGTTATTTCACAAACAAAAATTCTCTTTGCATACATTGTAATGGCTGTGAAACCAGCAAGTTCCAATTACCTTTTTCTTATTACGAAATGACAAAGATGTGCAGTAGCCATTCAAGCGTGTGCGTGTCCATATGAACGTATGCGTGTACTGTACGTACTTTTATTTAATCAGAATCGTTTGAATATTTGTTCAAGAGCCTTCCATCTTTCCAGTAGATGGATGTAGATAATTTCACACTTGTACATCAGATGTACTGTATACATGCAAGCATATATGTAATATTATAAAAAAGCAACACAATTGTACAGTAGTTATTACATAGAGCAGTATATATAGTAATAAAGAGCCTGTTTTGTGTTAGCTACAGAAATTATTGCTGTAATATAATGCTTAGTATGTAAGATGTTCAATTCATACATTTGTCAGATTGTGAAAAACAAACAAAACCTTTGTATCATATGTCAAGAATGCATCTTTAGCAGAAAAGAGCATGACGACACAAAGTACAGTAGACAGAATAACATGGATCATACAGAAATGCAGACTTTCTGATCACTTCACACTCCTAATAGCAATTTATTTTTTTACATGCACAATATTTTTTATTTCAGATCAGATGTGCTGAATTAAAGCAGTGGTTAAGGTAAAGTGATCTTGTATACAGCTGTATATTTTAGTTTTTGGAGATATTTTTCCTTTATCAGGTTCAGGAATAAGAAGCACGCAGGTTTCGCGTTAAACTCCTAAACAGCATTGTAATCATTGCAATGACATTTTAGGTGTTACATTCTTGAAGTATGCCTGCTGTTTTACCATTCATTGATAGCAGCACATAGAAAAATCTTCTAATGTGCTAATATTTTATAGATATAAGCCTCAATTCACAAAGCTTTTACACATGGATCATTATTTTAGCCATAAGACTTTCATTTTCAAATCTCATTGGGCTCAGATGACGGTCATATTTTTTTGAAAATAAAGATCCTTATCCTGCCATGCTAGTTTTGAGAATTGAGCCTACGGTCTAGATTCATTTTATCTCCATTTTTCTATTTACAACATAAGCAATCATTTTTTTTTTCACATTAAAGGGGATTTCCATTTTTTTGCTTGCTTCCCGCACTTCCCGGTTTCCACAGAACTATGAGCTGTATTTTTCTGTGGAGTATGCTGGTGAAATCTACTACTGTGACCCTTCCAAACAAAGTCGTGCCCAGCTTAGTGTGTCTACCTGAGATAAATCTTAGTTCACCAAGTAGTTTAAACAGAAGCAGCATGAGAGTCAAGTTGTCCCTAATGCAAGAGGGGTACCGGGTGGCTAAGTGTAAAAAAATGGACATGCCTTTTAAGATTTTAGTAAGAAAAAAATGAGAAAGAATCAGTTTTGGATGATTGCTATAGATATTATTGAATAATTTATGGTCACGGCGGAAAAGTTACTTTTTGCGTTATGAATTATGCATCAGGGACAAAATGTATCATTGTGTTTTATGTTTTAATCCTCAGGAGAATAATACTTTGGAGTCTTATCCTGTTTATGGACTTAACATGTTTTGTTGCATGTTGGCATTTTGTGGAACAGCTTCTGAAAAATAAAGTTTAATCACTGAAATTTCTAAATAGAGACAAAAAATGTTTGACCAGACTTTCATAGTAAACACTGATCACATAATTACTTTTATTTTAAAGTTCTAATAAGCTTTTAAGTAAAATGTATGCCATGAGTTCTTCAGGGTCATTTTGGCAATCAACTAACAATCAGAGCGTCCAATATCAAAACCAATAAGATCAATAATTAATAATATTTTGGATTTCCCTCAATGGTAATAATTTGGATGTTGGCATAGAGGCATCTCCACCTTTTGAGCTGTATTAAGTAAATATAGGGGTGCCTGTAGTTTGGCTAGTTTGCTGGCTATTAAATAACAGCTGAGGAAGGCAAGCAAAGGATTCTTTTCACTGAGTACGTAGTCATATTTATATTAGAAAACACAGTATTTTCTCTACTCCCCTGCACAAAGCCACTTTTGCTAATGTTGTGAACCATGCTCCTACACTGTTTTTGTTGCCTCCCATTCCTAAAGCTTATCTAAACCCCAAAACAGGAATGTAATAAATCACAGCTTACTACTAACTTGAGTGTGGTAAATGCATAAGTTTTTTTATTTTTCTAGTTTTTTTACCTTTATTTTTTCACCTGGTAATCCCGTAAACAACACTTTTTTTCCCCTTAGTATCTAAATGGAATTCTCTTTGTATTTATTGAGGGAGCCATGGTTTGTCACCCAGACTGGACTTTAAAAACGTTTATCTCCATTACACGATTGACTTGTTGGGTTAGTAGTTTATACAAAGAAGATAAGGATGGTTTCTTTTCAGCTCATAAGTGACAAGAATACCATATTTCTGGCAAGATCAACAAGAATTTTCTGTACATGCTAAAATGTTCTTAGCCTAAAAAAACAAAAAAAACAAAAACAAAACAAAAAAACAAATGCAACCACTGCATCTAAAAACTGGTGGATTGCAAAAGGATTTTTTTTTATTTTTGTACTTTGAACAAATTGCATCAGTAAAGTATTTAATGTAAACTTATCAAGCATCACAAATGACATATGTGCAATGTATTCACAGTGTTTCTGCCACTTACTAACTCTGTAACTGGTGATAATGGCAGTACTCATTACTGAGGTATCCTTTGTGCCTTAGAGATGCTAGTGGTTCCCAGTAAACTAATAAACATCCACATGCAATAATGGTGCTTTACAAAATTACTGTATCTGCTGCATGGGTGACAGGTACCCTGGAAGCCCCGAATTAATTAACACCAATTTGATAATTATAAGGACAGTGGTATAATTTTAATTCAAAATACTGTCAGGTGAATTCATAGGAAAAATCTAGCTTAGCACTGTTTTACATCTTATGCAATACCAAGCTACCACTAATAGTTTAAAATTGGAAAAAAAGATTAGTGCGTACCAGGCTTTATAGCTGCGGTTTGACTGCTTTGCAGGTGCAGCACAGTGTACCCACAGTTTTTGTGCGGGTTAGATGCAGTTTCTTATAGGTTTCTATTAGATTGTGTTTTGGTAGGTTTTCTGAAAGCACACCAAAAGTCATGCATGCTGCATCTCTGGTGCACTTTCAGAAAACACACCAAAAATGTGCAATCTAATAAAAGTCTATGAAAACCACAGGTACACTGTGCTTCACCCACACTATAGTCAAACTGCAGCACTGCAGTGTGAAACCGCCCTAGGGCAGGCATCCACTAATAAACTATAATGATAACAATGATAAGCCAAATTTTAATCTCAAAATCATTTGCTCTGAATAGGTTAGAACATCCCTTTTTTATCAAGGTTGTAGTTTATATAGATTGCAATCTATTTCAATTGGTTTTCATAGAAATCACATATGCAGCCGCTATCCTAGACAGCACAAAAAGCCATGAACAGAACAGCCTGATGAGATAATGATACATTATATATTTTCTTTCATAAGTCCCCAATAAATGTTCAAGCGCTAAGCCAAGCTGACCTATGTTTAGCCAATTTAGGACCAGCATGTTATATCCCTTTCCTTTCCAGACCATTTTTCAGCTTTTAGCACTGTGATATCTTGACTGCCAATAACTACTGTTTTATTTTTTTTTTTATATAAAGAAAAAGACCAACAATTTTGAATAAAAAAGTCCCACTTTTGAATATAAAACATATCAAATAAAAATGTCAGGACAGCACGAACACCCCAAAATAACCCCTTTTTGGAATGTTGACACCCCAAGGTGATTTCTTTTTTTGACACAATTTTTTGGAAGTGAAAAAACTTGTTGGCTTTGAGGTTGTTATTCTTGACCTTTTGGTTTGTTTTTCATATTTATTTATTTTTTGCCAAGGTCAAGTTTTGATAATTATGCAGTATAGAGCATGGTTTCTCAACCAAGGTTCCATTGAACCCCTAGGGTTCCTCCGGTGGTTGCTAGGAGTTCCTTGAGCAGTTTCTGACTCTCACATAAGTTCCACTGACACCATTAATGTGTTTAGCTATCTGTAAGGGGGTAATTGTTTCCAATGACCACATGTGTAAGGATAATTCTTCCCACTGACCATCACTCTAATGCATCATGAATTGTAGATATAGTAGATTTTAGCAGGGGCTTCCTGGGACCAGATAATAAGTTATTTCAAGGGTTCCTCTGCGTTGAAAAGGTTCAGAAAGGCTGGTATAGACTTTGCAGCTCTGGTAGTTGTAAAACATAGTTTTGTTTGCCATGCTTTCATTTAAATAATTTCTACAGACTTATGTAGTATACATGTAAAATACACTGTACATCTCGTATTTTGAGTTCTCTTTAGCTGACTGTCCAGGAAATATATTTTTCCTCACTGCTCCCTCACATTTTTATTGTTGTATATATTGTTTACATATGTATAACATTTAATGTATAAGGTTGCAATTAAGAAAGCATATAAGCTTATAAGCTTATATATTTACAGTATATAAGGTTACAATTAAGGAAGACAAAAAAGAAGCATATTGTTATGCGCTGGAGTTGGACACCATTCTTTTACATGGAAAGCATAGATGGCTGGCATACATGTGTCTCTTTATCTTGTAGAATGACTGGCAGGGGGTCTTGATCTCTGTCATGCCTTGCACACAATTTAGTCTTTAAAAGGTCAAAGAGGAATGTGCAAAGTACTGTAACAAATAGCCAGTTTTATTGTCCCAAGCACTCCAATCTTGTTATGAGATATAACAAATTGTCATGTGGCTATTTGCCAAACAAGTAAATGAGTGTTGATTATCTGAATCGTGCTGTCTCATGGTTTTTGCCAAGTACACCACCACCATACAAACATAAGCATCTATGTTGCCACAGTGAATATTGTAACCAATGATCAGGCTCAATGTCCACCTCTCTTTTTAGCCATAGCTCGATGTTCATTGGGTAGGACAATTATTTGTTAGCTAACACAAGGCACAAAAGCTGGTCAGTTTGACAGGACAGAAACGTGCCATTTGTAACATGCCTTAAAGGTTTAGTTACACCAGTGGATAAATTAGAACCTTTGATGATTTAGAAACACAGTTGAGAATGTATTGATATTTGTATTCTCATTTCATTCAGTGTTTTAGGAAATTGGTAACCAAAGAGAAAGGCCTTATAATTGTAACCGTGCCTTCAAGGCAACATAAATATCCATGCACTGTTATTTCTTTAACCTTTAGCTTTTAGGCCTCTTGCACATGATACTCCTGTTTGAGCATCTACTTTTTCAGACGTAATTTCAGGCATTTTTTTTTGTATGTATTTGTGCGTATTTTCACGTATACACGTTCGTGCATTTTTACGTGCATTCACGCAAACTTATTTGCGCGCCCAAGGCGTAAATTACTGTTCAAAAATGCAGATTTTTCTTCCTTTTTTTGGGGGGAGAATACGTGACACTTGTTTATGTGCCTATGTGTATCTGCACATTACAAATGATAGGCTGTATTTTAGCTCAGTAAAAAAAAAAAATCTGTATTGAGCTTTTTCGAGCTGCAGTGTGCAAAAGGTATTATGTTGTTCCAGAGCATGCCTTTTACATTAGCAGATAACATTTCCTTTTTAAAGCAATGTAGAAAAAAAAAAAGGACCTACTGTAGAAATGCAGCTGTTCCTGAGTATGCGGTATTTTTTGGTATAATACTACACAGCACATAGCTACTGCAATAACAGCAGGAGGTTCACATGCACATTTCAAAAATTCTAATTTATATTGCATTGGTGTTTTCTTGAAGCTGAACTCCAGACTTATGTTCAGTCTTGCATGGTTCTATTGAATTTGCTTACTCTAAGCCATTCTGTAGTTATGGACATATATATATATATATATATATATATATATATATATATATATATATATATATATATATATATAAATAACATTGTTTTTTCTATGCTTTTCACCCACCAACAACTATAGAACTGATGTGGGGTGTGATGTGGGATACCGAAATGATGTGGTGTACACAGCCGAACATGTATACAATATGTCAGTACCTTTACAAAGACCCAAAACTTGGCAGGTTGTGTACACAGAAGTGCTCTATAGCACTGTCATTGCTGCATGAACATCACAGTCCGGTAATCATCTTACAATTCAGGAACTAAATTATATACTATGGACTAATTTTTAAGAATGTTTTCCCATGTTGGAGAAAGAGCACAGCAAGGCCTATAAATTACTAGCAGAATATTATTATTTGCTTTTTTTAATGCATATGGCTTATTGAATGAGTGATTTACTAAAGACTTTCCAAGTGGGAGGGCATGTGCTCACAAAAATCCCATTACTCTGCATCAAGCATCCAGTCAAATACAGTATATTAATTATAGTAACCAACTAGATATCATCAAATTGGCCTGATGACAGTGAAGAAGGCAAAAACAAGTTCTGAAGCCTGCAAAATGCTCTACAAAAAAAGTCCACTGTCAGCAAAACTTGGATGTTGCTACTATGCTGGCCACAGCCTATGAGACCAACTTCAAAGGGCACCTGTTAAAAAGTGGATACTATAAAAATGGTAATATTAGTATCTACATATATTGGTATAAACTCAAATTTAGTCTTGATGGGACACATAAAAATAAGGAAATGTGAGTTGGAATGCTCACTAAGATCTAAGGCCTCAGGCACATTGAGCTTAAAAAAAACACAATTTTTACAAGCGTTTGTATTTTTTTCAGCCTGTAAAAGCACCTCCATGTTAGCATATGTGTCCATGCACACATAGACATTTACAGGCTTATTAGAAGCGGAGCATTTACAGGATGAAAAAACCCCACATAAACCCATTTAGGAGAGAAGCTTTTGAGCAGAAAAAACGCTTGATGTGCCTAAATGCGTGTAAACGTGTCTAAGTGCTAGGTGCCTTTAGCTGCATTTGAGCTTTAATATATTCCAATAACTAGAATAAATTAATATTCTGGCCAATAGAATCCATTAACGGTCAAGTGCTTGGCACACCTAAACACGCCCAAAACCCGTGTGCCATACACAGCTTTAGGCATGCTTTTTAAGTAGCTTTTCTCCTGCTAGGAGTTCTAGCATTCAGAGGAAAAAGCAAACCTCTGCTTGAGACCTAACACGTGTCCAGACTAGAATGCCTTCAGATTTTGGGAAATTTGGCTTATTCAATAAGGCAGTTCGAGAAGCAACAATGAGTTAACAACTTGTTGCAACTTTCCTGGCATCAGATTACTGTTGACAGGTGATGTACAGAATTAGTTCTAATAGGTCACTACAGGTCCTTGTACTTTGCATACCCCTATAGTTTATACCTCTGTCTTACTAATTAAACTGAATAGTGAGCATTATATAGAGAAAATTGAGTACTGTCTGTGATACTTTTTTAATTTATTTGCACTAACATATCATTTTTCATGGACGAGCTTTCGGGGTGTGTCCCCTTCTTCAAGGTCCAAGCAGTACTGATTCACAAAAGTTTTAGCAGAAGGTAAAATGTTAAAACGTTTTATGGTAAAATTGTAAAATGTTTTAACATTTTACCTTCTGCCAAAACTTTTGTGAATCAGTACTCCTTGGACCTTGAAGAAGGGGGACACACCCCGTAAGCTCGTCCATGAAAAATGATATGTTAGTGCAAATAAAAAAAGTATCATGGACAGTACTCAATTTTCTCTGTCACAATTGCACTAATATGGCTACAATCACTTTGAGCATTATATAAAAATGGTTCTCTACCCAGAAGCAACCAATCAGATTTTCCATCCCTTCTCTCAGTGCAATAATGAGGAATAAAAGGAAAATTTTGATTGTTGAAATTGTCAACAGGATCAGCTTTTTTAGATACTTTGAAAACTGCACATCTTAGATTTGCTGCTTTAATCAGCTTTATCACGCTGGGATAATTCAGTGTACTGATTCTTACACGTCTATTACATTTTTTACATTGTTTATCATTCTCCTACATCCATCAACAAAATAACATAATTTGGGTCTGTGATAAAATGCAGCTCAATGGGACTTGTGGCCAGTATACGTTATTTGTGTTCAGTTTCTCCCCATTTACTTATCATTTCACTGCTCATATCACCATAACAAATACAGTTGTTGTATTGATGGTAACTCTGCATGGATGACTATTACAGTTTCCAAAACATAAAATATAATAACAACCTCTCAGTCTACTTGAAAAAAAAGGGTTCATATTTAGATATTTATCATGTAAAATACTGGTAGTCTCTTTTTAATGTTGGAACTGAAAAGTTTACATTTTTGCTTAGTTCATTGGTATCTCATTGATAATGTATTTTTGGTTGCATTTATAGGTGAACTCTTTACACCATTGTAAGTCCAGTCCCCCAGGTACCTGGCAGTCCTTTTCCAGTCCTCTTCAGAAAACCTTTATGGTAAAATAATTTTTTGTTGCTAAATAAGACATCTGTGGTTGATTTATTAAAGTTAGGAATGTGCAAAATCTGGTGCAGCTCTGCATAGGAACCATTCAGCTTTTTTGTGAAAGCTTAATTAAACAAGCTGAATTTAGAAGCTGATTGGCTACCATACACAGCTACACCATCCTTTGGACTCTCCAATTTTAGTAAATCAACCTCTTTGTGTCCTGCCTGTCTATAAATCATGAACTGTAAATATACAGTGGAATACAGATACTCCTCGTTTAACGACTTACCTGTTTAATGACCACTCGGACTTATGACCAGCATTCCTCACCCTAACGTTGCGCTTAAACAACGTTGTATTGTACAGTACAGTATTTCTGTTTTTGTTCTGTACTTATGCAAATTAAAACAACGTTATTGAGCTGATGTTTTGTGTTTAGACCATTTTTTCACGATACAGTACAATACAGTATTTAAGAATGCCTAAAATATTGATTACTTGTGATTCCTCGTTTAACAACCAATTTGTTTAATGACCTGGTCGTTGGAACGAAACCTGGTTGTTAAGGGAGGAATATCTGTACTGTAGTTGACATTATACAACAATTTTCCATAAAATCTAATAGTTCAGACTTACACATTAAATATAATTTGTGCAGTTATTGTTAAAAAGTAAAATTTCTGCCGATTGGATTTGGGAAACACATGCTGCATTATAATTTTATGTATAATAAACAAACAGCAGAGCCCACAATGCTTGGTTATACCTAGGAGAATTCCAGATGTTTAGTAATATACAAGTTGTTGTGACAAGTAATAAAGAATACTGACAACCCATACTGTGGCCAAAAAAGGCCACAGTATCATCTTTTTTGGCAAGAATCATCTTTTTTTTAAAGTTCTTGTTTATTTAGTTATAGCTTTATTTAGCATCTTATGAAAAATTGTACATAGGCATATATGGGACCATGGTATTTCTCTTGATGATGGGAAAATATACAGTATAGGGTAAAGTTGTCTCTTTGCCCCTGCTGCCCATAGACACAGGCCTACTGTACCTAATGGCAAATAGAGCAGGTGGGCTACAGTGATACCTAGATCTTAACTACTAAAATCACACTCCTCTCATTTACTTGTGCACATACAGTAAATTATTGAATAAAGGCAAAAGAGTATTTTTTTTTGGAGGATAATTATCCTCCAAGAGTGACCCAGTGTGGCATTTTCCCTTACTTGTTATATTAATTGTGCATCAGATGGGCTCTGGTATAGCATTCAGTTATTCCATTATCTGGGTTTGATATTAGTCACTTTTGGCTGTTTGATCTTCAGTCTTTTTTTCATAAAAAAGCACTTTTATTGAAGCAGTGACAATATTGGTCCTGTTTATATGTATGCCTTCACACCAGAATAAATTAAATTTACATGACAGGGTACAGGCTTATTTATGTGAGAACTTCAGAAGTATATTGACAACATAACATGTCCATGTGTAGGTGTTGTATATAGTAAGTATAATAAACAAGACATCAAATTAATGTTAGCAATTTGTGCAATCTGTGTTTGTCACCTCCCAGCCACATATGTCTTAATAGCATAGATCTATGGGAGCTGTCAATGTTCACTTGTTAATAAAGTTTACCCAGGCTGGAAGGCCTTTAATTCTAAGTGAGACCAGTGAGGGATGGATGCTATCAGAAAGTATTGTAGCGTACCTTTTTATCAGTGCCGCTATAGGGCACTGATGGAACCCGCAAGGGTCCTCTGCAAAAGCCAACTCCTCCTCCCTTCCAAATGGTAATTCTCAGGCCTGCCAATTAGCTGCTTATGCACCAAGCACTGTCTTACAGGAGGGGGTGTGTCCTTTATTAAACCTGGTAGTTCAGGTCTTCAGGTAGCTTTAGATCCATCACTAGCTTTACTAGGTATTTGAATTCACTACCAGTACAGGTTTGCATTGAAAGGTGCATGCTGTAGTATGTCCTTGTTATCCTTTATTTGCTACTTCATAAATAGTGAAGGATAGTATAGTTAAGTAGATAAAAGGTGTAAGCACAACAGCCAATGTGCAACTTTAGAAACAAGTTGTTCATGGCAGCTCCCATAAGTCCATCCCATGAGGTTTCCTTTGAGGAATGGGGGCAAGCTAAAACTGGACAAATTCTGTGCTTTAATAAAATATGCAATTTTCCTAATCCTTTACCTTGCAGCATGTTATAAAACAATAAACACATTAGAAGAAATGACATGCACTTTGGAAAAATATGCTCAGCATAGAATTTGAGACATTTTTCAGCCTTCCAGCTGTTATAACTAGTTTCCTTTGTGTTTCCTGCATTTCTTCAAATTCTTTGCATTCGAGGTGAAGGAAATGACCTGCATATCAGACAAGACTAGATTTGTTACTGCTATAACAAAATATATTTTTGTATGGCAAGCAATCTCTAAAGATGTAGGAAATGTAAATAAAACTGAAACTTTCAGCATATGTGGTGCATAATAGACAAGAATATTTTCAGATTTGCTTCTGAGCGTGTTTTCTCCTGGTGCTATAAGATATAAACAGGACAATGAGAAATGTTCTGTTATTGTTGGATGTTTTACTCTGTTGGGTTCAGTAAAATGTTTATGAAATCCTGAGCCAGTACCAGTAATTCGAAGGCAATAGCCAATATCACAAGGAATTGGCACAACATTTCTCGGTAAGGCTTTCTATCTGATGAAGGTTTCTACCGGGAACTCTTTGCTTTTCCATTACCTCTTTGTTTTTAGGATATTTTCCTATTTCAGGAAGATTATAATCCAGGGTGTACCATTTATTGTGTTGTGACATACAGCCAGAATATCCTGGCTACAAATGTTTTCATTTGGTTGATTGTCTAATTTTGTATCATTCATGCTATAAATGAAGACGTTCTCTTGCTTTGAGAATTTGTTCTTATTTTAAAATCGAAATTAATGTAAAATGCATCTATGATTACACTAATTTCCCATCAGGAAAGCCTTACATGGAAGCTGCTATTTTTCAGCCATAGGCTCATTCTCATTCTGGGACTATGAAGCAACGAGACACATGTTCAGCTTTCTTGTGAATGAGGCAACCGCCTGGGAACTTATATTTGGTCCAGCGGTGGAGAGGGCTGCTGCGGTGAGAGGCTTGATCACAAATTATTCACTTTAGAATAAAAAACCTTTAGTAAATGACTACAGACTTGGTATACAAATGTGCTTACTAAGAATACATTATAGAATATATTAACGACTAAGAGGTAGTGAGTGCATATGCATATGTGGGTTGTGGGGGTTCGGGAAGTAGCACATATTCCTAACATTACTTTCCCCCAGGAGGGCACGTTAGTAACTTTCCTCTCATTGGTAAAGTGGCACAGACATCCCCTATATGTTCACCAAGGAATTCTAAAAAAACATCCCCAAATACCAGTCTATTAGAATAGTAGGTAAAAAGTAGATTCTCTCTTGGTTTCACACTCTCTGCTTGATACCTGGTGTTTTGAGAGGGCTCCTTCATCTTGAAGCAACAGTGAAGGGCATGTAGATGTAGGTATCCAGCTGGTGGGAATCCCATAAGCCAAGGACATTCAGGTCAGTATTCCAGATGGTGGGAGGACTGGGCCTTGATACCCAGTTAGTTGTGGTGATATCTTTGGAGGGGGATGTATGGTTAGTTTTTCTTTAATTTTCACAGCAAAAGTTAAAAGAATAAAAAAAAGGAATGGATTAAATAGCAGCAGATCCGCTGCTATTTACACTGGGTAATAACTATTGTTGGAAAGCAATATTGGAAAAGGATTTTTCTTATTTTGTTTTAAATACTTTGAAATGATGTACCTGGGAGAATCTAGAATGTCTCATCTTTTTATATGTTTGCAATAATGCATCCATAGTTTTATGTGTTCAGGTCACAGTAGTAGATACCAGCAAGGCAACTTCTCTCATCAAAATTGTACTGATGTAATATTTAAAATATCACTAACTAGCTATGAAGAGTATGCTGCAACACACGTCTGCTGCATTGTACTAAGATTTGTGCGTGAAACATTATCAATACTTTGAAGTCACCAGGACGTTCTGCCAGTACACTTGATCAATAAGCCTGGAACATGGCTCTGGCAAGTGCATAGTATCCTCAAGTAGACAACGCAGGTTATAAGCAGTGCCTATTAAATGTATTCTCTTATAAACCATATCTTGTGGAGGAACATAGTTGTTCAAGGGGGGTTCAAACTGCTGAGACTCAATGTAATTATATTTGTGAAAATATTAGCAAATTGTCATTATTTTGTACTGTTTGTGGATCATTTTATTCTGGTTTGAGAATGAGATTTGTGCCGATCCTCTCCAAAACTGCATTGTATCAAACAGACTTAATTTTTTATTTTTTTTTAGTTTGCTGGTTTCAAACAATGATAATTTTTACAGCAAATATTCATTTCAATATTCAATTAAAAGTACAAGGTGCAGCACACATAACAATCGACCTTGGTTTTTTTGTAATACAAAAGTAAACAAAGCTCAAAAAGGCACGCGATATTTTAAAATTACTGTATATGAATAAAACTATATGTATGTGATTGAAAATAAAAGGAAAATGTTTGAACTGAAATCACATTGTATTGTTTTTTGTTCCAAAATGATTCTTATTACTCAGAGGAAGTTAATAAAATGCATACACCAATACTTACACAGCTGGAAGCAGCAGTATGGATACCACCACATACTTCATAGTTGGTACAGATACAACATATTTAAAGAATTTTGTGGCATGTCCTTTTAATTTATATGGTCACACAGTGTGTGTTAACATTTATGGACAAAACACATATACAGTTGTGCTCATAAGTTTACATATCCTGGCAGAATTTAGGATTTCTTGGCCATTTTTTAGAGACTATAACACAAAAACTTTTCTTTCACTCATGGTTAGTGTTTTGCTGAAGCTATTTATTATCAATCAACTCTGTTTACTCTTTTTAAATCATAATGACAACAGAAACTACCCAAAATGACCCTGAGCAAAAGTTTACATACCCCAGTTCTTAATACCATGTATTGCCCCCTTTAACATGAATGACAGCTTGAAGTGTTTTGTGGTATTTGTGGATGAGGCTCTTTATATTCTCAGATGGTAAAGCTGCCCATTCCTCTTGGCAAAAAGCCTCCAGTTCCTGTAAATTCTTGGGCTGTCTTGAATGAACTGCACGTTTGAGATCTCCCCAGAGTGGCTCAATGATATTGAGGTCAGGAGACTTTATTCTCTAAATTAACATTAACTCTTTTTTTAATTGTTATCCTGTTAGCATTAGTAAATAGATAGGAAGGCACAGTTTATTTACTTGTTTTAAACTTTATTTTTTGTATTTCTTCAGTTGCATCCTGGTTTTTGGCCCAAGTAAAAATAATGTCATACATCCCACTAATCTTCATGGGTACTCTTTTTCTTTTATTTGGAGGAGGTAGGAGGGGTTTTCTCAGCTAAATGCCCCCCCCCCCCCCGTTGGTGTGCCTGACCTAAGGGCAGATAGATTCCAGGAAGTAAATGCTACATATAGCATTTACCCTTACGCAAGATGGCTGCAGCTACAAAAGCTAGGGGGTCCAAAGTGATTTGTCAGCAAAATAAAGCATGGAGACATGGATAGGTGGATGCGATTGCTTTGAATATTTAAAATGAACTATATAGTGTTTTCGCTTTGTGGTGGTCAGATACATTTTAGTTTCACTTTAATTGTCTGTATAACTGGGAGCGTGGCAGGGGTGTGTCCTTTGCCTACATACTTTGTGCTGAAATGTATCCCTCTTACTCATATCAGAAATCTGGGAGGTATGCCGGTATGCTTCATAGAACACTACAGCAAGTTTGCCTGCAAGTATACAAAAGTAGTCTGTCAATATCAAAAGCAAATCTAGAGCAATAATACCTATAGACAGATCTACTCCCCTTAGTAATCAGTGATCCCTAAGTATAGTGTTAGCTCACATTTGCCACAAGTGTGTACATGAATACTATGTAGTAAGGGGTGCTGGGCACTGAAGTACACAAATACTCATCACAAGTACAAAAGTTTGGTATAGTTATAAATAAAACCTTTATTATTTTATGAATAATATGGGATGTACATGTCATATAGGTTAAAAATCTGCATAAACATTTCTATGCCCGTCTTTCCATGATAAAATCGATTGTACAAATCTTTAAGGTGTTTATATTATAGTGCAATGGGAACATTTGCCTTATGTTAAAAATACAAATAACTTTATAACTTAAGATAAACCTTTTTATTAAATAAAGTGTTCTTTTCCAGCAAACATAATTTCAACACGAAATACATCCCATAATTCCAAGGCAAAGCATGATGTGTCGACGAGTTGAGATTTATATGTAATATGTATTCTTTTTGAAGTCTTTAAAGGCTTCCAGGTCAGCAAAAAAAATGCCCAATGCAAGGTGGGATTAGTGCCACTTTTCATAAGAAGTAACAGGAAAAACGTAAATAGAGAAATATATCATATTTATTTTAGAGAGGGTTTAAAGAGGAACTGGGCCCTGCAAGGTGTGTTAAAAAGGCAAACAGAGGGAAAGGACTAAGGGGTTGATTTACTAAAACTGAAGGGTGCAAAATCTGGTGCAGCTCTGTATAGAAACCAATCAGCTTCCAGGTTTTTCTGCCAACGCTTAATTTAACAAGCTGAAGTTAGAAGCTGATTGGATAACATGCGCAGCTGCTTAAGAGTGCTCCAGTTTTAGTAAATCCCCTCTAAGTAATCTTTTATCTTCCTGCAGCTAATCTTTGCCCATTGCTGACTTATTGGGGTTGATTTACTAAAGGCAAATAGACTGTGCACTTTGTATAATGCAGTTGCACTCTGCAAGTGTGGTTGCTCCAGCGCTTAGTAAATGAGCAGAAGATCTGCTGACTTCCATCATCCACACATGTGCAAGCAAAATTGTGTTTTTTTTTTTCCTTGCACACGATTGGGTACTCTTTGAAAAATGAAGCATTGCCTCATTTACTAAGCTCTGGAGTTTATTTGCCTTTAGTAAATTTACCCCATTATGTTTTGTGCTGAATGTTTTTTTCTGTATGTGTGTGTGACTTTAGTAGGAGGAACAGTACAGTAGTGACATCACTAGATCTCTTTACAAATCTCCTGAGACCAGCATTTAGGGGCAGGAGTGCCTTAGCTCACACTGCAGATATACAGTTATAAAAGTGTAGGCCTAGAAGTGCTTAGGCACCCTTACAAACCAGCAAATGCTCTGCAATTTTTCAGGAAGGAATTCCAGGAAAAAGGTACATTTTCATGGCACTACGTAGGTACAATACATATTTTTAAATTTCCCCTTTCATATAGCAAATATTCACTTTTTGAGTTATCATATTTCTTGAGTATTAACAGTGCCAAGAGTGAATATATGTAAAATCCTCATACACGATATTACCCAAAGTATTTGGACGCCTGCCTTTACACGCATATGAACTTTAATGGCATCTCAGTCTTAGTCCATAGGGTTCAATATTGAGTTTGCCCACCCTTTGCAGCTATAACAGCTTAAACTCTTCTGGGAAAGCTGTCCACAAGGTTTAGGAGTGTGTCTATGGGAATTTGTTAGGTCAGGCACTGATGTTGGACGAAAAGGCCTGGCTCGCTGTCTCCACTCTAATTCATCCCAAAGGTGTTCTATCAGGTTGAGATCAGGACTCTGTGCAGGCCAGTCAAGTTCCTCCACCCCAAACTCGCTCATCCGTGTCTTTATGGACTTTGTGCACTGGTCCAAATCATTTGGTGGAGGGGGGATTATGGTGTGGGGTTGATTTTCAGGGGTTGGGCTTGGCCCCTTAGTTATAGTGAAGGGAACTCTTATGCCCCGTACACACGGTCGGATTTTCCGATGGAAAATGTGTGATAGGACCTTGTTGTCGGAAATTCCGACCGTGTGTGGGCTCCATCACACATTTTCCATCGGATTTTCCGACACACAAAGTTTGAGAGCAGGATATAAAATTTTCCGACAACAAAATCCGTTGTCGGAAATTTCCGATCGTGTGTACACAAATCCGACGGACAAAGTACCAGGCATGCTCAGAATAAATAAAGAGATGAAAGCTATTGGCCACTGCCCCGTTTATAGTCCCAACGTACGTGTTTTATGTCACCGCGTTCAGAACGATCGGATTTTCTGACAACTTTGAGTGACCGTGTGTATGCAAGACAAGTTTGAGCCAACATCCGTCGGAAAAAATCCTAGGATTTTGTTGTCGGAATGTCCGAACAAAGTCCGACCGTGTGTACGGGGCATTAGGGTGTCAGGATACCAAGACATTTTGAACAATTTCATACTCCCACCTTTGTGGGAACAGTTTGGGAAGGACACCTTCCTGTTCCAACGTGACTGCGCACCAGTGCACAAAGCAATCCATAAAGACATGGATGAGTGAGTTTGGGTAGGTGGAACTTGACTGTCCTGCACAGAGTCCTGACCTCAACCTGAAAGAACACCTTTGGGAATTATTAGCGTGGAGACTGCGAGCCAGACCTCATCCACATTAGTGCCTGACCTCACAAATGCTCTTCTGGAAGAATAATCAAACATTCCCATAGACACACTCCTAAACCTTGTGGACAGCCTTCCCAGAAGAGTTGAAGCTGTTATAGCTGAGGATTTTACATATATTGACTCTTGGCACTGTTAATACTCAAGAAATATGATAAAAATACATTAAAGCTGAACTGAACTCAAAAAGTGAATATTTGCTATATGAAAGGGGAAAAGGGTGGGCCAACTCCATATTGAACCCTACGGACCAAGACTGGGATGTCATTAAAGTTCATGTGCGTGTAAAGGCAGGTGTCGCAATACTTTTGGTAATATAGTGTACAATTCAACATGAGCTTTGAGGAGTTAAGAAAAGAGACTTCATGTGGTTAATTGGTTAATGTACACACATTGTTTCACTTTATGAATATGTTTGCATGTACAATACATAATCATCAGCATATTTACTAGGCCACCTAATAGGTCCCTAGAGCCCTTGGAATAACTCAAAATTATTTAATTTCAGTATGCTTATTGGTTTTAAAAACTCAAAATGATTTCATAAATTCAGTTGTAGTGAACTCGTGTAAATGTAATAGTATGAAGCGGCAGTAAAATATACAGCTATGAAAGAAAAGTTTTGCGCCCTTAGAAATTATCTGTATTTGCAAAGTGATCTGAAGTGTGTTTGAATCATGACAATATATACTGACAGTTTTTTTTAACAAACAGCACACTGTATTTCTTTATTAAACAAAGGTCTTTGATAAAAAGTGTATGTAAGTCCTTTAAACCTACAGTACATCCAGAACTTTTTTCTATTAATATACGGTAGGGACCTTTGACCTGCTTTTATGGCTGTCTCTTGAAGGAGAATTCCCATCACTTTGGTGTTGACTGGTGTCAGACAGAAAAGAAAGAGAACTTATCTAATCTCCTCAATGAGAGATCAAGCAACACTTAAAATGACCCAATGAGGGTAATAAAAATCAAATAAAGGTGCTCTTCCAGAGAACAGATCTTTTATTTACCTCTCTGGCATCCCATGTCTCCTTGCTTTCTTTGTTTCCAATGCTGCGCCCTTCATAATGCTGGTCATACACACTTCGGTGTTTTTTTTTTTTTCACCCTACAGACTGAAAAAAAAAAATCGAATAGATTCTTCAATCCATTCTATTTTTCCATCAAAGGATGTTGTGAGGGCAGACATGGCCACCTATGAAGCAAATTTCATCCAGCTCATCAGGAGCGAACAAACTTTTGAACAGTTTTAGTTTCATCAAGCTGTGTTTATTTAGTGCAACTTAAAAACATCCAAGTGAAAGATATAACACCAACATGTCAAAAATGTAAATAAAAAACAGAATCACTGAGTTGGAAAAAGATCACCCCCCTCCTAAAAATGACTTGTAAACTCAATCAGGTGTATCTAATCCATTTTTCAATGGCACACAGTCATTTGCCTTTCAACTGCGATCAACTGTGGTCATTTTGATTAGCTCAACAGGTAAAGAGCTTTCCTGGAGCGCTATAGTCCCTGGTAGTGCAACTGAAGCAAATAAGCAACTATATGTGGCAAGGCACTGTCAAAGAACCTCCGGGATATAGTTGTGGACAGGCAAGTCAGGAGATGGATACAAATATACTCTTCATGGATACAAAAAATACTCTTAATACTCTTCAGTGGCACTGCAGTCAGAGAATAGAACCATGGACCATGGTAGGGCATCTCTTAAAAAAGTGTTGAATGCTGAAGAGACTGAAGGCTGCAGTTCTGAAAAAAAAAAAAACAAAAAAAAACAAAAGCAAGAAACCCAGACAACCAAAGAGGTGAGTACAAGACATCTTCACCTTCAGAGAACCTTTATTTGCATTTCCTAAGCAGGCGCTCTAACCTCATTCTATCCAATACTGAAAGAAAAAGTTTGAGCTGCAATTGGCCTTCAAACTGAGCAGCTAGTCAGTTAGCGGTGGCTCCCTCTACAGGCAGTAGTGTCACATGTATTTAACTTTTTTTGAGGGGGGGGGGCAGTTAAATTGTTGGGTTTAGTTCCAATTTAACTGCTGATTAGAGATTTGCAGTAAATATTTTGGTCCATCCCTGTAAACAAACTGTTTTGGTTCATCTGTATGATGGGATGCCTTTCTCTGAGATTACATCAAATCATTTTGAGGGATTAAAGTTAGGCTTCAGACTAGTCATTCTAAAATAGGGTTTTTTTTTTTCTTGTACTTTTCAACATATTTTGAGTCTAAGATTAGAAACACATGATGTGAAATGTTCTTATACTTCCTTATACAACTCTGAATGTATCCAATTTTTAACCATCAAGGCACAGAGGCAGAAATCACCATCATTATACTCCTTTCTCTCCTTTCATCCTGCTTCATTGTTAAGATGAGGTGTTAGTGTGGGTATTGGTGCTACTTTGTAGAGTTCTGTTTCCTCCAAACATAATGGTGTATAAAATGACTGTAACATTTAGTTTTTGTATCATCTGCTCCAGTAGTGGGGTACAATACCCAGGTGTTCTTAAGGAACTTAAGATGAATACCAATTTTGTTTTTTATTTGGGTCAACGTTCCATGATCACAGCATGTGTGTTTGTGTTTGGTAGGCATTTGAACACAGATTATAAAGTGCAAGAGATTCCTACTACCGTGTTTCACCGAAAATAAGTCCGGGTCTTATATTAATTTTGGCAATCAAAAACACAGTAGGGCTTATTTTTAGGGTAGGGCTTGCCATTTAATGTGCTGTCTACTTGCCCCCTCTCCCTCCCTGCCTGGCAGGAATCCCCAGTGTGAAGTGAATCAAAAGTTGTTGTAAACTCCAAGAATCCTTTCTATTACAGTAGAATATAATGAAAAAGGTGTGTGTTTCTGTTTAATTGTGTCACATACCTTCTTACAGTGCTGCTCGGCGCTTCCACAGCCTGCCGGGAGCTCTCTCCCACGATCAGAGCATTGCAGAGGGAGGGGGCCGAGATCCCCCACTGACAGGCAGGAGAAGAAAAGATCAGCTGAGCGCCCCTCGGCGCTTCCATAGCCCGCCGCGATCCAGCATTGCAGAGGGAGGGGGGCTCAAGATCCCCGCTGAGAAGCAGGAGAAGAGGAGATCAGCTGAGTGCGCCTCGGCGCTTTCATAGCCCGCAGCGATCCAAGCATTGCAGAGGGAGGGGGTTGTGAGATCCCCCCCGCTGACAGGAAGAGGAAGAGATCAGCTGAGCGCCGAGTGGCGCTGTATACCAAAGGTATTTGACTACAGATTAGATTACAGAAACACACACACTAGGGCTTATTTTCGGGGCAGGGCTTATAATATTGCAGCCCTCCTTGAAACTCGAGGTAGGTCTTACTTTCGGGGAAACATGGTATTACCCTGATGTATTTTTGCTTGTTAGAAAATGGTAGGGTGAGTCCTTTAAATGATTTTTTATAGAAATAACAGTTCTAGGGAGTTGTATTTCTTCCATCTGTAAACTAGCTGACTTTCAGAATGATTTATTTTAAGAATTATTTTTCCCATCCCTTGCAGCCTTAGGAGTGCCAGCAAATCTTATGACGCTTTCTGATATGTGTTTGATTAGGATATATTCCACAAAAAAAAAAAAAAATTCTGTTGTGAAGTATTCATTTTTAAAATGGAGCAGGTAAAAGACTACAGCTCATCAAGCTGACTTACTAAACTAATAGAATGTTTGGCTAGCCCAATTCAGTTGTGTTCACTCACATAATTATGTGCAGGAGATTTTTTTTTCTCCTGCACAAAATTATTTTTCAGTGAACACAGCTTTAGCCCTGGTTCACATTGGAGCTATTTGGCATGAGATTTGACATGTCACATCGCATGCCAAATCGGTGGCAATTGCCGGCAATGGCACCATCCGAATCGGTGTGACGCCGCATTTGTGGCGCCACAGCAATTCCCAAAAGTAGTTTCTGTACTACTTTTGGCGACCTCGGGGTGCGATTTCCATAGACATCTGTGCAGCAACCCACACAGATGTCTCTGAAATCGCCTACCGAAGTCGGGACTGACATGTGGGAATGAAATCATGCAAGTTCAGCTGGGCTTACTGGGATGAGTGAACTTTCTGATCATTTAGTACCGCACCTTGTTGACTAGAAATCCTGAATCTAATTACTCTCTTTTTACAGTGCCATTATTATTTATTTATTACAGGTCAATTTACACAGCATGTCAATTTCTTAAAATATAAAAACAAAGGTTGCTTAAACCATTTTTGTAACTAAGATACAGTATATGGAGATGTGTGTTGTTTGTTAAATCAAAGTTTATCTTTATGATGCCACTTAATTTTTAGTACATTTGTTAGCTCAAGTTATGAAAATGATAAGTTTAAAAACAGCCTAGGCAGAAAGGAAACAGGTTGGAATTGCCCATAGCTTTAGCTGTTAGTTTTATCTTTTAAAGCGGTAATAAATCCAAAACCAAAAATGTAATATATTGCAGATTACCAATCCTTAGGTGTGTTGGCAGCATTCATTTTTCCTTTTATGCTTTTTTCCTTCTGTTTTCACCTGGTCAGTAACACACCTCCTGTATTAGACTGCCCCCATTCTGGATAAAGGAGAACAGGGGGCATCTTTGCACAGCAGCATCGTCAGTCTGGGGGAGGGGAGTGTTAGATGTACTAGCAAATTTAGATACACAAACAAATTACAACCAGCTCACACTACCCACTTGCCGACCGGTTCCTGTACATATACATCAGCAGTTTAAAGATGGAATCTTGGTAACGGCAGCAGCTGCTGCGACAACCGAGGTATCCTGCTTACGATAATGGTGGTCTCTGTGGCGGATGCGCCGCAAGATCACTGTTATCGGCGGCGGGAGAGGGGCCACCCCCCTTCCACTGCTCTCCCGCGCCCTCCGCCGCTTACGGGAACCGTCGGCAGTGGCGGAGGCGTTCGGGACCTGTCCGTGGCTGGGTATGGAAACGAGTGAGGGGAAGATGGCCCCCACCCATCTCCATACTATAGCAAAGCGGAAGTGACGTCAAAACGTCACTTCCGCCCATACGTCTTAAAGGGCCATTTTTCTGGGGTTTTTTATTGCATTTAAGTCCAAATATGAGATCTGAGGACTTTTTGACCCCAGATGTCATATTTAAGAGGACCTATTACAAGGGATGTTTACATTCCATGTAATAGGAATAAAAGTGACCCATTTTTAAAAACAAAAAAAAAACAGTGAAAAAATAAATAAAATCAAGTAAAATAAATAATAATAAAAAAAATTTTTTTAAAGCACCCCGTTTCGATGAGCTCACGCACAGAAGCGAACGCATATGTGAGTAGTGCCCGCATATGAAAATGGTGGTCAAACCACACATGTGAGTCATCGCTGCAATCGTTAGAGCGAGAGCAATAATTCTAGCCCTAGACCTCCTCTGTAACTCAGAACATGCAACCTGTAGAATTTTTTAAACGTCGCCTATAAAGATTTTTAAGGGTAAAAGTTTGACGCCATTCCACAATTTTGAAGCATGACATGTTGGATATCAATTTACTCAGTGTAACATTATCTTTCACAATATAAAAAAAATTGGGCTAAATTTACTGTTGTCTTATTTTCTCATTCAAAAAAGTGAATTTTTTCCAAAAAAAAGTGCGCTTGTAAGAACGCTGCGCAAATACGGTGCGACAAAAAGTATTGCAATGACCGCCATTTTATTCTCTAGGGTGTTAGAAAAAAAATGTATAATGTTTGGGGGTTCTAAGTAATTTTCAAGCAAAAAAACTTGTTTTTAACTTGTAAACACCAAGTCTGAAAAAGAGGCCTGGTCTTTAAGTGGCTACAGTTGCACAAGCAAGATGTTTTTTTTCTCTTTGTGTTAAGGTTTTACATGAATAAATAATAGCTGCCCATTGTAACCAACCCTGTCAGTGGGAAATGATTTGTCTCAACACTCTTTTGCTACCATTGCAGCACAGCCTTTTCTGTTAAAAGGACACTAAAGGGTTGTTTTTGGGTTTAATACCACTTTAACAAATACTAGAAAATAAAAGGCAGCCTGGGCTAAAAGGCTAAAAGCAATAAAAAAAAACCCTCCCCCACCTCATTTCTCTAAATCAATTATAGAGTTTTGTGTAGTTTGTTAATGGGACATAAAACCTAAAGTGTGTGTTATGGAAAGTATGGTGTCTGCTTGAATAGAATATACCCACTGGTGAGGTAAAAATGTAATAATCATTGAGATCTGATTGTCTGATGTTATACCTAACCACGAGCGTCCGACAGATTTTCAGCAAAAAAACTTTTCCATGTAAATACAATTTTCAGACTACTTTCCATCCCTCCATGTAATAAATCTGACATGTTCCACCTCCCGGTCTCACTTTCGACAGTCCCTGTATAATCAGCAATTTTTTATTATGAATGGTCACACCTCAATACCATTTTCACAAGTAGGTGGCACCAGAAGACAGTGCAGGCACAGGGAAGGAAAATGTAAGCTTTGCCCACAAAATTCTGTGAGATAACTCATGGCAAACCTAGAGTACCTTGAAATTTTGTAGTACCACTAACTGTGCTTGAACATTGCTAAAGCATTGCTGGTAACCCATACTATGATATTTGTCTGTTTTTCTTATACATCTTGACATCCAATGAATCCAAATATTAATTCTTGCAATCTGAAAGCTGAATGTCACCAATTCTATGGTGTAAGCAGCCCCCATCATCAACAAATCATACTTTTTATTACTTACAGCAATGATATTTTGTAGAAAAGAACGAGCCAGACATATCAAGTCTTGTGGCAATGCTTTATAAAATTCTGTACACTTTCTTTTGGTCATAGGCAAGTTGGTTGGCACAAACATCTAAAGCCACAAGTATCATCCTATAATGTTTTTTTGTTTTTTTTATTTCCATTCCCTGTCAACATGGGAATAGGGACAATTAATATACAAAATAAGCCGATGATAGCACAATGCGCAAAAATATTGTATTACATTTTAAGTGCAAGGATATATATTGACTTCATATAAAGCTCGACTGCAACAACATATCAGTTTGCTGTTTTAAATACAATACTTGCAATATTATTATTCTTGGAATACAATTCTGTTTTAAACATAACACTTTTTTTTATAATCTATGTACACATATCCAGTTTTAACACTTGACAGTAGCAATATGGATTATGTAATAATAGAATGGACTTGGTTAGGCAGATACTGAGGATGATGCTGATTCTTTTTTTATTTTTTTTTGCCTGCTCTCTACATGGTACCTAGAAATAGAGTGCTAATCTTGGTCAGGTGACCAGCCACCTGAAGACCATCCACTATGGCTGCTTCTCACTGTCCAACATACTTTGGCCCACTTTACTGAATCCATATTGTGTTCCCTCTCTCTGGCCTACGTGGTTCCACTGTGAGGTCACCAAAAGTTGAGAAAAACTGTTCCATCTCCTTCTGCAACATGTCGTTTCTTTTCTCGGCATCCTCTTTTGCACGTTCTGCATTCCTCATTTTAATTTCCACCATAGTGTACTTCTTTCTTTCCTGCTCCAGTTCCTCTTGAAGGGCTACTACTTCTGTCTCCAGAGTTAGATTCCTTTGTTCCATGCTGTGGAGATGTACAACATTGTTATTAAAAGGTATGTTTTGATATGCTTTTTAGTTTAAAAAGTACATTACATTTGAACTGGCCTTGTCTAGTGTAATGTAAAAACATTATATATTATCTACCAAGTTGCCTTAGCAACACAGCCAGTGGTGTGACAATTTTATCTTTAGTATTACTGGTGGGATTTAACATACAATATAAAATTTACATTGATGTAATCACAAGTCATCTAGTTGCAATTGCAGAGCAAGAAATAAAACACAATGTCAGTCTAATGACATTTACCAGTTGTTTTTTTTCCTAAGAAAGTGGATATGAAATATGTGCTCGGAGTGGAATCCCAGCTTGCAACTGCACAATGGATGAAGTCAGATAGTTATCACAGCAGCAACTATCAGCTTTCTGATTCAACCCGACCCCGGACAAAACTGAAGTATCAGGGTTAAAAAACCAACTAAGGGGTCTAAAATGTACTTCAAATGCTGTAGAATTCTTATACTCAGATGCCTGCTAAATGGAAGCACTAGAAATGGGAGCACTAGCAGATTACTCTTTGGTTTGTTTGGTGTGATAAGTTCAATTGTAATTCATCACTCTAAATGACACCAAACTCTTTATATGGTTACTTTACAGTAGCCATATAAAAAATTTAGTAGCATAATGGTAAGGCTAGGGCTTAATAAGTATGTGAGAATAATGGTAATAGAGGCTGATTATCATTCCAAAATTTCCACAACTTTCACAATTAAAGAGACACTGTCAACTTGGAGAAGAGGGTGATTTTCACCCCGTTCAATCAGAGAACACCCTGTGTTCATTGAAGAAAATATAAGGCGATCTATGAATGGTGATGAAAGCCCCCTATGGTCAGTATGCCCTGGGGCTGGCTCTCAAACAGAACTTTAGCAGGACCTAGAAGATCATAGCTATCACTGTTGTAGCACCAACTACTATAGTGATCTCCAACTTCACCAGTGGTCCATCACATTAGAGTAATCCATACTTACATTGTGCCAAGCTGGACCAATAAAGCATGCAATACACAAAATTCCTGAATTTCAGCTTAAGACTCCATGCACACTAGTGTTTTTTTAAGCTCCTAGAAGCTGTTATGAGCATTTTTTTCTGCTCCTAGAAGTTAATAGTGTTATCCTATGTGTCAAGCACACTATCTTATGCTAGAAGTATTTTTCAAGCTTCAGTGTTTAGGAGCAGAAAAAAACGTTTTTGTAGAGTTTTTGGAAGCGTTTTCCAGGAGAACAAAAAAGAAAACGCTGAACGCCCCTATACGCTCCTAACAGCTTTTTTCAAGTGTTTTTTTTTTTCTTCATGTACTGTAAAAACGTGAATAAAATACTAATGCTCCCAAACGCTTCTTAAAGCTAATAAAATTCTACCATTATCAGTGTTTTTCATCCAGAGTTTCTTTATAGTGTTTTTTGAGCTTATAAAAAAATGCTAGTGTGCATGGAGCCTTATGCCATGTACACACGAGCGGACTTTTCGACAGCAAAGGTCCGACGGAACAAAGCCGCCGGACAATTCGATCATGTGTGGGCTTTATCGGACCTTTGCTGTCTAAAAATCAGACAGACTTTAGTTTTAGAACATGTTTCAAATCTTTCCAATGGACTCGAGTCCGGTCGAAAAATCCATTTGTCTGTATGCTAGTCCGACGGACAAAAAACAAAAAACAAAAAGGATAAATGGCGCGAGAACATACAAACAAGCTAGAATGAAGTAATACACATTCATATGACTACAAACTCTTTTCATTGTTGGCTATCATGGTAGAAAATTAAAGCTATATTGAGAACCCAGAGACATTTTCCAGGAACCAACTTAAAATAAATCTGTGCTTTGCCCATGTAGGGCAAAAGCAACAGGTAACTTTAGCACCCAATCCCCCTCCTGTATATACTTTTCTTTAATCATCTGCAAATACATACCGCACTGGGAGTGAAGAGAAATATCTAGTACCTCTGGGTATAGTGAAACATGTGGCTCACTTCCCTGTCCACCTGTCTCCCATATCACAGTATTTATGATTGGCAATTAGCTGATTAGGTAATACCACTGCTCTTGGAGACAAACACAGCAGCTGGGGATTGAAGTCTAGGTAAGTATAAGATGCTGCGTATGTTCATTTTAATAAAAAATTGCAACAAGAACATGGAATATATAGTATAGAAAATGTTAACAACCCTAGTAATAATACCTTTTTACTCTGGTCTCATACTCCATTTTCTGTTTTGACATTTCCTGCTTTAAACTGGATACAAGGCTGTGAAGTGCACTGTGGTTGCTTGAATTGCTCACTACAAAAGTCTCACTGTTGTCACTGCTGCTGGTAGCCCTGCTGCTGTGACCCCCAGCACTTCGTCTGTCAAATTTGCTCTCAAAGTCTGCTGCATTAGTAATATCCTCAATGACTGGCCCATCTAACACAGGGTCCTCAAAGGTACCGCCATAAAAGTCCTGCTCAGGACAGGTTGTTGTGGAGGAGCGGCAGGAATTGGAGTTTTCAGGAAGAGAGATTTCACATGATGATGTTGACCATGTTGCACTGTCCACACTTTGCTTATCATCAGAGTTCATCATAAACTGCTGGTGAACATTATCATATGTGGATAATCTGTGCTGCTGCAGCACTGATTCACCTGTAGAGTCTTTTTGTTTGTTATCTCTTAATGTCACATATCCATTGGGCAGCCAGCTTGTGGTTCGACTGTTCAAAGCATTGCTCATTGTGTCTGTGCTGGACACTCCCATTTTTACAGCACCATTCTGTACACTGTGAGTACCCATTTTGGTTCCTGAACTTTTGAGAGAAGAGGTTCTTCTAGCCTGTAAGGTACCGTTGGGTAAAGAATGGTGCTTGTCATGGACTTCTACAGAGCTGCTGAAAGACCCGTTGGTGACAATCCCACTACCTTTGTTAAAAGCTGGATTTTTTTTCACCATTAGTGGTGGACTTCGTGTAACATCCAGTTTGTGAATGCTGTTTCTTGGGCTGCTGGATTTACTTCCTGAGAGTACAGTGGGAGACCCATTTTCAACACTTGACCTTTGTGGAGAATCAGACTTCTCCCAGGAGCAACGTCTCACTGCTATATCCTTGGTATTATTGTTCTCCTTGTTCTGTATTTGGCCTAGAAGCATCTTTTTTTGCAGCTCAATGTTGTTGTTGGTCAGTTCTGGGCCAGCATCAATCTGAACATCAGCATCTTTGGGGAAAAGGATTTCGTGTTCACTTATCATCACTGCCATTAACTGCTGCACAACTACTGTACCTGGAAAACAAAGGATGGAAACTAAGTTTTAAACCACACCAACTCTAAAAAGGGTCTCAGTCAGAGGGAAACAGTTAATAAAGGTTAATTAAATCTCATTAGTAAAATGTGGGAATCTTGAGTGAAAATTGTATGAATTTTGTGTACATATACGCCATATTTTATAGTGGGCCATTGCAAAGAGCTCTGGACAATTTGTGCATGTAATCAATTTTAGATTGAAGAATGCACAACTTATCACATTAAAAAAACACATTTATTTAAATTGTGCCAAGTTCAAGACCTAGGCCTTCAACATGGAGTGCAGTGCAGTGCAGGTCTTAGAAGCTGGACTTCAGGCAAAAAAAAAATGTTTCCCATGGAGTACAGCTGTGCCAGCACTACACAGTTTGACTTCTCATTTTTTTGGAGGGGAGAGGAAAGCAGAGATATACTTACCTAATCCTCCAATTCTTTCAGTACAAGACCAGTCTGACATCCACGCCCTCCATCAGTCCTGAATAGTGGACTGTTCCTGATGTCCTCACGCCCAGAGCAGGCTCCATAGACCAGAAACAGTCCACGCTGGACAGTGGGGGAGCAATGTTTTCCGGAGATGAGTATAAGCTTGCTGTTCACCCCTAGACAAAACAAGCAATTAACACATGCAGTACAGGCACAGCCTCACTGCATGGCGAAAAAGAAAAAAAAAAAGTGCCCAGGGTTCAGCTTGAAGTCCAAGGAAACAGCATTATTTATTTCGCATTGGCCATACTTAGTCAAGGGTTTCATCAGAAGCCTGTATGAAATGTTGCACTTTAAAAGACACACAAAAAAGTGCAAACAAAACCCAGCATGTTCATGGTACATGCAGCAGACATCAAACAGGGACTTATGTATGCTTTTGCTTACACTTTTTATGAAAAGCATAAAGAAACAAAAAAGCCCATGTCTATTCTCTATTAATAGGACAATAAAAATGCAGCAACCATAAATTACAGTGCCTTGAAAAAGTATTCATACCCTTGAAATTTTCCACATTTTGTCATGTTAAAACCAAAAACGTGAATGTATTTTATTGTGATGTTATGTGATCGACCAACACAAAAGTGCACATAATTGTGAAGTGGAAGAAAAATGATAAATGGTTTTCAAAATATTTTACAAATAAATATCTGAAAAGTGCGGCGTGCGGCGTGTGGCGTGCGGCGTGCATTTGTATTTACCTCCCCTGAGTCAATACTTTGTAGAACCACCTTTCACTGAAATTACAGCTGCAAGTCTTTTTGGGGATGTCTCTACCAGCTTTGTACATCTAGAGAGTGACATTTTTGCCCATTCTTCTTTGCAAAATAGCTTAAGCTCTGTCAGATTGGATGGAGAGTGTCTGTGAACAGCAATTTTCAAGTCTTGCCACAGATTCTCAATTGGATTTAGGTTTGGACTTCGATTGGGCCATTCTAACACATGAATATGCTTTGATCTAAATCATTCCACTGTATCTCTGGCTGTATGTTTAGGGTCGTTATTCTGCTGGAAATTGAACCTCCTCCCCAGTCTCAAGTCTTTTGCAGACTAACAGGTTTTCTTCCAAGATCGCCCTGTATTTGGCTCCATCCATCTTCCCATCAACTCTGACCAGCTTACCAGTCCCTGCTGAAGAAAAGCATCC
Source organism: Aquarana catesbeiana (assembly GCF_042186555.1). Classification (NCBI taxonomy): domain Eukaryota; kingdom Metazoa; phylum Chordata; class Amphibia; order Anura; family Ranidae; genus Aquarana; species Aquarana catesbeiana. Next base: position 615,032,751 of record NC_133324.1, read on the forward strand.
CCAAAACATGATGCTGCCACCACCATGTTTCACGGTGGAGATGGTGTGTTCAGGGTGATGTGCAGTGTTAGTTTTCTTTTAGGCAAAAAAGTTAAATTTTGGTCTCATCTGACCAGAGTGCCTTCTTCCACATGTTTGCTGTGTCCCCCATATGGCTTCTCGCAAACTACAAATGGGACTTCTTATGGCTTTCTTTCAACAATGGCTTTCTACTTGCCATTCTTCTTCAATTCTTCAATAAAGGCCAGATTTGTGGAGTGCACGACTAATAGTTGTCTCACACCTGAGCTGTGGATCTCTGCAGTTCCTCCAGAGTTACCATGGGCCTCTTGGCTGCTTCTTTGACTAATGATCTCCTTGCCCGGCATGCCAGTTTAGCTGGACAGCCATGTCTTGGTAGGTTTGCATTTGTGCAAATAATGGGATAATGGATTGAACAGTGCTCTGTGAGATGTTCAAAGCTTGGAATATTGTTTTATAACCCAACCCTGCTTTAAACTTCCCCACAACTTTATCCCTGACCTGTCTGGTGTGCCTTTGTGATGCTGTTTGTTCACTAAGGTTCTCTAACACACCTCTGAGGGCTTCACAGAACAGCTGTATTTTATATTGAGAATAAAGTACACACAGGTGAACTCTATTTACTACTTAGGTGATAGGGATGAGCCGAACACCCCCCTGTTCGGCTTGCACCAGAACTTGCGAACAGGAAAAAAGTTTGTTCGAACACGCAAACGCCGTTAAAGTCTATGGGACACGAACATGAATAATCAAAAGTGCTAATTTTAAAGGCTTATATGCAAGTTATTGTCATAAAAAGTGTTTGGGGACCTGGGTCCTGCCCCAGGGGACATGGATCAATGCAAAAAAAAGTTTTAAAAACGTCCGTTTTTTCAGGAGCAGTGATTTTAATAATGCTTAAAGTCAAACAATAAAAGTGTAATATCCCTTTAAATTTCATAGCTGGGGGGTGTCTATAGTATGCCTGTAAAGGGGCGCATGTTTCCCATGTTTAGAACAGTCTGACAGCAAAATGACATTTCGAAGGAAAAAAGCCATTTAAAACTACTCGCGGCTATTGCATTGCCGGTCCGACAATACACATTGAAGTTAATTGATAAAAACGGCATGGGAATTCCCCACAGGGGAACCCTGAACCAAAATTAAAAAAACATTGACGTGGGGGTCCCCCTAAATTCCATACCAGGCCCTTCAGGTCTGGTATGGATATTAAGGGGAACCCCGGCCAAATTTCTTTTTTAAAAAATGACGTGGGGGTCCCCCTAAATTCCATACCAGACCCTTCAGGTCTGGTACGGATTTTAAGGGGAACCCCGCACCAAAAAAAAAAAAAAAAAAACGGCGTGGGGTCCCCCCAAAAATCCATACCAGACCCTTATCCGAGCACACAACCTGGCAGGCCGCAGGAAAAGAGGGGGGATGAGAGAGCGGCCCCCCCTCCTGAACCGTACCAGGCCACATGCCCTCAACATTGGGTTGGTTCTTTGGGGTAGCCCCCCAAAACACCTTGTCCCCATGTTGATGAGGACAAGGGCCTCATCCCCACAACCCTGGCCGGTGGTTTTGGGGTCTGCGGGCGGGGGGCTTATCGGAATCTGGAAGCCCCCTTTAACAAGGGGACCCCCAGATCCCGGCCCCCCCCTGTGTGAAATGGTAAGGAGGTACAAAAGTACCCCTACCATTTCACTACAAAACTGTCAAAAATGTTAAAAATGACAAGAGACAGTTTTTGACAATTCCTTTATTTAAATGCTTCTTCTTTCTTCTATCTTCCTTCATCTTCTTCTTCTGGTTCTTCTGGGTCTTCTGGTTCTTCCTCCGGCATTCTCGTCCAGCATCTCCTCCGCGGCATCTTCTATCTTCTTCTCCTCGGGCCGCTCCGCACCCATGGCATGGGGGGAGGCTCCCGCTCTTCTCTTCATCTTCTTCTTCATCTTCTTCTTTTCTTCTCTTCTTCATTTTCTTCTCTGGGCCGCTCCACATTCAAAGCTTGCATGGAGGGAGGCTCCTGCTGTGTGACGGCGTCTCCTCGTCTGACGGTTCTTAAATAACGGGGGGCAGGGCCATCCGGTGACCCCGCCCCCCTCTGACGCACAGGACATGACGGGACTTCCCCGTTATTTAAGAACCGTCAGACGAGGAGACGCCGTCACACAGCGAGAGACTCCCTCCATGCCAGCATGGATGCGGAGCGGCCCGGAGAAGAAAATGAAGAAGACAAGAAGAGAAGAAAAGAAGAAGATGAAGAAGAAGATGAAGAGAAGAGCGGGAGCCTCCCCCCATGCCATGGGTGCGGAGCGGCACGTGGAGAAGAAGATAGAAGACGCCACGGAGGAGATGCTGGATGAGAACGCCGGAGGAAGAACCAGAAGACCCAGAAGAACCAGAAGAAGAAGATGAAGGAAGATATAAGAAAGAAGAAAGAAGAAGCATTTAAATAAAGGAATTGTCAAAAACTGTCTCTTGTCATTTTTAACAATTTTGACAGTTTTTTAGTGAAATGGTAGGGGTACTTTTGTACCTCCTTAACATTTCACATGGGGGGGCCGGGATCTGGGGGTCCCCTTTTTAAAGGGGGCTTCCAGATTCCGATAAGCCCCCCACCCACAGACCCCCACAACCACCGGCCAGGGTTGTGGGGATGAGGCCCTTGTCCTCATCAACATGGGGACAAGGTGTTTTGGGGGCTACCCCAAAGCACCCTCCCAATGTTGAGGGCATGGGGCCTGGTACGGTTCAGGAGGGGGGGGGCGCTCTCTCGTCCCCCCCTCTTTTCCTGCGGCCTGCCAGGTTGCGTGCTCAGTTAAGGGTCTGGTATGGATTTTTGGGGGGACCCCACGCCATTTTTTTTTGGCGTGGGGTTCCCCTTAAAAACCATACCAGACCTGAAGGGTCTGGTATGGAATTTAGGGTGACCCCCACATCATTTTTTTTTTTTAATTTTGGCCGGGGTTCCCCTTAATATCCATACCAGACCTGAAGGGCGAACTTGCGAACAGCCAATGTTCGAGTCGAACATGAGTTCGACTCGAACTCGAAGCTCATCCCTATTAGGTGACTTCTGAAGACAAGTGGTTCCACTAGATTTTAGTTAGGGGTATCAGAGTAAAGGGGGCTGAATACAAATGCACAACACCCTATTTAGATATTTATTTGTAAAAAAATTTGAAAACCATTTGTCATTATTCCTTCCACTTCACAATGTGTTGGTCTATCACATAAAATCCCAATAAAATAAATTTACGTTTTTGGTTGTAACATGACAAAATGTGGAAAATGTCAAGGGGTATGAATACTTTTTCAAGGCACTGTACCCTTTAACTGCACTACACCCAGCAATCTGATTATTTTAAATGACTGCACATCACTGTTATGTGAACCAGTTTATTTGATATATAAGTAAATATTGACCCCCTTGGACTTTCCCACATTTTGTACTGTGACAGCTAAGTAAAATGGACTTGATCAGGATTTTTATCACTGAACTATAAAAAAAATACTGTTAAAATGAAAATAACCTTTAAGACTTAAAAAATGATCTACAAATAAAAAAGAAAAAAAAAAACCCTTGATTGCATATTCACCCCTAGACTGAGAAAATAGGCTGAAAACAACAGCAGTTACATATTTAAAAGAACAGACACCACCAGGGAGTGTAATTTTAGGTGTTACATGATTTAAGAATAAATTTGTTTATGAAAGGTCATAGAGCTTGTTAAGTAACTTTAATTATCAAGACCAAAGAGCTACTGTAACAGTCTATTTCAAACTCAATCACTATGATTTCCAAGCCATAACTATACTGTATACCAGAGTAATTTGGTCTAAAAACTCCCATAAAAACTCCCATAGCACTGCTGTACTTAAATATATCTACAACTGAAATGTTTTTCTTAGTCCCCCTGCAAGGTCCCACAAATAGCTGTTGATCCTACCATCACCTAATGCAGCTTTCTGTGATGATGTGGCAACAATGCTGCATTGCTCTTGAATTCGAAGCAGAGCTTCCACTCTCATACAGGCTGCGCCTGCTTGCCCTACAGTGGGATGGACAAAATGTTGCAGGGGGTGTGGTCACATCTAGTCCTGCCCACTGCTTTATAGATTGGCAGTGCTGCCTCTATTGCTGAAACCTTCCAACTTTGAGCTGCAGTGTCTGACAGTGGGAGTGTGTGAGACTCAAGTGAAAGTGGATTTGACTCAGTCAGGGAAGGTAAATGACATTTTTTGTTTACTTTAGAAGGCTTGTGCATCACATACTGGATTTGGTACTTGTTTAGATTGCAAAGTTTTTTTATATGTCTATTGAAACAGGAGAATTCTGGAGAATTGTTTCAGTTCAAGGCTCCCCATCGTAATTGACTGGTCAATTGATTGATGGTAACTCTAAAAAGGTTGTGGAGATCCTTAACTAAGATTTGGGAAACTGACCATGGGACATTTATAACCTAAATGGATGAGAATAAAGCCATTGCTAAAAAGCAATCCCAACTCAGATTCAGTTTGGAGATTGAGACACAGCAACATGGTGAAAGAAGTTCTCCGGTATGATGAGACCAAAACTGAAATAAAAATGTTATGTGTGGCAGAAAGCCAATAATCACCCTAAAAACAGCATTACCACAATTAAGCATGGTGTTTGCATTATTACGCTGTAGGAATACTTTTCATCAACAGTGTCTGGGATTGAGGATACGATGGATGGCACCAAACAGGACAATCCTAGGAGAAACCCTGTTTCAGTTTAGCAGAGAATTTAAATATACAGAGAGAGGTTGGTTTCAAACTGTAAACCATAATGGCTTCCGTTGGCTTAGTCTAAACCTAAAAGCTACAGTGAGACTCAAAAATTGCTGTTCACCAATGATCTCCATCCACTATGATAAAGCTTCAGCACTTTAGCCATAAGGATAGCCAGAAACTGCAGGGTCTAATATTTGCAAAGTTGTTCGAAATTTGCTGCGAAGGCCTCCCAGCTATAACTACAGCCAAAGGTTGTGCTAGCTGCTGTAGTATATTAGCATTAGGATATAAACATAACGAATAAGTGTGTGCTTTTGCTTTTTTCCACTATTGAGTCACAATACAAGAAATATTACACCTTCAAAACATGTATATTGTATAAATTAATAAAAATCTCAATTAAATGCATTTTAATCCAAGTCAGTTACAATAAAAAACATAGAAAAGTCTACAGGGGTGAATACTAATGCACAGCATTGTATATCAAATATTACAACTACTTTAAAGAATTCTAATCTACTAATGTCTGTAATAACAACAAACAGTATAATGTGTGCTTATGTTCAACCACAGTTGTGCCTGGAATGAGGCTGATGTGAGTGAATGTAACTTTACTTCTAGCATCACAACTAAGGTATGATGAAGTATTTGATCTAATCATAGGATTAGGAGTTAGGTCACAGTAAAAGATGTAAACTAAACAGCACAGCGACAACTGGTGTGCCATGTAATGGGTATTACTTTGTTCATGACTATTTTAGTCAGTGTTGACATCAAATGTTAGGAGGTCATCTTCTTGTCGGCATGAAAAAATGATCAGCATGAAATGAGATTGATATCAGTTTTAATATAAATGGTAAGTGATGATGTCACTGTTCAAGAAATAGTGCAGAATGCCTGCCTAAGGTAGGACATAAAAGAATGAGATAACAGAACCATATGTAAGAAATTAAGCTGAGTCCATTGTGGCATTAGTTAATAAATCAAATCTGTGTCAGGGAGAACTCGATAAAGTGGCTGAATTTGCAGAACCCTGCTATCACCCGCTGGCTTCCATTGACCTTCTGTTGTTGGAGCTCCCTACCATCCCCTGCAGCTGCTGCTTGCTGACACAGGGGAGCCACAGCTCATATCACATGACAGCACTGAAGCTGATTAAAAATAGTGGTATTTACACAGATCTATTTCCAACAAGTATACAGCAAGGATAGCCCATACTTCTGCTTTAAGTAGTTTAAAGATTTGTCACATTAAAGCCTAATTTCACATAGGAATGACCTAAGAGGTACATCAGCTGTACTGTAATTGTATAAATTATATGTGTTAGTCTCAGAATATATTCTTCATGCAAAACTAATTTTACAATTTAGGAGCAATGTCATTGTGTAGTATATATACACACACAAAACACATTGTTTACAGAAAATAATATACTCCATAATCTAATTTAGCAAATCTAAAATTTAGTCATAGGCCATTGACTCTCTAAACCTTCTAAACAAAAAGGTCAGTGTACTTCTATTCAGACTTAGAGGGGCTGGACTGTGGTCACATGGGAGTAGAAAATGTCCTGGCATCAGTGGGTGTAAACAATGCCTCAGGCTTGGTGACCCCATCATTGGTATCACTAGGGGGAATACTGGGAGGAATTCTACCCCATCTTTGGTGTCAGTGACAGTAAATATACCCAACTGTTGGTGTCAATAGAAGGAATTATGCCTAACTGCTTCCTATCAGTGGGAGGAATAGTGCCTTAGTGCCAGATAAAGACTAGCATAGGGCCACATTTGGCCTGCAGGCTGCAGTTTGGAGACCGCTGGCATAGGCAAACAGCCAAACACACTGTCGCACTAAAAATATGTGAACAGTCTTGGCAGTCTAACTATTGTGTCATTTTGTTAAATGTGTATTTTAATCCAAACAGCTCTGCCAGCCATGCTAAGTCTTAACCATTTCATTTTTTGCACTGCAGTTAACGCAGCAAAGCCTGGCCAAACTGTGATTGGAGAGAGAAGGAACAACTCTTGACTGATAAATGACTAATAAAGTTACCTCTTTGTTCTCTCCTCCATTCACCATCTTAAAGTGTATTTACACAATTGCTGAACATATAATCTTTGTTATATGTTCTCATTCATACAGTCTACCTTAAAGAAATTAAAAAACAATATTACTTACCTTTATAGTTGTTTGTTTGAAGCAGGGCTATACATATGACTCTGTAGGCAGTCTGGAATAGTTCAAACTAGCTTGCAATGTCCAGTTTTGGGGACAAATGCAGGGACATTTATTTTTATGTTCAATAATATACAATGTACCACCCAAGCCTCGAGATCTTTAATCACTTTTTAGGACAGACAGTGTGCACATCTATTGCAGCATGATCTGTCACCTACTGTGTCCACATCTTCAAAAAACTTGCCATACCTCTTATTATATACCTTGGACTGCAAACTTTCCAAAAAGGGGTAATTTGGGGGATATTGTCCTGGAATTTGTCAGGCCACAAGAAATTAAGTAGGCCATCTACATCAGGACTGATCGATTTTCAGATGCCTGTTATATACCATAGTTTGTGAACTTTATAACTTTCCTACAGACTATAATATACTCTGATTTGGCCTAAATTTATGAAGAACGATTACTTAATTGCAAAATTTTATAACAGAAATTAAGAAAAATGTTTGGTCTTTTTTCGTTTATTTAGCAAAAAAATAAAAAAAACCTGTGGTGATTAAATACCCCAAAAGAAAGCTCTATTTGTGTGAAAAAAAAATTATAAAAATATCATATGGGTACAGTGTTCCATGACCATGTAATTTTCATTTAAAATGTGACAGCGTTGAAAGCTGAAAGTTGACCTGGGCAGAAAGGAGGTGAAAGTGCCCAGTATTGAAGTAGTTAAAAACTGACAACGTAGATCTGCCAATACAGTACACACAGTCCCTTCCTTAACATTACATAGAAGTGGAAAGCTATGTAGAATTAGGCAAGTAAAAAGGTAAACAGCAACCTTTAAAATCGGTTTTTATTAACCACTTCAATACTGGGCACTTTCACCCTCTTCCTGCAGATAGAGCTATCTTTTGGTGGTATTTAATCACCACTGGGTTTTTCAATTTTTTGCTAAAAAGTTTTTCTTCAATTCTGTTATAAAATGTTGTAAATAAGTTTTCTCCTTCACTGATGTGCACTTATGGGCACTGATGAGGAGACACTAACATGCAGCACTGAAGGGCACTGATAGGCGGCACTGATATGCAGCACTGATGGGCACTGATAGGCGGCACTGATATGCAGCACTGATGGGCACTGATTGCCGGCACTGATGGGCAATGATAGGTGGCACTGATGGGCAACAATGATGGGCACTTATAGGCAACACTGATGTGCACTGATAGGCAGTACTGATGGGTGGACTTGATAGGCAATGATGGGCAGCACTGATGTGCACTGATAGACGGCACTGATGAGGAGGAACTGACAGGCATCACTGATAGGCACTAAAAGGCATCACTGATGGACACTGATTGGCATCACTGGTGGGAACTGATTGGCATCACTGGTGGGCCCTGGTGGGCATTGCTGCTGGGGCTGCACTGATAATCACTGCACTGATAAGTACAGATTCCCCCTGTCAGGATAGCCACTTATTGGCTCTCCTCTACTCATGCTCTGTCAGCGTGAATAAAGGAATGCTGATAACTGGTTCTTCCTAGTTACTCTGTGATCAGCTGTGATTGGACACAGCTGATCACATGGTAAAGGGCCTACGTCATAGGCTCTTTACCGTGATCGGAGATGTGGTGTGTCGGAGCATCCCGGCGGTGCGCATGAGCGGCTTGTTCTGAAGGATGTCATATGATGAACGGGAGAGCCACAGTTCGGCTGTCATTTTGCTATAGGCCGGGCGAGATATGGTTAAAATATGCTATGCAAATGGGAACATGTAACAAATGTGAAGTTGCTGCAAAAATGGAAATACACTTTAAGATTCAAAGTATTGTACAATGCAATCAAGCCTTGTTAGCCTACAGTTCTGTTTCTCCTCTCCCAGTCTAAATGCTGATATAGTACACTGGATTACAGGGAGCTGATATAAAGACAAAATGAGATACTATACAATATTAATGTATGTATTTGCAATAAATGGGACTTTTTGTATTTAATACTTAAGCTAACACTTTTTTTTTTATATAGGAAGTGGGATGTACTATTACTTATGGTTATTAAATACACGTGTTTTTATTAAAAAAAAGTTTAATTGATGTGTCAGTAGCATTTTCCAAAACTATTATGAATCTTACCCTCCATTATAGTCATTGGATCCTCCACTTTGGGACGCAGGATATTAGGCCCAAAGACTGTAGCCAAGTTCTGAACACTCATTTTATTCACTCCAGAATAGGACTGTACCTCATCTAAGAATCTGTTATGTACAGAAATAATCAGAAATAATATATAATTAGGGCACAGGTATAATTTACTACAGATAAATGGAACAAAGCTGGACTTTTGCTCTGGAGACAAAATGTAAGGCTTGGGGCAGTTTTTTAACTCTTTCACTTAAAATTCACAATGGTCAAAACAAAAATTACAATTGTCACATGTCATGTACAGTACATACATTTTTCTAAAAGTGTGGAAAACTGCCATCTGAAGTGACTGTTCAATCACATACAGTTACTGTTTGGGTATTCTGACAGCCACGGCAAGGGAGATTTCTCCATTCATGCTGTTTAGCACCAATGGAGGAATCTATTATGTTAGTATGCCTAACCTAACACTTGGAATTGGTAAAGCAGGAAAGCAAGAATTGCAACACATGTTCAGTGTTTATCACAATGAAAAATGTAAAACATTTTACACAAAGCACTTGGGAAACAGGTTCCATGTTTTGGTGTTAGCATGCTGGGTGCCTCATGTAAAAATTACAGGGCACTGAGGTCCCTTTGGATTGTACTAATGTTTAAAATCTCTATGGCTGGGACATAGACAGCATTCAGTTCTAGTAGAGGACTGAATCCTGCGCCATTCTAAAAAAAGAGAAATACATTTTGGCAGGGGTTGTATTTTGATATTTTTTATCTACTTGATCTTACAATAAAACTTTTATGTTTATTCAAATATTAATTTATAACCTTTGTATCTTGGAACCACACAACAGTGTTGTATAGCAGGGATAATGAAAATGAGGCTCAAATAAAGCAGTTTTATTATTTCTAAAGTACCCATTAGAGTACTTGTCATATCAGTGTATTTCTTTGAATTACACATCTGCAATCAAACATAGCACTATATCCAATAATCAATCAGAGACTTTTTCACATGGATTACAGATATCATTACCTGATAGATTGCTACAGAGAATGAAAGGGCAGCTAAGGCCAACAAGTTATAAATATAGGCATTGTCTTTGTTCATTAACATAAACATTTTTTATGGTCAATTTTATTTTTTATTTAACTTTACACATATTTAAACTGATGTTTTATAATTTTTACTATTTATATGAAATCTTTATTTTCCAAATAAAGATGTATTACCGATTAAATAAAATTTAAAAAAGAGTTGGAGTCCAGTAGCACTATCTACACACAGCATTCAGTGCTGTGTTCCAGCAGCAAATTCCCGTCTGTTGCAGGAATTAAAAAGTCTTCGGCTGAGGCTTGTCTGCCCAGGAGATGCCTTGTATTTTTATTAAGGAAAACAAGGCTTCCACTGATCGACCGAGGTGGAAACTGCAACATCATCTGCCCACCTCTCCACCTCGGCAAATCAGATGAAGTCTTGTATTCACTGGTAAAAATACAAAGCGTCTCCTGAATAGCAGAGAAGCACTCAGCCCAAGTCTTTTTAATTCCTGCAACAGACGGGAATTTGCTGCTGGAACACAGCACTGAATGCTGTGTGTAGATAATGCTACTAGAATATATTACAGACACACACAGCAGCTACTTTGTTTAATAATGGAAATAAAATTATTTAAACTAGCATGAAATCTGCAATTCTACTTGAAAGTGTTACTAAACCCACAACAGTAAAATCAGTCTGTATATGCAGTAAAGCATGCTTGTTATACATGCTGTGGAACCTAAGGGGTTAATCCTCTGCATTGTGTAAAAAGGCTGCTTGATCCTGTATGCACAGATCCAGTAGCGGCTGGTGTTTTTTTGTTTGGGGGGCAGCAAACAATCAAACCCTCCCCCCCTTGACACTTACCCCATCTAGGTGGAGGGCATCAGGCATTGGCGGGCATTCGAGGAGCAGTGTTGGGGATCGGGCATCCAAGGAGCGGTGGCAGGGATCGGGCATCCAGGCATCGGTGGGGACTGGGTATCCAGGCAGTGGCTCTTCTCCTCCTCGCTTCTGCTGTGCGTCTCCTCCCCTCCGCCTAGGATCGCCTGTCCTTTCAGCCAATCGGGTGATGGGTATCAGATTTGCCGGGAGGATCAGTGTTGCAACAGCGAATATTCATTCACTGTTGAAACACACCTGGTTGGGCTCCAGACGCATCCTCTGCAACCCGAGCCCACCCTATTTTGAAGCCTATTAGATAAGACCTATTAGGTCTAATTAGGTGCTTAAAAAAAAAACCCTGGCTTCTGTAATTCATGTACCCGGTGCCCTGAAAAGGGCCACATGCATGAATAGGGGGTGGCCGTGGAGGGCATGAATCTATCCATTGCATATAGAGGATGGCCTGGAGAGAGGGGGCGGCACCTGGGAGCCCCTGCACAGATCCTCCCCTACCTGCACTGTCCCCCTGGACAAGTCCGGATAAGGCAGAGCCTTTGGAGTCAGGCTGCATATGCTCACTTTGGTATGTATTGCTAGAGAGTTTTTTTTTTTTTTTCCTTGGGAGAGTGTATGTGATCAACACAGGGCTAATCAGCAAGCACTGTCCAGACATGTCCATGCAGAGGGTCAGGAGCCCTGCAGCCTCGTAGGACAGCTCAGTGCAGTATGAAAACTCCTCCAACAAGCTTCATCAGGAACTGATAGAAATCACAAGACTGCTATATACTGCGGATGAGAAAAAGTATTTAGCTGTTTATATTTACTAAAATAATTTCATTTCCATGTTGTGTGTACTGTGGGAGACCAGATATAGTGAATGCAGGCTCCTGGGTTTAGTAACACTTAGTTTAGTAACAAGAAAACACATAAAAAAACTGCCAATATTTTGACCAATACCACCCTACCCTTGAGCATCTTACCTACAGATATATTTCAATAAATTAAAATTAACTGGTGGGAGACTCTTCACTTGTTTTACTAGTTCTGCCATCCCCTGTGGAATACAATAAAAATATTAATTATTACATTATTCTTTTATAAATATGCACCACGCATAAAACTGTATATATTCAATAGCAGTGATAAATGAAGATAACAAATCCCATACTCAATGCTTTTCTAACATGGAGACTTGCTCATAATCTCGGAATCAATGCTTCATGGGAACGGCAGCTGAAACCTATAATTACATCTAAATGCCTCCTACTTATATAAGTGGTTTCATTTTCTGAAACTGCTTATCATACATGATGGAAGCTTACAGTGTTTAGTAGACTGAAAGATTGCAGAATTTTTTTTGACTTTTCACATTTATGCATTTGTTGTAAAATTATCTACAATCCCATTTCTGTTGAGCCCAGAGCTCTGGACAGATCATGTTTTTTAATGGCTGCACCTAGAGAGAATTTTGTATCACAGCATGACATTAAAAAGGTTACTTTCTGTGAAAACCCCAGTACAAAATGATCAAAAGATCCGAAGATATAAGCAGCAGAAGTTACCTTTAAAGCTCATTTGTACCTGTAACTTGTTCCCTGCCCTCTTCATATTTTCAGAGCTTTTCTATTATGAGTACCTTGCCCATCACATTAAAGAGCCAGTAGAGAGATCTGGGATGTGGGAAGGGTGTGTAAAATGATTGCTACTTACAATGTCAAACATACGGAATAATAGATTTTGGGCTTCCATACATCATGCCAATGAAGAAGTACACATGGCAGACTGACAATGCTGCTGGTTGCAAAGCAGCAGCTTTGTGCTGTAAGCCTGCGGCAGGCAGAATTACTGGCATGATCTCCAGGCAAGAAAGTTTTCAAACATGATTTGCCTAAAAATACTGTATAGAGTGAGGCATGATGACTAACATATTCAAAAATGTATTAAAATGTATTTATGCTTTTACATACAGTATACGCAGGTACAGCATCCATTAACACCCAGCAGTCCTGCAGTCCTGGCTCTTACTGTTATATAGCTGCAATGTAACAGTCAAGCTTTTATGGGAAGGTATGCTGGAGGGGTTAATAACACTCAATTTTGGATGAAAACTTTAGTTGTCATAAACAATAAACAATGATGTTTATCGACCTTGCTAAAATATTTCAGCTACATCATAAAAGGTATTTCAAACAAAAGGGACACTGTTTTCAAGGCAACAATTTCCAAATTAGATTTTTTCTTGAAATGTATCCTGTGCTTTTAAGTGGTTTCTGAACCTACAAAATATTATTTAAAAAAAAGGGATAACAAACTATAAAAAAATAAGGGATTGCAAACACAGCGGATATTAGTAACAAGCCATCAGCTCTGGGTTCGATTCACCAGAGGTTTCCTCTACTTAAACGTAGTGTAGAATCCTACTGGTCAGTTTAGGGCTATAGACAAACTACTGTAAAAAAAAGGCATTGGAGGTTGGACACTACCATGGGGGATAAGTACCAATGCAAAAAATAAATAAATAAAAACAGCGGGCGAGAGTCTTTTCATGTGAATTTCATGATGCAAAACTGTCTTGCCACTGGCCAATTTCTTTCAGATTCTTTTTATCAAGCTCTCATTTTCAATTATAAGACCACTAGAGTACAAGCAAGTGTTATACTATAAAAATTAGGAGACCCCAGATGACACAGCAGTGTAAAAGTGGCCAGAAACAAGACAATTTTATATATCAAGGCTAGGCCTAAATTTACGAGACAAAGCGCACAGGCTTGCGTTTTACTACAAGATATAAGATACTGCATAGGATTTAGCAGTGGAAACTTGGCCAGCACCAGGAACGTTTTAACCAGGGATACCATGCCTAACTGGTGTAAACCTAACTTTTATTTAATTTACGAGGATAGGGGGTTGCAGTAAATGTGATTTAGGTGCACACTGTTCTTGTGCTTTTTTTCTTCCATATGATTCAGCAGTGTGCTGCAATAAAAGGCAGATTCAAAAACAGATGGTCAGTAAACAAGTGAATGCTCTGCTTTGAGCACCCCCAACTTAAAAAGCCATAGCAACATAAAGTAAATATAAAAAACACACACAAAACAAACCTCAAAATATCGCCTCTGAAACGAAAGCCAATGTTTTGAAGGGGCCGCAAAAAAAAAGTTTGTTATGGATGGGACAACAACTAAAAGTGACCTACTGACTTTAAATCAACCATAGAATAAAATTAAAGTGCTTGTAAAGGTTCAAGGTTTTTTACCTTCATGTGTTGTATACATAAAGTTAAAAAACCTTCTGTGTTCAGCAGCATCCCCAGCCCTTCCTTAAACTTACCTGAGCCCCATCTCAATACAATGATGTACACGAGAGCCTCAACTCTCCCGGATCGCCCCCTCCTCATTGGCTGAAACAGCAGCGGTAGCCATTGGCTCCCACTACTTTCAATCACAGCCAGTGGCTCAGGAGCAAGCCTGCTCAGGTGCCCCCATAGCAAGCTGCTTGCTGTGGGGGCACTCAGCAGGAGGGAGGAACCAGGTGAGCCGGTGGGGGACCTGAGAAGAGGTGGATCAGGCCTGCTCTGTGCAAAACCATTGCACAGAGCAGGTAAGTATAACATGTTTGTTATTAAACAAATAAAGGCAGCAAAAGGGCTGATTTCCCGAAGAGCTAGCAATAACAATTGAAGTACAATTTTATATTTGACCCTAATCTATGCCTATGTGGTTTGTCAGCTTTTTCTATTCTTTCTCTGCAATAGCTTCTAATTCACTGACACTATGGCTGCTCTGTGGTACCCTGTTTATAGTGAGAGGGCTGACTTAACAACAAATCCCCTTAATTGTGTCTTCCACGCTGGCTAACCATAGTTCAAAGACCATGCAATGCATTATGGTTTAAAAAACTCTTCCTAGAGAATCTGCACATAAATTTGCCAGGACTGTGAATCTCAAACCTGCAGGACTCGTCTCAATCCATGGTAGTAGCGAACCCAAACTTCATTGCTATTAGTAACCAATCTGATTCATCTACATCATGTTACTGACAGTGAAGTGACCAGAAGAATACAAGTGTTTCTCCTGGGAGAGATACATAACAAGAAATTCAATTTTTCAGTAGCTCAGCGATTATGTAATGTTCGGCTGTTACTTACAGATTCCTCCTCTTTGCTCAGCTGTTTTGCACATGAGAGAAAATCCTCATACTTTGAATATGGGATGACAGGCTCTGGCAGCTCACGCAGGTAAAGCTTCAGAAGTGAGGCTACAGTGTGGACATCTGTGTTACTGCAGATAACAGGAAAGCAGGTTATGGCTAATGTTTACAAAGCTGGACGACACATGCATCAGTCTGCAAGCTGGTAACCTGCCCTTCGGGCTCTGCTACATTTTAATATATCATTTTTTTTATTTATCACTGCAAATAAGCTTCTCTTTTCATGTTCCCCTTTGTCTGCATTTGTATTCAAGTCATATGAAATAAACTTGTATATCAGTCATTTCTCTAAAGCAAGTCCCTACTGACAGATGCTCTGTGTGAAATCTGAGCAGCGTTTGTATCATTAAAAAGGAAAAAATTCTCAGGAATTGGAATAATATGTAAGAAGATGGATCATGCTGTATTTAGTGAACAGATTTAAATTGAAAATAAAACATAAAATTGCTACAGTTATGATTGAAATACAGCTATGTGGTTGTCAGCTTTCTTTGATCTAGGGCTCCTTCGCACCAGCCCCATTGGACTGCGTTGGGCAGCATTCTGTTCTAACTATAATGCATCCCAATGCACTACCCCAGGTTAAATATAGGGGTTAGTTACATAAATATCGGGGGTTAGGATCAGGTTAAGGGTTATTTTTAGAGGTAAGGCTCAGATTTAGGGTTAGTAGGCTTTCAAACAAATGATTATTCCAAAATCCGTAATGATTCTGTTTACCAAAATGATTGTACAGAGAATAATTAAGCAATCGTGCCAAATAACGCCTTAGCATTGTTTCCAAGTCTAGATAATGCACACATCATGATTGGATTGATCACAATTGAGGCAGAAACTGAGCAGGCAAAAATATTTTGACCAATGAAAACGCCAAGCTCTACAAATCTATTTTCTGGTAAATATTCATCTAAGAAAATTCTTTTGAAAGTTTTGTTTATTTGGCTTGACAGTCAACTTTATCCTACACCTGTTTCTTCAGATCTCTATGTTATGTCTATTGGTAGCATAATTCCATTGACATTAGGAGTAAAAACTGTCACTAGTAAAAAAAAGCAGGGCCAAAAGTCATTTCATCAAAAAAAATTTGAAGAATTTTTATGCATGTGAGATATCTGTATGGTTTTATATGTATGAGCTTCACAAAATGTAATAGGTATTAAAAAGATAAGCCAACTGTCAGAATTAAATGCCTTTCACCTTTGAAAAAAAATAACATTCAGCAAATATTTAATTTAGCACTGGCTAGAGTTTACTGTCTAACAGCAACAGTTAGGGCCAGTTCACACTAGAATGTGCATGTGTTTGTACATTCTGGTTTTGACAGCCCGTTCATTTCAGAGGGCTGCCAAATGAATGGCAACAAACAAAAATAGTGCAGGCACTACTTTTACAAACCAAACCGCATGCGTTTAGGGTGTCATTAACAATTAATGGCGCTTGTACGTGTCTAGGAAGGGCAATGCATTTGAGTGCTGTGCAGGAATTGCACATAGAAATGCGCCTTTCCCGCACCGCGTTCTAGTGTGAAGAAGCCCATAGTCATTTTTGCTCAACTAGTCAACTGCCTTTTTTGATTAAACACCTGATCATCATTGCCTAAGGTGTATTTCTGAAACCACCACAACCTTGCCAAACTGCTTGTTCTTTCATAAAACTCCTCAAAGAGCCCTCTGAAATGTAAATACCAATTAAAGGTGATGTATAAACCAACAAAGGCAATACAAGTAATAAATACTTCACAAATATAAAAGCAATATAAAATAAATGGACTTATAAACCCCAAGAGGTGTTCCGCAGGAGCACCTATCTGCAGAAAGCCTGGTTTTATATATATATATATATATCTATATATATATCTATATATATATAGATATATAGATATATATAGATATATATCTATATATCTATATATATATAGATATATATAGATATATTGTAAATATATAGCACCAGAAGTAACCAGAAATGGAAGTGAACACAAAATCAAAAGTTCCATGCAGGAACGCAGAATGGAAGAGAATGGAAGAGACATATATTATCTCTGGAAACTAGCATAAGCATTAAGAAGCAGAATAGGCACATAACATTGTTCTGTGGCCAGTGAATATGCACTTGGAAAAAGCATTCCAAACCTTTTGGATGCTTTAGTGATAGATGGTCAAACACAGAGTTACTATGCAAAAAAGAATTTGAGTAACTTGAGTACCGTATTTATCGGCGTATAACACGCACCCCAAGTTTAGGAGGGAATTTTAGGGAAAAAAACTTTTAGGAGGGAAGTTTAAGGAAAAAAACCTTACATTTAAATGCCCATCAATGCAGCCTTATCAGTGTCCATCTGCAGCCTTGTCAGTGTCATTTGCAGCCTTGTCAGTGTAGCCTTGTCAGTGCAGACTTGTCATTGCAGCCTTTTCATTGCAGTCTTCCAGTTTAAAAATGGCGCCGCCGAGATACAGAGCCGGATGTCCTGTGTATCTCGGCAGCTCTCGGGTCCTCTCGGCGGCACTCGGGTCCTCTCGGCGGCACTCGGGTCCTCTCGGTGGCACTCGGGTCCTCTCACAGTTCCGAGCAGAGCCGTAAGTAGTAGAGTACTCGGCTCCGCTCACTGTCACGCCCAGTCCCTGTGTTATGTCCTTCAAAGAGCGGGACTGGGCATGACTGTGAGCCGAGCCGAGCCGAGTACGCTCGGCTATGTATCTCGGCGCCTCGATCCTCCGCTCACAATCGGCAGGGGGTCGGCGTATAACACGCACCCACGATTTTCCCCTGATTTTAAGGGGAAAAAGTGCATGTTATACGCCGATAAATACGGTAACTACAATTCTACATCTTGTCCAAGGTCCTTCACCAAGCCACCAGGCTAACATACATAAAAGGGAGAGATTTATTAAAACTGGTGCACACAGCTTCTAGGTTTTATTGTCAAAGCTTAATTGAACAAACTGAAGTTAGAAGCTGATTGGTTACCATCATAAACTGCAAACACCAAATAAAAAGCAACAATGTTGGATCCCATGGCTTTCAATATTATGTATGGTCATAGATGGGGTTCCCTCTTTTAGGTGTGCAGCAATTGGAGCAGTGCTGGAGACCTAAAAGAAGGAACCCACCACCAGGGAGGATCACCAGTGACACCAGGGAGACAATAAAAGTCCATAGAGAGGGACACAGGCTTTCTATTACAGTACATAATATATAAGGTCATGGGATCCAGGTGAGAGCCTATCCAGTGGTGGTGGCACACTATTATGGATGTAGTTTGGAACACACAGTGGTGATGAAAAATAGAAGAGCACTATTTAAGTGAAGTTGGAGACTTATTTGGATATTGTTGCTTTTTATTTGATGTTTGCAG
The DNA here is from genome assembly GCF_042186555.1 of Aquarana catesbeiana. Lineage (NCBI taxonomy): Eukaryota > Metazoa > Chordata > Amphibia > Anura > Ranidae > Aquarana > Aquarana catesbeiana. The sequence continues at coordinate 615,051,319 of NC_133324.1, forward strand.
TGTATGATTTATGGTGGAATTTATAAATAGGATCGTTATGTTAAAGATAGATAGATAGATAGATAGATAGATAGATAGATAGATAGATAGATAGATAGATAGATAGATAGATAGATCGATCGATCTTCATGTGTTCCATATTTTATGACACTTATATCACATTATAATTACTTCACGTTTAACGATAATGATTAATTACAGCTTCAGGAGTAGCCACTGTGATGAGACATGTTCCATCATTTGCCAACCTGTTTTTAGCTTGGTGGAAGAGATAAATTGTATTTGACCCCGAATTTGATAAATATTATGGCATGATTTATACATAGATGACATCTTGAAATTATTGACAGAGAAATAATTGATGCTTTGAATGCCAGCGATGCAAACTTTTTCTTGAACTTTTGATCTGCTCTGCAGATACAGAATTTCATTCACCTAATGGATCTATTGCTACACAACTTAAAGAGGAACTGCAGTCTGCTATAATTTGTAATAAAAACATCTTTGCCATTCTGAAGCTTCCCTCCAACCACTTTGCATATTATTTTATATATACTGTGATTCTGTACTTGCCAAATATGCTGCAGAAATCTCCCTCCACTGAGTCTGGCTGAATCCATTTTAACTGTGGGCAGCTGAAGCTGCTGACTGTTCACTTCCTTGATTTACACAGACACAGAGTCACACCTCCAGCTCTGCACCCCCTGCAGCTCTCATTGGCCCTCTTATGACTCATCCCCCTCTCTTCCTGGCAAACTTTCACAAGAGTGAGAGAGAGAGCTGTGCATGATGTCATAAGCCTAGGCTAATGACCAGACAAGAAACAGGAAGTGGGCTGTATAAGGTATTTACTGGCAGAAAACAATTGTTTTACTATCCAAAGTTAAAACAACAAGGGCAGAAGATTTAATAGATGGAAAAATGAAACAAATGACTGAATGTCCGCTTTAATAGAAAATGTGCATCTGTTAATAGCTACCTCCACTATTGCAGTTTTCACCCTCCAGTGCTCTGTTGGAGCTTACCAATGGGACAGTTATTAGGAGTACATAGACATCAAGGCATTTTCAAAACATTCACAGGATACAATTATTAGGTTTCATAACAGAGTGTATCCACAAAAAGTATACAAGAAAAGCTTACCAAAGAGCTAAGGACTACAACTGAGAAAATGTATTGATGCCATGTAAAAAGCTTACTTCAGACTAATGACTACAGATGATTATCAATATCCCAAGCTTCATGACATTTTTCAGTTCTACATATGAATAATACATTGCTGACAAACCGCCCATTGCTGCAAAAAAAAAAAAAACAAAACACCACAATCGAGAGACATTTTGTGCCTGAGGCATTTTTTGGGGACAAGGAAAAGGATCAAAGGACATATGTGTTTACAGGATTGCCACTTTTGTAAGGCATGCTCCATTTGTAAACATATAGAGGTTGATTTACTAAAGGCAAACAGACTGCACTTTGCAAAGCACAGTTGCACTCTGCAAGTGTAGCTGCTCCAGAGCTTAGTAAATGAGGTAAACCTTCACTTTGTAAAGAACACCCAATCACATGCAAGAAGAATGAAAAAAAAAACTGCATTTTTGCTTGCACATAATTGAATGATGGAAATCAGCAGAGCTCCCCCTCATTTACTAGGCTCTGGAGCAGCTGCAAAGTGCACAGTCTATTTGCCTTTAGTAAATCAACCCAATAAAGTCTATTTATCAGATTGACAAAAGTAATGGAATTTCAGGGAAATAAAGTTTGCTTTCTGTGCACATTGAAAAATTAAGAATAGGGAGAATAGGCAGTGGGGGTGAAGTTTTTCTTTAACCACTACAGGTGGATGGCACACTCACTATTTTAACAGGTTGTCTATTAGTTTTTATTATTGGTTCTTATATAGCACCATCAATGTAACCACATACGACCGCCGCACGCCGGTTTACCTCGGCAGAATGGCACGGGCAGGCAAAAAGGCGTACCCGTATGTCACCTCTGAAATTCCTGCCTAGTGGGCGCGCCCCCCCCCCCCACTGCGCGTCGCGGGAGTGTACCCGCGGTTCCCGCAAACTCGATGTTTGCCGGCGGTCCACGATTGCGGTGAGGAGAGGCAGAACGGGGAAATGCCTATATAAACAAGGCATTTCCCTGTTCTGCCTAGCAACATGACAGGGATCTACTGCTCCCTGTCATCGGGAGCAGTGATCTCTCTAAGTGAGGGAACACACTTAACCCCTTGATCACCCCCTAGTGTTCAACCCCTTACCTGCCAGTGATATTTATACAGTAATTAGTGGCTATTTTTAGCTCTGATCACTGTCTAAATGTCAATGGTCCCAAAATAGTGTCAAAGTGTCCGATCTGCCCGCCGCAATGTCGCAGTCACGATAAAAATCACAGATCACCGCCATTACTAGTAAAAAAAAAAAAAATTAATAATAAAAATGTCACAAATCTATCCCTTATTTTGTAGACGCTATAACTTTTGTGCAAACCAATCAATATACACTTATTGCAATTTTTTTTTTTTTTTACCAAAAATATGTAGAAGAATACATATTAGCCTAAACTGTGGAATAAATTAGTTTTTTTTATATATTTTTTGGAGATATTTATTATAGCAAAAAGTAAAAAATACGTTTTTTTTTTTCAAAATTGTCGCTCTTTTTTTGTTTATAGCGCAAAAAATAAAAACCGCAGAGGTGATCAAATACCACAAAAAGAAAGCTCTATTTGTGGGAAAAAAAGGACATCAATTTTGTACGGGTACAACGTCGCACAATTGTCAGCTAAAGCAACGCAGTGCCGAATCGCAAAAAATGCTCTGGTCAGGAAGGGGGTAAATCCTTCCGGGGCTGAAGTGGTTACACACATATTGTAAATTCACATCAGTCCCTGCCCTCAAGGAGCTTACAATCTAAGGCTCCTAACTCACATTCATGCATACACATACTATGGCCAATTTAGATAGGAGCCAATTAACCTGCCAGCATGTCTTGTGTGGGAGTGGGAGGAAACCGGAGTACCCGGAGGAAACCCACACAGGCACAGGGAGAACATGCAAACTCCAGGCAGGTAGTGTCGTGGTCGGGATTCGAACCAACAACACTAGTGCTGCTAACCACTTAGCCACTGTGCTGCCCAATTAAAGGTTTCCTTAAATTTTATAAACTAACTAAATGCTATTTTTAGGAAATTAACAGTGAAAGCAGCATACACTGCTCCATGACTGCTTTATTCCTATATTGCCTGGATATAACATTGGTTACATGGGTGTCCTTATGTTAATGCATGCACCCAGCACACGCACAATGCCCTCTCTCCCGTGGCTCTATTTCTTGTGATCAAAAATGTAAACAAGGTAGTGCAGTGTTGTATTGCATGACGAAGTAATTGTCAGTCAAATTATCACAGCACTGAAAACTTAAAAATGGCCTGCTAATGTAGGGGGTTACCAACGCTGATATTGAGGTGGCTATGGAAAATCCTTGAAGGAGAGGGTATTACTAGAGCCCTACTTTAGAAAAAGAAAATGGATTTTCAAATTAGATAAAAAGAATCCTCAATGTATTAGTGAAGGTCTATTAACCTCCTTAGCGGTAGCGGTATTCCCGAGTGTGGCCCAGGTGAATTTTCAGTACCAAAAGCGGTAACCCCCGAGCCACACTCGGAATTGCATCGCAGGATCCAGGCAAAGTTACTTACCTTGTCCCCAGGATCTTGCGATGTCTCCCCGCTGTGTGTGCGGGCTGTCTCCTCCGCCGGATCTATCACGATGCCGAGCTCCGTTCCCTGCGAGCGTTGCGACGCATGGGGATGGAGCACATCGCCAAATTCAAAAAGTAAAAAACACACAATACATACAGTAAACTGTAATCTTACACATTACATTACTGCATCAAATTATTTCACATCCCTTTTGTCCCTAGTGATTTGTCCAGTGCCCTGCATGCAGTTTTATATTATAAATACTGTTCTTTCTGCCTGGAAACTGGAGATTATCCAAAACAACCAAAAAGTAAAGTAAAGTAAAGTAAAGTGTCCCTTTACATCAAAAGTGGTTTTAGACCAGCTAGAAAACAGCAATAATAAATTAGAATCACTTGCAGAATTGAGCGATAGTGATTTGTGGGGAGATCCGTCAAACACTGAAAGTAATGACAGCGACAATTCTGCAACTGAGCAAAGTTCAGTGTTTTTGATTTGATTACATTATTGAATAATTTTTTATTATTATTACAATATAGTATTATTTGTTATAATAATTTATAGTTATTTATTATATTATAATTTATGATTTCGTGTTTCAAACTTTATCATACCCGGGATATCTACTAGACTCTTGTTTGGACAGATTTAAGTGAGTTATTCCTAAGAATTACAGGCCTACAATATAAAATGCCAAATTTCCATGCAAAACTTTGTACCGCTTTGAGCATCAAAAATCTGAAATAATCATACCGCCAGGGAGGTTAATCAAAGTTTTCTTGGGATAAAGGTTTGTATTTGTATAGATGTTTTCTTTAGTTTCTTGGTTTGGGGTACATCCAATTTCATATTGTTTTGACTAATTGGCATGAGGATAGTATACATTGGTAAGTATATATTCATATCTTTTGTGTGTTTGCTTTGTGTCCTAGTTTTTGGTATTCACTCCGAATAGTTCTTCTTTTAGGTGTATACGCCATCTACCACACTTCTTTTAATTAAGCAGTATGATAGTATTGTTTATAATTATAGTGACTTTATTTTTTTTAAATGTATCTATATATATATATCTATATATATATATAGATATATATATACACACAGTATTTTTTTAAAATTTTTTTTGTTCTTTATGTTTTGTACTTTATTTGTATTTTCAGTCACTTTTTCCCTGTGTATTTCACATTGCAGGAGACACCATCGCCAGTGCAGCCTAGTATTATCCATATTTGAAGTCTTTAGTATTAGTATTTGTTTTTGGATATTCTGTTATTATATTTCAGAGCTTCTTCTATTTTCTGCTTATCATTTTTTTTTACTTTTGTGCTATTTATTTAACTATTCATTTTTTGTGTGTAATTTAAGATTAGTCTATATACAGTTTCATTATTATTTAATAACCATAATATGCATACTATTATGCAAAACATCTATTTCATATTTGAGTATATATGATAAACCACAAAGAGAAATATTATTTTTACAAAGGCGTTGCCAACATCTCAATAGTAATTCTATAGGGACCCTAAATTAGGGACTAAATTTAGGGCCCCGACACAAAATCTATTTCATATTTAGTTATCATCTCCAGAGTGTTGCTTTTTGTTCTACCTCAAACTTTATATTTATTATTTTTCCCTCCATTATTTTTTTGCATTTTTTATTTCTATATTTATTTTTATTTTTCTGGATGTATTGTCTATATGATCTAGTCTGACTTATCTATAGTTAATATCTCTTCCATTTTGTGCTCCAGTTTTGAATGTATAAAAACTTCTGGTTTTGGGATCACTTCCAGTTTTAGATTCACTTCCGGTATTGAGCTCACTTCCAGAGTACGATTTGGTCACCTGTTTGACAAGTACATGATTGCACACCACCTTTTAAAGCAACTTATGCTACTAGCAAATTAGCTTCTGATAAAGTGGTTGCAAAACATGAAATGCGTGAAACTATTCTGTGGATTCCCTTGATAACCTTTTGTAACATTATATAGGTATGGACTACCTGGAATCAAATTAGTATGTTGTAGAGCCAGCGCCTATTGTCTTTACGTTAGCATGCTTGTTCGCATGTTTGCACTGTATTGGTTAGGATTTTTGGTATGTAGTGCACATTTCTAAAAATATTTGTCTCCAGTTACTTTAGTGGCAATCACTGGTATTATGATTATGGTGTTTCACCTATATTTTGTGTTATATTTATTGGACCTGGGTTATCCTAAATTAGATGCTCCTGCAGAACAACTTCTGGGGTTTATAAGTCCATTTATTTTATAATGCAAAAAAAGCTAGCTGAGAAGTATTTATTTTTAAAGAATTACCTAAAATGACCACTAGAGGGCAGAACTCCACAACACAATTATTGCTGAAACAAATACAGTACTCTGTGTTTTGATAAAAGGAATGTATTGCAGGCCATCAGTGTATCAGAGTAGTCCTACAAGTCATATTACATACTACAAGCACCATACTAACTTCTCTTAAAGGGTTCTACTGAATGCCCAAGGCACAATATTCATTTTGTATAAAAATAGCTTGTTTCAATTATTTTGCAAACCAGTAATGTCACCTTCTTTAAATTATTCTACTAATAGCGATGATAATAAAATCTCTATAATACAAAAAAAATAGTCCCAATTAGCTCTATAACATGTTATTTGCAATAATGATCTGTATTTTCACCTCTCACTGGGGGCCGCTGCGGAATATAATGGTTGTTATGGCAAATTACAATCTTTACAGCTTAGTGAAATGAACCTATTCTAACTAATAATAGGCTAACTGGACACACCGGAAAGTGGCAGTTTAGTGACTAAGCCGCACTTTTATTCACATCTATTTAGTAAGAACTTGCAGGATTTTTTATTTTGTACGTAGCTACACAAAATATAATCTCCCTTCTATACTCCCCATTCATATGGGGAAAGCAAAGTATGTAAATGGCTACTACTGGCAATAATGAAAGTTCTTTCTGAAAGCATTTTGAGAAAGAAACAATATGCCATTTTATCTGTAGTCCCAGTCTCAGTCTCTAGCTCTCTTTTTTTATATATATATATATATATATATATATATATATATATATATATATATCTTTAAAATTACAGTCTCCCAGCTATGCCATGTTATGAGAGACAAGCCACAAAACCAGCTTTTTCATATACAGTAGACAAAACTGTATGCATTCAGGGCCCCGCACAAGCTGCACTCCTGTAAAATTCGGACATACGTCTGTGCCTGTGCAGCCGCTGTATCTGCATTCACTTCCATAGGACAAAAAAATTCAAATGCCTCATTCACATAGTGAGGGTGTAAGCACCCGTGTGAATGAGGCCTATAGAGTAAAAGGCTCTTATGTTGCAGATGGGGGACCCTTATGTGTTTTACTCTTCTCCAGTTACTCTGGTGGTGTTTATAGTCTCAAGTATTTGTTTAATCTTTTCTCTTGGTAAAAACAGAACAGTGACTTGTATTTCTCTATGTCTAATTTCCTGAGGGTGGTGCTATATTCATAGAAGTCCTCACCGCTACAGTACTGTATATGAAAAGTCAGTGGAAACGCTTGTCAGAGCCAATTACTTGGCTCCCAGATTCACCCCGTGCCCTCAACCAGTCTTTAAAAACATCAATTACTTTAGCGCAGCAGGTCACAGCGAATACGCAAGTTATTCACAGCCTAGGATGTCCTTGTGTGCCTTTACTGGGGGACAAAAAGGAGCCTGCATTTTGGATATGGGCAAATGCTGGCAATAGATTTCCCTGAAATGTGTGGCCTGCCTATGATAATGTTAAATACAGAAAGGCGGGTGGGTGGGGGGGGTTATGAAAAGCACATTTTGATATGCTCAGAGCAAATGCTATTTTGCATGCTCTCTACGTGTAGCACAGATAACATGCGTCTGTGTGATCATGTGGTTGTACATATTCTACACTGAGTGTTATCTGGAAGTGAAGTGATCACAGCTCAGGAGCAAAGGACAGCACTCCATATCAGCCAGATCAGAGTCAACTCACTACAGTCAATCACTTTGCTGAAACTTACTGAATCAACTGCTGCCACCTTTTCCTGTTAACCTGTACTAATATAAACATGGTCAATCTGGGACTTACTGTCCCATAAAGGTCCTGAAGAGCTGACTACAGGTGTATACATAGAGTACAAATCATGCTAGTATTTGTAGTCCTCCTGTGCATAACGTACTATGTATAGAAGTCACATTGTGAGTAAGTTCCCAATTCCAATAATGTACAGTGTATACAAGTCATCCCTCTCCCACATAATTTGCAGTGACTTTTAACAGGTAAATTTACAGTGATTTCTATTCTAAGAAAGTTGAGGAGCAGACAGGTCCAGTATATTACAATGTATAAGGGTCTATGTATATAGAATTTATTGGACAAATGCCACAAGCATTCACCTAGCCCTTACAAATTCTGGCTGTATTTTGCCCAATCTGTTGATTTCCTATGATTGTCAGCTCCATCTAGTGGCGATAATGAAGTATGTTGCCTGATTGAGGTATTTCAGCAAAACATGTATAATATGGCCACTAGATGGCACTGGTAATCATAAAAAATCCACATATTAACCCTCCTGTCGGAATTCCCGTGTGTGGCTCGGGGGTTAAATTTCAGTACCATTAGCGGTAACCCCGAGCCACACTCGGATTGTATTGCAAAATCCTGGTTCAGGTTACTTACCTTGTCACCAGAATCCTGCGATGTCCCCCCGCTGTGTCCCCCGCCGGATCATCCACCCGATGCTCTGTGTGCCGGGCTCCGTTCCCTGCGAGTGTTGCAACGCATGGGGGCGGAGCCTGGCGGCAAATTCAAAAAGTACAAAAAAAAGAAAACATACAGTACACTATAATCTTACAGATTACATTACTGTATGAAATCATTTCACATCCCTTTTGTCCCCAGTGCTTTGTCCAATGCCCTGCATGCAGTTTTATATGATATATACTGTTCTTTCTGCCTGGAAACTTGAGATTGTCCATAGCAACCAAAAAGTGTCCCTTTACGTCAAAAGTGGCTTTAGACCAGCTAGAAAACAGCGATAGTAAATTAGAACACTTGCAGAATTGAGTGATATTAATTTGTGGGGAGATCCGTCAAACACTGAAAGTAATGACAGCGACAATTCTGCAACTGAGCAAAGTTCAATGTTTTTGATTTGATTACATTATTGAATAATTTTATTATTATTATATTATTATTTTTTTATAATTATTTATAGTTATTTATTATATTATAATTTATGATTTCGTGTTTCAAACTTTATCATACCCGGGATGTCTAGTAGACTCTTGTTTGGACAGATTTAAGTGTGTTATTCCTAAGAATTACAGGCCTACAATTTAAAACGCCAAATTTCTATGCAAAACAATTGTACCGCTTTGATCATCAAAAATCTGACATAATCATACCACCAGGGAGCTTACGCAAAATACATACTGAATTTTTAATGGTTAGGAGAATGGTTGTGACATTCGCCCAACAAATTTTTCAAACACACCATAGCGTAACATGCTGGTACTTTTTAATTTTGCAGTGTATAATATAGAGTGTAGCTGGTCATGCCAGATCTTATAGCCCACAGTCCCATAATATGCAGTGTATACATGTCACGCTCATACTTTTAGTTCCTTCGTCTATTAACATACAGGGTACAAATCAATACAGCATTTGCAACATTATTCTGACAGTATAGAAAAGATTGGGGTTGATTTACTAAAGGCAAATAGACTGTGCACTTTGCAAAGTGCAGTTGCTCCAGAGCTTAGTAAATGAGCAGGAACTCTGGTGACTTCCATCATGCAATTATGTACAAGAAAAAATGCAGTTTTTTTTAAATTTTCCTTGCACATGATTGGGTATTCTTTGCAAAGCAAAGCCTTACCTCATTTACTAAGCTCTGGAGCAACTTTTCAAAGTGCACAATCTATTTTATTTAGTAAATCACCCCCACAGAGTCTAATTCATGAACTAGAGAAGAGCAACTCTAAGGCCTTATTTACACAAGATTTATGTTTGATGTGCAGCAAAATTCTGTTTCTGCGACTGCATTCATAGGTGGATGGTCAACCTGTATAAAGGAATGACAGGCTGACAGAGGCACCAGTTTAGGGACGTAATTGCACAGCCAGTGATTACCTGCCATTAGGGACACATGAGTGTTCCTGGCAGGGCCTCCCATAAGGCAGTACAGCCAGACCTTCTGTACGGGGCCTGGGCCCTATCAGTTTGACAGCAGGGCCTGGGCACCTAACAGGGGGGATCAACTGTACTTCCTCTCCTCCTCTCCCTCGCGCCAGCTGCTGTGGAAAACAGAAGGATTCAGGATGGAGAGCGAGTGAGGGGCTAATAAACACTCCTGTGTTCATTCATAACTGAAGCATAGCAAACTTTATTTACTAGGCTTCAGTTTGTGAATGAACAGGAAGCCTCAGTACAGAGCGCTTCCTGTTCATCCATTTCCAGTGCAGCTGAGGCTACAGAGAAAGGGCTTGAGGGATTTCAGTCCCTTTCTCTATCTCATAATTGAGACATCACTTCTCACTGCCTGCTTTAACCCCTTTAACCTCGCACTAGCGTGCTGCAACTGTAGAGCAGATTCACTTGGAAGGGTTGCGTTTAACAGGGGGTACAACTCCTGCGGTTTCCATGAAGCAAAGAATCACAGCTGTTGTGTGTGTGCCCCAGCCGCTGCCTCTGCAGCTTCAACCGTGGGGTTTTACCACCCTACAGCTTCACATATTCACACGTATTTTGGCCGTGTGAATGAGTGGTTTATTCATGTGGCTGATGCCGTCTGTTACTCTATGTGGACGCAGCGGCTATACAAGCACAGCCACAGGTCCCAATTTCACAGGTGTACAGTCGTGGGTAAGTGGCCCTGAATGTACACTGTTTGTATTTGGGACCGTACACCTGCATCCACACACCTATCAATTTAGGACCTGCGGCTGTGTTTATACTGCAGCTGCGTCCCCATAGCATAACATAGGCTGCCTGCACACAGCTCCAGGCGGCTCCAGCAACATAAACCACTTATTTACACTGTACAGGCCACAGCACCCATATGATTGAGCCCCAATACCTTATTTATACACAGAGCTTTATTATTTATTGTTTGTGTCCACTAATATTGATTGTACTTTTAACCACTTCAGCCACGGAAGGATTTACCCCCTTCCTGACCAAGCCCTTTTTTGCGATACAGCATTGCGTCGTTTTTAACTGACAATTGCGCGGTCATGCGACGTTGTACCCTAACAAACTTTTTTCCCACAAGTAGAGCTTTCTTTTGGTGGTATTTCATTATCTCTGCGGTTTTTATTTTTTGCAGAACATTTGAAAATTTGAAAATTTTTTTAAAAAAAGCAAAATGTTTTTACTTTTTGCTATAATAAATAGCCCCAAAAAATATATAAAAAAACAAAATTTTTTCATCAGTTTAGGCTGATATGTATTCTTCTATATATTTTTGGTAAAAATAATCGCAATAAGCGTATATTGATTGGTTGCGCAATAGTTATCGCGTCTACAAAATAGGGGATAGATTTAAGGCATTTTTATTATTAATTTTTTTTTATTAGTAATGGCAGTGATCTGCGATTTTTATCATGACTGCGACATTGCGGCGGACAAATCGGACACTTTTGACACTATTTTGGGACCATTGGCATTTATACAGCGATCAGTGCTATAAAAGTGCACTGATTACTGTTAAATATCACTGGCAGGGAAGGGGTTAAACACTAGGGGACGATCAAGGGGTTAAGTGTGTTTCCTGGGCATGTTCAAACTCTAGGGGGGATGGGCTCACTAGAACATGACAGAGATCACTGCTCTCGATCACTGGGAACAGTAGATCCCTATCATGTTGCTAGGCAGAACAGGGAAATGCCTTGTTTACATCCCCGTTCTGCTTCTCCATGTCACGATCATGGGCCACCGGCAGACATCGAGTTCGCGGGACCCGCGGGCACACTCCCGCGGCGCACATGTGCACGCTAGCCGCCAATAATGAAGTGACATACAGGTACATTGTTTTGCGCACCCGTACCACTTTGCTGACGTATATCGGTGCGAGCCGTTCGACAAGTGGTTAATGAAAATTTTATATTTTCTGCTGTGGCTGCTGTTATCCTGCACAGGCTGAATGGCCACAACTGTACATCCAGCCACAGGAATAGGCTGTATTTTTGCTGCACCTCGCACATAAATCCCATGTGAAAGAGCCTTTAGAGTTAGACTTATGCCGCGTACACACGAGCGGACTTTTCGACCGGACTGGTCTACATATTCGACCAGCCCACACACGGCGGTGTGTGGGCTTCATCGGACCTGCAGTGGACTTTTTCGGTCGAAAATCTGACGAACTTTAGATTTGGAACATGTTTCAAATCTTTACGTCGGAACTCCGCCGGACCCAGTTCCTATCGAAAAATTTGCTCGTCTGTATGCTAGTCCGACAGACGAAAACCAACGTTAGGTCAACTATTGGCTACTGGCTATCAACTTCCTTATTTTAGTCCAGTCGTACATCATCACGTACAAATCCGTCAGACTTTGGTGTGATTGTGTGTAGGCAAGTCCATTCATTGGGAAAGTCTGTCCAAAGTCCGTCGGAAAGTCCGTCGTACCAGTCCGGTCGAAAAGGCCGCTCGTGTGTACGTGGCATTAGGCCTGGTTCACACCTATGCATTTTTTAGTACGTTTTCAGTTTTGCAGAAACACACTACAGTCCATTTAACATTGTTTCCTATGGATGTAGTTCACATCTGTGCATTTTATGGAAAGGGCCAGGGACTTTTTTTTTGGTTTTTGGGTCCATAGACTTCAATGGATGAAAAATGTGTATTGAAAAATGCAAAATGCACCTTCAATATGCAAACTGCAACCTGCATAGATGTGAACCAGGCCTCAATTACCTCCAGTTTACTTATTTACTAACTGGAATTCTTTTGAATCTGTTGCAGTCATTGGGGTTGATTGGAGTGTGCGAAATCTGCCACATCTGTGCATAGTAGCCAATCAGCTTCTAACTTCAGCTTGTTCAATTAAGCTTTGGCAATAAAACCCGGAATCTGATTGGTTTCTGTACAGAGCTACACCAGATTTTGCACTCTCCAGTTTTAGTAAATCAAACCTAATGCTACACATTGGGGGCTTGCCCTTTCAAAGCTAAATTTGCTTTTGCGCCATTATTGAGCATGGTTATGTTTGTGATGTTAAATGCTTCCCAGCAGGCGTGTAATACATATACAAAATATCTGTATGGCTTCTGCATAATATATTCAGACTTAGTGAGTCTCACATATAAAATACTAATCACTGCGTGAAAGGAAAGTCTGCATAGCAACTCATGTGCTTTCCCTGTTCTATGGGAAGAATAATATGCTTATTTACTTCAGAGATCCTGACATTTACCATACAAGTCTTTTATTTGCGCGTCCCGCTTTGCTTTACAGTCATACTAATACAAATGATTCATTTTAAAAAATATGAATAAAGAAATAAAAAAGGCAATTCAATAGCGACTGTACAGATGATTTATATACATTGATAAATATAGTGTCCCGTGTGAAGAGCAGCCATTTGATAATAGCTGCATCCTGAATGTTCCAGGGTCTATTCTGCTGACACAACATTGCATGTTTTCTATATTCTTCCGATGCTGATTTCTTCAGATAAAATTTCAGCATTCCTCCCGAGGACGTACATCATAAAATAAACAAATAAGGAATAAACACGTTTCTAAATGTTTTTCTATTACCGTGGCTGGGAAGTCTAGTCTGCAGCATTATGTTGCTCTCACACAATTAATTATTGAAATCCCTTAGTAAGGAACCAATTAGCCTGATTTACCGACATGTAGTTTTTGCTGAGCTAGGAACTTGTTTTCTAGCGTGCCGGGCGCTTAGTAATTGCTAAACCATGTGTGAGGAACAGGCCATTGCTCTGAAGGCCAATATAGTTACACTTCTTCAGTTTGAACAGTTAGTCTCTCTACAGCATTTAACATGCCTAACCGAATGTCAGACTCAATTGGTTCCATAACACCTTGCTGAGTAGTAAACAACTCGGCTGTCCTAAGGTGCCAAGTATATATTATGTCCCAAAAACATGTAGCAGAATACATATTGGCTTAAATTTATCCAAAAAATTGATTTTTTACATTTTTTTTAATTGAATGTGTTTTATATAGCAGAAAGTAAAAAATATTGTTTTTTTTTTTTTTTATTGTCTGTCTTTTTTTGTTTATAGCGCAAAAAAATAAAAAAACGCAGTGGTGATCAAATACCTCCAAAAAAACCCCCATTAATTTATATATTCACCTCCCTTGCTGTCCCCTCCTTTCTTTTGACGGGTGGGGCCACCTGTATATCCGCGCCATGTTTCCACGCCAACCGCTTCCCAGCAGCGTCATCGCGCTTGGACGTATTACGTCATCTCAGGCAGCCCCGTAACTGCGCATCCCCCACCCTGCGGCGAGCGCTGTTTGTGCTCGCTTACTAGCCACCTGTACATGGCGTGGAGTGGGAGGAGTCTGCTGTGCCCTCTGGGGGGCACAAATAGGAGGGCTGGCATCATGGTTGGCATCATGGGTTTCCTCTATTCACAGCTTCACACTCCACATGTCGAGGACACATTTATCATGGTAAGCACCTACACACTCTTTTGGCCTGATACACAAACGGCATTCCCTCACATCCTCCCACCTGAGTTTACATGTCATGTTAGGTCTGTTTCACCTTTTTTCATCACTGCCTCCTTTTTATTGCTTTTTAACAATATTGCTTTGCACTTTATACTCACCATTATCCCCTTCCTGTCTCTATGTTCATATTATTACTTGAATGGGTTGTATACCATACAGACTCTTCTATACATACTTACACATACAAGATTGTTTCCTTAGTATTTACTTGATTACCTAGATACATACCTCTGTTACAGCTGCCAAACAGGTTTGACATTGAGGGACACCACCACTACTCCCTTCCTGTCTCCATGTTCATATTATTACCTGAATGGGTTGTATACCATGCCGACTCTTTTATATATACTTTCATGTACAAGATGGTTTTCTTAGTATTTACTTGATTACCTAGATACACACTTTTGTTACAGCTGTCAATCAGGTTGTACATTGAGGGACACCAAGGGATACGCCTTTGGCTCCCATGTTATGCTTGCCCTCCATGTGTTCCCCGGAGGGTATTCGCCGGTTCCTCTAATCCAGCTCCCGGGATAGATGCCACCCTTTGGGAAACTGGCTTTTGAGACTTTGGCTTAGCTTATTTGTGAGTATGGGATCTTTATGCACAAGATCCCCTACTATTTGCTTTATATTTTCTATTATGTTACATATCTCTAATTGACATGTTTATCCTGTAGATACACTGCATATACATCTACTCCTGAAGAAGCGAGCAGTGACTCGCGAAACGCATTAAGTTTGCCTGTGTATTATTTTACATCAATCGTAACCTATGTGAATGTGGTTTTTAAGTATTTTTGTAGTATGTCATTAGCAAGTGGTTTGACACCCTTGTTTATGTATCGTACACACGATGCATGTCATACGATTTTAATAAATCTATAAACCATGTTTACTTTATATACTCTATATACTTTTATTGACCCCTCTGTGCTCACCTCATTCAAAGTCCCACAATTTTGTTTGTTTTACACCACCAAAAGAAATCTCTATTTGTGGGAAAAAAAAGAACATCAATTTGATTTGAGTACTCCGTCGCTCGAACGCGCAATTCTCAGTTAAAGTGACGCAGTGCCATATCGCAAAAAATGGCCTGGTCATGAAGGGGGGTAAATCTTCTGGAGGTAAAGTGGTTAAGCTCTTTATTGAATGTTGCCTTCCCTAAATATTTTTTTTACTTCAGGATTTGATGGTAAGCCTCTACACTTTTCTTGATACGTGATTTTTCTGTTTCAACATGGCTAGGAAATCTACAAATAATATTCTAAAATGAACTCCATAATGCACTATTAGTATGCAAACAGCTCAATGGTGTTATAATTTTAAAGAGTCTGCAACACTATGGGGTTTATTTACTAAAGCTGGAGAGTGCAAAAACAGGCTCACTTCTGCATAGAAACCAATCCGCTTCTAACCTCAGCTTGTTCAATTAAGCTTTGGCAATAAAACCTGGAAGCGGATTGGTTTCTATGCAGAAATGAGCCTGATTGTTCAGTCTCTAGCCTTAGTAAATAACCCTCCATGTGTAAACTATGCATAGTTTAGTAGACCTGAACCAAAAAACACAGCTGCCATGCTATTACCACAAACTACACACTTCCATGTAATCTTGGCTATCAGTCAACATGACATAGCAAAGAAGGAGGGAAAAACAATTATTACAGAGGTGTCAGGTTCCAGGCTGCATATTAACCACTTAACATAAACAGAAAATCACTAAAGAGCCTAATATACAATAAATGTTAAAGCAACTCAATAATGTAAGAACACAAAAAATTGGCCCTGTCCACTGCTGACTGTTGTACATGTGCACCTTGTCATTTTTCTCCTGCAGAGGGCTTCTGTTGTAATGTAAGATCCCCTGGCCAGGTATCCTTCCAGATGGAATGGGGGCAATCTATGCAGGCCTGGAGAGAAGCACAGCTCTAATTCAGCCCCACAGGGAATCCATCCTCTGATCCATGAACATGGCAGGGCTCAGGAAGGCCCTGCAGAGGAGGGGCATCTCACAGCAGGAATACTAAAAGCATTACAGAGAATATATTTGGGGAAGGTTAGTTTTGTGAAGAACATTGACATTCACGTGGTTCTAACAGAAAATTATACATTTTTTAGATTAAAATAAGCCAAAGTACGTGTGTACTTAGTTCTAGCTATTTTACTGCTCCTCCTCTTTGGTTACAATCAGCCAATAACATTCATGATCATCATTATTTTTATTTATCTTTTCTCCCCTACGTCGAATCTTTTCTCTCCTACATCGAATCTTTCTCCCCTACGTTGAATCTTTTCTCTCTATGTCGAATCTTTTCTCTCTATGTAGAACAATCTTGGACTAATAGAGTTAAGGTTAGGCACATTCGACCACAGGTTTGATGGACACAGATTGTTATTGTCATCATAATGTCGAATCTCCTATCTATATCGAACTGTTGTAGCAACGAAAACTAAAATAAAGCATTTGTTTATGTCGGATCTTTCGGATTCTGCACTTTCGTTATCGTTTGTTAAAACGATAACGAAAATACCTGAAATTCGGACGAAAATGCATTCGGACGAAAACGAATGCACATGTCTAATAAATAGTATCTTCACTCAAGACCGCAACCCAGTATGTTATTTGTAATGGTCTGGGGGCAACTGCCCCCTCACCCTGTCCTCATTGGCAATCACTACTGTATATCTCACCTTGATGATAGAAATTAAAGGAAATCTGACAAGGTAAAAATATGACAGCTGCCACTGTTGAGTTGTTTTTGCATGTATGCTTCAGCGCTCTCGTTGCTCTGCTTCATTCTATACTTGATGGGTCAATGACCCTGGACAAGCATGTGCAGATATACCATTGTTACAAGCCAGTGACTCACTAAGCAAAGGATGGATAAGGATGACAGCCCCAGAAATTGAATTCTAAATAGGTTAGCTGTAGTAGCTCCTTTATTTCTATCCCAATACATTTCCATGTTGTACTAAGAGAAATATGTAGGCATCTATTGCTAACCTCATATAGGAATGCTGGTTGCCTGGTTGGTTCTGGTTTCAAGACTTTCTGAGTTATTGACCTAGAAAAAGCATACAGATTAGAAAGTCAGAGTGAAGCCAGAACTCTTAATATGAATTCTTGTTCCAGGTCTTTGCCCCAAAATTTAAAAGCATTTGAATTAGCATAACAGGCAGGCAAACAGCATTTTGGAAGAAATGGTCAGTCGTGGTATTATTATTATTATTATACAGGTTTTATATACCGCCAACAGTTTACGCAGTGCTTAACAAAATTGAGGCAGACATTACAGTTACATTACAATTTGGTACAAGAGGAATCAGAGGACCCTGCTCGTTAGAGCTTACAATCTAAGAGGGAGGGTCAATCGATACAAAAGATAATAGCTGTGAGGGATGAGTTGATGGAGAAAGTAAAACAGTGTATTAGTTAGAAGCAGGATAAGCTTCTTTAAAGAGAAGGGTTTTCAGGGATCGTCTGAAGATGGATAGATTAGGGGACAGTCGGACAGATTGGGCTAGGGAGTTCCAAAGGATGGGAGAAGCTCTGGAAGTGAGCATGGGAGGAGGTGACATAGAAGCTAGAGAGCAGGAGGTCTTGGGAGGACTGAAGTGAGCGGCCTGGTTGGTATTTTGAGACTAGGTTAGTGATGTAGCTGGGGGCAGAGTCTTGAATGGCTTTGTAAATTATGGTTAGTACTTTGAATTTTATTCGTTGGGTGAGTGGATGCCAGTGGAGGGATTGGCAGAGAGGGGTGGGGGACACTGAATGGTTGGTAAGGTGGATGAGTCTTGTGGCAGCATTCATTATGGACTGAAGGGGGGATAGTGTATGTAAAGGTAATTCAATGAGGAGTGAGTTGCATTAGTCGAGACGAGAGATAACCAGGGAGTGAATTAGAAGCTTGGTAGTGTCATTGGTTAAAAAGGGGCGTATTCTAGAGATGTTGCGAAGGCTAAGGCGGCATGATTTGGACAGGGATTGGATGTGGGCCTGAAAGGACTGTTCAGAATCTAGGGATACCCCTAACACCCTGGCATGTGGGGATGGACTGATAGTTGTGCCATTGATCTTGACAGAGAAGTCAGGGGAAGGGACACATGGGGGAGGAAATATTATGAGCTCGGTTTTAGATAGATTCAGTTTGAGGAAGTGGTGTGACATCCAGGCTGATATGTTGTCTGTTAGTATATCAGTGATGTGTGAGGAGACTGATGGGGTGAGCTGAGGGGTAGAGAGATAGATTTGGGTGTCATCAGCATATAAATATAAATGGAAGCGGAAGCCATAGGGGCTATCAGCTGACCCAGGGAGGACGTGTAGATCGAGAATAGTAGAGGTCCAAGGACAGAACCTTGGGGGACCCCAATGGTAAGAGGTGTTGGAGAGGAGGAAGTGGAGTTGTAAGTGACACTGAAGGTGCGGTGAGATAGGTAAGATTCGAACCAACGGAGAGCGCAGCCATGGAGACAAAGCAAATTGATTTTTTTGAGGAGGAGGGGGTGGTCAAATGTATCAAAGGCAGCGGAGAGGTCCAAGAGTAAGAGTACGGAATAATGACCATTTGTTTTAGCTGTTAGTAAGTCGTTTGTGAGTTTTAGGAGAGCAGTTTCTGTGGAGTGCTGTGGACGAAATCCAGACTGAAGGGGATCAAGAAGGTTATTCTCAATGAGGTGGTTGCTCAGTCGGTTGTAGACTAAACATTCAAGGAGTTTGGAGGCAAAAGTGAGTAAGGAGATGGGTCTTAGGTTGTTAAGATTGGTGGGGTCCAGTGAGGCCTTTTTTGGTATGGGAGTGACTAGTGCATGTTTCATAGAGTTGGGTAAGATGCCAGTAGAGAGGGAGAGGTTGAAGATATGAGTTGAAGAGTGTAGGATAGAGTCAGAGGGTGACTGTAGTATTTGAGAAGGAACAGGGTCCAGTAGGCAGGAGGTTAGGTGGGCGTTAGAAAAAAGTTTATTGACTTCCTCTGTAGTAGCTGGGTTAAATGAGAGTATTGATTGTACAGGAGGACAAAGAGTGTAAAGTGAGGGAGATATCTGTAGAGTAAAGATCTTGAGGCAAATTGTCTCAATCTTATTTTTGAAGTGATTAGCAATCTCCTGGGCAGTAAGCAAGTTAGTGGGTGGAGGTAATGGAGGACGAAGTAGAATGTTAAAGGTAGAAAAGAGTTAACGGGGACGGCGTGAGAGGGCAGATCTATATTGGCTGAAATCTTGCTGTGACTTAGTCTTACGCCACAGATGCTCAAGAGCAAGGCTCTGTTTTTTGAGGCTTCTGGTATTGTCTGTCTGCCAGGGCTGTAGTGGTGGGGGCCTGATTCTGCGCGTGGTGAGGGGGGCCAAGGTATCCAGGGTGGATGACAGTGAACTGTTGTAGATAGAAGTGGCCAGGTTGGGGCAGGACAAGGATGAGATTTTGTCATAGAGACAATCTGAAGCAGAAAAAAGAAGAGAAGGGTTAAGATGGCGAAGGTTTCTACAGGTAATTGTTTGGTAGTTGGAAGGCAAGGAGGAGGAAGCTAAGGAAAGAGTGAAACTAATAAGGTGGTGATCAGAGAGAGGAAAAGGAATGCTGCAGAGGATGCATGGAGTGCATAGGTAGGAGAATATGAGGTCAAGGCAGTTACCAACAGAGTGAGTAGAAGTGTTTGTCCATTGTTTTAGGTCAAAAGAGGAGGTTAGGCTCATTAATGTAGAAGTACCGGGAATGTTAAGATTAACAGACATGTTGAAGTCACCAAGAATGATTGTTGGAATTTCAGAAGATCGAAAGTAGGGTAGCCAGGCAGAGATGTCGTCAAGGAAGCTTAAAACCGGTTCAGGGGGCCGATAGATCGCAGCAATTCTCAACGAAACTGGAGAAAATAAACGAATACAGTGAGCTTCAAATGAAGAGAGGGACAGAGGGGGGGTGGATGAAAAACTTGAAAAGTGCTTTGAGGGGATAGGAGGATTTCAACACCACCTCCTTTCTGTCCACTAGGCCTGGGAGAGTCCACAGGAGGCCACCATGGGAGAGGGCAGCAGGAGAAGGAAAGTCAGATTCTTGAAGCCATGTCTCCATAATTGCAAGTAGGTTAAAGGAGTGTTTGTGATAAATAGGTCATGGACGGTGGTAAGTTTGTTGCAAACAGAGCGGGCATTCCAAAGGGCACAGGAGAAGGGGAGGCTGGTTCTAGGCAGAAGAGGAAAAGAAATTAGATTGTGTGGATTGCGGCTGCTGTCAGAGGATAGGGGGTGCTGGGTATGTCGGCCAAAGGTAAATGATGGCGGTCCAGGATTTGGGGAAATATCTCCAGATGTTAGGAGAAGCAGAAGGGTGAGAGAGGTGATATGGGAGTGGTAGCCTCTATATCATCTCAGTTTCAAGTTCATTTTTAGGTGGGTTTAGTACTGGGTTTGTAATGGCAGTGGCAGATGTGAAGGGATGGGAATTCTGGTAGGCATATATCAGATGGAGTCCCTAATGCTGGCCATATACATGGAGATTTACCAGCAATATCAACCTGCATCTGATTGCATAGGTAACCAACCAGATCAATGAAATCTTTCAACAAACATTTTCAATGAAATAATGAAAAAAACAAAACTTTTGCTGGCAGGTTGCCTTTTTTCTTTGCAAGGGAAAATTGGTTGAAATTGTTAAGAAAGCATTGTTTGCACGATCCTAAAGGTCAACTTACCAGCAACCAAACAAAAGCTTTTGGGCTAAGCTGACCTTTAATTCAAAGGGACATATTTGGTTTTGCAAACCAATGCAATATACAGATAATGCTAAAATCAGCAGCTGCTGTGCAAATTCAAACAAATGTACAGCAGCAATACCAGCTGATTTTTATCATTGTAAGTGACCGCAAACGTCTTTGGCATAGTTTAGAGCGTGAAAGTTCCAGTAAGGACTTCTGCAATAAAAATGAAAGTATTAATAGCGTGCTCAAGCTGAATCTTTGTGAAAAACAGCTAGTGTAGCATTTTGTTTTAGCAGATCCAATTCTATGTACGAATGGTACGGCTAGTATTTACAACAAAATCATTTGATCCTTCAAGTATATGTGAATTCAAAAGGATATATCATTTAAAAATACAACATTAACAATTCACTAAACAACCACAGGCATGTATATAAATTCATAAATATACTGTGAAAACATTTAGTAAAATAATATATTTAGTATGAATATATTTATTTTGTATTATGGAGGTAAAACAGGGCAAAAGTACTCCAGAAGTTATGACTTTGATTGGGTTATTAAAGCAGTCTTAAAATACTGACTTACAGAATAGACATGAGATGATTATTGGTAATAAAGAAAAATTACTGGGCTACAGTATAGTTTTTATTTAGTTTATTATATATAAAGCGCAGTGTGGGTGAGCAGGCCCATACCCCAGTTGAGGTCCCATAGGAAGAAACACGTCAGTTTTTGCCTGCTAAGCTCTGCACGCTGCGCCTGTTTTATGAATCTTTTGTGATCACATTTTACTGTACACATACTGAATGATGTGGCCATATTTGGTCAGTGTTTGACGCTATCTCCACCCCTGTGTTTACATGGCTGCCACCCATCACTTCCCTAGAAACCACTGACAGAAAGGAAGCTGTCATATATAGTAGCGATAGGGATACTGCTGCTCTATATGATATTCAGCTTCTCCCGAACTGGCTTAAAGTGTTCAAACTGAATCTAAAGCTCATCCCTAGAAACAAGACAGTGTGCATACACACATAAGGGTTGATTTTCCTAAAGAAAATAGGCTGCTCGCTTTGCAAAAGAAGTTGCACTTTGCAAGAACATTTTCCCCAAGAGCCTTGTGAATGACTGACTTACATCACCCAATCAAGTGCAAACAAAATGCTGTTTTTTTTTTTTTCATTTTCCTTGCACCCGATTAGCCATTTTTTGCGAAGTGACATTTCACCACATTCACTAAGCTTCTATTGAAATGAGCAATTTCCCTTGGATCCATGTTTACAGTCTTTTTGTCTTTAGTAAATCAACCCAACAATCTCAAAAGGCAAGAATAGAAGCATTTCGTACTCTGTAAACTCTTGATCATACAAAAATAAATCCAACATTTACAAAAATGTAAATATAAAGCACAATCCCTGGAATTCAAGACTGGTGCAGGCAGATTTTGCAAGAGAGACACTTTTGCAAAATCTGTGTCAGTTTTTCTCTATGTACTCCAATAGAGCGTTGGCCTTAACCACTTGGCGATCAGCTATAGCCGAACGATGGGTACAGTGTGGACGGCTAGTTCTGGGAGGCAGTCATATGACAGCTGCTGCGATCTCGCTCGCCACACGCCCACTGCTGGATGCGAGTGGCACGCACCGTGATCACAATTTTCAAGGGATGCTGCTGATCACAGATTGAGGTAAAGAGCCGGTAAATCAGCGGCTCTTTACCATGTGATCAGCTGCGTCCAAACACAGCTGATCACGGATGTAAATAGAAGCCGGTTGTTGGCAAGCACAACACATTAAGACAATTATGGACTGTTCCATAGGAGCTGTTTCTGAAGAAGGGTGATGTGTGCCTTTAGGGCACAAAGCGGTTGTTGTTTGAAGGCAACATGTTTTTTGTCCTAATGTAAGATGTTTCTGAGCTATGAAATCTGATTACACCTAGCCTCGACACCTGGAATGCCATTGCAGCAGGTTTATCTATCAGGGCTTTGTAACTGAAGCATGCCCTCTGGCGGGGGAATATGGAAGTAGAGCTTGGCTTCAAACCACCTGGTGTAATAAAGATTGAATTGCCTGATTACCATGACTGCAAAAAAAAGCTTCAAAAAGCAACTGCTGCTAAGATGACTGATGGCCTGTGTTACAGAAGATCAAAGCTGTCAGCTGCCAGCTGTCACTGAAGATTTGACCTGGGTCAAATAGCGGTGATTCATGGACAAATGCTGCCCCTAGTGGTCACTATAGCATGCTTCCTAGAGGACAAACAGAACAATATTATATTAAGAAGGACTGCCTCTAATCGATTTTGATTTGTCAGAATCCTAGATAGGCTGGCAGTGGGTGTTGTGTGGGTGGTATCTGAGTGGGCTTTAAAAGTACTGACTGGATGGAATTACTTCCTCCTCTTGCCTTTGAGCCCAGCTGAAGATACTGAACACAGAGGACGATCTTACTTAAGTATCATTGATGTTCTTTTGTTTCATATGCTCTGTAATATTTTCTTTTAGTGTTTTATATTAGCAATCCTATTTTCTTGGGAAATAAATCAGACTCTTGCTTATTGAAAGTGTATTTATTTTTTATAGCTAACCTTATTGTACCATCACCATAACTTTATTAGAGCTTTGCTGGACTAGCTAATTATAGGAATAGACAAGTTAATAGATATTTATAATAAATAGGGGGAAATCCATAACCACCCAATATTTATTTCACCTGTTATCGGCACTCCTTTCCTTATGCTGACATGAGGAGAGGAAAATAGAGCTGATAACTGGTTTCTCTAAAAGGGAGTTGTACACTGATAATCAGGGCACTGATTATCAGTGTCCTGATTATCAGTGCAGTCCAAACAGTGCCCACCAGTGCTGCCAATGTTTGTCCACCAGTGCTGCCAGTCATTGCCCACCAGTGCTACCAGTAAGTGTCCATTAGTGCTGCCAATCAATGCCCATAAGTGCTTCCTCATCAGTGTCACCTATCAACGCCGCCTATCAGTGCCCATCAGTGCCGCCTATCAGTGCCCATCAGTGCCACCTATAAGTGCCGCCTATCAGAAAAACTATGAAAACTTTTTTTTCACCAAAATGTTTGATCTTTTTGTGTTTATTTAGCAAAAACTAAAAAACCCAGTGGTGATTAAATACCAACAAAATGTATTTGTGTGAAAAAAAATTATAAAAATTTTGTTTGGGTACAGGGTTGCACGACTGCGTAAGTGTCATTTCAAGTGCAACAGTGCTGAAAGCTGAAAATTGGCCTGGTCGGGAAGGGGGTAAAAGTGCCCAGTAGGCACGTGGTTAATTAACTCCACTTTTACATTTGCAACACAAGGTAAAAGTTTTGCATTTGATGTGACAAAATGTAAAAGTGGTGCTTTAGAACTACCTAGTGTATGAGTTGCTGTCAGAAGCATGTCACAAATGCTTCATGAATTTGGCGAAATACATTAATAAGAAGGATTAACACCAGAAAATGATGCAACAGATTTATTAAATTATTAAATTACCACGATGTGTCTCACCACTATAAAAACAACAGATTAGTCATTAAAAAGCCAGGCTAACCCAGGGAGGTTAATGAAATAAGCAAAAAGTGATCCCTAAACACACAACGCTGTCTCCTAAAGTGGACCTTCAGTAATTTTTTTCAACTTTCCATCTATTAAATCTTCTGCCCTTGTTGTTTTAACTTTGGATAGTAAAACATTTTTTTTCTGCCAGTAAATAAATACCTTATACAGCCCACTTCCTGTTTCTTGTCTGGTAGAAAGCCTAGGCTTATGACATCATGCTCTCTTGTGAGAGTTTGCCAGGAAGAGAGGGGGGATGAGTCATAAGAGGGCCAATCAGAGCTGCATAGCTGGAGGTGTGTCTCTGTGTGTCTGTGTAAATCCAGGAAGTGAACAGGCAGCAGCTTCAGCTGCCCTCAGTTACATAGCAGGTGAGGTTGAAAAAAGACACAAGTCCATCAAGTCCAGACAGACGCAGTGGAGGGGAATTTTTGCAGCATATTAGGCAAGTACAGAATCACAGTATATATATAAAATAATATGCAAAGTGGTTGGATGGGAAGCTTCAGAATGACAAAGATGTTTTTATTACAAATTATGTGAGCAGACTGCAATTAAGTTTTTAAGTCTAAAACAGTATGGCCAATTTTAAAGGATCAAAATATTTCTATGTTCAAGGAACCAGCTTCAGTAAATTACCCCAATATGTCTCACCACTATAAAAACAACAGATCAGTCATTAAAAAGCCAGGATAACCCAGGGAGGTAAATTAAATAAGCAAAAAGTGATCCCTAAACACACAAAGTTGTCTCCTTGGTCTAAAACAGTACCTCCAATTATAGTGGATCAAAATATTTCTATGTTCATGAAACTTGTGTAGAAGGAGTTAAAGTGTTTGGATTGGTCCTCTTGTGGACAGGGCAATTTTTTACCAGAAAAAAAGAAAAAGCATTGTCAGAATTAAACCATATGAAGGACATCGCTGTTCGATCTAGTGATGAATGTGGATATATTGTCTTGATGCAGGAATAGCAATAAAACAAGAGGTCCTCAAATTATTAGGATATGCCAGAAATGATAAGAGATTGATAAGTAATCCTTTTGCTAGGATGGTGGAAGAACTAAACAGGAGGTTGGATTGGGGATTTTTGGAAGGTGTTCTTTTAGAGTGGGAATTCTGGCTGAGAGAGTGTTTAAAGTGGTTGTAAAGGCTCAAGTTTTGAGTTACCTTCATGCATTCTATGCACTATAGTAAAAAACCTTCTGTATGCTGCAGCCCCCCAGACTCCCTAAAACTTACCTGAGCCCCATCTACATCCAGTGATGTGCAAGAAAGCCTTGGCTCTCCCTTCTCATTGGCTGAGACTGCAGTGGTAGCCATTGGCTCCCGCTACTGTCAATCACAGCCAGTGAGCCAATAAGGAGAGAATGGGGGTGGGGCCTGGCCGCACTCCATGTGTGATTGGACACACAGAGCAGGTGCTCGGGAGCGAACATTCTCAGGTGGCCCCATAGCAAGCTGCTGGCTATTGGGCCACGGGGCAGGAGGGAGGGGTCTAAGTTGCTGGCGGGCAACCCGAGAAGATTGAGGCTGTTCTTTGCAAAACCATTGCACAGAGCAGGTAAGTATAACATGTTTGTTAGTAAAAAAAAACAAAAAAACTGAAAACATATCACTTAACATACTTAGATTTAAAATTACAACAAATTGTCACTGGATTTTCTCTTTGGTACAAAATTCCAAGCAACTATTGGAAAAAAAAAACACAGCATGCTGAGAGGGACAGTTAATTTTTGTAGGGTTGGATGTAGAATCATTATATGCTGTATATCCATCCCACAAAGGGTGGGCTTAGTAGCGAGTACAAACATATTAGAAAGAAGGTATAGGAATTTGGAAGAACATAATGACTTTTTGGTCATTATGATTGAATTTGTTTTGACATTTAATTTATTTTTAATTGATGAAAAATACTGTTATCAAAACAACATGTAGACATGGCGACATTGTGTGCACCAACATTTGCGTTTAACCATCTGGATTGGTGGGAGGGGAGGAGAGTGTTTCCCATTAAGATGTTCAGTGTATTTGTTGACCTACAGTTGAGATATGTGGATGATGTACTGGTGGCATTGAGGGAGAATATTTCCAAATTTTAAGTTTGTAGCAAAGTAAAATGAAAATGACAGCAATATGAACCTCACTTAATTGAAGTTTTGAAACAGATTACATTTTTGATTTGAAAGTTATTAAGGGAAGGAAATAGGATGTATCCTAAAACTTAAAAAAAAAAACGATAAACCAAATTCTCTAGTTCACGCTGCCTGCCATCACCTGCTAGAGTGTCAAAATAAATGCAGTACCAGTTTTGCAGTATCTGCAATTACACATAAACTGTATCAAAATGGAAGCTTTTGTGAAGATTTAGGAACAAGGGGTATCCCCAGAGAAAGTTTTAAAGGCCATACACCGCAAATTGAGTAGAGTTGTTGAAAAGAAAAGTGTAGGATTATTCCTACATTTAAATCACAATGAAATACTGTAAAGGGGATCCTAACCACTTAAGTCCTGGAACTGTTTTAAAATAAAGCAGGGACCCCAGCTGTTTGTCCCAAGCCGTTTTACAAAAGCAAGCACACAGCTGGGGTCCATCGCAAAGCCAAGGAACTGAAATGATTGGAGTAGTGCCTGTAGCAGATTACTGTAAGCACATATTTACATTGGAAGTGATGTGGCATCAGAAGTGATATCACAGCACTTCTCGCTACTATGGAGGTTTAAAGAGAGCTGTTGCAGCTACATGGAACTGGACCCACATGAAGAAATGTATATATTTATATACATACATAATTAATCCTCAGGTTGCAACAATAACGTTGCATAATCTGGAGGACATGGTGTGCAAGATTAACCACTTTCCGCCTGCCAGCCGTCAAATGTCGGTTGGGCGGTGCGGCTCTCGTTCTGGGTGGATGTCATATGACGGCCTCCCAGAATGACCGCTCTTGTGTGCCCCCGGGGGCGCGCATTGGGGCGATCATTGTTGCGGTGTGTCAGTCTGACACACCGCTACACCAATCTCGATAAAGACCCTCTGACGGAGGCTCTTTACCACGTGATCAGCCGTGTCCAATCACGGTTGATCACGATGAAAACAGGAAGAGCCATTGATTGGCTTTTCCTCACTCGTGCCTGGCAGACGTGAGTAGAGGAGAGCCGATCGGCTTCTCTCCTGACAGGGGGGTTCTGTGCTGATTGTTTATCAGTGCAGCCCCCCCTTGGATGCCCACCCATGGCCTCCAGGATGCCGCCAGGACCACCAGGGATGCCACCACACTGATGCCTATCAGTGCCGCATATCAGTGCCCATCAGTGCCACCTATCAGTGGCCATCAGTGCCCAGCAATGCCACCTATCAGTGCCCAGCAGTGCCGCCTATCAGTGCCATCCATAAGTACCCATCAGTGCAGCCTTTCATTGCCCATCAGTGTTGCCTATCAGTGCCCACCAGTGCCACCCATGAGTGCCCATCAGTGCCACCTATCAATGCCCATCAGTGCTGCATATCATGCCACCCATCAGTGTTGCCTACCAGTGCCCATCAGTGCTGCCTATCAGTGCCCATCGTCAGTGCCACCTCATTGGTGCCACCTCATCGGTGCCGCCTTATCAGTGCTCGTCAGTGCCACCTTAACAGTGCCCAACAGTGAAGGAGAAAACTTACTTATTTACAAAATTTTGTAACAGAAACAATAAGATTTTTTTCAAAATTTTAGGTCATTTTTTATTTGTTTAGCAAAAAATAAAATCCGCAGAGGTGATTAAATACCACCAAAAGAAAGCTCTATTTGTGGGAACAAAATGATAAAAATGCTGTTTGGGTTCAGTGTAGCATGACCGCGTAATTGTCATTTAAACAGCGACAGCGCTGAAAGCTGAAAATTGGCTTGGGCAGAAAGGGGGTGTAAGTGCCTTGTACTGAAGTAGTTAATACAGCGTTAATAGTTGTATAAATTGTTCTATATCTAGAGTAGTATATCAATTAACTTGTCCCTGAAATTTATATTTAAATGATGAAAAGGCATTTGAGAATTTGGATAATGGAACGTTAGCGATCCGTTTTTGTTATAACAAGTCCCCAAAGGGGTTAAAAGTAATCAGTCATTTTTAAGCTTTAGATAAGTAGAGGTGACTTTGATGGCATTCTTCTACAAAGGTCAATACATGATGCCTTTAAAGGATTATTGGAGTGTATTTTGTAATATTTGCCAGTGTTAGTTTACTTGCATACCTCCTGAATATACTTGTGCTAAAATATAATATGATAATGCACCTGGTCTCATAAAATGCTTGGCAGGCCAAAATATTCTGTTCTATTTTTTTACATTGGATCATAAAAAGAAAAGCTGTAGATACAGCATATTTAGAGCCGACAATTTCCATCAAATCAAAAGGACAACTTGTGTTTTGTTTGTGTATAACAACCCAGAATCATGACAACAGCAGAAGTGAGGTTCTGCCTTTTAATGACTGCACATTATGGGACAGCAGGACCATCTGTCTGTGTCAACATATTCATTTCTACACTAATTAAAAATGTGGTAGGGGAGCAGCTTCCCAATTTCCCATTCATAGTCAAGCGTGTCTTTATTACTGGTGATGGCAGCAAGGACACATAATGATGGCAACAGGTCTGCACTGTAATTGGGACTGGCTGCCATGTATACAGCCAGATTAGAAAGCAGATGTGTTAGGCCAAGAAGAGACATTCTATCCCAAAATCTCATGTATAAAAAGCAAGGGAAGGGAAACTAGAATTGCTCCTGCAATAACCAATCAGATTCCAATTTTCTAGTTCAAGCCTGAAAGTTTAAGCAAGTGCATGTGATGTGGGGGTAAAACTTGTCCCATCTATGCAGGCATAGTGAGGTGGCAAGGGCAGGCCCATTCGAGTTTGGGAGAGTTCCTGCTTCTTTTTATTAGACAGCATCACCAAGTGGGACATGACCCGGTGATGCATCTCTGAGTTCTGAATAGCATGTTACAGAGATATCCAACAGGAAATGCACCCATCCTCTTACTTTCATTGGTGGAAGCATCTTTTAGTTGCCGTGAAGGGATTTGCAACATTATCACATATAACATTACAGCTGACAAAAAAAAAACACGGGACACCAAGTGGTTTATACCCTGACTGAGGTTATCCTGGACTGTTATTAAATTCTTATAAAATTAATGTGTTCTGTTTCTCAAGAACCAAAGTGCTTTTTCCGATCTCCCTGTGTTATTAAAGGCTCAGGGCACCCCTCCTCCCTCCACAGTTGTCTGACAACGCAGCTAGCAAAGAGACAGCTGCTTTGACAAACAGCATCTTTCCCCATCTCTAAGCACTTGCCCGAGACAAGAGTCTCATGAGGAATGCAGGGCCAAGGGGGCTTGTTGCCTAAATTCTTCCAGGCAAGCAGGCAAGTGCTTCGAGATGGAGAAAAGTGCAATTTGTAAATGCAGCTTTTCTCCTAGCTGGCTGAATTGTCGGATGGCTGTGGGGGGAGGAGGGGTGCTTTGTCTGACCTCACAGCTATATAATATAATATATATTATATATATAATATATATAATATAATATTATTATAAAAGTGAGGTGGAACTTTTTCTTTAAAATTACCTGTCGAATGCTGGTTTCTCCCCACAGTCAAAGGCATCTTGTAGTTCTTTCACCAGGTTTGCTTGTCCAGGCAGTCTAAATAGTCCTTCCTCTGTCAACCCACGCTGCCGGATAAAGTCCACACATTGCTCCACCAACATAGGGGCCAGACGTACACCATACCTTTTCTCATAACGTACCGTGTCTTCCAGTTTCTGTCCAAATATACCTGCAAGAATTAAACAGGAAAATGTAAAAATTGATAATGGATAGAATAAAGTTACCTCTTACACCTTTGTTTTTTTTTGTTTTTTTATATGTAGCAATAGGAAACTTTAAAGGTTTTCACTCAACATTTCTAATTACAAATAGTGATGCACAAATAAAGTAAGATTGGCTAATTTTTCAAATCCAAACCTGCACTCTGCTTTAAGGTTTTATTGTTCACCTCAGATGATTGGCAAACATTTGACTAGTAAAGGAGTCTGCTTTCATATCCCATGCACTGAAGAGGACTCTGGATCACTATCCCACTTGAGTTCTGGACCCCCTTCCACTCAGAATTTAGTAAAGTCCAAGAGGTAGGATACTACATCATGGGACAACCATACGCTTGTGTGCAACACCATAAATCACTCCCATATCTCTCTGTTTGATTGGTTACCTGCAATATCTGATAATTGGTGTTGACCAGGAGCTACGCAAGGAATGCTACATGAGCAACAGCTGTGTGTGAATTTTATTACACCCTGTATGCAGGAAGTGAACAAAATTGGTGCAAAGGACCAGTCATTTGCAGATAACATGTGATTACAGCATCCAAATAGTTGTCCAATTTACTAAAGATTTGGATAAAGTAGTTTACTCATTACTGATCACGAAATGTGACACTAAATTCTTACTTGCCAATTCGAATATTAGTGGAATACAAAAAATAACTATTTTTTATATTATTTTTACTGCAAAGGATACACTAGGCTGTATTTGTTTTGGTATGTAGCCCCCTCTAGTGTGCTACTAGTATGCGTGTAGGGAAAGTTATATCCTAACTCATGCTTAAACCTGTGAGTCTTTAATTGTGTCAGGGTTTATTAGAGTTCAGGGCTGGATGACTCATGCAGGAAGCTCTGTGGTGCCTCCCCTGGTTCTGGAAAGTTGGAGAACATTCTGGAAACTGGAGGGAGGATGCTAGGAGGGTTGTTCTGTATATTTAGGGATGCTTAGCCAATCCCCAGGTGGTGGGCCTGGCAGGAGACTAAGTGAGCCCTTAAATATGAGTGAGTCATGCCAGCAGGGGAGTCGGGTGGAAGATGGAGATACAGTGCTGAGGGGACTGTCAATAGCCCTCAAAGGACCACTGCCTGTGAGGGGCTCTACCTCGGGCCGGGGTTGAGGTGCTGGGAGGATCCTGACAACAGAAGAAGTTTGGAAAGTGTCTTTCTTGAAAGGCAGCAGGAGCAAGGAGGACATTGTGAGTACTACAGCATGCAGGGACCTACAAGGGGGAAGACTGCCACATGTAGCATGTCACTCTGGAAGAGAACGGTGTGCTTAAATCTTCGCTACCTTGCCCTGGAAGATCTCCAGAGGGTCAGTCAGGTACACTGGTGAAGAGAGTCAGTCCAGTAGACTGGTGAAGAAGCAGCCAGGTGGGCTAGCATTTCCTGCAGTGGTAGAGCTAGGACCAGTGTCTACAAGGGAGTAGGAGGTACTTCAGGATGCAGTTTACAACACATTGTGCTACTTTCTAAGGGACTCCGAGTTCCTAGCCTGTAAGGGGCTGTTTCTAATCTAACAGAGACTGTTAGTTACTAAAGGGGGAATCAATCAGAGCTGTATAGAATAAGGAAGAGGAATAAATTGGAGTTGTACAGAGTAGAGGAGAATAATCAATTGGAGCTGTAAATAGGGAAGAAGTTGACCCTGGTTTCGTTACTATCAAGTTGGGCATCCCATATTCCCCATCCCCATCCAACTTATAAAACAACTTATAAAACACAAAACAAAGCTCAAGGACTGTTCTCTGTGTTTGGATGAAAGCTGAAGTTGTTGTGTGCCTGGCTGTGCAGCAGTGGGGAACCCTGTCATTTGCAACCCCTATGGAGGTAGTGGTATAGTTAGTACACCTTTTATGGGGAAAAAACATGCAGCAAATGAAAGTTAAAGTTTAACACCAAACATTAAACAAAATCTAGCCTTGCAGTAGGGCCCCCTGCATTGCAAGGGTTAAGTATTCATTAGGTCTTCCTCCTGCTCCAGTCAGCAAAACATTCCTGTTTAATAGTGTTGTGTGGTGATTTTACTGTCCTTCTTAATGTAAGGATTTCAACCTGCTCACACTGTTTGAAGATAAACTCTCTGTTTGAAATATCATGAAATCTCTGCAGCTGTTCTGCGGGAATGCTGATTACATTGGCTGATATACAAATAGCTGCTATAATAAACTTGAATAGGGTATTAAAGATAATTTGTCTCCGATATTGTCTGACCACCCCGCTACCACGCATTAGTATGTAAGTAACCCACACAGGGCACAAATTGAAGTATCATGGCCGGAAAACAGCTTTTATTAACAAAATGTAAAAATAACAAAATAACACTTAATACAACAGGAATCAAGCCCCCAAGTTCTTGTAGTCATCTCTACTTAAAGGATGAGTTCACCTTTGCAACACATTACATGTTCTATCTGTATTTAGGGTGGACCATGTAACGTGTTCCAGCTCCTGGATCCGCTCCTCCTGCTCCCGTCCCCCTCCCCCCTCCCTATGGCAGTGGGCAGGGGATCTTTTTCCACATGGCCACGCCATTCATTTACAGAGTGAGTACCTGCATAAACCCATAAGGTAGGCCTCCAACCTCACAACACCGACTCTGAGACAATTACACCAATAACCGCAGATACAACCATGAATGACCCCCAGTTTGCTATCACTGAACCATACAAAATAAGACACCTGACCTAAGACAGGTCCCTACCAATTTATATTTAACCATAATGACCACTTTCAAGGTCCTTGTACCCACCAGTTGCTATGGCATATCTAGTTTTCACCTGTAACTATCAACGACAGAATGCAACAACCATCCACATCAGCTTAATAAGTGAGAGAGCATGGAAAGTTTTCCCGATAGCAGCTCTCTTCCTAAGACCCTTCTCCCAACCATCCCCTGAAGCCCTTCCTTTTCCCACCTGACCCACCAATCCGACAAGTACCCCTTGATTCCTTATCTACTTTTAGCTTCTAAAAGCCCTTCCAATGTCATACCCCTTTCAAACTAGTCATGCAGGACCTGCGTCCACGTTTCTCCTTCTTATTCTGGGGATAACTATTTGAAAAACAATAAATTAAACATTGAACAGCAAATATGCAAAAATTCTAATGAATATATTGCAAAATGCTTACTGAAAATACACTATAGTTTTCTTTTAACAAACGGAGGAATCTGCAATTATTTCTAGAAATACAGCTCATACCTGCCATGAAGTGACAAATGACTGTCAGAACAATCTTCATATAAGACAGGAGATCTAGTGCACTGGTTTCTATAGACTGTCAAAGTCAACAACTGATGTTCACATGAGAGTTCCTTTCTGTACCTTTTATCCTAGTGCTAAAGGTTATTTCATGAACTCACTTTCTTTAAATAACATCACGTCTCCTTGACAGTCACTGCAAAGTGTCTTGAACATGGGTACAAGTTCAGAAGCTTAACAGCATATGGGAATACCCACAATCTGAGTTTTCTTTACCTGATTATTTTTTCTTTCACTGTGC
The DNA here is from genome assembly GCF_042186555.1 of Aquarana catesbeiana. Classification (NCBI taxonomy): domain Eukaryota; kingdom Metazoa; phylum Chordata; class Amphibia; order Anura; family Ranidae; genus Aquarana; species Aquarana catesbeiana. Next base: position 615,085,391 of record NC_133324.1, read on the forward strand.
CTTATTTATCAGTTTTGCTTGCACCACAGCACTAAATGTGATTTTCTTTTTCATTCTAGAGCTGTCATTCAAGCGCAAAGTTGGTTGGCTGCTAAAAAGCAACACAGACAGTTCAGAGATGTGAAGTGGGTCCATTTGAAAAGTGTGCTTGTGCCCAGGCTATGGATATGAAAGAGAAACTTCACCAGGGTTATACAAAATTAAAAGTCAGCAGCCACAAGTACTGTGTGACATGATTGCAGGAGGCAGAGGGTGGGAAAAAAAAAGTTTTGAAAATGAATTTCTTCATAATTCTTATAGATGTAGAGATGAATGAGGACTTGTTTTAAAATATTTTAAATACTTTAGTGTGCATGATATTTTAAATAATTTAGTGTGCATGACCTGGGCAAAGGCTTACTTAAGAGAGACCCTACCACCAAACTATTCATTTCAACACAAAATATACCCATTTATTAAATGTGCATTTAATGTATTTTATCCATGTTTTTTTACCTATAAAATCCCCCCTTGTGTAGACACCCAAAAGCCCAGAGACTGCTGCTGGTGCCACATTCTTGGATGTAATGTCAGCAACCCCAGAAGCCTCAGAGCTGTCACTCAAATGAAATCCTATAGTATTCCCCCTCACTCAACCCAAGCAGTTACATAAAAGGTCATATAAGAAGGTGAGTGGAGGAGTGGAGAGAATAATTAGATACTGCCTGAAAAGGGCTATGACATACAAGGAGAGAGGGGGCTGTGCTAGGGAATTGACTAATCAAATTTTCTAGCATGTTCAAAGGCACAAGTGAATAAAAAATAGTTAATAAATAGAAAAAATGCTGCACATAAGTATTTTAAAAACTTGATTATTCTGTGCTTGCTTCTGCAATTTTGGTTGCTGGTGGTCTTTCTAAAATTTATTGTAAGGTAGCACAGCAACATTGACAATTTTATAAACAGTAACCTCTATTCATCTTGTTCCGTGAAGCCCGTGCAGACGGTTAAAATATTGAATGCGTCCAAAGACAAATATTAAAATATGGCAATCGGGAAAATGAAGACACAGGTGTCCAAAATTTTCCTTGCCTATCAGCAAAAGGCTCACAATGTTTATACAGTTCCCACATGGCTACAGCAATCAACATTTTTCATTGGACAAAGGGAGGGCCGACAAGACATGATTAAATTCCAAACTGTCATCCTTTATCCTTCCTTCACTACTAGGTAGTAAGTCAATAACACAGTACAACTAGATGAATATCCCGTGTTCCAAGCTTTCTGACTACATGCTTTTTGTGGTTTGGTGACCTACTTAGTAGTTAAGCAAGGATAACAGTCCCTAGGCTTTAGTAGACGATATGACTAAAACATGGTAGTATGGCTGATTAGCTCAGAAGTATGTATTTCAAATCAACAGAAATTCTGGTGCTCTTGAGTTATATTTTAGTTAATAATTTTACAGAGCAGAATTGTATGCTTACCAATTTCATTCTTCTTCATCTTTTTTTTTTTTTTTTACTGATAGTCAAGAATGTTTCCTTTGCAAATTGTTTATTAAGATTAGTGAATAAGGAGAAGTTGTATTAATTTCAATAATCCAAGCACATATCAGCAAAAGTGCTTCACCTTCCCTTCACTATGTTAAGTGAACATTCACTTTGCTCACTGGACATTCTTTACTGCTTTAGTAATCAACCTCATTGACTGAAGAAATGTTTCAGTCTGCTGCCTGATAATGGCGGTAAGGGTAATATAGATTCTGGGAATGTAGATGCATTTTCCAATATTCTGAACATACACAAATGGCAACAGGAGACAAGATGATATATGAACATTAATTGAGTGTTTTTGCTCACCACGGAAGCTTACCATCTGCTCCATGAACAAAAGAGCAGATGAGAGGCAGCATGGTGTGTCAATGCTTCGCCTCTTATCAGGTGCATTGCTCTGAATCCTGGCAACAACCAGGACAGGATGGCTGGTATGCACTGGATGCTGAACATCAGTGCCAAATTGTAGAACAAAAACCAAGTCTATCAACATAATATGCAAATATGGCAGATCAAAGTAAGAGTCTCCAAATTCTCCAGATGTTGGATGGTAGGGACTACACAGATGTAGTTCAGCTGAATAAAGTAATCAGCGGTAGTCCTATGCATTTTGGTTACCTTGCTGGGCTGTACATTGCACTGTAAGGTAGGTTTGTAGGTCTGTCAGACTACTGCACTATAGACACCTCGGGTTATAAACTGATGCATTTTTTTTTCTCCTAAGGAAGCATTTCATACTTGATGTTTTAGAACACTAGCTGCCTATAGAGAGGCTACCTGTTATTGTGGATTATTTTGCCATTGCCCAAGCCCCCTTCTTCCCCCTCCCCTGCATCACTTATCTTCCACACATACAGGGTTCCTTGTCAACAGCAGAGCAGCACTATTGAGATCCAGGTGATTACAATATGTGTAAAGATGTTTTATATTAGCTTTGGGTAAAGTAGGAAATGAGTAGACCGTCTGTCTAGTCGTTTTTGCTGTCTTTGTCCCTTCTGGTGAGATTTACCGATTATTTGTCCTTATAACTGATGTCACCGAGACAGAAAGTAAGGGGAAATCCACACTTTTAGTTGTCAGGAGGTGAAGGTAAATCTTCCAATAGGGACAAATGTTATGCATAGTGAATTACCCTCACTATGTTGAGATTGTATCTAATTTCCAGTTGTGTCTCCAAGACAGAAGTTAAGGGAAATATCCTCAGTCAGACACAGGCAGCAAAAAATAACCTGAGAGGAGTATTAATCCTTCCCTACTTTATCCAAAATGAAGAAAAACGTTTTGGCTATAAAATCCCTTTAAACCACCATGAAGCTGCTCCACAAATATAGCATCACATCTCACTGTTAGGTAAACCAGCCTTGGGTAATATGATATCCTATGTCACTCTAAAGTAATGCCCGTTCACAAAGAGCGTGACAATGCAGGTGTGGGTGTGTGTCCCTGAGTGCAGTCAGTAGGTGTTTCAGGACACACACCTCCAACCTGCACAGATGTCAAGTTGAAAACAGCAGCTATTTCCATGCAGCCGCTGCATCTCCAAATGACATCAATGGGACTGCCTGTATGTGGATGCGCTGAACACTTGTGCATTCCGTGCAGGCAAAAACGTCCCTCATATTGATATGCCCCATGTGAACGAGGCCCCATAACTACTGACACTGAGATTACAATTAGGGAAAGTAGTCTGTAAGCTTAAAGTATATGTAAATGATCACATTGTAAAACAACCTATTCAGTTTAAAACAGAAATAAATGGAAAACCATTTATACATATGTATATATACTGTGTGTGTATATATATATATATTTATGGTCGAAGACAGATATGAACCACATAAACACGCCACAAGACTTACAACTTAACATAGACCTGAGGTGTGCCCTGGTCTGCTGGCCAGTATGCCAAAAAAGGGGGCATACCCAAGATAAGTAATTGATAATTGTGGAGAGAGATGTTTAGGAGTGCCCTGAAAAAGGGGAATGGGAGGGAGGGTATGGCGCACCGGAACCGACAAGGACCACAGGTGAGTGGTCTGCTTAACCACTTGCGAACACCCACCGTCATATGACGGTGGGACGGTGCAGCTGTTATCCTGGGCCGCTGTCATATGACATGACAGCCTTCCAGGCCCCACAGGGGGTGCGTGCACACCGCCGCCTGCATGCGCGCGCTGCGTCACTCGGGTCCCGATGCGCATGCCCGGCAGGACCCTGACGGTAACTGAGCAGGATCGTGGATCTGTGTAGGTAAACACACAGATCCGCGTCCTGTCAGGTGGGAGGAGACCGATGGTGTGTTCCTTGTACAGAGGAACACAGATCGGTCTCCTCCCCCTTGTGAGTCCCCTCCCCCTATAGTTACAATCACTCCCTAGGAACATAATTAACCCCTGCAGCGCCCCCTCCTGGTTAACCCCTTCATTGCCAGTCACATGTATACAGTAATCAGTGCATTTTTATAGCATGGATCACTGTATAAATGTGAATGGTCCCAAGAATGTGTCAAAAGTGTCCGCCGTAATATCATCACGAGATTGCCGCTATTACTAGTAAAAAAAATAATAATAATAATAAAAATGCCATAAATCTATCCCCTTATTTTGTAGACGTTATAACTTTTGCGTGAACCAATAAATATACGCTTATTGTGATATTTTTTACCAAAAAGGCGAGGCGATTCAGTTCGCATTTGTAGCGCTTTTACAAATCATTCATTCATTCATTCAAAAATATGTAGAAGAATACGTATCGGCTTAAACTGAGGAAAAAATTTGTTTAAAAAAAAATTTTAATATTTATTATAGCAAAAAGTAAAAAATATTGTGTTTTTTTTCAAACTTGTCACTCTTGTTTTGTTTATAGCGCAAGAAATAAAAACCGCAGGGGTGATCAGATACCACCAAAAGAAAGCTCTATTAGTAGGGAAAAAATGATAAAAATTTCATTTGGGTACAGTGTTGCATGACCGCGCAATTGCTATTCAAAGCGCGACAGCGCTGAAAGCTGAAAATTGGCTTGGGCAGGAAGGGGGTGAAAATGCCCTGTATGGAAGTGGTTAAATACCCCCCGGACTCCTCCCATAAATTCAGGCCACCATACTAGCCTTCTTTTATATATATATATATATATATATATATATATATATATATATATATACACACACACACGCACACACAGTATCTCACAAAAGTGAGTACACCCTGCATATTTTTGTAAATATTTTATGATATCTTTTCATGTGACAACAGTGAAGAAATGACACTTTGCTACAATGTAAAGTAGTGAGTGTACAGCTTGTATAACAGTGTAAATTTACTGTCGCCTCAAAATAACTCCACACACAGCCATTAATGTCTAAACTGCTGTCAACAAAAGTGAGTACACCCCTAAGTGAAAATGTCCAAATTGGGCCCAATTAGCCGTTTTCCCTCCCCAGTGTCATGTGACTCGTTAGTGTTACAAGGTCTCAGGTGTGAATGGAGAGCAGGTGTGTTAAATTTGGTGTTAAGGCTCTCACTCTCTCATACTGTTCATTGGAAGTTCAACATGGCACCTCATGGCAAAGAACTCTCTGAGGATCTGAAAAAAAGAATTGTTGCTCTACATAAAGATGGCCTAGGCTATAAAAAGATTGCCAAGACCCTGAAACTGAGCTGCAAGACGGTGGCCAAGACCATACAGCGGTTTACCAGGACAGGTTCCACTTAGAACAGGCCTCGCTATGGTCGACTAAAGTAGCTGAGTGCACTTGCTCAGCGTCATATCCAGAGGTTGTCTTTGGGAAATAGATGTATGTGTGCTGCCAGCATTGCTGCAGAGGTTGAAGGGTGGGGAGTCAGCCTGTCAGTGCTCAGGCCATACACCGGACACTGCTTAAAATTGGTCTGCATGGCTGTCGTCCCAGAAGGAAGCCTCTTCTAAAGATGATGCACAAGAAAGCCCGCAAACAGTTTGCTGAAGACAAGCAGACTAAGGACATGAATTACTGGAACCATGTCCTGTGGTCTGATGGGGCCAAGATAAACTTATTTGGTTCAGATGGTGTCAAGCATGTGTGCTGGCAACCAGGTGAGGAGTACAAAGAAAAGTGTGTCTTGCCTACAGTCAAGCATGGTGGGGGGAGTATCTGGGATGCATGAGTGCTGCTGTCACTGGGGAGCTACAGTTTATTGAGGGAACCATGAATGACAACATGTACTGTGACATACTGAAGCAGAACATGATCCCCTCCCTTTGGAGACTGGGCCACAGGGCAGTATTCCATCCTGATAACGACCCCAAACACACCTCCAAGATGACCACTGCCTTCCTAAAGAAGCTGAGGGTACAGGTGATGGACTGGCCAAGTATGTCTCCAGACCTAAACCCTATTGAGCATCTGTGGGGCATCCTCAAACAGAAGGTGGAGGAATGCAAGGTCTCTAACATCCACCAGCTCTGAGATGTCGTCCTGGAGTAGTGGAGAGACCTCCAGTGGCAACCTGTGAAGTTCTGGTGAACTCCCAGATTGGGCCCACTTTGGACATTTTCACTTAGGGGTGTACTCACTTTTGTTGCCATCGGTTTAGACATTAATGAATGTGTGTTGAGTTATTTTGAGGGGACAGCAAATTTACACTGTTATACAAGCTGTACACGCACTAATTTACATTGTAGCAAAGTGCCATTTCTTCAGTGTTGTCATATGAAAAGATATAAGAAAATATTTACAAAAATGTGAGGGGTGTACTCACTTTTATGAGATACTGTACATACAACATTATAAATAACTTTTTCCTTTTTTTTTTTATAAGTGATCACATACCCTCTGTTCTCAGCTGCATAAGGAGCTCAGAGAGCTGGAGGAGTAGAAACAGCAGTACACTGGTCTTTCCTGTAAATGGCGGTGCAAGCCGGTGTGTTAGGACAGGTCTGATCTCATTGGAGGAAAGCAGTATTTGTGCTCTCATGCTTGGTGTGGTCAACTTTTAATATGAAAGCAGAGGGGACTGGCAGGATTACCGGATATTTCACACAAAGAGAACAGGATAATTTTCATACAAATACATGGTACAGTAGACACATATCAGGAATATGAAACATCGGTTTACATATTTTTTAAAGCAAAACTATTCAGGGCAAAGCAACAGGTTCTCTTTAATACAGACTTTCACACATATACTTAGCTTCCTTTCACTCTCTCAGTGCTTTGTTCAGCTGCCAGAAGCATAGCAGATTCCTCTATAAGCTTTGAATCACCAAAGCCCTAGCTTGCACATGACTATAACATAGTTGCCAACATTGCAAAAATAATTTTCAGGACACTTTTTTGGCTGTAGGCGGAGTCTTATTATAATTAGGGGGCGGGGCATGCAGGTGTGTGGTTAGAGTCTGAGATGAATGAGGGATGGAGAGGGAAAGGGGGGAGAGGGATGGAGGGACAACAGCCCCAGATCCTACACAACAATAGAAATATGTGTATTCTAGAAAGTTTAACAATCAGTTGGATCCCTAAGCCTGTCGCCTGCCACCAGCAGAGTCCGTCCTTGCATCAGGCGCCCCCAGCAGAGTCCATCCTTGCATCAGGTGCCCCCAGCAGAGTCCGTCCTTGCATCAGGTGCCCCCAGCAGAGTCAGTCCTTACACCAGTGTTCCCAGCCTCAGTCCTTACATCAGTGACCCAGGCAGCCCATAGTTACCCCCCCATACATAATTACCCCCTCCCCCTGTACATAGTTACCCCTCTTCCCCTAGTTACCCCCTGTGCATAGTTACCCCCTGTGCATAGTTACCCCCCTGTACATAGTACCCCCCCATGCATTGTTACCCCCCTGTACATAGTACATAGTTTCCCCCCCTGTACATAGTTATCCCCCTGTGCATAGTTACCCCCCGTGCATAGTTACCCCCCCGTGCATAGTCACCCCCCATACATAGTAACCCCCTGTACATAGTAACCCCCCTGTACATAGTTAACACCCCCTCCTGTACATAGTTAACACCCCCTCCTGTACATAGTTAACCCCCCTCCTGTACATAGTTAACCCCCCCTCCTGTACATAGTTAACCCCCCTCCTGTACATTACAGTTACATAGCTGCCTGGGCACCTTTACACTGAGAGGGACAAGAGAGAGTAGAAGAAACTCCATGAGCGGCCGGCGCTGTGTGTTCAGTGGAGAGGGGAGGGGACGATAATGGGCAGTTAACCCCAGCTTCAGTATTGTGAAGAGAGAAGCCGATTCATTGGCTGCACGGATCAAGCCCCCTCCCCTCTCCACTGAACACAAGGGGAACAATCTAGCGGCGGTGCCGGCGACAATTTTGTTGGAACCAGCTGCTGCAAAAGCAAACATTCCCGATTTCCCTGGACAAAAAAGGCAAAATCCCGAATCGGGACGGCCTCCAATCGGGATGGCCTCCGATCAGAACGAGGGTCCCAAAATCGCGATTGTCCCGGGGAAAATCGGGACTGTTGGCAACTATGCTATAAAATATGCTGTGACAATGCTGTGATTTGGAGTAAATCACATGATATTCCATACTTGGTAGAAATGATTACTTCACTCAATGTCCGGTGTTGAATGCACTTTTAAAACCCATCTCCATTGTATGCATGTAATATGATACGATGCAAGCCCTCATGATGAAGGCACTTACATTTTGGAAAAGTCTAAATCCTTATAAACTATGTACTATGTACTAGAAAAGGTACTTAAAACCTGATCTGTTCCATCCAGCACTGTCTTTTCAAAACATATGCAAGTCCCCACATCATTTCAAGGCACAGTTAGCTATGTGTACCATATGGTACTGCATATCAGTCTAAGCAAGTAAGCTCACATGATTCATTCCCCATTACACAAATATTTGGGATATACACCTGGATATGCATCTGTGTTTTTTCTATTTCTCTACATATCTTTTTAAAGGACCTGTCCTTTTTTTTTTTGGGGGGGGGGGGGGGGGGTTGACATCTGTGTCCCATTGGGAGATTTCCCCTTAACTTCCTGTCCCACAGCCACAGCAGAAAGTGAGAAGAAATCCCTCCAAAGCAAGGGAAATCCCTGGTTCTCATCAAGATTACCAGAATTTACTGCCCTATTGGAAGATTTACCCACACTTCCTGTTCCAATGAATCTCCCTACGGGGACACAGACAGCAGCCAAAAACCTGATCCGTGTTCTATTCCTTCACTGCTCTGCTCAAAAAAATCATTTTTGCTTTTAGTTATACTTTAAAGACCATTTTCACTTAGCAAATTTGATATGCTGAGAAACCATTTTACATGACATTTCAAAATATGTAGAGCAGGGAATTAATTACACATCTGATATTTCTCAAGAAATGTGTCTGTGGATTTTATTAATTTTTTTTTTTTTTTGGCTCTAATATTAATTGGAAACCTAATATTGTTCTGTGACTGCTTCTTTTTAAAACTTTAAAAAATGCACACAAAATCTAGGTGACTGACTGTTTTATCATTTATGTTCAAGAAATAAAATACGTGCCAGGGTCAAAAAATCCATGATATGTGATGGCTGGCACAGTTCCAGTAAGTATTGTTACGAGCAAGTTGTTTTCCAGGCACTAAATGAGAAGAAAGGTCAACTCATTAAGTCTTTGAGATAGAAAATGTCAGTGACATACAGTCTATGACCTGGTTATATGTTCATGAGCTGAAAATGTTTGCTAATACATTAGATGTGTGGTAGGTGGGTGTGATAGCATTATTTTTAGTTTGTGCTTACATCAAATGACGTCAGGTGATACTGAATATGATGTCAGTTACATTTGTAACAATAGCCACAACTGTATGGCACCATGGTGGTTTTTTCACAATGCATTTAGCTACCAGTAATTCCAGTTTTTCACATATTTTATGTGGATTATCCCTTTCATGACTAAGCCTATTTTTGAAATTTGGTGTTTACAAGTTAAAAATCCGTATTTTTTGCTAGAAAATTACTTAGAGTTCCCAAACATTATATATATTTTTTTAGCAGGGAATCTAGAGAATAAAATGGCGATTGTTGCAATATTTTTTATCACACGGTATTTGTGCAGCGGTGTTTTAAACGCAAATTTTTGGAAAAGGGACACTTTTAAAAAATCCAAACAGTAAAGTTACCCCAATTTTTTTGTATAATGTGAAAGATGATGTTACGCCGAATAAATAGATACCAAACATGTCACCCTTTATAATTGCACGCACTCGTGGAATGGCGACAAACTACGGTACCTATGAATTTCCATAGGCGACGCTTTAAAATTTTTTTACGGTTACCAGGTTTGAGTTACAGAGGAGGTCTAGGGCTAGAATTATTGCTCTCACTCTGACGATCGCGGTGATACCTCACATGTGTGGTTTGAACACCGTTTACATATGCGGGCACGACTTCCGTATGCGTTTTCTTCGCTGCTTGAGCTCATGGGGACAGGGGCACTTTAAAAAAAAAATTTTTTTTAATTTATTTTATTTATTTTTTTACTTTATAAATTGTGTTTTAAAAAAAATTTTTTTTTTTTTTTTTACTTTTATTGCTGTCACAAGGAATGTAAACACCCCTTATGACAGTAATAGGTGGTGACAGGTACTCTTTATGGAGGGATCGGGGGTCTAAAAGACCCCCGATCCCTCCTTTACACTTCAAAGTATTCAGATCGCCGAAAACGGCGATTCTGAATACTGTGTACTTTTTTAAATTCGGCGCCATTGGCAGCCGAGTAAACGGGAAGTGACGTCATGACGTCGCTTCCGCGTTTACAACAAGTAGGCTGGAACGAAGCCGCTCACAGCTTCGTTCCAGCCCGCCCCCAGCCGCAGAAGGTACCCGATCGCACGGGAGGCCCGGTAACAGCGGCGGGAGGTGGGGGATGTCCCCTCCCGCTCCTACGGTATAACAAGCGAGCGGCTTTTAGCCGCATCGCTTGTTATACAAGGGTAGCCGATCGCCCGCTGTAAACAACGGTACCGGGATGATGCCTGCAGCTGCGGGCATCATCCCGGTATAACCCCGGAAAGCCAAGTACGCATATCTGCGTACGGTCGGTGGGAAGGGGTTATAGAACAGCTACTACTATTTTTTTTTTTTTTTTTTAGATTTTCTATATGTTAGTCTAGGGCAGGGGTCTCCAAACTATGGCCCTCCAGTTGTTCAAGAACTACAATTCCCATCATGCCTAGTCATGTCTATGAATGTCAGAGTCTTACAGTGCCTCATGGGACGTGTAGTTCCACAACAGCTAGAGGGTCGTAGTTTGGAGATCCCTGGTCTAGGGCAAGGGTTTCCAAGCTTTCTAAAAAAATTGCAAATTTACAGTTTTTCAGACTTTAGGTGGGTGATTGTGTAGCCAGTGGGAGTAGAAAATATCTGGGCATCAGTGGGGGTAAGCAATGCCCCATATTTACTATTACGGGGAGGAATAGTGCCCCATCATTGGTGTCAGTAGGAGAAATAGTGCCCCATCTATGGTGTCAGTAGGAGGAATAAGGAATAGTGCCCTATCAGTGGTGTCTCTGGGAGGAATAGTGCCCTATCATTGGTGTCAGTAGGAGAAATAGTGCCCTATCATTGGTGTCATTGGGAGGAATAGTGCCCCATCGACATCAGTGGGTGGTAAAGTGCCCTATCATTGGTTTAAGTAGGAGGAATAGTGCCCCAAGGGCCAGGTAAAGGCAAGCAAAGGGCGCATCTGGAACTCCCCTGTTAGCACCTGCAAACCGCCCCAGTGTGAAAGGGCCCTAGGGGTGAACTTTTGACCACCACTGTAAGAGAGGCATTCTTCTCCCTGGCCACCAGTTTAATGAGCATTTATCCAACTCACCCCTAATGGCCACCAATGTAAGGAACATGCTTCCCATTGACTCCTAATGTAAGGAGCATTGTTCTCTCCGGCCACTAATGTAAGGAGCATTCTGCTTGTTAGCCACCAATGTAAGGAGCATGATTCACATTGACTCCTAGTGTACGGAAGCAGCATTATTCTCACTGGCCACCAATTTAAGGAGCATTCTTCTTGCTGGTCACCAATGTAAGGAGCATTCTTTGTAATGATCACCAATACTTAGGGTCATTCTTCCAACTGACCCTCTAAAGAACTAGTTTAGGCAGGAGTTCCCCAAGACCTAAAAATAGTTTCAAGGGTGCCCTCTAAAATAAAAAGGTTGAGAAAGGCTGGAGTAGAGGCTTATTCACACCAGATGCATTGAGCTGCATTGACAGGCAGCCATCGACTCCTGCTGCTGTCAATCAATGCCTGTGAGCAGACAGGAGGTGAGGCAGAGCCGCGCTGTGTTTGTCAATAGATGCACACAGACTGGCTTGGGAGCAAGCCCACACGTGAGCCCCCATGGGAAGTGGCTTTCTATGATGCACATGAAGAAGAGGAGGGGCCAGGAGCACCAGTGGGGGATCCCAGAAGAGGAGGTGTGGGGCTGATCTGTGCAATACTATTGCATAGAACAAGTACATATACCATCTTTTTTAATTTAGGGGAAAAAATTGCTTCAAACATAAGTAGACCCCAACACAATCACCAAAAAAACCCAAAAAAACAAAGAGATTCTTAATGTAGTATATTGCATATGTATGGTGCCAATTATTTGATCTATGAATGAAATATATTATTTGAAAGAAAGCATACATTGTTTCTAAATACAAGTTACTGAGACATGCGCTCAAAAAATAATAACAGGTTCTATTCAGTTGGAAGCCAATGTGCTCAATTGGAATGTACAAATTACTACCTATAAGTCTGACAAAATCCTTCATCTGTAATTTCCTAGGCCCCTCATCAGTCCTATGATGAAAAATTGCTACACTAATGACTTTATAATAAGCCCTCTATTGAATAGGGAAAGTATATTGTATTTTCAGTGAGCACATATTTTCAATCATTACGGTTTACGTTAAAAATATGCTTGATACAACTTTTTACATGATTATTCTTCCATATTTTAAGCTGCTAGTGATGTTGATGCAGTAGTTGAGTGAGCTCTGTATTTTATTACAAGCACTCTCAACCCCCCCCCCCCCCCCCCGCACAACAGCGGTGTGCATTGTTTTATAGTGCCTCATAACCCAAGAAGAAAAGTTGAATATACGGAAGCTTTCCAGTCCCTAGCTGTGGCGGCAGAATTAGCTTTTTTTCCTTTATGTCAGTGTATCCTTCCAATCTTACAGTGAAAATTAGGGTGAAAAAGAGTTATGCCCTGTACACACGATCGGACATTGATCGGACATTGATCGGACATTCCAACAACAAAATCCATGGATTTTTACCAACGGATGTTGGCTCAAACTTGTCTTGCATACACACATTCACACAAAGTTGTGGAAAAATCCGATCGTTCTGAACGTGGTGACGTAAAACACGTACGTTGGGACTATAAACGGGGCAGTAGCCAATAGCTTTCGTCTCTTAATTTATTCTGAGCATGCGTGGCACTTTGTGCGTCGGATTTGTGTACACACGATCGGAATTTCTGACAACGGATTTTGTTGTCAGAAAATTTTATAGCCTGCTCTCAAACTTTGTGTGTCGGAAATTCTGATGGAAAATGTGTGATGGAGCCTGCACACGGTCGGAATTTCCGACAACAAGGTCCTATCACACATTTTCCATCGGAAAATCCGACCATGTGTACGGGGCATAAGAACTACAGAACTACCCAGTCTCCTGTTCTCCATAACTAGGAGGTGTTCAGTACTCCTCAAAGAGAACCAATCAGAGCTGATAACAGTATGCCTAGTTTTGTAAGCACCATTTTTAGTATTTTTTTTTCAAGTGACAGAGTTGCTTTAAGAGGGTTAGCATAGCCATATACCCGCATTGTGAGAAGCATCTGTAAAGTCAACCTCTGCAAAGCGCTAAGCAGAGCTTGGGCATGTAGCTAATAAGTATAGCCACCATATACATACTGTATATAATTACAAGTTATAGAGAGAACGATGTAAAACAGTTATTATTGAATTCATATGTAAGGGTTAAACCCAGTGGCGGCCCGTCCATTAGGGGCGCCCGGGTGCCACCCCCTCTATCTGCCGGCTGCCACATCCTAATTAATGCTCTATGATCCACATGCCGCTACCTCCTATCCATGCGTCCAGCCTTTTAGGACACCGGGTGCATGAATTACGGCGACGGGGGTGTTTTTTTTAAGCACCTGATTAGAGCCAGAAGCTCTAATAGGCTTCAATATAGGGTGGGCTCGGGTCGCAGAGCATTGTGCCATGAGCCCACCCAGGTGTTACAATAGCGAATTAATATTCTCTTTTGCAACACTGATCCTTCTCCCGGCCAATCGGGTCTGATACCCGTCACCCGATTGGCTGAAAGGACAGGCAATCCTATTGGATGCCTAGGAGGAAGGGAGGAGAAGCACACGGAAGCGAGGAGGAGAAGACACATGAGCCACTGCCTGATGTCCGCTGTCAGCCTGATGTCCGCCGATGTCCCTATCCCCGCCGCTGCCCGATGTGCCCGCCGCTGCCCGATCCCTGCTGCTGCCCGATGTGCCTGCCGCTGCCTGATGTGCCTGCCGCCTAGATGGGGTAAGTGCCGGTGGACAGGCAGACAGTGGGGGGGGGGCTGGTTGTTTGCTGCCCCCCCAAACAAAAAAAAAACCACCAGCCGCCACTGGTTAAACCCTGTGTTAGTGATTCACCTTCTCTATCAGTGCTAGTGATCAATGTCACAGAAACAGAAAGTCACAAAAAAGTACAATATTTTTGAACTTTCACAAAACAAAAAGAAAAAAATAAACCTCAAAAAACCTCCTCCAGAAAGAAAAAAACATCCAAGAGGCTCTGGGACCTTGATGTGAGTTCAAACAAAGTAAAGAGAGGACAAAAACATCCTAATGCCCTGTACACACGATCGGACATTCCAACAACAAAATCCATGGATTTTTTTCTGACGGATGTTGGCTCAAACTTGTCTTGCATACACACGGTCACACAAATCTTGTCAGAAATTCCGAATGTGAAGAACGCGGTGACATACAACACGTACGACGAGCCAAGAAAAAGGGAGTTCAATAGCCAGTGCGGCTCTTCTGCTTGATTCTGAGCATGCGTGGAACTTTGTGCGTCGGAATTGTGTACACACGATCGGAATTTACGACAACGGATTTTGTTGTCGGAAAATTTGTGATCCAGATCTCAAATTTTGTGTGACAGAAATTCCGATGGAAAATGTCAGATGGAGCCTACACACGGTCGGAATTTCCGACAACAAGCTCCCATCAAACATTTTCCGTCAGAAAGTCCGACCGCGTGTACGGGCCATTAGAGTTCACTGGCTCAGGTTAAGCTGGCCATACAGCAGGGGAAATAATTATTTGACCCCCTGAAGATTTTGTAAGTTTGCCCACTTACAAAGAAATGAAGGGTCTATAATTTTGTATCATAGGTGTATTTTAAATGAAAGAGACAGAATATCAACCAAAAATCCAGAAAACACACAATACAAATATTAGAAAGTGAGTTGCAGTTCAGTGAGTAAAATAAGTATTTGATCCCCAAGCAAAACATGACTTAGTACTTGGTGGAAAAAACCTTGTTGGCAAGCACAGAGGTAAAACGTTTCTTGTAGTTAGTGACCAGGTTTGCACACATCTCAGGAGGGATTTTGGTCCACTCTTCTTTACAGATCTTCTCTAAATCCTTAAGGTTTCTCTCCTGTGGCTTGGCAACTTGAAGTTTCAGCTCTCTCAGTAAAGTTTCTATAGGATTAAGGTCTGGAGACTGGCTAGGCCACTCCATGACCTTAATGTGCTTCTTCTTGAGCCACTCCTTTGTTGCCTTGGTGGTATGTTTTGGGTCATTGTCATGCTGGAAGACCCGTCCACAACCCATCTTCAGTGTTATGGCTGAGGGAAGAAGGTTCTCATCCAAGATTTTACAATACATGGCCCCGTCTATTGCCCTTCAATGCGGCAAAGTCAGCCTGTAAAAGCAGATAATGCAATGCTCAGAATCGGTGTAAGTCCTTTGCAGGCTTGTGATAAAATCCACAGTGGATGCTCTGGCTCTGATGCTCTCTCTCACATTGATACAGACATAAATACAGAGACATATCCCAGCATGACTACATATCGCAGCATGGGACTACATATCTCAGCATGGGACTACATATCCCAGCATAACTACACATATGGTTTGTTTCTCGTTTAGTTTATTTGGAGGAACCCTTTTGTCTTGTTTTATACACTTTTTGTCATTTTCTATTGTGCAGATAATGTGTATAAACATACATCCATGGCTGGAAAGTATTTTCTATGTTTGTATTGCCAGCACAGGACTACATATCCCAGCATGGGACTATATATCTCAGCATGACTACACATATGGTTTGAACGCAAGATATGATGCAGACTTGTTCCTCATTTCATTTATTTGGAGGAACTTTTTTTGTCTTGTTTTATACATTTTTTTGTCAATTTCTATTGTGTATATAATGTGTATAATATAAACATACATCCATTGCTAGAATGTATTTTCCATGTTTGTATTGCCAAGTGCTACACCTCACCTTCTGTTTTGGATGTCTCTTAATTGCTGTTTCAATGAGATAATCATTGGAAAGTGTGGTTTGGCAAACAGTATATATGTTCTGTTTTTTAACTTGAAAATTGTGCTGTGACCAAGGCTTGTAAGCCGGAACGTGTGAGCCCCTGTATATTTTTGTTTACTTTTTTTATGCACCAATAAAGAAGCAACAAGGACGTCTGGAGTTGCCGGTTCTATTCCTTGTATTAAAGTCAGCCTGTACCTTTAGCAGAGAAACAGCCCCAATGCATAATGTTTCCACCTCCGTGCTTGATTGTAGGAATGGTGTTCTTGGGGTCATAGTCAGCATTTTTTCTCCTCCAAACACGGCGAGTCGAGTTAATGCCAAAGAGCTCAATTTTGGTCCCATCTGACCACAGCACTTTCTCCCAAACCAAACCAAGAATTTAGATGTTCATTGGCAAACTTCAGATGGGCCTGTACATGTGCCTTCTAGAGGAGGGGGCCTTGCGGTGCTGCAGGATTTCAATCCATGGCGGCGTATTGTGTTACCAATGGTTTGTTTGGTGACTGTGGTCCCAACTGCCCTGAGATCATTCACCAGCTCCTCCCGTGTAATTCTGGGCTGATCTCTCACTTTTCTCATGATCATCCTTACCCGTTAGGCAGAATCTTGCATGGAGCTCCAGACCGAGGGCGATTGATGGTTATTTTGTATTTCTTTAATTTGCGAATAATGCTCCAACAGTAGTCTCCTATTTCACCAAACTTCTTGCTGATGGTCTTGTAGCCCATTACAGCCTTGTGTGGGTCTAAAATCTTGTCCCTGACATCCTTTGACAGCTCTTTGGTCTTGCCCATGATGGTGGGTTTGAATGAAAGAAAGGTGTCTTTTATACACATAACGAGTTGTCGTTAGGAGCACCTTCTTAAATTGACAAGACTAATCTGTGCTCTAGTTTTTTTTGTTCAGCTATTGGGCTGTGCAAAAAACTGAACCACTTCCCCCATCCACATATTTGGGGTGGATGGGAGAATCCTCCACGCTATGTAACTGTATTCTGACAGTGGAGTCAGCTGGACTCCTCCACTGTCAGAGTGCGCTGATAGCACTAAAGTTTTCCAGCAAGTCCATTTGATCAACTGCAGTAGAGCGACTGCTCTCGAACAGAAATGGCCATAGATAGATTGAAATCCGGCTGGTTCAGAAGGGACTATCCATCTATGGCCAGTTTTAGACTGCCTACAATAGACAAGGCCACCCTCCAAATGGTAAACCAGCAGGTTATGTGAAAAAGCATGCATTAATGGAAGCAGCGCCAGACCAAGGGATAGAAGAGTCAATTTATTTGTTTATACTGAAAAACAGCCAACGCATTTCAGGAGTCAAAAAAACCTCCCCTTTCATCAGGGCTTCAGTTAGAATAAGAACCTCGAAAGGACAAAAAATAGAGCTTTCCTGTGGGAATCTGTGCAAGGAAGCTCATTGCTGGATCAGGAGAGTTACTGACCAGCAGTATCTGCGTGAGCAATCAAGATAATGAAAGAAAAAAAAAAACCTGACAGGGGTCCTAACCATTCCCTACTCTACCAAAAAAACAAAACAAAATGGGCTTATACTTATACATAAACTTTGAGCATAGTACCCTGGCCATAAAGCTAGCTTCACACCTAGTGTCTCTTGAACATGCATTGTTTTCATGCTACACCCATGGGGCAGCCCAGTTATTTCAATGGGCTGCCCTATGTGCGACAAACATGCCAAAGAAGCTCATGTACCTTTTTTTAGCATTGAGTTTTGTGCAATTTATAACTGCACATTTTGATGTGTTTGATGCCTGCAAAAATGTATGCCTGCTTGCTGCATAAGGGATGCCATTAACAATGAATGTCACCCCAAATATGACGCACATTTTTCACAGGTTCCATGAACATGTGCAAACATACGCGGTTTTGTGTGGGTTCACGGAAACACTCAGATGTGAATACAGCCTTAGTCTGCTGCTTTGTGTATTT
This sequence comes from Aquarana catesbeiana, assembly GCF_042186555.1. Classification (NCBI taxonomy): domain Eukaryota; kingdom Metazoa; phylum Chordata; class Amphibia; order Anura; family Ranidae; genus Aquarana; species Aquarana catesbeiana. The sequence goes on from NC_133324.1 coordinate 615,103,437, forward strand.
ATTGGCCTCAAAAACCTCAGTGAATCCTAACATCATCAAAATTGCAGACATACATTATCCCTTATATGCAAATCATTTCCTTAGTAAGGGTTAAAGACTTAATTAATTTGAAAACACAAGTAAAATGTGATCTACTGATGTATATGCATTCTAAGAAAGCTTTTGGAAGGGCACAGGCCTTCTCTTGGCGGGCATGCCATCCTGACTCTCTTTAAAGCCATTCAAGCAAGCCCACTAAGATGATGAAGGCTCAAGCTGTGCCATTTCCCTGAAGACCAGTTTTGTGGTCAGCAGCTATTAAATGATGGAAACTATCCCACAACTCTTGAGCTTAACTTAGGCTTTCAGAATACATGAGTAGCAAAAGTGCTTACAGCTGAACAGAAATAATAATGTATCCCATGACCAAGTTGCTGGGGCAAAGGACAGATTAAGTATTAACAGGAACACTCCTAATAGCTTTGACTAGTGAAACATGCCAAGATCTGTATAATCACATCTACTTTCCATGAATACTCAGTGATGGAACAATTTGTTTAAACTGTACTCACTAGACATTTAGCAAAGTAACCTTGTAGAAGGCAAGCAGTCACCTTGAAGTTTGTAAAGCTGGCCATAGACTGGCAGGAACTGGCCAAATTTGATCAGTGTTTTGCTGCCTCTGCCCTACAGAAATCAATAGTTTGGTCGACTTCTATTGATGGGATATGCAGGAAAACATGCTGATTGTATTCTGACAGCGGTGGATCCCACTGTCAAAATACAATGTCCTGGTGAGGGCATTCCTCCATCCACTTTATGTGGATGTAAGAATCTGTTAGTTACACTACACTTCTATGGCCAGATTCAGCAGGTACCTTAACTGTGCTGCCCTGAGCCACTACTTTGGCCCTTAGGAAATCCCGCTACTATTTAGAATTAATTTAGTGCTCTGTGGTTGTGGCCAAACAACCTTTCATAAAAATCGGTGTATGACTTTTGGAATCCTACAGGAACAGATTAAGGCAGCTAGAATGCAAAACTCTCCAACTGTATTTGTTTTACAGGTGTTTCCTAAAGGGCAGATATTAATTCCATCATTGGGTGCCACTTTTGCCCCCACTGTGCCCAACATCCTTTGATTGAAAAATATAAAATTGTTGGTGGAACTAACCATCTAATCAGATGCAGGCACTGTTGGGGTATTCTGAATACAAGGCTATCAGAATACAATAGCCACAGCAAGAGATTCAGCTGTCCATGTGGATGGAGGAATCCATTGGATATCTTTTGTTCAGCCTGCAGGCTCAAAAAAAAAATGTATTCGTGTATGGCCAGTCCAACCAAAAATTAGTGGTAATTAATGTTGAAACTGCTATTATAAAAATCAAAACAAAAAAAATACAGTTGTTATCATTGTTAACCACTTGCCGACCAGCCGCCGCAGTTGTACTGCGGCAGAATAGCACGGCTGGGCAAAACGACGTTATGTAACGTCGCTTCGCCCTGTGGCCACTAGAAAAGGAGCAAAATCTTCCGGGGCTGAAGCGGTTAACCGCTTCAGCTGCGGAAGGTATTACCCCCTTCATGACCAGGCCATATTTGTCATTCAGCACTGCGCTAGTTTAACTGGCAATAGCACGGTCATGCAATGCTGTACTGAAATGAAATTTATATAATTTTATTCCCACAAATAGAGCTTTCTTTTGGTGGTGATTGAACACTATTGTATTTTTTTATTTTCTTATTATATATAATTGAAAAAAGACTGCAAATTTTGAAAAAAATAAATATTTTTTACTTTTTGATATAAAACATATCCAATAAAAAAATTAAAAATCAAATTCCTTTATATATTTGGACCAAAATGTATTCTGCTACATCTTTGTTAAAAAAAAAAATCCCAATAAGTGTATATTTATACATATTATATTTAGCGTATAGAATCATTTTTTTTTAATACTAGTAATAATAGTGATCCATGACTTATAATGGGACTGCGATAGTGCAGAGGACAATCTGACACTAACTGACGCTGGAGGGGGAACTGACTAACTGACATCATCTGTAGCACTAAGGTCCCTTTCACACGGGGCGGATCCGCTGGACGGACTCCGCTAGCTCAGCGGGGGGATCGCTCTGTTGATCCCCGCTGAGCAGGCAGATGACAGGTCCGTCTCTGCTCACTGTGCAGAGACGGATCTGTCAGAGCCCCGCTATTCTCTATGGGGAGATCGGATGAAAACAGACAGCCTGTCTGTTTTCATCCGATCTGATCGCCACCTGTCTGTTTTGAGCGGATCTTGTCGGACACATCTCCGCTGACATCCCCCTGCCCATAGAAGTCAATGGGTAGCCCGCTCAGATCCGCCTGAAACGGACAGGGCTGATCGTGTGAAAGGGGCCTAATCAGTTCTAACAGTATACACTGTCACTGTACTAATAACTCTGGCTGGGAAGGGGTTAACATTTAGGGGCAATCAAAGGGCTGACTGTGTGCCTGTTTAATATGTGTGCTGTGTGCTGTTTTACTAAGCAATGTTCTGGTTTTTACTCCCTGCTTTGTGTTTACCAATACAGGGCTCTCATATGTCATTTGCTCAGCTGATCAGTGGCTTGAGTTCATAAATGACAGCACAGCCGGTGCGGGCGGGTGCATGCGCGCACGCCCCTTACCTGGAAATGCAAATTATGTATATTTATGTGATTCTGAACAGCCGAGACATCCTGTAGCAGTAAAGCTACAGGAGGCGGTTGGCAAGTGGTTAATGGTGCTGACATTTAATATTAAACAGGACTGTTTGGACAGACTTACTGAAATGAATACGAATGTCCAACCTTAAACATGGATTTGGTTTATCCCCTAGACTGTCATCACACACACACTAGGACTTAAATAGACAGCTGTTTTTAGGAAACAAGCTACATCTCATTTCTATAATTACTGAAAGTATTGAAAGACACTGTAAGTTACCACTGATAAGAACATGGATGCATCAGAGCGTGCACTATACAATTCCAGGAGGTGGTCCAGGAGGTGGTCTACTGAAATTTTTAAATGGCATTTTCTGACACAAATTGTGTCTAATACGCAAGTGTTTTATTTCCAGTTGAGGCAATGTCCTGAAATCACTTTAGTCATCTGAAAATTAATCTGTTAATCTCAGACTCCAAATTCTGCACATTCCAGGAGAAGCTGGGGGAGGGAGAGCATCTGCACAAACCTCCAGATCGTATGCACGCTGTAAATGCTTACCAGTCTGACTTATACAAACTTATGTCAAACTGAGAAAACAAAACACAAAATTTGTTACAAGAAGAAAGATGAATATAAGTGAAGAATATACATAAAACACCGGCAAAATGTGAAAATAGTCTGTATTTACTCTCATACGTATTAAATTACAATAATGTTTGTTGATAGAACTGATATATTTCCTCTTTTGATTCCATCTAGACCGGCCTTTTTCAACCAGGGTGCCTTCAAGATTCTTCAGAGGTGTCATGGCAAAATGCCTAAAAAGTGGCCAAAAACTGTATACAAGCCAGCGTGTGGATGAAGCCTGACATTTAGTTACACTAAATCACAGGTTTTCATTGTGCACCATTACAACTTTCTAGCTGCTGGCACCCTAACGACCAATGGCGTCATCAGTTGGTAGGGAGGATGTCAGTCGCCTGCATAACATGCTTGTTTGACCCTCCCCTGCCTCTTTCCATCAGCGTTGGGGTCACATTAGCTGAGTGATGGATAAAAATTGAGGGAGAAGAGAAACATTGGAATACTAGTCAGTTTGAAAAAGTGTATTTGCTTTGGAAGAATAAATCACCTCTAACGATGAGTGTCCTACGCATGGATGTAGCTGCATTATGTAAAACTATTACAATAGTTTTTACATTTTAAAATGGGGTGTCGTGAGACTGTCCATAATTTTTAAAGGGTGTCTTGAGATCGTCCATCATTTTTAACCCTTTCGCCACCAGGTCCATACGTCGTGGGGTATCACACACAATCCCGGTGGCTGCAGCCACCAGGATTGTGTGTGAAACTGACAGGCAGACTACTGCCTGTCAGATGAGAGCATTCGGGCAGTTCCACTGCTGCTCAATCGCTCTCACACACCCCCGGGAGAGGCGCACCCCCCGCCTCCATGCTCGCCATACTTACGGGTAGAAGGGGAAGGAGAAGAGCGGACACATGTCCGCTCTCCTCCCCTTTCCTCCCCTTCTTCTTGTGACCAGGAAAGCGACGTCTCTGACTTCCGGGTCAAGCTCTCAGTGTCCCCGGCTCGCTTTGCAGAGAAAGGATGTATTGCAAAACATTCAGTGGCGTACAGGGGAGACAATAAAGAGAACCTGTCACCTAAAAATCATCACATAGGGGACTGTTTGTTAAGTAAAAAAAAAGTTTGTTTTTTTTTTTTGCAAAAAAAAAAATTTACAGCCAAGCACATAAAATCCCCCCCAAATTTTTTTAAAAAAAATTCTGGCCCCCCACAAACGTAAACCAATGCTTCGGGGCGCCTACGCATGAAAACGTTGATTGCGATTCACGTGTTACATATCGATACATACGCCAGAGTGAGAGCAATAATTCTAACACCAGACCTCCTCCGTATCACTAAACTGATACCTATAGGGGGCTTTTGAAGCGTCGCCTATAGAAAATGTAGGGTACTGAAGTTTGTCGCCATTTAACGGGCGCAAATAAATTTAAGGTTTGGCATGTTGGGTATCTATTTGCTCGGTGCAACCTCGTCTTTTATATTTTACAAAAAATGTAGGTTATTTTGTTGTTTTTTTTGCCCTAAAATTCACGTTAGTGTGTTTTTTTACTGAAACCTTTGCGGTAATATCGTGTGACATGAAAAATTGCAACTGCCACTATTTTATTATCTAGGGTGTCTGCTTTCAGAAAATACCGGTATATAATGTTTGTGGATTTTGTCTAATCTTCAGGCCTAAAATTATTTTTTAAACATGTGTGCAAAAAACTGAATAACGGCTCTGGCATCGAAAGGGTTAAAGGGTGCCTTGACTGAAGAAAGGTTGAGTAACACTAATCTAGACAATTTATGATGTTCCAGTGGCAGTGGAATGCTTAAAATGTATGTCAGGTCCAAAAAATCTACGCAGCACATCTCTGGAATACACATACATTTTCACATCCCTCTAGAGACAGAAAAATGCCTGTTGATCTGCCTGAAATGCACTTAAGATCTTAAGCCCTGGTGTGGGCTGATAACACAGAGCAGACTGAGTTGTGTTAGCCCTCCCAGTGTCTTTTGATAAACTATTCAACCACTTCAGCTCTCAGATCTCTACAACATGAAGGTTAATCATTCTGTAGTCCAGGAGAAGAACTAAGAGGGCTCCTTTGGATAATGCAGAAGGGGTGCAAAGGACTCAGCACAGCTCTGAATTTCTGGCAAGATCAACAGGTTTTCTTGCATTATTGAACCAGTTCAACAAAATGCTTCCAATTGTAAAATTAGCAGACCAAAAGGGACCAAATAAGAAGTGTATTGTTAGGATTTACATACGTGTTCATATAAACATAGGATCCAAAGTTTTTTTGCCCAGTTCCCAAATATTCTCAAATAAGAGTGCAAAGGTAAATCACATTATCGAAGTTCACCTAAGCAATCTGGATTCATTAACTAAAGGAGTAGCGGTTGTTTGCTTTGCAAAGAATAGTTGGTAAATATGGTTAGCTTGGGTTTATTTTAAATTATAATTTTGGCTAGTTATTTGGGGGACGTTTTAAAAAACAAGGTTTTTGCTTCCCCTTATTTCAATAAGCTCAGTGAACATTCACTTTGCAAAGTAATTAGTCTCTACTCATTTAGTAAGTCAACGCCAATAAGTAGGACATCCAGTAAATCAGGATTATCAGTGATATAGACGAGAATATATTTTACTTGTTAAACCTTTTCAAGCATTGTTTCCCAAGACCACAAAAAAGGAGTAAAAGCCCTCACTCTGCAAACTGAATGTTTACTTAGCTTAGTGAGTAAGATGGAGGTGTGTTCATTTAAATTATCCAATCATGTTCAATCGTTAAATTAAAGACCTTTTTATTACTAGAGTTGGGCGAACAGTTTGAGCCGAGCAAAAGTTTGGCCTGAACATCGCCTGTTTGCCCGTTCACTGTCAAACGGCGGAGCAGGCATATGGCGATTGGCCTTCGTCTTGGACAGAGCTTTTTTTTCGCGTTCAGAGGTGCGGTGGGCATCGTGATTGACGATTGATCTACATCGGGGTACATTTTTAAAAAAAATTTTAATAAAGGAATTGTCAAAAACTGCCTCCTGTCTTTATTTATTTTTGACACTTTTTACAACGTATCCCCTACTCATTCACATAGGGAGGGGGCCAGGATTTGGGGCTTCCAGATTCCTAAAATCCCCCTGCCCGCAGACCCCCACAACCACAGCCCAGGGTTGTCGGGAAGAGGCCCTTGTCCCCATCAACATGGGGACAAGGTGCTTTGGGGTGTTGAGGGCACGTGGCCTGGTATGGTTCAGGAGGGAGGCCCCCCTTTCCTGACCGGCCAGGCTGCATGCTCAGATAAAGGCCTGGTATGGATTTTTGGGGGGACCCCATGCCATTTTTTAAAAACCTTTGGTTTGGGGTTCCCCTTAAAATCCATACCAGACCCTAAGGGATGGGATCCCAATGCCATTTTTTGGAAACATTTTTGTATTGCCGGCATTAGTATTGTATTGCCGGGAATCTAAATTGCATTTTTTTCTTTATAAATGTCAGTTTTGCTGCAGCAGGTTCTATACATGGTACAGATGCACCACTTTACAGGCAGACTAAGGGGACCCCCAGGCACTATATTTAAAGGAGGTTTTAATTTTTATTGTTTCACTTTAACCTCCCTGACGGTAATCCCGAGCCACACTCGGGATTACATTGCAGGATCCTGGTGCGACGTTACTTACCTTGTCCCCAGGATCCTGCGATGTCCCCCGCTGTGTCTGCGGATTCTGTCTCCTCCGAAGCCTCTCCGTGCCAGGCTCCGTTCCCTGCGAGCGTTGCGACGCATGGGGGCGGAGCCTGGCGGCAAATTCAAAAAAATTTACAAACCATAACACATACAGTACTGTAATCTTACAGATTACAGTACTGTATGAAATTTTTTCATATCCCTTCTGTCCCCAGTGCTTTGTCCCATGCCCTGCATGCAGTTTTATGTTATATATATACTGTTCTTTCTGCCTGGAAACTGGAGATTGTCCATAGCAACCAAAAAGTGTCCCTTTATGTCAAAAGTGGCTTTAGACCAGCTAGAAAACAGCGATAGTAAATTAGAACACTTGCAGAATTGAGCGATAGTGAATCGTGGGGAATTGTATTTTATTTTTAATTATTTATATTTATTTATTATATTATAATTTATGTTTTTTGTTTCAAACTTCATCATACCCGGGATATCTACTAGACTCTTGTTTGGACAGATTTAAGTGTGTTATTGTTAAGAATTACAGGCCTACAATATAAAATGCCCAATGTCCATGCAAAATAATTGTACCGCTTTCAGCACCTAAAATCCGAAATAATCATATCGCCAGGGAGGTTAAGCATCATTAAAATCACTGCTCCTGTAAAAGCAATCTTTTTAAAAAAACATTTTTGCACTGAGACATGTCCCCCAGGGCAGTACCCTGGCTTCATACCCTTTTTATGGCCAATAACTTGCATATAAGCCTCCAAAATGGGCACTTTTGATTCTTCAAATTTGGGTCCCTTAGACTTTAATAGGGTTTACGGTTTGGACAAAACTTTCGAGATGCTCGAGAGTTCTGAATGATAGCACCGGGGGGGGGGGGGGGTGTTCAGCCCAACTCTAATTATTAACATTCTCTACTCCTTTAGTAAACATGCTCCAATGGATTTTTATATCTCTCAGGGACACCCTGGCAGAATTCTTGTCTTTGCCCACCTCCACCATCCAATAACTTATCCCTCCTACTGGAATGACCATAATGCAAAACAAATTGACTTTAAAAGGGTAAGCGAAACACCTTTAAATTGTGGCAATGAGTAGATCTGGGAATTGGAGCTTAGACATTAAACTAGCAGAATTCTCTAGAGATTCCCTAGAGAGCAGCAACCTTTTTAGTAATAAGTATGAGAAAACTTTACCTAACTCTATAACACTCCTAAATTGTAAGTTCTATCAAGCAGAGCCCTTTGATTCATCCTGTATTGAATTGTAAGTGTAAAGCGCTGCGCAAACTGTTGGCACTATTTAAATCCTGTATAATAATAATAATAATAATAACAACACCAACAAAGCAAATGTTATACAAATGTGGAAAATGTGTAACTATGTTAATAACTCTTTAAGATTGTTTTCTCCTCATAATCAAAATAATGTCTAAATATAATTATTTTAAAGTCAGCATGTATTGTGTCAGTATGGGCTGTGTTTATGGTAATTTAAGTGGTAAAACTCAGTACAAGCTAAAGCCAGACTTTACAATAAAGTAGGGGCAATCAGTGGCAGCCCCTTGTCCATAGCTGAATGGTGTGTAGTCAAGTACTTAAACTCAGAGGGAATCTGGCTTCTTTCCCTCTGATCTGAAAGCCTGCTTTATATGAGTACGCCATAATTGCTTGATGTTTTCTTTTCACCTGTTGAAAAGGTCACAGCTCAGCAACCCCACTTCCCTTTGATGCTTGCTTTGACTTAGCCGTTCTTCGAATCAGAATTTAGATAATGTCAGAAAGAAAGCAACTCCCAAGCAACAATAAGATAATAAATGAGGTATATGCTCCACAAACAAGTCTTTTCCTAACATGTTGGAAGATTCAACAAGCAACAATTATAGACTAGGCGTTTAAAAAAAAACAAAAAACTAGAAAACGTTTACCCGAATAATTTTATGGAAGCATTAGACATAGTAAAGTTAAATCCTATATTCCTAATACACCCTGCTCAAATTTAATGAGCTTTATACTAATGCTAGGAAAGAATATAGTATTCTGTACTACTAGAGATATTGCTTTTGACATTTAAGAGGAAAAATCACCTTAATATTTTGCTATAGGGCAACCATGAGAACTATACACCGATCAGCCATAACATGATAATCACCCGTCATAAAACGGCGAGGCATAGACTCCGCTAGACCTCTGAAGGTATGCTGTGGTATCTGGCGCCAAGCAATTAGTAGCAGATATTTAGGTCCTATAATTTGCGAAGCAGGACCTCCATGGATCAGACTTGTTTTTCCAGTATATCCCATAGATGCTTGACTGGATAGAGATTTAAAGTATTTGGAGGCCAAATTAACAACTCAAACTCATTGCTGTGTTCCTCAAACCATTCTTAAATTCATCAGACCAGGCCACCTTATTCCTTTGCTCTATGGTCCAGTTCTGATGCTCATGTGCCCATTGTAGGGGTTTTTGACTGCGAACATGGGACAGCATTGGCACCCTGACCGTTCTGCTGTTATGCAGCTCCATATGTAACAAACTACGATGCACTGGGTATTCTGACACCTTTCTATTGGAACCAGCACTAACTTTTTCAGCAATTTAAGCTACAGTAGCTCTTCTGTTGGACCACACTATATGGGACAGCCTTTCCTTCCCACATGAATCACTGAACCTTGGCTGCCCATGACCCTATCGCCAGTTCGCTATTTTTCCTTCCTTGGACCACTTTGGTAGGTCCTGACCTTTGCACACTAGGCAGATCCCACAAAATATATAGTTTTGGAGATACCCTGGCCCAGTCGTCTAGCCATTAAAATTTGGTCCATTTCTTCTGCTTTCAATACATCAACATCAGAGATATGTTTACTTGCTGCCTAATATATCCCAACCACTTGCAGATGCCATTGTCACAAGATAATCAATGTTATTCAATTTACCTATCAGTGGTCATAATGTTGTGCTGATCCGTGTATGCCCCCTGTTAATAGCAGAGGACCTTTCTGGATTCTGCAGAGCAGTATTGACAGGTCTGCACATGCTCAGTTTTCAGTGAGTTTCTATGCTGAGCATTTCCTCCCTATCTGAGCAGCCCATGTGACTATCAGTGGTGGCTGGTGGTATATTTCAGGGCGGCGGCAAACAATGCACCCACAACCTCCACAACTATGGGTCGGTCGATGAGCCCCGTACTTACCCGAAGGAAGCGCTTCCCTCTGGGTGGTGGCTTCATCCTCTGCGTCTCTTCCAGTGGCCTCCACGTCTCCTCCCTCCTCCTCACTCCTCGTCATGGTCCAATAGGATTGCTTGTCGTTTTGGCCAATCGGGAAACGGGTCTCAGGACCCGCTTCCTGATTGGCTGGGAGGAGATTTCGCGTGACAATAGCAAATATTAATTCGCTATTATCACACAACTGGGTGGGCTCGGAGCGCAGTGCTCTCCGCCCCAAGCCTATTAGAGCCTCTGGCTCTAATCACGCGTGTCAAAAAAACCACCCTACATTGGAATGCATGCATCCAGCGTCCCGCATGTAGATTAGGGGGCCGGACGCATAGATGGGGGGGCAGCGCCCCTGCGCCCCTAATGGGCGGGCCTTCCCTGGTGACTACAGAGTGACACATGTGGGAGTATACACAGTGGTAAATGACATCCCACTCCCTCCCTCCTCCTCCATGCCCACTAACCAGCTAAACACAATGGGGGCAGGATATTCCATGTAGATTAATGGAGGCTTCATCTCCCTGTAATTCTAAGAAATAGGCTGGAGGGGTGTGACACAGCCTGTGACTGACAGAAATCCACCCAATGGAAGGAAGAGAGGAAAGATCCCTGGTGCCACACATCCATTTAGTCCTATGGTGGTATGAGAGAGACAGCCTCAGCCTTGGCTCCCGCCAGGCCATGCCCCCAACTCATTTTGCGCCGCCCACACCATGTTATTTCCATAAAATAATAAAGATTTGATTTCAAATATATATTTGTATGCCAATTTAAAACAGTTTATTCATTTTATTTATTATTAGCCTTAGATGTTTTTCTTTAATAATTACATTGCCATCATCCACACACAGAAACAGAAGGAACAATGTAAATTACCATAAACAGTGTGTGTTTAGCATCACTTTAAGGCCTATTTAAAGTGTGCCTGTGCCCAGACCATGCACCCCAAATTACTTATATATTCTGCACAAGCAGTCAAATCTCTTTTAAACCAAGCCCTCATTAGTCACTGTAGCTATAGCCATTGTGAAGAAATTAATCTTCAAAGATCACAACAGAGATGGAGAAACCATAGTGGCATTTTAATTTATAAAACATTGAATCACCTAAACTGCAACTGTTTTGCAACATTTGGGGTGCCTCTAACAATCAATGGTAACGCAAACGTAACCGTTTTTCGTTCATTCATAAATTTATGAAATGCTATAGTGTAAATGCAGCCTAAGGGCTCCTTCTTATGTGCAGCAGCCCTTGCTGCCCCTCTGAAAAGTGATCTGTGTTGGATTACTTTACAGAAGGCGTTTGTCTGGTTTAACCCTAAAAAGCATTGCACGTGGTTGCAGTCTTGTTGTGGTGAGTCCCTCACCTAATCCTCAGAAGCCGATGATGTATCATCCTCCTCCTCAGACAGCATAGCAGCAGTAATGAGAAAGTAAGGAGCAGATTCTGAAGGAGAGCCTGAAAGGGGCCTGCTTGCCACCTCTGCAGTCTGATGCCTCTAAAAATGGCTAAGAGTCTGCAGATTAAATCATGGTGACTAAAAACTCCTCTCTAGATAAATAGGAGGAGGTAAGTGCACCAGAGGAACCAATGGAGGTATCAGACGAAATAAGCAACTCTGTTTGCGGACAGTGGCCAGGGCTGACAAAACCAAGGTCTGTCAGAGGGAGAGTACAAACTCCCCAAGAGTCGTTACCTAAAAATGAGCTAGAAAAAACCCGCTGACCTATTCCTTTTGCGCCTATGATCTGTAATCTGTGGTGAGGGATGTCCCAAATGGGGTACCCACAACCAATTACTGCAAAGCAGAAAGAGTTAAACCTTCTGTGACCAGACACTCAAGGCAGCTGGGACCCAGAAGATGTCCAAGGATTGCCGAGCCTTGTGTAGTGAGATTAGGAAAAGATGAAACTAGACTGGTCTTATGCACATGTGTAGCAAAACTGCATGCACATTCGAAGTAAGCTTGATCAAGATAAAACTGGACAGGTGCAATGACGGCTCTGTCTGGTGCCCTGTGGAGCTGAAAAAGGGGAAAAAAGTGCTGCCAAACTTAGAAATACAAGTGACACAACCGGTGCCCCTGGTTCATGGATGTGACAGATCATTTAAATGTGTTGCAGAATGCACGCCACAACTAACCTACAGGATGACTGGAGCAACAGCATCCAGTGTACCAGTAAAGGCCAAAAAGCCCTGACTTACTTAAGCAAGCTTCCGGTCCTCCCAAGGAAATAGGATGTTAGAAACAAGCCCCCCTGCTACGTCCTCCTTGTGAGCATACCTTCATAAGGGCTGCAGCTAACTGAACGCATTACACTACATGCCAAGGTAAGCGCCTAACACACAATCCAGTGTCTGAAACAACATCACGGGCTAGTCCTTCATCTTCTTTCTGGGCGGGGTCCATGTAAGGCCCCCCCGGGGTTAGTGGAGAAGTTAACCACTTTAGCAGAGTTAAAATGTCCATCCCTCAAGGACAATAGCAAAAAACTAGGGCTTGTGAAGGGTTACATTGGGACTGAAGGAAGCTACTGTGGCGTGCACACTGATCCTGTGTCCTGCACTGCACAATTAAGAAATGTAAATTCTTTAATGCCCATAGTCTGGCACAGGTGCACTTTAATGTACATTTTTTTCAATTGAGTGGGTAATAATTAAAATCATTTTTCAAGTGTTTTGCTGTTATCATACTCACAGGGGAAATCCCCTGTCTTTCCTACCCTGGTAAAACCAGGACAATACATATGTGGGTATCACAGGAGGACACAGTGCAATAAAAACCTGACAGACATTTTCACCTCTCCCATTTTTACTAAGCAAACATTTTTTTCCTTGTCTCTGTCTCCATCAGAGAAATATGCCACCACTCCTTATCCCTATGACATCCCATCATTGGAACAGGAAGTGAGGGTAAATCTTCCCAATAGGGACAATACATCAACACTATAAACATGACCAACATTTTAACCCTTCTGCCCTCTGTTCCAAACTAAAAAAAGTCTTGTCTAGAGTTTGACTTTTACAATTACATTTGTATCTGTGGCATCTTAAATTCTTTAAGGTGACGGAGAAAACACACTTTTTTTGTTTAGATCACACATCAGCTACTCCATTTCCTTTTTTTACCAAAGTAGAGAAAAGCAGGGTTACCTCTTTTTATTGTTTTACAGCACCCTTGAAGTGAGATTTTATTTGACAAATAAATGGATCTAATGAAAGGATTAAATGATAAATATGCAAATGAGAATTGGTTGAAGTGAACATGCATTGTTTTTTGTTCTTTGTTCATTTATTAAAACTGGAGGGTACAACATCTGGTACAGCTGTGTATGGTAGCCATTCAGCTTCTAACTTCAGCTTGTTCAATTGAGCTTTCAAAAAAAAAGCCTGGAAGCTGATTGGTTATTCTGCAGAGCTTTTGCACTCTCCAGTTTAAGTAAATCAATCAACACCATACTGTTACAAGTATCATCAAAGTAATAGCAGATGACAAGAACATCAAATCACTATAGTGTTAAAAATGTTTTACCACTGTGTTTATGCTCTGAAGAGAAGTCAGGCGTCATGTCGCAGCGTAGACTGTATACAGTCAATAGTAAAGCTACGTCTGGCCAAATGAGCTGGCAGAGACACGTTTTTAGAAAACGTTGTAAATCTTTTCTCTTTCGTTGGTATGTGATTGAGTATATTACTCCTAATCCACCTATTGACTGCATTTCACCCAGCTAGGAATCTGACTTATTGAGTATTTCAATAAAATACAAGTACAGGAAAGTACTCCAAAATGTAAATACTGTATATACATTTAGAATACTACTACCCAAAAATCTTGTATATATATGAAAAACAAATAACAAAAAAATTTTTTCAAGCAACAGCAGCCAGCACTGCAGGTCTTGATACCAACCCACAACACAATATAAAGAAAAAAAAATGACAGCGCTATCACTTTTTTCATGAGCGCCGCACTTATACCCAGAAATATTACCAAACAATACACAAGAGCTTGCAGTGATTTGAAAAGTCTGACACAGCAAGCAAAGCAAAATGCAAAGCATTTTAATATATTTTTATTTTATAGGCAACAGTGAAGAATACTGGTGGCTTACTATTCGGTTCTTGCAGCAAATAAGTTCTAGTATTAGGTGGATTCAACAAATGCAGACATACCTCTCCGGAAGCTAAAGCACCTTTTAATTTTCCTATAAGTGCCTTTGGGTATGAAAGGGCTGGAGGGAAAGGAGGCCGAGGAAGAAGCTGCTGCATTTCGGTCTTCAAGCATCATACAGGTGCCAGCCGGTGTGGCAACTACTGGTGTCCTTTAAAAGTACCATTGGGATGAGACGTATGAGTCATTCCTGAATCACTTTAACGTCATTTTCTTGGTTTTGTTTGGTGCCTTGCGTGTTTACTTCAATTTCCTTCTGTCAGTTTAGAAAGGTTACTTACAAAAAGTTCAGAAAAAAAGAACTCATCATTGGATCACATGCTTAGTCTAGCAGTTAGAGTCACAGGAGACAACAGCTTACCCACTCAGGTGGAAATGCCAAATTGTAAAAGAACAGGTGAAAAAAGCACTGTATCGATCCCTACTGGATGATTCAATACATTTCCAGATATTTAGGAAAAAAAAAATACATGAAAGTATGCCAATTTTAGATATCCAGTCTCAGCACCTTTCTCAAGAAGTTTCTTCTGAAAGTAACTTCAGCAGTCTTCCCTGTATCAGCATGCTTGACACAAAAGCTTGGCGGAGAGAAAGGCATTGACAAGAATCCCCAGGAACTTCTTTTCTTTTCTCTCTGTTAGCTGGATGGTAGTGTAAGTTACATTACTCCTTAGCCTAGGTATTAAATGGCTTTGTGCGCTCCAGGCACTTTGCATGCAGCAGGTGCAGTTGTAAGCTTCAACGAGAGGGAAAGGAGTAAACAACTAACCCAGGCAGCAGTAGCAATGAATTCCCTTGCTCTGACTTTGACTTGACTTCAAGCAGGCATCACGTGTGACAGCTTAGTGATTATTAAAGGTGCAGTCCTACTCCTTCATTCCTTCTTCAAATAACCTCTACTGCTTTCCACCGAATCTGCAGCATATTTCTACCAAATAAGCACGTCTCAAGGATAATAAATCAATTTGTGTATATTTATTAGTAGCATGAATTACAATAGATACATTCTAAAAATATGTATGTAGAAAGGAAGCCTAAAATGAAATCTGTGATACATGAATATACTGTATATTATTATAACTCCCACTATAAAATATAGGGAACATGGGTTCCCAGTGGCTAAGAAAAAGACCATCTTTTTTATGTGGATTTCTACCTGAATGTAGAATACTTGAAATCAAGAATCAAAACCCCCGGAGCCACAACACACACACGCATGTCATCTTTTAAAAATTATCCATATAGGTAGATACCTTTTTTTTAACCTGTCTTCAGCCTGGTCATGCGACATGCACCCCTTCTTGTGACATTTAGAGAAAAGTTCAAAGAACAGCATTGAAATTTTGAGAACGTGAGTAGCGCTTTAAAACTTTTTTTTTAATAACAGTAAAAGGGGGAGGAATTAATTTTCAGGGTGACTGGTATCTTTACCCTGACTTAACAAATCAAGTGTCACGTTCATTTTAAATTCTGGAGTGCAGAATCAAACAATTACTTTGCTGAAGCCAGATTCTAGATTGTAAGCTCCAAAGAGCAGGACCCTCCTGTATTGATTGTAAGTGTACTGTCTGCCCTCATGTTGTAAAGTGCTGCGCAAACTGTTGGCGCTATATAAATCCTGTATAAAGTCTTCTCATCCACATCAGTGCCTGACCTCACAAATGCGCTTCTGGAAGAATGGTCAAACATTCCCAAAGAAACATTACTAAACCTTGTGGACGGCCTTCCCAGAAGAGGTGAAGCTGTTATAGCTGCAAAGGGTGGGCCAACTCAATATTGAATCCTATGGACTAAGACTGGGATGCCATTAAAGTTCATGTGTGTGTAAAGGCAGGCGTGCCAATACTTTTGGTAATATAGTGTATGTGTTTCCGGCTTGAATTCTTAATTGTTTCATCATGTTTCTTTAAAGTTCTGTATATATTTAGTGCTCGTAAATACCTTCCAGAGATTCCCATCTGCAATTATTTCCTGTATACCCATGTCTACAATTCATTTTGTCCTCTCAGTATCTTGCTTTAAAGCCACCCACTCAGATGCACTAAGAGCAGGGACTACAAATGTAAGTGATGAGGAGTAATGAGCCCAATGAAAGAACACATCTCTGGGTGACTTTAGCTATGCTGATCTGTTGCTTGTTTACTTTTTCAGATGCAGGTCTCATAGAATGTAATCAAGCAATTGATGGGCAGACTGCATAGCCAAATTCTACACCAGCCAATGGCCAGATTTTCTTTGGAACATGCACATCTCAAGGGTACCCAGGGATGCGTTCTTTTACTCTGGCTCAGAGAGAACAGCAGTACAGTTTGAACATCGCACTAGAAAAAACCATGGGAGATGTAGTTTTGCAATAAGCAAGAAGTTGATGCATCACATTCTCCCTCTGGCTGTTATTAAGAGCTGGAAATACTAAACAAAAAACAAACGAAGCAACTACAGAGGATATGCACACATTTTCAAAGTTAGAAAAAAATATTACAATACTAATACAGCATTTTGAGTCAGTGATTATTGTTTTTTATTATTATTTCATGTAATTCTACTTTTATTGTTAATACTTTGGTACTAAATACTAAAGTACTTTAGTACCTTAATACTACAGTACTTTTAGTACTTCAGTCCTTTAACCTCTTCACCACAGCCGCATGCATATATGTGGCCTCTCGGCCTGTCGGCCCTGTGCAAACCTCTTACTGTCCTGAGAGTGCACTCCCTGCGCACTCCCTGCATGGTAGCCGGCAGTTACCAGAAAGCTCCCGATGCATACTAGCTATCGGGAGCTTTCCGATCATGTGACCACTGTGACAGTCATTTACAGTGGTCACATGACCCGAATGCCCATCTCCGCCTCCCGGTGTTTAGAAGGCTTAAAGCGTCGGGAGGCGGCCGGTGGGAAGGGGTTAAGAACTGAATAAGGCTGAATGGCAGCATGGATTAGACATATTACAGGTAAAACCCAATTGCAAATTTTATTAAATATATGCTAGATGATATCCACAGTGTATTGTGTGTGTGATTCATACAAGGCAGCCTTCAAAAATCATTTATTTTTATTTTTTTTTATTAAACAAGCTTCAACTGAGTCCCTCTTTAACAAATTCTGTGGGACTGCTTCACTTGTGGACAGACTACAGTCCATATTCGCATCGCACACGTTAATGGAAGGGGCTTTAAAAGTACCGGGTGCTGTAGCGACCGCCAGCTGAATACTGGAATATTGCAAATATTCACCAGCACACCAAGGATCTTCAATTTCGTCCAACCGGTTTTTAATTAAAGAAAGATCACATCGCAAAACAGTGTAGTGCAACGTTTTAGAGTCACGCAGGACCCATTCGTCAGGCATGTGATGATGTGCTTGACTTGTGGGGGGCAGGTCAACTGCAGGTCAGAAGAAGGTCAACTACAGATCAAATGTACCTGTTAATGAATTCTGAATGATCTCAAATTAATGTCAAATTGATGTTGTCGATGTTCTGACATTGACTGGCCCTTAGAGTCTTTGTTATGATCATTGAGGATTTTTGAGACATAATTATTTCACAGAACACACAGGTAAATAGGTCATGAGTGGCTTGTTTTAAATGGAGAGAGAGAGATCACCGCTCAAGGCAGGTTGATCAGAGCAAAAGCTTTTCCTCTAGAACTGAAGAGCCCCAGGTGCTGGCTAATGCGTATAGCAAATGAAGATGAAAGAAATATTCTGGACAGCCGCACTCCGAAGAAAATTTCTTGTGCCTTTATTGAAAAATCAGGATACTCATATGAGTAAGCACTTTCCGTAGTGTGAAACGCGTCAGCTCCTCGCTGTATCACTTTGCTGTGGCTTGTACAGGGTGATCCTGATTTTTCAATAAATGCACAAGAAATTTTCTTCGGAGTGCGGCTGTTCAGAATTTTTCGTTCATCTTCATTGGTTTGTTTTAAAGCTGTTTTATTGCCTGTTAAAAATACAATATGTGAATACATTGTCTATAAACTGGGCACAGATACACTTTAAATGATATGAAAACCTAGCAATAGCCTCCACCTATTTGGTCTCTTTTGGTCTGATAAATATAACATTTAAAGCTCTCCGATATGTTCTGTTTGGTTTGCCAAGAATACTTGTTGATCAGATCAGAAATCCAGTGCTGTCCTGTGTCTTGTGCACTCTTCAGTTGTATCTGAAACAATGACATTGGGAAGTGTGTCAGAACTACAGAACCCCTTCTCCCTATGTTTTGGAAGAGAGGAGAGGGGGTGGTGTTCTATAGTCCTAACACACTTCCTGTCCTAAAGTGACCACTCTCATGCTATACAGATATAGACACCCTAGGACAGGAAATGTGATGAAGGGTTGGAGTCCTTAGGCTTGCCCTGACGTCCAGGGGGGATGTGTGGCCTTTGGTTCCTTCCTCCCCTGACCCTGGGGGGATCTTTCTTCTTTGGGGCCCCTCGACCTAATATTCACAGGTCTAGAAGAACAGGGTCTGCCAGGCCTTCTGGTTAGGCAGACCAGTCGTACCCTATGTTCCTGTCAGGAGCCTTGCTGCCCGGGGGATCAGGGAGAGGGCCTACGCCTTCGGGGAGTGGACTAAAGCACACCCTTAAATGCACTTTTTAGTGTGTGTTTCACATGCATATTTTTGGTTCACTTAAGAGTTTTTCTGTTTTTAGGTTTTTGCAACACCGCAGATAAAAAAAAGGAAAAAAGAACATGAAGTGTGTTTCTGGTTGATTCACCAGGTGCAAGCTAATGCAGCCACCAAATCTAAGGCCTGGTAAGCTGCAATATATAAAACGTTCATGTTTAGATACAATTTCGCTTAACCCTAGATTGATAGAAGTCATTTAGGAAATTTGCCCCAAGAGATATGTATTCCTTATACTTTCACACATACAGGTGCATCTCATAAAATTTGAATATTATCAAAAAGATCATTTATTTCAGTAATTCAATTCAAAAAGTGAAACTCATACACACAGGGCGATATATTTCAAGCATTTCTTTCTTTTAATTTTGATTATTATGGCATACAGCTAGTGAAAACCCCAAATTTAGTATCTCAGAAAATTAGACTATTGCATAGTTACATAGTTACATGGTAAGCGAGGTTGAAAAAAGAAACACGTCCATCAAGTCCAACCTATGTGTGTGATTATATGTCAGTATTACATTGTATATCCCTGTATGTTGTGGTCGTTCAGATGCTTATCTAATAGTTTTTTTAAACTATCGATGCTCCCTGCTGAGACCACCGCCTGTGGAAGGGAATTCCACGTCCTTGCCGCTCTTACAGTAAAGAACCCTCTACCTAGTTTAAGGTTAAACCTCTTTTCTTCTAATTTTAATGAGTGGCCACGTGTCTTGTTGAACTCTCTTCTGCGAAAAAGTTTTATCCCTATTTTAGGACCAATAAAAAAAAGGATTTTTAATACATTAATGTTGGCTTACTGAAAAGTATGCCTATGTACAGTATAGCATGCACTTGGCCGGGGCTCCTTTTGCATGAATTACTGTATCAATGCGGTGTGGCATAGAGGCAATCAGCCTGTGGCACTGCTGAGGTGTTGTGGAAGCCCAGGTTGCTTTGATAGCAGCCTTTAGCTCGTCTGAATTGTGTTGGTCTGGTGTCTCCCATTTTCCTTTTGACAATACCCCACAGATTCTCAATGGGGTTTAGGTCAAGTGAGTTTGCTGGTCAATCAAGCACAGTGATACCATGATTATTAACCGCATGAAGACCAGTTGTACTGCGGCAGGTTGGCTCTCCTGGGCGAATCGTCGGCCACTTTAGGAGCTCTAGGGGGAGCAACGCCGGAGCCGATGCCCGTGGCCGGCGGCCACAATGTGCGCCGGCCACCCGCAATCGCTCCACAGAGAGCCATTTTCACAGGGGAGGAGAGACAGATCTGCTGTTCCTAGTGATAAGGAACAGTGATCTGTCTCCTCCTCCAGTCATTCCTATCCCCCCACAGTTAGAAACACCTCGCAGGGAACACATTTAACCCCTTGATCACCCCCTAGTGTTAACCCCTTCCCTGACAGTGACATTTACACAGTAATCAGTGCATTTTTATAGCACTGATCGCTGTATAAATGTCAATGGTCCCAAAAATGTGTCAAAAGTGTCCGATCTGTCCGCTGCAATGTCACAATCCTGCTAAAAATCACAGATCGCCACCATTGCTAGTAAAAAAAATTAAAAAGCTATAAATCTATCCCCTATTTTGTAGAAACTATAACTTTTGCGCAAACCAATCAATATACGCTTATTGCATTTTTTTTTAACCAAAAATATGTAGCAGGATACATATTGGCCTAAACTAATGAAGAAATTAGTTTTTTACATTTTTTGGATATTTATTATAGCAAAAAGTAAAAAATATAATTTTTTTCAAAATTCTCACTCTTTTTTTGTTTATACCGCAAAAAATAAAAACTGCAGAGGTGATCAAATACCACCAAAAGAAAGCTCTATTTGTGGGAAAAAAGGGACATCAATTTTGTTTGGGTACAACATCGCACGACGGCGCATTTGTCAGTTAAATCAATGCAGTGTCGTATCGCAAAAAATGTCCTGGTCCTTAAGGGGGCAAATTATTCCGGTCCTTGAGTGGTTAAACTAGGTATTGGTACTTTTGGCAGTATAAGCAGGTGACAAGTCCTTCTGGAAAATGAAATCAGTATCTCCATAAAGCTGGTCAGCAGAGGAAAGCATGAAGTGCTCTAGAATTTCCTGGTAGTGGGCTGCTCCGACTTTGGACTTGATAAAACACAGTGGACCAATACCAGCAGATGACATGGCTCCCAAATCATTACTGACTGTGGAAATTTCACACTGGACCTCACAGGATTGTGTGCCTCTCCACTCTTCCTCCAGACTCTAGGACCATAATCCCCAAATGTAATGCAACATTTTCCACAGTCCGTGATGATTTGTGGAGCATTGGTCATCTGCTGGTGTTGGTTTTACCAAGTACAAAGTCAGCGCAGCCCTCTACCAGGAAATTCTAGAGCACTTCATGCTTCCCACTGCTGACCAACTTTATGGAGATGCTGATTTGTTTTCCAGCAGGGCTTGGCACCTGCCCACACTGCTAAAAGTACCAATACCTGGTTTAATATTCATCGTATCACTGTGCTTGATTGGCCAGGAAGCTTGTCTGACCTAAACCCCATTGAGAATCTGAGGGGTATTGTCAAGAGGAAGATGAGAGAAACCAGACTCAACAATGCAGATGAGCTGAAGGCCAAGGGCTTCCATAACACCTCAGCAGTGCCACAGGGTGATCGCCTCCATGCCACGCCGCATTGATGCAGTAATTCATGCAAAAGGAGTCCCAACCAAGTATTGAGTGCATACTATACTGTACATGGGCATACTTTTCAGTAAGCCAACATTTCTGTATTAAAAATCCTTTTTTTTATTGATCTTATGTACTATTCAATTTTTTTTTTAGATACTGAATTTTGGGTTTTCACTAGCTGTAAGCCATAATCATAATTAAAAGAAAGAAATGCTTGAAATATATCACTCTGTGTGTAACACATCTATATAAAATAGATGCGTTTCACTTTTTGAATTGAATTACTGAAATAAATTAACTTTTTTGATGATCTTCTAATTTTATGAGATGCACCTGTACATCCTTTACATTTATAACACTGTTATGTTCAAATGACTTTCACAGTTCAGTTCGTTAACCATGCATAATGGCTTTTTTTATGCAAACACCCCAGAAATGTCCTGAGTGACTTTGGCTTATGTTATTTATTTAAGTAACAACATTCATTCTCTTACAAGGAATTGTGTTTAGGACATACACTTTCACCCCCAGCAGGAGTGAACAAACATTAATTTAATCATGTAGTTAATGATTAATAGAGCTGCCAGCTCACACAGCAGACCTGATGAAGCAGGGTTATGACAGACCAAGCGCTGGTTCGTTAATAAACTGTTTGTTATCCATGCTTCATCCATATCCTTAAAAGGTCATCAGTTAAAAGATATATATATATATATATATATATATATATATATATATATATATATATATACACACACACATTGGGTATAGAAAAGAATAACACCCTTTAAAATTTAAAAATAATCACATTTTGTTGCTTTGCAGCCTGAAGTGAAGAGAGAAACCGTTTTTTGTTTTATCCAGCTGTATTTACTAGTGTAACTTATAACATCCAAGTGAAAGATATAACACCAACATGTCAGAAAAAAGAAATAAATTCAAAAACAGAATCACTGAGTTAGAAAAAGTATCACCCCACTTATGTCAGTATTTTGTTGAACCACAATTTGCTGTAATTACAGCCAGTCTGTTGGGATACTTTTTTACATCTAGACTTTCAAAATTTGCCCACTCTTCTTTGCAGGACTGCTCAAGTTCAGTTACATTTGATGGTGACCGTTTGTGAACTGCAAGTCATTCCACAGATTTTCAATGGGGTTTTAGTCTGAGCTCTGACTAAGCCATGCACGGATATTCACCTTTTTCTCCTTCAGCCACTGTGTGATCACTTTTGTTGTGTGCTTTTGGTCATTGTCATGTTGGAAGGTAAAACTTCTTCCCATTGACAACTTTCTGGCAGAGGGCAGGAGATTCTCCTCAAGAATTTGATGGTATTTTGCCCCATCCATTTTTCTTCTATCCTGACAAGTGTTCCAGTCCCTGCTGCAGAGAAACACCCCAATAAAAGGATATTACCACCTCCGTACTTTACTGTAGGAATGGTGTTATTTAGATGGTGAGCTGTATTGGATTTCCGCCAGACATATCCTTTGGTGTTGAGGCCAAATAATTTAATTTTAGTCTCATCTAACCATAACGCCTTTTTCCATGTGGCCTCAGTATCTTCAAGGTGTGTTTAAGGTGGTCACATGAGACTAAAATTGAATGATTTGGCCTCAACACCAAACAATATGTCTGGTGGAAATCCAATACGGCTCAAAATCCAAATAACAACATTCCTATAGTAAAGTGTCAAGGTGATAATATCCTGTTATGTGGGCGATTCTCTGCAGCAGGGACTGGAGCACTTGTCAAGATAGAAGAAAAATGGATGAGGCAAAATACTATCTAATTCTTGAGGAAAATCTGCTGTCCTCTGCCAGAAAGTTGTCAATGGGAAGAAGATTTATGGCAATGACATGACAATGACTCAAAGTACACAGCAAAAATGACCACACAGTGGTTGAAGGATAAAAAGGTGAATATTCTTGCAAGGCTTAGTCGGAGCCCAGACTTAAACCCACACTGAAAATCTGTGGAAAGACTGCAGTCCACAAACGGTCATATCCCAACAGATCCCAACAAAAGTGATTATTTTAAAGGGGTGATTCTTTTTTATACCCACTGTATATATATATATATATAATGAAAAGAAAAAAAGGTGCCTCCAAGTGCAGAAGTAAAACTTTGCTTCCCAAAAGGGTTAAAAACACTTACAAAAGGGTGGATGGGTATAAGCACATCATATTAGTAATATAGCAGGTGGTCCGGCCTTCTGGTAGTCCCAAGGAGTCTCAGTGATATCCGCAGGTGTGATTCTATGGCAGCATATTCTGAAGTGGCCGACAGAGGGAAGCCACAACTCTCCTGGATACTGGGAAGACAGCTAGGCTGTCTGAGACAGCATGGAAGCATAATCCAAGAAGTAACCTCAGCAGGAAAGGACCAGCAACCAGCGTGGCCAGCAAGCTGGAAGTTATGTCAGCAACATGCGACACGTTTCAGAACAGCTGATTGGTTCCTTCTTTAAGCAATGACTAAAGGTTTCTAGAAGCAGAGCTTCTTCTGGTCTGTGAGCTGGCTTTGGGCGGGACTATGGGCGGACATGAGCAGGTCAAAGAGAAGCACTGAGCTTATAAAATGACATAATGAATATAAAAAAACAGCGTACTGGGGACACAAAAAGGAAAAAGAAAAAACTGAAGACTGACATACAGCGCAAACTGAATCAAAGACATGATGCAAAAACATCAAGAGTGATGTGCAACGCAATTAGCTAATATCACTGCATGCAGATGAAGCATAGCAGCTTGATGGCACATCACTCATTGTGTATGTATACATCAACAATAAACACTAAAATGGTGAACAATATACATCAATGGATCTATGTTATATTATGGTATATTATATTGAGTATATATGATGAGGAAGGGAATCATTAAAAAATATTGTGAAAGGGGAACCATATAAAAAGGCAATATATAATGATGTGTGTGTGTGTGTGTGTGTATATATATATATATATATATATATATATATATATATATATATATATATATATATGTATGTAATTTATATGCACATGCGTGACCAACTGCACAGAAACAAACGCACATGGGCAACTTAGTCGCCAGATATGTCGCACTCCATTCAGTGCAATGAAACCGTTTGGAGCGACTCAAGACACTCCGACTTAGAAAAAGGTTCCTTGGGGGTGACTTCAGAGCAGCTTTCATTGACTTCTATTAAATAAGTTGTTTGCAAGCTGCGCTGAAGTGGCCCTATGTGGGGCGGCTTCAAAGTCGGGTGACACTGGCTGGGAAGGGGTTAACATCTAGGGGCAATCAAGGGGTTAATTGCGTGCCTAACAATGTGTAATTTGTGCTGCTTTGTACTACTGATTGATTTGTTTATTTTCCCTGCTTTGCATGGGGAAGAAAAAAAACGATCGTTCCCTCTGTACAAGAGCTCTGTGTTGACAGTCAACACAGAGCTCTGGGCTGTGATTGGACACAGGCGATCAACAGGTCCCGGCCATGAATCATTGGCTGGGATCTGCTGACGGACTCCCGCTGTGTACAATCACAGGGGAGTAGGCGGAAGGAGCATGTGCCAAAAACAGGCAGCGACGTGTGGGTACGTCTCGATGCCTGTAGCTGCCACCTACGGTGGGTTGGCAAGTGGTTGATTAGCAATGGTATTTGTAATATGAAGCAGGAAGGGGGGTTAATGTAATGTCACTGATGCATTAGTGACCAGTGGCAATAAAGCAGCACAAAGAGGTTGATTAACTGCCACTGGTCACTAATGCATCAGTGACAGTTCATTAACCACTTGCCGACCACCTGCCGCAGTTATAATGCGGCAGAATGGCATGGGCAGGCGATTTGCCGTCATGTTACGTCGGCTCCTAAGGCAGCCACTAGGGGCTGCTCGCCCCCAGAGCCGATGCGAGTGCCCAGCGGTCTCGATGACCGCCGGGCCCCCGCGATCATTCGTAACACTGTGAGAACCTGGAGCTCTGTGTGTAATCACAGAGCTCCCGGTTCTCTGAGGGGAGAAGTGACAGATCGTCTGTTCATACAAAGCATTAACAGCGATCTGTCATCTACCCTAGTCAGTCCCCTCCCCCCTTCAGTTAGAACACACATTAGGGAACACAATTAACCCCTTGATCGCCCCCTAGTGTTAACCCCTTCACTGCCAGTGACATTTTTACAGTAATCAATGCATTTTTATAGCACTGATGGCTGTATTAATGCCAATGGTCCCAAAAATGTGTCAAAATTGTCCGATGTGTGCACCATAATGTCGCAGTTATAATAAAAATCGCAGATCGCTGCCATTACTAGTAAAAAAAAAATAATAATAATAAAAATGCTATAAATCTATTCCCTATTTTGTATACGCTATAACTTTTGTGCAAACCAAGCAATATACGCTTATTGCAATTTTTTTACCAAAAATATGTGGAAGAATACGTATCGGCCTAAACTGAGCAAAAATTTTCTTTATATATATATATATATATATATATATATATATATATATATATATATATATATGGGGATATTAATTATAGCAAAAAGTACAAAATATTGTGTTTTTTTCAAAATTGTCGCTCTTTTTTTGTTTATAGCACAAAAATAAAAACCGCAGAGATGATCAAATACCACCAAAAGAAAGCTCTATTTGTGGAAAAAAAAGGACGTCAATTTTGTTTGGGTACAACGTCGCACCACCGCGCAATTGTCAGTAAAAGCGACGCAGAGCCCAATTGCAAAAAGTGCTCTGGTCAGGAAGGGGGTAAAATCTTCCGGGGCTGAAGCAGTTAACCCCCTTCATACCGCATATTACAAATAATATTGCTAATTAAGCAAACTCCCCTCAGCCGCTGCCCTGCCCCCCATTCAAGAGTTAATTATGCCATCTACAGATGTCATTTGTGTGATGCCCTGCTTGGTTCCTTCTCCGATTGCACTCGGATGTCATGGATGTCACAGCTCCGGCAGGTGGCAGCACTCCATTCTCCTTTTTCATACCACCTCCCGGTCGGCCTGTCAGTGACATTACGCCACCCGGGACTAGGAAGCGCCTGTCGGGCGGAGATTACACCGCCTGACAGGCAAGTGAAGGGCAGGGCGGGGCTGGTCTTGGGCTTGCGTCGGGTGCAGGAGTGCGGCCGGTGTGTACATCTATGTAGTGCGGCCGGTGTGTACATCTATGTAGCGCGGCTGGTGTGTACATCTATGTAGCGCGGCCGGTGTGTACATCTATGTAGCGCGGCCGGTGTGTACATCTATGTAGCGTGGCCGGTGTGTACATCTATGTAGCTCGGCCAGTGTGTACATCTATGCAGCGCATCCGGTGTGTACATCTATGTAGCACGGCCGGTGTGTACATCTATGTAGCGGGCCGGTGTGTACATCTATGTAGCGCGGCTGGTGTGTACATCTATGTAGCGCAGCCGGTGTGTACATACATCTATGTAGCGCAGCCGGTGTGAACATCTATGTAGCGCGGCCGGTGTGTACATCTATGTAGCGCAGCCGGTGTGTACATCTATGTAGCGCAGCCAGTGTGTACATCTATGTAGCGCAGCCGGTGTGTACATCTATGTAGCAGCACACTGCTGGCACTTCTCTTGCGCCCCTCTTCCTCCAGTAATGTTCCCACCCAGGGCATCCATCCTTTCTGCCCCCCCCGTACCGGCCCTGTGCGTGATTACTGTATTTATTGGAGTATAACACGCACTTTTTCACCCTGAAAATCGGATGCAAATAGTGTGTGCGTGTTATACGCCGATACTGCAATTTGGGCTGCCTAGGAGGGAATGGGGAGGGGGCGGGACGAGAGCCGTCAGATTACATACAGCGAGAATCTCCTGTTTACTCAGCGGCCTCTGTAATAGGAAGTCAAGTCTCTTGGGCCGGCATTGGACCAGTGTTCTGTCTATCATAGAAGCCGGTCCAGGAGGTGGGACTTTGTATTAAAGAGGCTGCCAAGTAAACAGGAGATTCTCGCTGTATGTAATCTGACAGCGCTTGTCCCGCCCCCTCCCTGTCACCTCCGAGGCAGCAGTAATCTGAGGAGAGGGTGCAGATGGGCACTGATCAGGCTGCATTCATGGCAATGGTGAGGTTGCAGCTGGGCATTGATCAAGCTGCATTTATGGACAATTGTGAAGCTGCAGGTGGGCATTGATCAAGCTGCATTGATGGGCAATTGTGAGGCTGTAGATGGGCATTGATCAGGCTGCATTAATGGGCAATTGTGAGGCTGCAGATGGACATTGATCAAGCTGCAGATGGGCAATGGTGAGGCTGCAGATGGGCAATGGTGAGGCTGCATTGATAGGCACTGACGCTTATTTTGCTTCAAAGTTCTTAATTTAAAATTTAAGTTTTTTTCCTGAAACTTCCCTCCTAAAATGAAGGTGCGTGTTATACGCCTGTACGTGTTATATGCCAATAAATACGGTAATTTGAATTCTTACTGCAGTGGTTACCTAATGTTAACTTCTGATATGACATGCACGTTGTTAGAAGAATTCCAAAACTAAATCCACCAAAACCAACAGCTCAGCTTTTAATGGGTGCTGGTGAGTTGAACTTGTAGAGGAGGGTTCAATCAAAATTACAAGATATCTGGGGAATTAGAACTGGCACTATACAGGGATGACTGGCTCTAATGAGAAAAAAAGGCACATTTTCCTGTGGTCATATAAAGTGAAACAAGTGCCAACACATCTTTTGTATAGACAAACTACCAGTGTGTGGTTTATAAAGTGTATGATGCATTCAGTAATGTGCTAGGCAGAGTAGCACCTACAAGAAAAAGCTGCCCATGCACCACTTCACAGTGGAAATAGAATACATTTGCGATTGCCTAACGATAATTTCCCACATTTTTGTTACTGTATTACATTAAAAGATTCATGGGTTAGCTACTATGTGTTGGGTAGATCAGCTTATAGTGGATATAAACCCTCTCCTATACCCATTGAAGTGAACAGCCTCAGATGATATACAGAGATGAAACAAATCTCCCTACATAAGTTTTACATGTATATCTGCTATCTTCAGCTTGCTATAGTCTTTAGAATTCCTATATCGTGTTAGAATTTTTACTTTCTCATTCAGCAGTAGGAGTGTAGTCTTGGCTTACACTGTGTGACAGCTGATTGGAGGAAAGACACACACCCCCATGCCACATCGGCAGAAGACTGAAGATACTTTCAGAGCTGTGCTGTGAATAGATCAGCTCTCTGCTAATCTATTTAACGCACCCACCCTGATACAAATTTCAGGCTGGTTTTATCTCTCGTTTTGGAGAACTTGTCAGAAGTTATCATGCTAATAACAGAGGAACAAAACAGCAGAAAGACACAAAACTCAGGGCTTTGGAGAGGGATAAGTAAACACTACAGATAGATGTGCCTAGGTCAGATTTCATGAATCGGGTTTACATCCTTGCCTAACAATTGTTGAGAATAGATAGCATAGATAGCAACATAAATTGAGAATTGTTTTCAATTACCGTATTTATCGGCGTATAACACGCACTTTTTTCCCCTTAAAATCAGGGGAAAGTCGTGGGTGCGTGTTATACGCCGATCCCCGCTATCGCTATGTGAATTTCGGCGATCGCCGCCGACATTCACATAGCGAGTAGTTTGAAATATGGCGCGGCGGAGTTCGGAAGGACTCGGCGGTGCTGTACGAGCGCCACCGAAATCACAGAGCCGAGATACACATAGTCGAGTGTATTCGGCTCTTTCCGGCGCCGCTCACAGTCACGCCCAGTCCCGCCATTGGACCTGTGTTATGTCCATCATAGGGCGGGACTGTGAGCGGCGCCGGAAAGAGCCGAGAACCCTCGGCTATGTGTATCTCGGCGGCGTTCGTTCACTTCCGCCGGCCCCGAGTCCCTCCGAACTCCGCGGCGCCATATTTAAAAGTACTAGTATGTGTATGGCGGCGGCGGCGGCGGGGACAAGGCTGCAGGGACACTGGGGACAAGGCTGCTCTGTGGACAAGGCTGCTCTGTGGACAAGGCTGCTCTGGGGACAAGGCTGCTCTGGGGACAAGGCTGCTCTGTGGACAAGGCTGCTCTGGGGACAAGGCTGCTCTGGGGACAAGGCTGCTCTGGGGACAAGGCTGCACTGGGGACAAGGCTGCACTGGGGACAAGGCTGCACTGACAAGGCTGCACTGGGGCAAAGCTGCACTGACAAGGCTGCACTGACACTGAAAAGGCTGCAATGACACTAACAAGGCTGCAGATGAACACTGATGAGGCTGCATTGATGGGCATTTTAATGTAAGTTTCTTTTCCTTAAACTTCCCTCCTAAAAGTTTTTTTCCTTAAAATTCTCTCCTAAACTTGGGGTGCGTGTTATACGCTGGCGCGTGTTATACGCCGATAAATACGGTAGTTGGTCAACATGTGCATTAAGAGAAGGAGTGATAAACCACAACCAGTACGTAACATACCAAAGCAAGAGTCAGCCAGCATATTAAATGTGCAAATATGGCTACTCTGCTTACAGATATAACTATAAACTCTATCCTGAAACAAGGGTTTTATAGCAAGAAAATCTGCATCAAGCTGAGCTCATAAGCATTAGGAGCTAATCAGGCTCTGATGCCTGCATGTGCTGACAGTGAACATGTTAATAGGAGGAATAAGCATATGGATGACTTCACCACTGTGTGTTGCCTCCCCTCCATTGTCTAATCCACAGTCTGTGGGTGTTGTATTACCGATGTTATCCTCCTTGTTGTGTTGTTGCTGCAGCAGAGGCTAACACGGACCACAAGCCAAACAGAATTTCAAACCAGCTAATAAAGTCCCCAGATATGTATTTTAACTGTGTAGCTTCATTCTATGAACTCTAATTAAAATTAAACCTATTCGTGAAATTATGATATATCGCGTGTATGACAGCAAGATAATTGTTCCAAAAAGGGTACCTTTTATCATTAAATAGCAGTCCAAGTGTCTACCTAGACTGAGTAGAGAAATCTGGGAGCATAGAGTCATCAGCTGCAGGCAAAGGGATGCATTTTCTCAGTCTCCTGTACCCTTTTGGTCATTTAGACTGAAGCATCATAAAGTCGGAATATAAAAGGAAGCAGATAGGAGTGAGACAACACAGGTGAACATAGCCAAGAATTATGCGTGTAGTCATCTATATGCAGCATCTTAATGCTGATTTTGAATGATGACTAAACATAGCTGTGCCTCTTGGAAGAAAGGCAAATAAAGGCATTGTCTGGGGGAGTACAGTAATCTCACAAATACCAATAAGGCCCCTTGAACAGGGGGTGTCTAGCTGCTGTGGTTTCCTCTCTGTGTTTTACTGTGCCCAGAAGGGATGTATGGGAGCGTCTCTCAATGCGTAGGGGCCTACACGCAGGAAACACTGATGATCAGCCTTGTCCAGCTGCAGCCTGCCATAGACTTTGACAGATGCACTAAAATGCTGGGAGGGCCACACAGCAGCTAGGTAATTCTTCCCCCAGTGCAAGGGGTCTTATGCCCTGTACACACGTTCGGACTTTCCGACAACAAAACCGTGGAATTTTGGTTCGAAGGTTGTTGGCTGCAACTTGTCTTGCATACACACGGTCACACAAATGTTGGCCAACAATTACAAACGTACTGACGTACTAGACTTTTTTTTTCAGCTCTTTAGCGCCACCCTTCGGGCTCCTTCTGCTAATTTTGTGTTAGTAGAAGTTTGGTGAGTGTCGATTCGCGCTTTTCTTTTTGCGTTTTTTATTTTGCGCTATTATTATTAATATTCTTGATATCACTTGAAAAAAAAAGCCTTTGAAAATTAATTTGCAATACCTCCATCAGTATCACCAGCAAAGCAGCTTCATTATTATCCCATTAAAGAAGAAGAGCATTTGGAGATTTCCTAATTTGCCACATCACGAATGTTAATTCTCCATTACGAACGTTAGTTTACAAGACCGGCCGCTTCTACTTCTGAGCATGCATGGACTTTTGTGTGACGGACTTGTGTACACACAATCAGACTTTCCAAAAAGAAAGTTTTGTTGGAGGAAAATTTGAGAATCTAGTAGCAAACATTTGTTGGCGCAAAGTCCGACAGCAATGGAGCATACACACGATCAGACTTTCCGACAACAAGCTCACATCCAACATTTCCCATCGGAAAATTCTACCGTGTGTACGGGGCATTAGTGTTAAGCTTACACATTATTTAGCATGCATGAAAAAAATGTATCTGATACTAGGTCCAATTTGATATACTAATAAACAGCTCTTTGCAGCCTGACTGCTTGCTCGTAGCTAAACAATCTATCACAAACATCTTGCTTATGTATTAAGCCTCCTCGCTATTGTTTATGTATTATTTTTCGCTGAATGCTCTGCCTAGTTTCAAATATTTACCACCTCTTCTTCCTCATTTGCACTTCAACAGGACAGCATGCTTTAAAATTGACATTTCTTCTACACCTTACTTGTAATCTGCCTGACAAAGTGGCTTGTGTCTTGAAGGCCTGTTTTGGTTTCTACTGCAATTAGTCATTAAAGGTGTTACCTTCATATTCATGTGTAATTTTGACTAAAAGTAATACCCAGTCCCTCTCAAGACAGAAAAATTATGTATTGTGTACTGGAATTCCATCTTTAAGGAAAACTGGCTCATCCTCAAAGCTATATTTGTATTTACACCAGAGCTAGCAAATGTTTCTTATCCTTTTATAAACGAGGAGTTGATATACTACAGAAATGATACACTGCGTAATGTGATATGGGGGTGTTAGCTCTAGTGGTAGATGCATTTGTACAGCGAGTTCACGGCAGACAGGAAAATAGTTAAGGACACTTTTATTAAAAGGAAACAGAAAAGACAGTCAGGTTTCCCACACAGGGGTTTCAGCTTCACGACAAATTAATAATGCCAAGCTGCCTGGCTCTTAAGTTAACTCAGGTTTAATTGCAGTACCTTGCTGCACAGGCCCACTCTTAGGTAGAGGTTCTCCTGATTAGGTGCTCTTACACCTCTGAGACTCACAGATTCCTCTGGCTCCCCTGGACTCTCTCCCAGTGTCCTCAGCTGCAGTCTCCCAGACTTTCTCAGTCCAATGGCCTGGAACCTCTCCCACATGGAATTCTGTCTCGAGGATAATGCCTTGGTCTCAAGAAAGGAGCACACCTCCCTCCTGGCTCTGGCAACTGCAACAACTCCAACTCCACCTGCCACTGCAGTAACTCTTAACAAGCTTATATCACCCCTGCACACCGGTGCCTTACACAGAATTTTGGCAAACAGCAGGTGGCGCACCTGTGCCCCTTATGGATGGGCCACCACTGGAATCCAGTGTCACTTTTATGCCCATTTATATAGTGGCAGGGTCTCACAATATATATCTGTTCCAAAAATTTGCATTATATTAATTCTTTCCATTAGGGTGTAAACCCTATTGCGAGGAATGCCCTAAGAAAATACATTTTCAGCCTTTAAAACCACTTTAATCTTACCTCCACCAAATGGTGCCCATATGACTCTGCGGATAGATTTCACCCAGTCTTCCATGTCATTCTGCGTGCTGGCCATAAGAAGGTATGTTTCATGATTTGCAGTCATCCGCTCCCGATCTCCCCCTGCAAATTAGAACAAAGAGTTGTAAACATCTTTGAAGTTACACGATACTTCCGATTTGGTACAAAAGGGGATGGTTGCAGCAATATAAAGATAAGCTGATTACTTAAAGTTGCATTCCATACAGATGTATAGAAATATTTAATTCATAAATTATCAAATAGACATTACGTAGAACTAGCATAAATATCTGACTGTGTTCTGATATCAGTCTTCTGTAATCTCCTGCACAGCAGTAATCATACTGGTAGATGGAGGGACAGCACCCTGAATCAATCAAGGCTCTGCAAGGGGCATTGCAAGGCCCCAAAAAACCTGGGGCATCTTTGGGCACAACCCTTGGAGTGAAATAGTAGTATGCTAAGACAAGGTAACTAGTGGGCAAAGTCAGAACATTGGTGGGGTTTAACTTGGTAATGTCACACCAAGAGCATTGTTACAGTATCCTACAGCACAGCTGTACCGTCCCCTAGAACCATAATGAGGTCCACTTGAATTACAATAGTGTCTCTTGTCACAATGAAAATATATTTCTGCACCATAACTGAAGTAGTGCGATTTCAAAGCCGCATGCACTGTAAACAGGGGCTAAAAGTATCTCCTGGCAACATAAGGGTATCTACTGACATCATAATACCATCTCCTCCATTAATAGTATCTTTTGTGATCATAACAATCTCCCAACACCACAATATTACCAACAAAAAACTATCCAGTAGTGGCATTATATTCTGCCATCTTGCTTTATACTATTAAATGTTCCTGCCTCAGGTACCACATACAACTCACATTAATATGCTGCATATGTGCATTATCGTGCATTGACATTCTTGTTCAAAGATTTTATTGAAAGATATAAGTGGTGCAAACAATAGTCCAAAAAATGAATAAAGACAATTAAATAACACAATGGTAACTATGCCTGACTGCAGTAAAAAGATCCGGATAGACAGAAGTAAAGAATGGATCCTACATGGGGGAAAACTTAAGGACAGTCGGATAATATCATACAAGTTCAAGGTGTGTAGGCTATATCTAAACATTTTATCAAATAGGCCAGGGTTTGGTAGGATAAAGTGGAGGAGGCATTTCACATAGAGTGATAATAGTGGAGTCAATACTCTCGTAGATTGGGGTTTGACACAGTCATACCTGGGCAGAATGGCTTTATGCCGTGTACACACGGGCGGACTGTTTGACCAGACTGGTCCGACAGGACTAATCCTTCAGACAATCCGACCGTGTGTGGGCTTCATCGGACCTGCAGTGGACTTTTTCGGTCAAAAATCAGACGGACTTTAGATTTGAAACATGTTTCAAATCTTTCCGACGGACTCGAGTCCGGTCGAAAAATCTACTCGTCTGTATGCTAGTCTGATGGACGAAAAACGACGCTAGGGCAGCTATTGGCTACTGGCTATCAACTTCCTTATTTTAGTTCGGTCGTACATCATCACGTATGAATCCGTCGGACTTTGGTGTGATCGTGTGTAGGCAAGTCCGTTCGTTTGAAAGTCCGGCGGAAGTCCGTCAAAAGTCCGTCTTTGATGCCGAAAAGTCCGCCCGTGTGTACACGGCATTACACTCTGTTCTGGTAGTGTTATCATGGTAGAAATAAGGTTTGGATGCATCTGGCATGGGGGGAGTGGCTTTTTTTTCGTTTCTTGAATTGAGATAACTGAAATAACATACTGAGAGCATTTGGGAAGGGGATAAAATGGATACTGGAGGGGAGGATTGTTTCTTAAGTGAGGGGAGGGGAACAATAACCTAAGAACGAATACACTAGGTTTGGGAAAACATTATTAAGACACAGTATAATGTGGATTAGATTATTAATAAAAATTGCAATATCATTTTTTTTTTTTATGGGGTTTTGTGAGTGTTACACTATAAAATTGAATATATTTCTGTGTTTTTGTGTTTTTTTTTCTTTTCCTTTAAACACAATACATTTTTCTTTTTTTTTTTAGCACTTAACACTGGTTAGTAAGAATTGAATAGAATGATATGGTATAGGGGTATTGGTTATACATGTTTGAGGAAGCATTTCATTTTACACCTTATCACTTTCCCCCAACCAAGTGAACCGGAGCCCCCACCCTTTTTTTTGTATTTAATGATGGATGCACGATTATATCACTTATATTACCGATCAGGTTTTCCTTTTTATTAAAAAAAAAACAAAAAACGACGGTAATCTATTTTTCACCTTTTTTTTGTTGTATTTAGAGATGGTTACACGATTATACTATTACCAATCATGTTTTTCTTTTTCTTTTTTTTTTCTAAATATGACAGTAATTTATATTATACCCCATTTTTTTTTTGGGGGGGGGGGGGTAAATAAGAATCAAATAATGATTTAATAGGGATATTCCGGATCAGAATGTTTGGGTCTTGGGTGAATTATTGTGGCATGTAATGGTGTATTGTTGATAATAAAAAGTACTATGAAGGATCCCACTCCACTTTCTCCAAAAAAGTACAGTTTTTTTGTGCATGTGTGTTGAGTCTTGTCTTAATGCAATGCACATTAACTGAGTGTGTGATACTGCAGACGTGTGAATGTGCTCTTAAGGACACAAGTATATGTAGTCCAAGGTAAATATTAACATAATAAAAATGCATTTATTGGTATAAGACAACTATTACAGAAATGGCATTGTAGAAGAGGACTGAAGCAACACTAACTGCACATACAGAATCCATGGCATTCAAAGACTGAAAAGAGTAAAATAAATTGTGTATTTATTTTAAATAACTGCTGATCCAGCTGTGCTCTTGCCTTACATCATCAACTGAAATCCACCCAAGCCCCACTCTACAGAGCTTACACCCAACAATTGCTTTTAAAGGTTACACAAACAGAGTATTGGCCTTACAGCAAAAGGTGAAGGGAATGTTTGTAAGACAATTCATTGCAGGTACTTTAAAACAATATTATCTGCATTTACCCTAACAATTCAAATATATCACAACTACAGTATAAAAGCAGAATATAATATGTATTTAAAAAAAAATAAGCCTACCTGTTATATTTATAACTCGGGAAAACATACAGTAGCTAGGATATGCAGAAGTGTTCTCCATCATTTTCATTTAGCAGCCAGATGAATTTCCAGAACGTTACCTATTATAATCAAGCATCTTCTGCTAAATGCATATGTAGGCAATGAATTTTCTTTAAAAGTGGTTGTAAAGGCAGAGGGTTTTTTTTTATCTGAATGCATTCCATGCATTCAGATAAAAAACCTTCTGTGTACAGTAGCCCCCCTCAGCCCCCCTCATACTTACCTGAGGTCCCTCTAGCTCCAACAATGCTTTAGGAATGTCTCGGACCTCCTCACTGGCTAAGACAGCAGCGTGTCACCATTGGCTCCCGCTGCTGTCAATCAAAGTCAGCCAGCCAATGAGAACAGAAAGGGGGCAGGGCCAGGCTGCAGCTTTGTGTCTGAATGGATACAAGGAGCTGTGACTCGGCATGGGTGCCCCATAGCAAGCTGCTTGCTGTGGGGGCACCCAACAGGAGGGAGGAGCCAGGAGAGGAGATGAGGAGGATTGGGGCTGCTCTGTGAAAATCCATTACACAGGGCAGGTAAGTATAACATGTTTGTTATTTTTAATAAAATAAAAAAAAATGAAACTTTACGCTGTCAGAGCCGTTTTTGCATTTTTTCCACACGTGTTTAATGAAACTAGTATGAATACCAGAGTGTGACATGGTTTCAGCCTCCTGTTAGCCCCTGTACAGTAGCACTTAGACTGGCAGAAGGAGGGAAAGCACTTAGGGTGTTCTGCAATGTACGTGTGCAGACAGAAAATTTGCAGACAGGAGGAGAGTACAAAGAGATGACCTTATCAGTCTGCTGCTCCTTCACTGTCCGATCACAGCCTGGTAGCAGGTGTTGCTTAACTGTAGCAGAGAAAAGTCAGGTCACCAGGCTGTGATGATGATGCATAAATCGAAGGATTGAATAGACAGGACCGCAAAGCTTTTGGCTAGTAAGACATGTATTTAATATGTGTATGAAACCATTTGCCTGAAGTTCGGCTTTAAAATTAAACATCTTATAGCAGATTTTTCGCTTACACAATCTTGCTATGTTCCAGCACCTCCTACTGCATTCCTCAACTTTTGAAATAAATAAATCCAACAGAGAGAGGACCACACTAGATGTAAAGCCAGTAATTCAAGCAAAGATAACACCAATGATGTCCCAGCACAGAACTTCCCAGCATCCTCAAATACAGAGCTATCTACTTTGCGTGTGATTCTTTTAGTGTATTGCACAGAGCCTGGGGTATACATAAATGAGGATGGGCATTAGTGCACATTCTGGATTGTCCCCTATTAAGACAGACCTACATGGCTGCCCAAGGACTCTTCTAAATGTAATCCCTCAGCACAGTAACTGGACATCATAGATCATAAGACAAACACTGGAGATGTATGTTGAAGCAGTCCTGTGCTCTGCACCAACCCAGGCAGCTTTCCTGCACAACTCTGTGGATGTACCCAGCACCTCTCCATTTGTCCAACTCAGAGTGGTCCTCACGTACCACTGCTTATAGGGTTAATTACCCTACAACAAAGCCCCATGGTATGTGCATGCCATTGACTGTTTTCTGTTTTGCTGAGCACAGTACAAAGATTTTCAATAGGACTGTGGCCCATAGAGATTCTTTACAGTGTGTTCAGCAAAACTGGCAAAGCCTTCTTAGATGCCTACCTTAAACTGTAAAAAAAACATGTACTTTTCATGTAAGTCATTAATATTCCTAACCATCACCTGCCTCAGATACACTAGTTCTTTCCCAAAAAACATGCAGACTAAGTTGATGAACAGCACTATTACTGTATGCAAACTTAGACTTTTTGCCAAAAGTCAACAGCTAAGGTAAAACATGTTTTATTTCAGAAGAGAAGGTCCACATATACCTATTATGTGTAGTCCTTTTATTCTAAAATGTCCCTTTCCTCTTGTTGCCTAAGGCCATAGTCCCTTCTCTCTATTGGAAGGTGTCTCCTTAGGTAGTGAGTGCTAAGGTGACACCCATGCATGTACTCACTCTCCCTGAGCCAAGCTATCTGCATCCATAGACACACAGTACCCCTCCTCCCTTCTCCCTGCAGTTTGACTGGTGGTAACAGGTGCCTATTGCTCTACAACCATCAGTGCTGCTAGGGATCCAGGAAGTTTGGGGAGTGGTGTTGATTGATCCTGCACCCAGCAGTGGATACAAGGACATCTGATAAGTGTTTGGGTGGGGATGGGGGGTTAGTAAAGTTCTAGGGTGTTTTTTACCCTAAAGTTTTGACTGCAATACTACTTTAAGTAAGCATCTAACAGACTTATTTAGTAGGACATTGCAAACAGCAATGAAGTTGTGCCAAATGCAGTAACCAAAATCAACCAATCAGATAGCTTCATCACTTATTGAAGACAAATTTCTAATTGATTCCAGTTGGCAGGTGCACCTCTACTCATCAAGTTTATACTAAATAAGCCAAGAATCATTGCAGCTTACAAATATAACTTGTCAAAATCATGTTTCGGTCTTGGCATTCAGACTCAGGTTTAATCATTCGGATTTATGATGTTGACAAACATACTCCATTAACAGATTCCATGCTATAATAAACAACCCTCCCTTTTTATACAACCATCCCAAATCTTTTATTGTTCTTATTATAAAAATACATTTTCTTAAAATACTGAGGACTTATCTAGGATGGAATCCAATATCATCTCAAGCTTACCAGTAAGAGCATACTGTAATCCTATCCAAAGCCGCGGGAGATCAGCAAATATCCTGTCATCAGATATAAAGAGCGGTATTCCAAAAACTGTCAGCCAGTAAGGGAGAATGATATCCGAGCACAGCTCTGCAGCTCGGTCATTCACAGGCTTATCAGTGCTGAGACTTAAAATTCTGCTGCTGCCACCCACATGTCATTCACAAACAGAAACTTTTTCTGGGCTTTTACATTTCCATAGCACACTTTAGAAGCAAGTGTTTAACAATCCAGTGAGATAACCACATATAACGTTTTCTATAAGAATGGAAACATATTAATGTGTAAATATATATATATATCTATATATATAGATATATATACATCTATATATATCTATCGATCTATCTATCTATCTATATATATACTGTATATATACACTCACCGGCCACTTTATTAGGTACATCTTGCTAGTACCGGGTTAGACCACATTTTGCCTTCAGAACTGCCTTCATTCTTTGTGGCATAGATTCAACAAGGTTTTGGAAACATTCCTTAGAGAATTTGGTCCATATTGATATGATAGCATCACAAAGTTGCTGCAGATTTTTTGGTTGAACATCCATGATGCAAATCTCTACAATATCTCTATAATCCCAGCACATCCTAAAGTTGCTCTATTGGACAGAGGAGGCCATTGGAGTACAGTGAGCTCATTTTCATGAGTAAAGAAACCAGTGGTGAGATAATCTGAGCTTTGTGACACGGTGCATTATCCTGCTGGAAGTAGCCATCAGAAGATGGGTAGACTGTAGTCATAAAGGGATAGACATGGTCAGCAACAATACTCAGGAAGGCCGTGGCGTTTAAACAATGCTCAAATGGTCCTAAGGGGCCCAAAGTGTGCTATGAACATTTCCCATTTCACCACCACCACCAGCCTGAACCATTGATACAAGATAGGATGGATCCTTGCTTTCATGTTGTTTACGCCGAATTCTGACCCTACCATCTGAATGTTGCAGCTGAAATCGAGTCTCACCAGACCAGGTAAGGTTTTTCCAATATTCTATTGACAAATTTTGGTGAGCCTGTGTGAATTGTAGCCTCAGTTTCCTGTTCTTAGCTGACAGGAGTGGCACCCATCGTGGTCTCCTGCTGCTGTAGCCCATCTGCGTCAAGGGTGGATGTGTTATGCATTCAGAGATGGTATCCTGCATACCTTGGTTGTAACCAGTGCATATTTGAGTTACTGTTGCCTTTCTATCATCTCAAACCAATCTGCCCATTCTCCTCTGACATCAACAAGACATTTTTGTCCACACAATCTGGATATTCCCTTTTTTTTGGACCATTCTCTGTAAACCCTGAAGATGGTTGTGTGTGAAAATCCCAGTAGAACAGCCGTTTTTGAAATACTCAGACCAGCCCATCTGGTACCAACAACCATGCCACATTCAAAGTCACTTAAATCCCCTTTCTTCCCCATTTTGATGCTCGGTTTGAACTTGAGCAAATCATCTTTACCACGTCCAGGTTCCTAAATTCAATGAGTTGCTGCCACGTGATTGGCTGATTAGCAATTTGTGTTACTAAGCATTTGAACAGGTGTACCTAATAAAGTGGTGAAATTGAATGTTCTCAATCTTTGTTCTCTGCTATTTGAATGTGTGAATACAGAAAATACTGACACATAGAGCTGAGCAGCATACTTCTTTCCTATGATAGTCAGTGCCATCTAGTGGCCATAATGTAGTAGTTTCTTCATTCACAAATTCAAATTACACCCGACTTTCCCGCATTCGCACAGAATAAAGTTACATGCCGTTCCAGTAGATTAACATCTATGTGAGTTTTCTTTATAAATACATCCAAAAGTGTGCCATTGTGCACCAATGGTTAGTGGCCATGGTGGAAGGTGGATGCTCATAAAGAAGTTTATTATGACACACCTTCACATATTCCAGCCTCAGCTTCGTTTGTAGCTTTCAGCACTCGGTCACATGATCTGTAAAGGTAGTCAGTGCTGGAAGACTTTTTTCTGATTGACAGGTCTGAAATGGGAGCACATGTGTAGCTATATAATGCCCAGCATGTGTCATTGCCTACTGGTCACACATTGATCGATGTCTGAATGGAAAATTTCTTCACTCAGGGCACCAAGATATCTTATTAGCTTACTATTGGGTGCAATAGATTAACTTTTTTCAGCCTGACTAACAATATTGGATTAGGGAGCGAAAGCCCCCTCCCCCCCAACCTCAGTCCTTCCTTGGTATTATGGCTTGCTGAAGAATAAGTGTGTACATATTATCGGTACTTGTGTAGCTAATTTGCGACCACACACATTGTACTGTTTAGTTCAGTTTGGATACAGGTTTGGATGGTGAGCAATCAGCTTATATAAGCACATTACATTTGATACTTTCTTGTAGGATCTATTGATTGCTTTTTTTTCATCTAACCTAATATTTTTATATTATTATTTGTAATAGTAATAAGAAGAGTCGGCAAAACTGTGATCCTTGAAGTGTCGTTTATTGGTACATCAGAGTGACAATAAAACAATAAAGCTGACGCAATAGTCTTAGTCGTAGCTAGTTAATATTTTTAATGTTTTACACTGTCTTCAGTTTCAAATATCAATTGACTTGTTACCATTTATTTTCATTTTTATTTCCATATTTTTGTCCTTGCTTCTCTTTTTTCCCTTTTGTATATTCTTTTCATTTTCTGTTTCCGGTATATATATATATATATATATTTTTTTTTTTTTTCATATGTTTTCGTTTGTTAGTATTGGGTTCTATGGAAACACTTTATTCTATATTACTTTCTTTATGAATAGGGAGTCTCTGATAAATACCATCTGACACCTGAGTTAGATGGGGGTGGATCTATTTAAGATGCATCAGTTGGGCATACCTATGTTATGATTATGCTTCAGTTTTAGAGTGTGAAACGCGTTAACCATGCAGCCTGTCGGTGTCCTGTGGTGTCACATTGGGAACTCCAAAAAAGAATTTTGGAATTAGCCAAGGTGTGCAGCCATTTCTTCATTCACTGCTATACACGGAGGTGAGCTGGGACGGGCACCCCATTAGGCTTCTTTGCCTTACCTGGAGCGGCAGGTTGTCTTTATTCATATTTGCTGAAGAATAAGGCCTTGTTCAGATGGGCATCTGAGCTGACTGTGTGCAAACAGCTTATGCATGTGGATGCAGACACAGTGGCTACACTGACTCAGTTGCATGTCAAAATTTGACAGCCTTGCAGGAGGGGGCAGTATGAGGTCAGATCTGTCAAATTTTGACATGCAACTGTGCCTGTGCAGCTGCTGCCTCTGCATCCACCTCTAACAGTTGCCTGAAGGCAGATTGGGGCTCATGCAGAAGCCAAGACAAAGGCAGCCTGCATGCAGTATATGTGCCAGTGTCTGTCTTAACAAGCCCTAAATGGTTGCTTGACCATACACAGATTGTGAACCAATACAAACAGTTCTGATACCTTACATTCTACAAGTAAAAAGTGTGTGTATTACAAGTGAACTGTGCCCTGGACCACTTCTTCCAAGTAATCCTGTGCACATTATGCTTAAAGAATAGGTTTACTTTTTCAACAAAGTACATGTTCCACCTGTATATAGGGTGTAAAACAGTGGGGGCTGGCGGCAAACAACCACTCATGCCCCAGAGTAGCACCCCTCTCCGCTGTTTTCCGGTCGGTCCGGCACTTACCCCATCATGGCGGGTGGCAGGCAGCGTGGTGCAGCGGCTCGGCTCTGAGTTCTCTCCTCCATGGCGGTTTCCAGCTCCTCCCCTCCTCCTCCTCCTAGGCATCCAATAGGATCGCCTGTCCTTTCCACCAATCAGGTGATCAATGTCAAAATCCACTTTCTGGTTGGCCGGGAGGAGGATCAGTGTTGCAACAGCGAATATTGATTCACTGTTGTAACACAGCTGGGTGGGCTCGGAGCGCACTCTCTGTGACCCAAGCCCACCCTATATTGAAGCCTACTAGAGCCTATGGCTCTAATCGGTGCTTCAAAAAAACAGCCCCCCGCATTGGAATCTATGCGCTGGTGTCCTGAAAGGGGCTGGACGCATGGATAGGGGAGGCGGCGATGGATGGGGGGTGGCGCCTGTGCGCCCTTAATGGACGGGCTGCCCCTGGTGTAGAATTGAACATGTTCAAGAAGACCCCCTTTCCCTGTGACAGCAGGTGGGGGATCATAACCCCTGCACCCGCTGTCACATTTCAAAATCGGCACGGCGTCATCTGCACATCCTTGTCATTCATTCACAGGGATCTCAAAATGAACTATAAGCCCCTTTCTGCCACCAAGGCAGACAGCTTGTAGACCTCAATGAACTATGAGAGTACCGATAAGCACTGACACTTCATCCAGCTTTCTGACAGCCCATACAGAGTTATGGTCAAGAAAGCTGGAAGTAGTTTCTGCAAGAGCCCGACAATGCACCCAGGGTCCACTAATCACAGATGCAATGCTCTACAGTCTCCCATTAAAAAAAAAAAAAAAATTTCCTGCAAAAATATGTGTATTTATTATCTTTTCAAAAATGTGATTAACCTTTAACTGTTTTTTTGTGCACATTTCAGAACACTCACATTGCTGAACCAACAAAGTGAACTTTGCCTGGGCATGGTTAAAACTGCCAGCATGAGTGCACCTTAATCATGAACCTGGCCAAAACATCTACAAATTTCTTGGCAAATGCAAAAGCTTAGTAAGTACTTCAACTTGTGTATTTTGCTGCTTGTCTAGAGCTAAGCTTTAGGCCATTTCTGGCACATATCCAGTGTACTAAAATCAAAGTGTTAGATAAAACTGAAGATAACAGTGGAATAGCTGCTATTTGGTATGGTGTTGTGGTAGTGATTGTCTAATGCCAAGTGCTTTGGTAATAAGACTATAGAAGTTCATAAACTTTATTATCCTCACATTAAAAAAAACAAACTAAAATAAAAGAAAACTTCACCTAAATGCCACAATGTGCGCTACTGGCATTAGCTATAGTTCAACAAGCAATTTGTCACAGGCAAAATGTTCACTGTTATTGCCTCTATTATG
Organism: Aquarana catesbeiana; assembly: GCF_042186555.1. Taxonomy (NCBI): domain Eukaryota; kingdom Metazoa; phylum Chordata; class Amphibia; order Anura; family Ranidae; genus Aquarana; species Aquarana catesbeiana. The sequence goes on from NC_133324.1 coordinate 615,147,475, forward strand.
AGTTCCATAACAATGAAGAAAGTTTAGATAATTGGCCGCAAACTTTAAAGAATAAATTTCAGCCTGGTCTACACTAGAAGAGAAGTATGAAGCTGAAAATGGAAACTAAACTCTTATCACAGCTCTGTGCGTCAAGAAACTGCCATCTTTCTTTTGTTTAACTGAAATTAGTATTAACCCTTTCATGTACAGGTGTAACTGAAATCCTGCAGTTCTAATAGTTATCAGTTCACTTACCATTATCTAACAACTTTGCAATAATTTTTAGTTAATTTATAGTTTTGTAGCAAGCAATGAACTCCCAAAAAGAGAGGGGAGGGACCTCTGTGTCCCGTGATGTACTCAAAGAAATTGATTTTACAGGTAAGTATGAAGAAAAAAATCAATTTTTCTTTCTTGTACATCACGGGACACAGAGCAGCCATATACATTACTACCTGGGACATCCCAGAGAAATAGCCTTGAGGGGAGGTAGACACACTGTATGAAAACACCATCAGATTTATACATCAGCCTGTAAGACGCTACGGCAAAAAGACGAGTCCTCTGCTGCCCTAACGTCCACCTGATAAAAACTTGTGAACATAAGTATCGAAGACCAAGTAGAGGCCTTGCAAATCTGCGCCACTGATGCCTGAGGCGAAAAGCCCAGGAGGTTCCAACACCCCTGGTAGAATGAGCTCTAACCCCAAAGGGAGGAGCCTTACCATTCAGGCCATAGGCCTGAGCAGGGCTTTTTTTCAGCAGGAACTAGGGGGAACTCAGTTCCACCACCTCTGGCTCAGGTCTTCTGCTCCCTGCTCACCACTATCACTTGGTAACACTGAAGCTTCTGCGTTTACAAGTGATAGCTTATCTCCCAGTAGCTCCCACAGGTCAGATCCCACTGAGTGCCGGACAGGGACAAGAGAGATACAGAACAGGTGCCCAGGGTTCAGTGCAGTCATGGGCAGGAGAGGGTGCGTGGTAGGCTGCACCCTCTGTGGTCTCCATTTTTTCCCTGGTGACCAGCTGTTGATGCTCCTACTGCATGATCTCCCTTGCAAGTGACTGTAGTATAGTATAGTATGCTGCAGTATAGTATGCTGGGAGGTACTACAGCCGGATAGGTGCTTCAGCTTAATATTGCAACAAAGGTAAGAAATATGACAGATGGTGGAGCTTTTAAGGAGGGGGGAGAAGATGAGGGCAGTGGAGGGAGGGGTTGTATGCAAAGGGAAGAGCTACTATTTGATGCCATTTGGCAGGTATGTGTGTGTGGCGGGCATGGTTGAGTTCCTGCACCCATTCTCTGAGAAAAAAAGCCCTGGCCTGAGTAATTAACTGGTGAATCCAAAGTTAATGGAGGTCTTAGAAGCTGCTTGGCCCTTCTTGGGGCCTTCCGGCAAAACAAAAAACGCATCAGAACTTCTGATGCTTGCAAACCTTTCCAAATAGGTTCTGACTGCGTACACCACATCCAAAAGGTACAACTGCTTCTCTTCTCGTGAGCCAGGCTGAGATAAAAAAGGAGGTAGAACAATGTCTTGATTTAAATGAAAATCAGAAACTACCTTAGGCAAAAAGGACGGAAGAGGATGTAGCACCACCTTATCATGTATGCAAAATCAAATACGACTCCTTACAGGAAAGGGCCGCCAGTTCGGAGACCCTTCTAGCCGAAGTGATTGCAAAAAGAAAAGCCAACTTTCATGTCAAAAGAACTGAAACGGAATCTCTTTAATCGTTCAAAAGGTTGCTCCTGTAGCACAGATAGAACCAAGTTCAAATCCCAAGAACCCATCTTTGTAGACACTGGTGGAAAACTGGAGTACTTCCTGAATGGGAGGGGTTATATAGAGGGGGGCTGTTTTAGTTATTCTACCAGTGTCCATTCACCTGAAGGTGGCGTATAACCCAGGTAGTAATGTATATGGCTGCTCTGTGTCCCGTAATGTACGAGAAAGAAATAGACATTTTTCATTTTCCACTAGGTATCTTTCTCAAGTCATCTCCCAACTGTATAATATGAATGTCCTTACTGCATATGTTCTTTATTTATCAGCAGTTGTGCCTCAATCTGTACTCATCATTTCCTAAGGAATCCAACAATGTGAGCACTCATTTCCTGCCAGGTTATGACTAGCAGGTAGGAATGAAAGCCTCAAGTAAGGTGGAGAGGAAATACTGAAATAATGCATGTGGTTGGGATGTTTTATAAAGTAAAAATAAGCTTATTCCAGAAAAGATAGACCATAAACCTTAAAGCCTAACTCCAGCTAATTTATAATTATGGATAGATTGGGAAAAATGTAAAGCATGAGTCAGGCTTATTATCTGTGATAATATTGGGGAGATTTTCTCTTTGTCTTTCTGTGACACCCATACAAGAATTGAGAGAAGTGGTTGTTGATGGAACAGGAATGCAGGGACAGCGAAAAAAGCATTTTCAAAGTTCTAGCCCTTCCCCAAGCTATTAATAATGTGTTTTGTATTTGTCTGGGAGAGATTTCCCATCACTTGGACAGCAGCAACAGCATTGTAACTTCTACACATAAACATGCCCAAGCCCTGTCATGCTACTTACAACATTTATTTCCCCCTTAATCACTGTTACACAGTGCGCAGAAAAAAAGATTCACATACAATGTTACAATTGATCCAGAGGTAACAGGAGCTGGGCAGATTTAACCACCTTAGCTGCTGCACCTAGATACCCCTTATAAAAATTTTACACTTCATCTCTGAGCCTATTACTTCAGCCATAACATTTGACATTAGTTAAGAAAGCCATGCATAAATTGTTTTGTTTCTTTCAGGAAAAACAAGACTTTGGCACAGTGGCGGATCTACCAGGGTCGCAAAGGTCGTACTTGCGACTGGGACCTGGTATTCTGCCACTGTGGGGGGAGGCGTCCCCGCCTGCTGCCACCACTGCCAACCGCTGCCACTGCCTGACAGTTTTGAGCAATGATCGGGACATAATGTACACTGTGTGTGTGGGGGGGAGGAGCGGCGCCCAACGGTTCTAGTTAGAGGCAACAATGATGTCCCGGCGCACCGCATGCCTATTCTCTCCGCCCATTTCAGCAAGCTGATCCATGTCGGGAGGAGGAAACTGGAGTGGAGGAGAAATTCAGCTGATTAGCTGACAGGCCCCATTTGAGTTGTGGAGACAGAGTCCCGATGTCAGGAGAGCCATTACTGGAGGCACTGTGAATCCAGACTGAGAAAGCACTGAGCAAGAAAGGGAAATAGACTGACACTGTGAGCAAGTGAGTGCCAGTGTCACCATCCCATCCCCCACCACCATCCCTCTGCTACTGATCCCACCCCCCCCACCACCACCACTGATCCCATCCCCCACCACCACCAATGATCCCATCCCACCGCCACTGATCCCATCCCCCAACAACGCCACTGATCCACTGATCCCACCCCCCAAACTGCAACTAATCCCATTCCCCCACACCGCCACTGATCCCACTCCACCCCCACACAGCCACTGATCCCATCCTCCCCCATCACCACTACTGCCACTTATCACATTTCCCCCACCACCACTACTGCCACTGATCCCACCCCCTCACTACCACCACTGATCCCATCCACCACCACTGCCACTGATCCCATCCCCCACCACCACTACTGCCACTGATCTCACCATCCCCCCACCGCCATCACTGATCTCACCCCCCACCATCGCCCCTGATCCACCACCACTGATCCCATCCCCCCTCCCACCACCACCACTACTGCCACTGATCCCACCCCCCACCACCATCTCTCTGCCACTGAACCCAATCCTACACTGCCACTGATGCCATCACCCACCACCACCAATGATCCCATCCCCCCTCCCACTGCCACAGATCCCATCCCCCCACAACGCTACTGATCCAATGATCCCACCCCCCACACCGCAACTGATCCTATTCCCATCCCTGATCCCATTCAACTGATCCCATTCCCCCCACCGCCACTGATCCCATTCCCCCCACCGCCACTGATCCCAACCCCCCCACCACCACTGATCCCACCCCCCCACACTGCCACTGATCCCACCCCCCACACTGCCACTGATCACATCTCCCCACACTGCCACTGATCACATACCCCCACACAGCCACTGATCCCACCCCCCATCACCACTACTGACACTTATCCCATTTCCCCCATCACCACTACTGACACTGATCCCACCCCCCCCACCACCACCACTGATCCCATCCACCACCACTGATCCCATCCCCCACCACCACTACTGCCACTGATCTCACCCCCCCATCACCACCACTGATCTCACCCCCCCACCATCGCCCCCGATCCACCACTGCCACTGATCCCATCCCCCTCCCACCACCACCACCACCACCACTACTGTCACTGATCCCACCCACCCCCACCACCACCACTGATCTCATCCCCCCACCATCACTGATCCATTACAACCACTGATCCTGTCCCCCCACCACCACTACTGCCACTGACCTCACCCCCCCACCGCCACCACTGATCTCACCCCCCACCATCGCCCCCAATCCACCACTGCCACTGATCCCATCCCCCTCCCACCACCACCACTACTGTCACTGATCCCACCCCCCACCCCCACTACTCATCTCATCCCCCCACCATCACTGATCCATTACCACCACTGATCCTGTCCCCCACCACTACTGCCACTGATCCCAAGGGTGCACTCAGGAGAATTTAAGGGGCACTTTGGAGGCACTCTGAAGGCATTAAGGGGGTACTCTGGAGGAAGATTTAAGGGGGCACTCTGGAGGTACTGTTTTAGTACCTCCAGAGTGCCCCCTTATATCTATCAGAGTACTCCTTTACATCTTCCAAAATACCCCCTAGTAATAGTAAGGTCAGTGGCAGAACTACCATGGTCTCAAAAGGTCGCACTTTACGCCTGGGCCTGGCGTTCCACCACCATGTGGGGCCCCAAGATGGCAAGAGGGGGCCCACTGCAGAAAATGAGAAAGGGCCCCGGGATGGGGTCAGGGGGACCCTTCATGGTTTCTTGTATTTAGTTCCGTATTAAGTTAGGCAAAATTTGCAGCTCATTCCTATAGCTCATAGAAAGGTTAGTAAAGTGGCGTTAGTGTTCTGGCACACACAGTATCTTAGAGGGTGCAGGGTGAGAGGAGTAGGATGGGTTTAGGGTGACAGGAAAGTGGTGTAGGATGAGTAGACATAGAAAGGTGGGTGCAGGGTGACAGGAGGGGGCTTCAGAATTAACAGAAGAAGGATAGGTGCAGGGTGACAGGAGGGGACTTCAGGAGGAACAGAAGGAGAAGGGTAAGTGCAGGGTGACAGGAGGGGGGTTCAGAAGGAACAGACGGAGAAGGGTAGGTGCAGGGTGACAGGAGGGGGCTTCAGAAGGAACAGAAGGAAAAGGGTAGGTGCAGGGTGACAGGAGGGGACTTCAGAATGAACAGAAGGAGAAGGGTAGGTGTAGGGTGACAGGTGGGGGCTTCAGAAGGAGCAGAAGGAGAAGGGTAGGTGCAGGGTGACAGGAGGGGGCTTCAGAAGGAACAGAAGGAGAAGGATGGGTGCAGGGTGACAGGAGGGGGCTTCAGAAGGAACAGAAGGAGAAGGGTAGGTGCAGGGTGACAGGAAGGGGCTTCAGAATTAACAAAAAGAGAAGGGTATGTGCAGGGTAACATGAGGGGACTTCAGAAGGAACAGAAGGAGAAGGGTAGGTGCAGGGTGACAGGAAGGGGCTTCAGAATTAACAAAAAGAGAAGGGTATGTGCAGGGTAACATGAGGGGACTTCAGAAGGAACAGAAGGAGAAGGATAGGTGCAGGGTGACAGGAGGGGGTTTTAGAGGGAACAGATGGAGATGGGTAGGTGCAGGGTGACAGGAGGGGGCTTTAGAAGGAACAGGATGAGAAGGGTAGGGGCAGGGTGATAGGAGGGAGGTATAGAAGGAACAGAAGGGTAGGTGCAGGGTGACATGAGGAGGCTTCAGAAGGAACAGAAAGAGAAGGATAGGTTCAGGGTGGCAGGAAGGGGCTTCAGAATGAACAGAAGAAGAAGGGTAGGGGCAGAATAACAGGAGGGGACTTCAGAAGGAACAGAAGGAGAAGGATAGGTGCAGGGTAAGAGGAGGGGGTTAAACAGAAGGAGAAGGGTATGTGCAGGGTGACATGAGGGGACTTCAGAAGGAACAGAAGTAGAAAGATAGGTACAGGGTGACAGGAGGGGGTTTCAGAGAGAACAGACTGAGATGGGTAAGTGAAAGGTGACAGAAGGGGGCTTTAGAAGGAACAGAATGAGAACGGTCGGGGCAGGGTGACAGGAGGGAGCTTTACAAGGAACAGAATGAGAAGGGTAGGTGCAGGGTGACAGGAGGGGGCTTCAGAAGGAACAGAAGGAGAAGGGTAGGTACAGGGTGACAGGAGGGGGCTTTAGAATGAACAGAAGGCAGGTGGGGGAGGGGGGTTAGGCATGCATCATCTTAAATCAGGGGCAAATCGTGGCCAGGCTGCTCACTTAAAATATCAAAAATAGAGGTATATGAAAACCAAAATAAAGACAAATGAGGAACAAACATCTTATTTCCCACACATTATGTATCTGGTCATTTCTATGAATACAAATACAATTATTAATTGCAAAAAAAGCAAAGAAAGTCCCTAAAAGTTGTTATAGTACTATCATTATTCATCACCATCAACATAATCATTGCCACCACTACCAAATAACTTACAAAAGTGCTTTTATTTGAATATTGAGAAGCTGTTACATTTCCTTCAGAGCATTCCATAAACAACATTAATCATTTTCTAAAAGGTCTGTCAAGCCTGAAACCTCGTACATTTCATAACCTAACGAAGCCTGCCTATGAATTGTGACCAGTGTAGCACAGATTGCATTAGTAACTAAATCACTCAAACTTGTGTTACTATAGAAATCTTAGCAGGCCCAACAGCAGTCAACAACGAGGCACTTATCCTCCCAAAGAACATATGGGAAAGCAAGAGACAGCAGCTAAGTAATATACGTTTCTTGGGTTTACAGAAACTTGTTTATGACACATGGATTCAGAATGCTGAGGACATATTTTATGATTTTACCGATGACATAAAATGTGTTGAGAATTTCCAATGTTTTCTCCGAAAGCTGTAATCATTAGTGTCATAAAAACAGCTGGCGAGCGGTTTACTGCACTAAGAATTACCACTTAAAGGGAAAGTATCGCGTACTTTCAGCAAGTCCATAGCTATTGCCTGTCCTTCACATTTTTTCATGCTTGCTCTTTCATATTTTGTATTTTTAATAAAAGCAGAAATTTGTAAATAATTATTTTATTACAGAAGGATACGTTATCCACCACAATGTTGTGACGTCATCAGGTACATGGAGAGTGCATTGTTTTTAACCTTTTTCTAACCATGTAATGCATATGTGCAGTGGCAGGGACTAAAGGTTTTAATATCCACCATATGCGCCCATGGCACCAAGTGGAAGTCCGCCCTGGTAACAAGATCCAGCATGAAGACCCAATTGATGAAAAGTGCCACCAGGATGGGAAGGGGTTAATCAGTCAGTTGACAGAGTTGCATTGTGAGGAGGAGCAGTAAAATAAAGTCATTCTGTATTATTTCAAAACAGAAAACAATTGTGACTGTCCCAGCTAACTACTGTTGTTTTAAACTAGATATAAGTAGAAACAAGCCAGGCAATTAACTATGCTTCCCGTGCCATTATTATGGTGCAGGAAACTATCAGAAGTGGTACATTTAGAGCACATAAACCTGGTTCAGGTCTATCTGTGCCACCTACGCCAGTTTCTACTTCAGAGTGAAATAGAAACTAGTGCAGGTCTGCCCCTAGTTTACAGAGGGAATATGGTATTTTTCCATATAGAAAAGGAAAGCAGATTCCCGCTAGGTGTAACCTTGTTATAGGGGATGTGAGTTGTCAGCAGAAAGCTCACATCCTTCTTTCTGCCGGTGCAGTGATTACCCAGCACAAGCAGAGTCTACACAGGGTTAACACCTTCCTCCTCCCTTAGTGGTTTGTGCCATTTTTGTTAATTAGGAGCAGCATCTGTTCCATGTTCTAAAGATAGAAGAATTGTGCAAGCTTGTGTTTACACAACTCTTTGTTACTTTCCCCAATGTTTTTGAATCCGTAGCACCTATTGATAACAATAGTAAAGTGGTACTAAACCCACAACAGTAAAATCAGTCTGTATATTCAGTAAAGTATGCTTGTTATACCCTCTGCATTGTGTAAAATGGCTGTTTTATCCTGTCTTCTCTGATCCTCGCCTTCTTTTACTGTTCCCAATCCATCTGCAGATAGTACAGAGCCCTAGGAGGTACTCACATGCTCATGCACATGCTCAGTTTAGTGTGTATTGCTAGAAAGATTTTTTTTTTTTTTTGAGGGGGATCATGTGATCACTACAGCGCCAATCAGCACTGTCCAGGCAGAGGGTCAGGGGTTCTGCAGCCTCATAGGACAGTCAGAAGAGAATGAAAACTCCTCCTACATGCTTTAACCAGTCCTCGGCCAAACACTGATAGAAGTCACAGAACTTCTATATACTGCTGATGAGAACAGTTTATATGTACAAATATAATTTAATTTCCATGTTCTGTGAACTGCGGGAAACCAAATATAGTGAATGCAGGGTCCTGAATTTTGTAACACTTTAAAATCAAACTGATCTGTCGAAATAAATGTCATACACAGAGAAATGACTGCACAACACAAAATGCTTACGAGCAATCTCTACCTGTGCTTTAGCAACATAATTATCTGTACAGGTATAATCTTTCCATTTACTATTTTCCTAAATGTCTATTTTCTACTTTCAGAAAAAAACTTACTAGAGCAAAAACGCTGAACTGACCAAGTGATTGTTTGTCAAGCCATTTAGATGGATATGTCCCTTGACAATGAAAAAACCTGAAGGAACTGAAGTAGAAGCTGCCATGTATTATTTAACTCTTCTTAATAATGAACCTTTCTCTGCAGGAGACATTTTTTTCATAATATGCATACATGTTAAAATGCATGTTTTATTGCTGAAGATTGCTTAAATCCCACCAAAATGTATATATTTACTGAAAGCAGAGACCCTGTAAGATAATATGGTGGTAGCTGCATTGTTTTATGTTACAAGACAAATGCACCACTGTTTATAACATCTAAATTTTCCATAAAAATACATTCAAATTATTTTATTGTACACAAAAACAATATATCACATTATTTTGTGGTCAAATATGAAAGATGAGGTTAAGTTGAGTAAACAAATGCCAAATATGTCAAGCTTTAAAACTGTGCATGCCCATAAAATGGTTAAAACGGCAGTACCAAAATTGTCCACAGGTAACGCTTGAACATCCTTTAGAGCTCATCAATTGTGAATAACAGTCCTAAAATTACTATTCTCAATTTGATGTGTACAGTGAAACATAATATGTGTTCTTTTTGTATGTCTACCCCATGCGTATGCTCCTGTATGTGTTTATTTGGCAAAAGGCGTGGGGAGCTTTTACAAAAAATGTTGTTGCTTTTAAAAAAAATAATTTTTTAACTTACCTTTATTACTATCAGCAGCGGGCTAATAAGTCTCCTATTGGTAAAGTGGAAGAAAAGCCTAACTATATCTATGCTTAAAAATGTTTCTTTCGCTTGCCTCCTACTTATCCTGGAAAAAGGATAAAAGAAAGTGCGCTAAGAAAAATTAAATAATGGCTAAAAAACTAAATTCCCACCATTCAATCGGGAGCTGCAATTCTCACGTATAACATTAATACGAAAACAGAAATTGGGAAAAAATTAGAGTCGCGCTACCCATATAATTCTGAATATATAGAATCAAGGATAACATATATGAACCACCTATTACTCCAATAATGTGAGAAAATCCTGTGTATATTATCCCAATGAGTGAAAAATTGTAATGACAATTTAAAATTAATTTAAAAAAATCGATATTGAACTAATTGTTGTGATCCAAAAAATTGTGTCCACAAATTTGAATCAAATAAAAATACACATAAATGTTCGTGAATATGAAAAAAAAAAAACACGTATAATCTATAAAGTGTGCAAAATAAACTAATTCCAAATAAAAAAAAAAAAAAAAATTAAGAACAATGCGAATAAACACCAGTGCACTGTGAAATAAACGTCCATATAATTGTGGAAAAGACGTCTTCAAAACTCTATGAACAGGAAACAGGTAGCGCAACTCTAATTTTCTCCTACTTATCCTGCCTAACCTGTATAAATAAAAGTTCTGTATACTTACCTATTTTTAATACACTCCAGCCCGATCATGTGATGCCACAGCTCCAGCTCCCCTGTATCAGTAAACGACTGGTACAGGGGAGAGGATTGAGCACTGACAACGGCTGGGCTCCAAAATTCCCAGTCATTTTTGAGCGCTCCTTCACAGAGCTGCAGGATCCTGTGCCCGGATTGGAGCAGATTGAAAATAGGCAAGGCAGGATAGGTAGGAGGAGGGGGAAGGGAACATTTTTAGGAAGAATGATTCTGTAGTTAGCCGTTTCTTCCTCTTTAATGTACATGTAGAAGCAGTGGCGGCTGGTGCTCAAAATTTTTGGGGGGGCGCAAAAAAATGTTGAAAAAAAAATCATCAATTGCAGCCACTGTGCCATCAGTTGCAGCCACTGTGCCAAACACTGCCACTGTGCCCATTAAACGCTGCCACTGTGCCATCAAACGCTGCCACTGTGCCCATTAAACGCTGCCACTGTGCCCATTAAACGCTGCCACTGTGTAATCAAACGCTGCCACTGTGTCCATTAAACGCTGCCACTGTGCCCATTAAACGCTGCCACTGTGTCATCAAATGCTGCCACTGTGTCCATTAAACGCTGCCACTGTGCCATCAAACGCTGCCACTGTGCCCATTAAACGCTGCCACTGTGCCATCAAATGCTGCCAGTGTGCCTATCAAATGCTACCAGTGTGCTAATCAAACGCTGCCAGTGTGCCCATCAAATGCTGCCAGTGTGCCCATCATATGCTGCCAGTGTGCCCAAATGCTGCCAGTGTGCCCATTAAATGCTGCCAGTGTGCCCTTGAATGCCCCGCCTGCTTGCCGTCTGCCCAGCACTTACCCTGTCTTGGTGGGGCAGCGGGTGACGGCGATGAGCGGGGTCCTCCTTGCGTCTCCTGCCGTCCTCATCTCCCGTCCTCTCCTCCTGATAGGCGTCCAATAGCGGCACCTGTCGTTTCAGCCAATCAGGTGACAGGTAACAGACCCGAGCACCTGATTGGCAGAGAGGCGGTTTAGTGTTAGGAAAGCGAATAATCATTCACTCTTCTAACACAGCTGAGTGACCTGTAAGCGCCCAGCACGGTGCTCGCACGTCATCTTTTTTGAAGCCTATTAGAGCATATGGCTCTAATCAGGTGCTTCAAAAACATCCCCCGCCGCCGTAATTCAGGCGCCCTGCGCCCAAAAAGGGGCCGGGCACCTGAATAGGGGGTGGCAGCGGCGGCCATAGATAGATTCATACAATGCATGCTGGAGAGAGGGGGCAGCGCCCGTGCGCCCTTAATGCATGGGCCGCCACCGTGTAGAAGTGACTAGGTAGCTGTAAAGAAAGCTGGCAGCCAGGAGTAAAACAGTATACAAACTCCCCACTGCTATATTTAAATTGTCTCTATTTATGTTTTTCCCCGCATTTATTTATAGACAGAGCTTTCCAGCAAAAATAACAGTTGCAGGGGTTGGGGCAAACAATAGATTTGTCAGGGGTTCTTCTGTAGCAAGGATTTCAACCATGAAAATAAAAGGTTACCACTGCAAATACCCAGGGCCGTCTTAACAACATCATGGACCTCTGGGCAAAGTAATTCACTGGGGTCTCGATCCCCGTCAGCCATTGTCTCCTATTCATCCCATGTAATCGGAGCAGAACACATCCCGCCCACACAAACAGTGGCAGTAGTAAGATGCTCCTCCTTGGGGGGTTCTTCCTTAACCCTTGCAAAGCGCCGGAAGAGTACCAAAAACTGCTGGAGGAAAGTAGCAGGGCGAGAAGTCATTCCGATTATAAATTTTGCCCAGTGATAGGCTGCTGCTGTCCCTGCAACTTAGATTCCAGGAAGCTGCCAGGAACATGGCCGTCCCGGGACAGTTTGGTAAAAAGTGTGATTGTCCCGGCAAATCCGGGACAGTTGGCAAGTATGATGTAATGTATGATTATCATGGGGCCCCCATGCACCTGGGCCCCCTGGGCAATGCCCAGGGGTGCCAGTGCGTTAAGATGACCCTGTAAACACCCTCATAATTCTGAGGGTTTTAAAAAAATACGTTGTATGTGAACATTTCAGTTTAAAGGGCACCTATCATGACATTAAGCCCACGTTCACACTGAGGGCCGTTTTGAAATCCTGCGAGTTCAGCTGAACTCGTAGGATTTCAAATCAGCCTTTTCAATCCGACTTCAGGGGCGATTTGACAGACATCTGTGGGGGGTTCATGCACAGATGTCTATTCAAATCGCTCCCGAAGTCACCAAAGGTAGTGCAGGAACTGCTTTTGGGAATCGGTGTGGTGCCACTGCCGGCAATGGGATCCGATTTGGCATGTGATTTAACATGTCAAATCACATGCCAAATCAGCCCAATGTGAACATGGGCTGAGATGCCAATTACATCTCCTAAAAATGCTAATAAGTGGTGCAGCTTCTGACCTGCTTACTTTTGTCTGTCAGTACATCTCTAGCTGTAGATCAGCTAGAAGATCATCATGTTACCCAAGAAACTATCTTTTTTTAAAAGGGTGGTGAATGGCTAAACAAATATTTTCCCAATGACAGGCTCAACACTATGCACCGTGCTAAAGTATGTAACTATGGAAGCCTATTCAATATAAAAGACTGTCTAAGTATGTATAAAATATATGCAATAGCTTTGTCCTTCTGCTACATTAAGTTTCATGTCTAATAAAACTTTTAAAAATATATTATGCAGTCATGGTATTTTAAACTCCATTTAAATTCAAGTTTCTTCCTCACTGTGCAGAAATTTGCATTGTATTAAGCTGTGACTAACTAATTGGTCTAAGACATTTATTTAATGCACCACATTTAATAAGGAGCAGATGAAACTAATTTTCTTTCATTGCTAAACAAATTAAAGCCTATATTTTTTTATGACAGAGAATGTGATCAAGATTGCTAACTGTATTATTGCCACATGAAATTCAGGGAGAACATATTAATGATAAGGCAGATTTGGCAGATTTTCATAAACATCAAGAAATACTATTTTCAGGCTGAAATAAAATGAGATTTCACGGTACATAGACATTGTGCAGCACATGTGTAGACTGGTGGTCACGTTACTCAACAGCCATCTCTCTATATTTTAACCTCACATTAATATCCACAAATAGTACATGCCTATCTTAAAGCAAGCCTATGGGCAGCAGAGCATGTGACTCTCTACATCGGACTGCACCAACCCTATCGGTGCCCAAAAGGAGAAGCGGGGGGAGCAAAGGAGAAGTAAGTATATGAGCGTACACATCAGGCAGTTGCAAGCATAAGTTGTTAGCCTATGCCTTTCCTTTTATGATCTGCCTTTACCATTCAGAGCATCACTTAATATCCCCGTTCTATCCCGTCTTCTGAGAGAAGGATAGAGGGGATCTGACAGAGAAAACTAGAAATGGGTGTGCCACATCCCGTAGTTTAAAAGAAAAAAGAAATAGCATAGATAATTATAATTTTATTGTACAAAAAACATGTCAAAATAGAAAAGTGTAAATGGACTAAATGCACTTGGTAGTGTCTATAAAGTCCCATTCTAGGGGTATTTCTCTAGGTAGTGCCTATAAAGTCCCATTCTAGGGGTATTTCTCTAGGTAGTGCCTATAAAGTCCCAATATAGGAGTATTTCTCTAGGTAGTTCCTATAAAGTCCCAATCTAGGGGTATTTCTCAAGGTAGTGCCTATAAAGTCCCAATCTAGGGGTATTTCTCTAGGTAGTGCCTATAAAGTCCCAATCTAGGGGTATTTCTCTAGGTAGTGTCTATAAAGTTTCAATCTAGGGGTATTTCTCTAGGTAGTGCCTATAAAGTCCCAATCTAGGGGTATTTCTCTAGGTAGTGCCTATAAAGTCCCAATCTAGGGGTATTTCTCTAGGTAGTGCCTATAAAGTCCCAATCTAGGGGTATTTCTCTAGGTAGTGCCTATAAAGTCCCAATCTAAGGATATTTCTCTAGGTAGTGCCTATAAAGTCCCAATCTAGGGGTATTTCTCTAGGTAGTGCCTATAAAGTCCCAATCTAGGTGTATTTCTCTAGGTAGTGCCTATAAAGTCCCAATCTAGGGGTATTTCTCTAGGTAGTGTCTATAAAGTCTCAATCTAGGGGTATTTCTCTTCTGAGAGAATAGGCACACCGCTAATGAAATAGATAGTGGAATGCCCCTTTTGATGCCCATATGTATAGAGTCTGTTTTGGTTTCGCATGTCAGTTCATTTTAATTAGAAAGGTAAATAGAAAGGTCGTGGCAGAGATTTCTGCACCTTGAAGTGGTTCCTACAAAAAAAGCAAGGTGTGCCGTTTACCTTTGCTGCCCTTCTGCCTTGCTGTATATAAACCTATAAAAAATTTTAAAAAAACTGTAGGGGGGAAAAATTATGCTCACCTTACTCTCACCTGGAACAGGTGTTGACATCACAATTTTCTGATGAGATTCCTGGGAGTACCAAGTACGCCCAAATCTCCCAAGTAGACATTTCAGAACAGTGCTGGGAACATCTTATTAGCGAGACCTGGAATACTCAACGCTTCCCAGATTGACCTGGTAGGAGGATGACCTCATTCTCATCTAGGCCCTGAGGGCAGAAGCCAAGGGAAAGGTGAATACGCTCTCTTCTTTTTCTTTTACATACGATTTTTAACACTTTCTTACAGTGATGCGGCAAGTGGGCAAGGGGCAAAGGTAAACAATGGACCTCGCTTTTTAGATGCTACTTAAACTTCTTAATGCTGATCACAAGATACAGCAGCCACACAACCTCCCAAGGATTAAAAGTGGTAGTAAATGCTCATTTGTGAATTTTATCTACAGGTAAGCTTATAATAATTATTTAGGAGATATTATGAGATATTATGATAGTGACCTCACCAGCGCATGCACTCTGAAGGAACGGCATACCCCCGCACATGCACTGGAGTGACATCATTGCGGCTCATCCAGTCAGGAGGCCCCGAACCCAGAAAAGGAAGACCAGGTGAAGATGGAAGCATCTGCAGCGGTGACAGCATGCTGCTGGAGGGCTTCATTTTAAGGTAAGTTTCTCATAATGTGCTAGTATACGGTGCATACAAGCAAATTATGCTATTGCCTAGCAGGAGGAAACTTTTTTTTTTCACAAGAATTTACTGCCACTTTAAAGGTCTGCCAGAAGTTGGTGCATCTGCTGTATTGTGTGACAATGTGATTGGCTCTCACAACAGTCACATGCTCCCAATCAAAAGCCTTGACCATCAGTGTGCTGGGAGCGTGCAGTGAGCATGCACTCAGCACACAACCTCATTCACATATATGTGGCTGCTGGGCATTAAAGACAACCTTTCCTTGTCACCAAATATACAGTATGCATTACACAGTCTACAAGAGGTTAAGTTAGGGCTTACAGAAGTTTTGACACATACTGTTACATAAAATGCACGCTTTATTCAAGCTGTCCTTCAATGAGAAACCTTTTTGCAGTGAATTCTCTTTGATTCAATACAGTTCCAACATAAAAAGGACAAAAATAATATACCATTTATAACAGAGAATATCAAGTACTAACACAGAGCTAATATTCCTGTCTATAAATGTGTCATTTTGCACAACACAATACTGCATATCAAATATATACAAAACACACCAGCTACGCACATGCAGTCAAAAAGCAAACATACAGTAAACGGAGCTACGAGAATCTGGAAATGACTGGGAGTAATTTTCATTTTCGATAAGAAACATATATTTGCCTTCTGTAGAGTAGTTCAGTGTACAGCAATTAGGAGATAGGGAGCCCTCTAGTGCTGACCAGACAAGGCACAGGTTGTGTATGTGTGTGCTGAACAGATGCCTGTGCATTAATGCTTAACGAAGTATTAGTAAGTTTAACTTTTAGGGGACCATGTACATGTACGTAACAGTAAAAGTTTGAAAGTTAGATATAAGCTGTATTTTTTTGAGCACATGAGCGATAAATCAACTTTGAATTGCCTATTATACAAAACATTTTCATTTTTCTTTCACAAAGTCCAATATCAGGGAATACTAAAAACTAATGATTTGCATTCCCAAATAATACGCACCATACAATTAGGTCTGATAAGTATGCAGAAGACGAGGACAAGTCATCAGTATTGCTTGTGGTCTCTCTGGAGCTGATCTTTCCCCCATTACTGACTTACCATGCCTTTATCTGCACTGTGTCTCTGTGTGGAAGAGGCCTTCTTGGTAGAGGCAGGGCTTTGCTTCAGTGGCGGCTGGTGCTCAAAACTTTTGGGGGGGTGCAAACAAACTAAAAAATACTGACCCCCCCTCTATCAATTGCAGCCTCACTGCGCCCATCAAATGCAGCCATTGTGTCCATCAAACAGCCATTGTGCCCATCATATGCAGCCATGTGTGCCCATCAAATGCAGCTTCACTGCGCCCATCAAGCGCAGCCATTGTGCCCATCAATTGCAGCCACTGTGTCATTAAATGCAGCCACTGTGCCCATCATATGCAGCCATTGTGCCCATCAAACGCAGCCACTGTGCCCATCAAATGCAGCCACTTGTGCCCATCATATGCAGCCACTTATGCCCATCAAATGCAGCCACTTGTGCCCATCATATGCAGCCACTGTGCCCATCAAATACAGCCACTTGTGCCCATCATATGCAGCCATTGTGCCCATAAAACACAGCCACTGTGCCCATCAAATGCAGCCACCTGTGCCCGTCAAATGCAGCCACTTGTGCCCATCAAATGCAGCCACTTGTGCCCATGATTTGCAGCCACTTGTGCCCATCATATGCAGCCACTTGTGCCCGTCAAATGCAGCCACTTGTGCCCGTCAAATGCAGCCACTTGTGCCCATGATAGGCAGCCACTTGTGCCCATCATATGCAGCCACCTGTGCCCATCATATGCAGCCACTTGTGCCCATTAAATTTAGCCACTTTTGCCCGTCAAATGCAGCCACTTGTGCCCAGTATATACAGCCACTTGTGCCCATCGTATGCATCCACTTGTGCCCATCATATGCAACCACCTGTGCCCGTCAAATGCAGCCACTTGTGCCTGTCAAATGCAGCCACTTGTGCCCAGTATATGCAACCACTTGTGCCCATCATATGCAGCCACTGTGCCCTCTGGCCCCCCCCACTTGCGGGGCTCGTAGCTCTGGCAGCACCCCCAAACCCCTCGTGCGGCTCTGACAGAGGGGACTTACCACAGCAGCTCCTCTCCAATGCACCAGAGCGGCGGCGACCTCCGCTCCAAGTTGTGTCTCCTCAGCTCCTCTTCCTAAGCGCCAGGCATCCAATAGGGTGGCCTGGCACTTTGGAAAATCAGGAAACAGGTCTTACGCCCTGCCTCCTGATTGGCAGGGAGGAAGTTTAGTGTGAAAATAGTGAAAATTAATTCGCTATCGTCACACAATTGGGTGGGATCAGGGCGCACTCTCTGTGCCCTGAGCCCACCCTATTTTGAAGCCTATTAGAGCCTCTGGCTCTAATCAGGTGCTTCAAAAAGTACCACTCCCTCCCGCCCTGCCATAGGAATCCATGTGTCCGGCGTCCTGAAAGGGGCCGGGTGCATGGATGGGGGGGCGGCGCCCGTGCCGGCACTGCTTTGTCTCCAGCAAAGAGAACAGTAAGCCACACAGTTGTGACATTACCCAATCTTGCTCAAAATGTGTTAAGATTCATAGTTAGAGGCAGCAGTGCCTTAGGTTTCACACTGCATATACAGTATACAGCTATGATGTTTTATACACGGGTGCCTAGTAACTCCTGCATACCAGGAAATATACTGGTATTTTTTAGGACTAATTCACAACAAAATTTTCACTTTTTGAAATAAGGTCCACTTTAATAAAATAATTTCAAAGTTGCATTTTGTGGCATAGTAACAGAAGTATTGGAATATGAATAATAATCAAGTATTCGCTCCAGCAGAGGTGTAGCTAGTGCCATGTACCCAGGGCACATGTCCTACGTGTCCTGTTCCTGGCTCTAATGTGTCACATGAAAAAGCTAAAGGAAGGACTCTTCCTCACTCTGAACTGTCTTGGTATCTGAGGTCTGGAAAACAGAGACCACAGGGTAGTGCAGGTGTGCACAAATTTATAATGGATTAATGTGGGATCAGAATGGAGGAGGGGATGTGTAATGGGCCCGGGGGGGGGGGGGGGGGGTTGGAGGGGGAAGAGATGTGTATAGGGGGAATGAAAGTGGGAGAAATGTATACTGTGGGGTTTGAGTGGGGATAGATTTACATTGGAGCGAGAAGAGAGAGAAAGGTGTGTTCTAATGGAGGTGGGAGAGATGTGTACTGGAAGACTAGAGGCGAATACTGGATGGGAAAGAGATGTGTACTGGGGGAGATGTGTAGTGAGGGAGTGAGTGCTCTATGTAACTGATGCTGGCTTGTACATTACCCACCCATGATCCCTGCACCTTGTATTATTTACTCCTGAACCCTGTACTCTGTGTTATGCACACCTTACCCCTGCACTCTGCATTACCTAATCCTGACCCCTTCAATCCGCGTAGTACCTACTCCTGACCCCTGCACTTTTTATGCTATATTGTACATTGTATACTCATGACCAAACTGTTTATTCACTCAATGCATATTGTACATTGCATATTGTACATTGCCTCTCTGTTGAGACCCTTGCTTGTGGCGCAGTAATTAAAAGCATATTTTGTGAGTACAAAAACTGTGACATTTGTGTGCTGTGTATACATCAAGTAGGCTCAGATTATTATTATTATACAGGATTTATACTGTATAGAACCAATAGTTTGTTTTAATTTACCATGCCTTGTTAAACCCCTCCCACTGCTTGCACAGTTTGGCCACATCCACCGTTCATCATGATGCACGCCAACTACTGCCCTACTTTGAGTTTCTCAAGGGTAATCCAGGTCTTTCACAATTCTAACAACACCTCTGTGGACAAGGTTATTATTTTGGAATGTGATACTTGAAAATGCATACTTGTGCCAGGTTGCTGATTCCAGTATCCACAAACATATACTTACGCTGCTCAAAGGTGAGTCGCCACAAACAGCATGGTCACCTCGTTGGGGTGCTCGTCCAGTCGCAGCTGTGGCAATCAAAGGAATAAGAAATCCGGATAACTGCACTGCCAAGCCTAGATCCAAAATGACTTTATTACCTTAACCACTTCAGCCCCGGAAGATTTTACTCCCTTCCTGACCAGAGCACAATTTTTTTTACAATTTGGCTCTGTGCCGCTTTAAATGACAATTGCGTGGTCATGCAATGCTGTACCCAAGCAAAATGTGTAACCTTTTTTTCCCACAAATAGAGCTTTATTTTGGTGGTATTTGATCACCTCTATGGTTTTTATTTTTTGCGCTATAAACAAAAAAAGAGTGACAATTTTGAAATAAAAAACAAAACAAAATTTTTTACATTGTGCAAGAATAAATATCCCCAAAAATGTTTTTTAAAAAACTATTTTTTCATCGGTTTAGGCCAATATATATTCTTCTACATATTTTTGGTAAAAAAAAAAAAAATCGCAATAAGTGATAATATATTGATTGGTTTGCGCAAAAGTTATAGCGTCTACAAATTATGGGAAAGATTTATGGCATTTTCATCATTATTTTTTTTTACTAGTAATGGTGGTGATCTGCGATTTTTAGCGGTACTGCGACATTGTGGCAGACAGATCGGACACTTTTGACACATTTTTTGGACCACTGACATTTACACAGCGATCAGAGCTATAAAAATGCACTGATTACTGTGTAAATGTCACTGGTAGGGAAGGGGTTAACACTAGGGGGCGATCAAGGGGTTAAATGTGTGTTGCCTGGGAAGGGTTCTAACTGTGAGGGGATAGGACTGACTGGGGGAGGAGACAAATCGTTGTTCCTACTTATTAGGAACAAACAATATGTCTCCTCTCCCCTGACCGAACAGGGATCTGTGTGTTTACACACACAAATCCCCGTGCTGGCTCTCGTGCCTGCAATCGTGCGGCGCATTGGGTGACCCACCGTGTTGCGCAAGCGCGCGCCTCCGGAGACTCTTAAAGGGAACAACGTACTCATACATTGTTTTGCCCAGTCGTGCCATTCTGCCGACGTATATCGGCAATCGGTTAAAATCATGAAGAGCACCACACGTACAAGCAGGGGAGGGAAGGTTAATGCGTTTCACACATAAACTGTGTTTTATCAAACCTTTTGGTAAAGCGCAGTTTATGTGTGAAACACGTTAGCCTTCCCTTCCCTGCTTTTACATGTCGTGCTCTTCATGATTTTAAGTTAATGAAGGCATTTTCGGTCTTAGCTTGGGAGTGCAGCCATCTGGATTTCTTTTTCCTTTGGGGAGTCCAGTGTTGAGAAAAAAGAGACAGGCTAAGAACTAGGCAAAAAGCAATTTCAGAAGTAGAGATCAGCAATGGCAGCTGCCATATTTCTCTCATGACAGGTTTTCCTTAACATTTTGTGGCGTTTTCATATACAAGAATATGTACCTATAATACAGAAGTCTATAAGCCCCAAATGATTCTCTTTTCTATTATCACAATGAATGAGCCGTAGTCTCATTTGTCCCATATATTCCTCTTACATGTTTGAATTTCAGTATAGGTAGGCAGATATTTTTTTTCAAACAGCGTTTAATCTGTTTTACTCTACGGTGTCAGCACAATGAATGGAAATACGGTAAATAGGTCTCTCAATTGAACAGCATCCCCTCATCTGAAATTCATTGTATGAGGACCTGCTAGGATTGCACAGGTGACATTGACCAAAAGGCCAGAGCTGTAGCAATTGCCTTCATTTTTTATTAATAATCTCTTACACTGTGCTTCAGGCCAGTTCTATACTGCCCCTAACAAGTCCCTCTACCCTGCTGAAATGCTTTTTGTACTTTAATACTATACAGAGCAGAAGGTTCAGAGATTTCATTTGTGTTTCTTGCCTGGGTCTTTCAGTCTATGGAATTTCATTATTAAGTTTCATTGTACAAAACTGTGTGCTACTGCCTTGTGTAACACCAGTAGTGTGCTGGATAAAGTGGCCTTTACTTTATGATTTTATCGCATTTCCATAGGCTAGGCCACCCTAGACAAGTCCTTAGGGGCAACTTACATTGCATGTTTTCCACAATCACAGGTGGTCAAAATGAACTTTAAGTATATGTAAAGGATTTTTTTTTAAATAAAGTGGTTAGAGGTCAATACTTCTGTCAGGTTTTAATTTGTGTCTGAGATACATTTACTCTCTCTAATTATCATGATCAGTGTCACAATGAAATTGAGGTTGAAACCAAAATTTTGAGTTGCCATCAGAGCAGGAATAGAGAGGAATTCTTCCAATGGGGAGACATATTCCTGTGACAACTATCTAATAGGGGATATGCCTCACATTGGAAAGATACCCTCCTACTTCCAGTTGATTCTACAGGACAAAAAATTAAGAGAAATTTTCCTAATGTGGCAAAAAAAACAACAACAACAATGTTTTAACTAGTCTATTCAAAACTAAATAGAATGTTTTGGCTTTAGATATATTTTAAGTAGTTCATAAGCTATGTTTTAATATGTGGGTTGGCTTTATTGGCTAGCCCTGGGCCTGGGCTTGAGAAGGTATTACCACTAGTGACTTTGCTGAAAGGCCTAAATGCCCGGAAATGTACTCTAAAGCAGTGGTCATCAACCCTGTCCTCAGGGCCCACTAAAAGGCCAGGTTTTAAGTATTACCTTGGGGAGATGCAGACTAGAATACTGCAATCACTGAGCAGCAAATGATATCACCTGTGATGTATTTCAGTTATCTTGCAAACCTGGCCTGTTAGTGGGCCCTGAGGACAGGGTTGATGATCACTGCTCTAAAGGATGCTTAAAGTGCAACTGCAGCCAAAATGTAGAGCACCTGTCAAGCTTTTATTGCTGTCCGTGTCCTTATTAGGCCAGCCATAGATAGATTGAAATTTGGCCAGTTCAGAAACGAATAGTTGAATTTTGATCCATCTATGGGCTGGCTGGTTGTACTGAAGTTGATCTATGGATTGACCCTAGTACAACCAGCCTGTCTGTTTTTTTGTTTTGTTTTTATCACTGTTGGCGAATATAGCTACCAATAATGATCATTGTATTCTGATGGCTGGGAAACCTCCCTCTGGCAGAATGCAATAGCGCAGCAGGAGGAATTCTCCCATCAACACAGTCAGTGGTTAAAGGAAAGAAAATTACATAATGTATGGCCTTCCTTAGAGAGAATCACTCTCTATATTTACCTTGGTGACCATATAACGTATAGTGAAATTAAAAGTGGAAGAAAATAAAAAAGACTTAGGAATTGTTGTTCAAAAGTATTAGGCCAGCAAAACACTTTGTATGTGTTCTAGAGCAGGTATATCAAATTGCTGCTCTTTTATCATGTGTGGCCCTCTTACTCCTTTGTGGTCCTCAGTGTTATATTTTAGGAAATGTTTTATGTTGGCCTTCTTGAAAGCAATGCACTCCCTGTGTGGCTAAAATCTTAGAAGCTGTTACAATTAATGGCATTGAGCCTCTGGGTTTTCCTCTAATGGCAAATCAACAAAGCGCTACATTTAATACAATGATAAAAATATCAAAAATAATCTTGTAAAAATGAAATTATCATATTAAAAATTTGATAAACTCCGATGAACATTTGTGCACACTGCAAATACATTATGCTTTCTTTCTAAAATTTAAGTGATGCAACTGTAGCCATAAAAGAGGAAATCTCATCAAGCAACGATGATTTCTAAATCGATTGTAGCATCATGGCAGAAACTGGCTTCAATTATAACAACAGGCTATGCAATGCACAAATGCAAGACTGAGCAGGAGGGCACAAGTAGCTGTGCAGCTCTGCTGGATAATACAGGTAAGTAGTAGCGCAACAGCTTATTATGCATTCATGCTTCCATCCTTATAGCAGATTAAAGAAGTGGCACTTCTAATGCCGCCTACAGACGATCGGACATTTCGACAACCAAACCATGGATTTTTTTCCGACGGATGTTGGCTTGCATACACACGGTTGCACAAATGTTGTCGGAAATTCCGATCGCCAAGAGCGCGGTGACGTACAACAACAGGGCGGCTCTTCTGCTTGATTCCGAGCATGCATGGACTTTTGTGCGTCGGAATTGTCTACACACGCTCGGAATTTACGACAACGGATTTTGTTGTCGGAAAATTTGAGATCCAGCTCTCAAACATCTGTTGTCGGAAATTCCGACAGCAAATGTCCAATGGAGCCTACACACAGTCGGAATTTCCGTCAAACAAGCTCACATCGAACATTTGTTGTCGGAAATTCCGACCGTGTGTACGCGGCAAAAGAGTATTAGCAGATCCACAATTCATAATGTACAGTTTCAGTGTATGGTGGTCATCTCTTGGAATGGCTGGTAAAGCAAAAAATGTTTATCATGGCATTCAAATTCAGAAGGATCTGCTGATATTTTTAAAAGTGTTGTTTCTCTATTTTTTCAGTTTGTACACCCTTGTAATAGGGAATATGTGGTAGCTGCTGTTTTGACTATTCTAGATTTTGTCTATGTTGGATCTCCATGCTCTCCCACCTCCTTCCTGTTTTTTATTGGCTTTTAGGGTTCTGGACTATCTTTATAATACGGAAAAAACATGAAACCAGGTGAGAGGCAAACACCCTCTATCCATTCCGTATTGTCTATGCCTACCAGTGCCAAAGTTTCAAATAAATAAAAATAATGACAATAATAATAATCCAATAGTGTGAGTTGTGTGCAAATAAAAATTCTTAGTTTGTGTGCTGACATGAGCTCTCCACTTGGCTTATACACTTCAATTAGAAGATAAATCACTATGTATTTCTTTGTGATTCATTTGAGTTTACAGTATTTCAAAATCATTCCATCAGTGCATATAGGACATACAGTATGTACTGTACATACATTTAAACAGTATCTCACAAAAGTGAGTACACCCCTCACATTTTTGTAAATATTTTATTATATCTTTTCATGTGAAGACACTGAAGAAAGTGTTGTCTTGTTAAGGGGGCAGCAAATTTACACTGTTATACAAGCTGTACACTCACTACTTTACATTGTAGCAAAGTGTAATTTCTTCAGTGTTGTCACATGAAAAGATATAATAAAATATTTACAAAAATGTGAGGGGTGTACTCACTTTTGTGAAATACTGTATATATAAATATATATATATATATATATATATATATATATATATATATATATATATATATATATATATATATATATATATATGTGTGTTTTTTCTCAGGGATGTTACATAATATGCTTCAAAACATGTAATTACTCAACAGGAAAGTTAAAAATAAATTATATTGCACAGGCATGCAACCTTTTGTAGTTAGTGCACCCAAAAATGTTTGTAAGAAATTGAAAGTGGTAATATAGTTCTGTCTACAGCTCCAGCCTTTCTGGAGGGAGATGGTGAATGTCATAAATACAACTGGAAGGTTAACATTGGAAACAGATTAATTCATTATGCTACTGATAATAACATATAATATTGAGGCTGGCCACTGCCTACGATTATATATTTTCTTCATATTTGGCCTTCTATCAGTGGCTGCTGGTGCTCCAATTTTTTTTTTTTTTTTGGGGGGGGGGGGGCGCAAACAAACTGAAATATTCTGCAAAATAAACACATCAATTGCAGCTTCACTGTGCCCATCAAGCGCAGTCACTGTGCCCATCAATTGCAGCCACTGTGCCATTAAATGCAGCCACTGTTCCATCAAATGCAGCCACTGTGCCCATCAATTGCAGCCACTGTGCCATTAAATGCAGCCACTGTTCCATCAAATGCAGCCACTGTGCCCATCAATTGCAGCCACTGTGCCCATCAAATGCCGCCACTGTGCCCATCAAAGGCTGTCACTGTGCCACCAAATACTGCCACTGTGCCCATCAAATGCTGCCACTATGGCCATCAAATGCTGCCACTGTGCCATCAAATGCTACCACCGTGCCCATCAAATGCTGCCACTGTGCCCATCAAATGCAGCCAGTGCTCATCAAACGCTGCCACTGTGCCATCAAACACTGCCACTGTGCCCATCAAATGCTGCCACTGTGCCATCAAATGCAGCCACTGTGCCCATCAAATGCTGCCACTGTGCCCATCGAATGCAGCCACTGTGCCATCAAATGCCGTGACTGTGACCCCCCCGGCCTACTCGCCGTCTGCCCGGCACTTACCCTTGTCTTGGTGGGGCAGCGGATGGCGGCGGTGAGGGGTGTCCTCTGTGCATCTGTTCCTGTCCTCTCCTCCCGATAGGCGTTCAATCACAGCGCCTGATGTTTCAGCCAATCAGGTGAATATTCATTCGCTGTTCTAACACACCTGGGTGAACTGCGAGCGCCATGCATGGCACTCGCAGGACACCTTATTTGACACCTATTAGAGCCTATGGCCCCGAAAAGGGGCCAGGTGCCTGAATAGGGGGTGGCAGCGGTGGCCCTTGATAGATTCATGCAATGCATGAATCTATCCATTGGTCATAGAGGGGGTGGCTGGAGAGAGGGGGCGGCGCCCATACGCTCTTAATGGATGCACCGCCACTGCCTTCTATACTAGACAAGAGATCTTGCTAAAATTGAAACTTTCTACCTCACTTACAGTACACACATGGCAGTTGGCAATTAATGGGGTCCTGTCTTTATACACACTGATATGCTGCAGCCGAAGCTGTCCTCAAAAGTTTGATAAAGTATGGGCAAATTGGAAAGGGCGTGCAGGGGTTACAATTCAGACCTATGCCACTGTACTAATCTTCTCTACAGGATGTTCCAAAAACCATGCTACCGATATCTCTACAGTCTGGGTAGCCACTCTAGTCCTGGATTTATGTGATTATGGTTCTCTTGGCACTTCCTACAGTGAACCATAGAAGCTGCATCAAGTCAGAAACAGCCCACCTCAATTCCTGTCGGGAGAATGTCTTTTCTCCCCAGCATTATTGTCCTTGGCCCACCCCTTCTATTCATTGGATTTCAGTTATTTCAGTCATGAAGGCTCAGCATTACACATTGGTGTTACGTAAGGCTGTCTGCATGCAAATTCAGCCTGCCTAGCATTTCCCACTTCTCCAGATTGACATTAACTGGTCAAGACATTTAGACACTTTAATAATTTCCTACCCAGACTGAACCCACTGCTTACATCAAGACGGGGTGCTGTGATATTATCAGAGAGCCACCCCCTCCCCCCCCATGCCTGCATTGCATAGTCAAGTAGAGACCAGTGATTATGTCACTGGTTCTAAAATGAAGTATGTAATGAAAACAGGTTTTATTTAGAAGTGTTATTAGCATGTTGATGAGGAGGGAAAGAAGAACCAGTGAAGGAAAATATATTAGCACGTTAAACTAAAGCTTTAGGAGCACAGATGGCAAATGAGAGTAATGGTTTCAACTACATCTACTATGAAAAGTTTTACGTTTGTCATTTCACAGAATCTGACCGGCCTACTGAAAATATAGTTTGTACACAAAAGAGTGCTTTCTTCCAATGCACAATATGCAGTTGCAAGAATTGAGTGTATATAGTACTTTTCTGGATGATGCTACTGACAGCAGCGTAACTTGCAACTCAGTGTAGGCCACTATTACACACTGTGTTCATAAACATAAACACATGGGCTTCCTGATTAAAGTGATTGTAAAGTCTCGTTTTTTTTGTTCAATAAAAATAACAAACATGTTCTACTTAGCTGCTTTGGGCAGTGGATTTGCACAGAGCAGCCCAAATCCTCCTCTTCTCCGGTCCCTCTCCTGGCCCCTCCCTCCTGTTGAGTGTCCCCACAGCAAACAGCTGGCTATGGGGGCACCAGACCTGAGTCACAGCTCCCTGTGTCCATTCAGACATGGAGCTGCGGCCCTGCCTCACCTCCTCTCTCCCCTGATTGGTTGACTAACTTTGATTGACAGCAGCCTGAGCCAATGGAGCCGCTCCTGTGCCTTAGCCAATCAGGAGGGAGAGTCTCAGACCGCCAAGACACCCATGGACATCACTGGATAGAGATGGGGCTCAGGTAAGTATTAGGAGGTCTGGGGTGACTGCTGCACACAGAGGGCTTTTTACCATAATCCATAGAATGCATAAGGTTAAAAAAACCTTCTGATTTTACAAATCCTTTAAGTCCGCCTGTTAGTTTTTCAGGTGGACTTCATTGGAAGCATCCAGTTCTGGAAAAAAAATTTAAAAAGACTACAACTTTTTCCAGGTTTCTGGACCTAAACATGACAGATCAGAGGTAGCCCAATGTAAACTGTTCCCAGTTAGATTTCATTCAGCTGCCTTTAGATCCAATATGAGTCCGCAAAGGTCCAGTTGGAAAATGCCGAAAAAAATTAACAGGCATGGCCTCTAAAAAGTATTTCAATTTGGCATCTTTCACCATTACACACTTAATATTTGTATTCATTTAGAACATTTTAAACCTTCTACTGCCCACACATTAACTACGTGTTTCCCTAATGTCACTTTTTGTCCTTCTCTACAGTTTTTTTTTATTATTTTGGCTTCACCTTAATGCCTACCTTAGACAATGAATTCTAATTATTACCTTAAAAAACCTGACCTTATTTCTTTCTGGAAAATCTTCAAGCGCGTGCAGTCATATAAATGACAGTTTAGGTTTAAGAGTGGTCAAAGCAGCCAGCTACTGCTGGCAAAACATCAGGCAGAGTTTTAAATGACAACCAGAACAAAATTAAAAAAAACTTCCTATTGCTGCTGGATTATTTCTGCAACTCAGGTTCTCAACTAGTTTGAGGAAGTATTTTTCATTATGTGTTTTGGTGCTACTGTTCTCCGTCCCATGACAGCTGCCTACAATTGCTTCCTGTGTTGTTCTCTGGTGTCCATTCTGGGAATGGCTTGAAATTCCTAGCAGCAGCAGATGAGTTAATCCTTGGGGAAAAGAGGCAAGTGTTTCCAGAAGAGAAGACCACAAGTAATATGAACTCTGCTTTCCACTGAATGAAACCAATGACATACAGTCATAATTTATCGATGAAGATGCTTTAATTTCAGCTCTACATTTTCATTCAGCTAAATAAGGACATCTGGGGTCAATTTTGTCATGTTAAATGTTAGCAGTAATGAAGAGAATGTTTAAATGACCGGCGTTTCAGTTCTAATCACTGTATGTTTTCAAATATCATAGGGTTCAGCAAAAATAACTGTTACCTTTTTGAAAATTAAAATCCTTGTCCTGGTGTGTTAGCTTTGTCAGTTGAACCTATGGTGTTACAGTACTCTTTACAGATGGACCTCCCCAGCACAGACCCCTCAGTACAGATGGACCTCCCCAGCACAGACCCCTCAGTACTGATGGACCTCCCCAGTACAGACCCCTCAGTAGATGGACCTCCCCAGCACAGACCCCTCCGTACAGATGGACCTCTCCAGTTCAGACCACTAAGTACAGATGGACCTCCCCAGCACAGACCCCTCAGTACAGATGGACCTCCCCAGCACAGACCCCTCAGTACAGATGGACCTCCCCAGCACAGACCCCTCAGTACAGATGGACCTCCCCAGCACAGACCCCTCAGTACTGATGGACCTCCCCAGTACAGACCCCTCAGTAGATGGACCTCCCCAGCACAGACCCCTCCGTACAGATGGACCTCTCCAGTTCAGACCCCTAAGTACAGATGGACCTCCCCAGCACAGACCCCTCAGTACAGATGGACCTCCCCAGCACAGACCCCTCAGTACAGATGGACCTCCCCAACACAGACCCCTCAGTACTGATGGACCTCCCCAGTACAGACCCCTCAGTAGATGGACCTCCACAGCACAGACCCCTCCGTACAGATGGACCTCTCCAGTTCAGACCCCTCAGTACAGATGGACCTCCCCAGCACAGACCCCTCAGTACAGATGGACCTCCCCAGCACAGACCCCTCAGTACTGATGGACCTCGCCAGTACAGACCCCTCAGTAGATGGACCTCCCCAGCACAGACCCCTCCGTACAGATGGACCTCTCCAGTACAGACCCCTCAGTACAGATGGACCTCCCCAGCACAGACCCCTCCGTACAGATGGACCTCCCCAGTACAGACCCCTCAGTACAGATGGACCTCCCCAGCACAGACCCCTCAGTACAGATGGACCTCCCCAGTACAGACTCCTCAGTACAGATGGATCTCCCCAGCACAGACCCCTCAGTACAGATGGACCTCCCCAGCACAGACCCCTCAGTACAGATGGACCTCCCCAGCACAGACCCCTCAGTACAGATGGACCTCCCCAGCACAGACCCCTCAGTACAGATGGACCTCCCCAGCACAGACCCCTCAGTACAGATGGACCTCCCCAGCACAGACCCCTCAGTACAGATGGACCTCCCCAGCACAGACCCCTCAGTACAGATGGACCTCCCCAGCACAGACCCCTTAGTACAGATGAACCTCCCAATACAGATCCCTCAGTACAGATGAACCTCCCAACACAGACCCCTCAGTACAGATGGTCCCCCACTGCACAGACACATCACCCCCCAGCACAGGCTCCTCAGTACAGAGGACCCTCTCTCCCCCCTCCCTAGTGCAGACCCATCAATAAAGACCAGTGCATATTTTTTTAATTGGAGGCCACAATTGTAATTTAATGCATGTCTTATGTAATTTAGTAATTTAGGAATAAAACAGCATGGCACCCAACAGGCAGACACTGATAAAAATAAAAACCCTACTTTATCCAAAACTATAAAAGCGTTTTCCCAGCACTTTCTGACACCCGTGGAGCAATAGGTGCCTCACACAGACGGCCACAGCAATGAATGGCTGTATTTGGCTGTACTTCTGTAAACACCAATTTTTTTAAATTTTTTTACAAAAATACTGTTTATTGAAGAGAAGTATAAAGGAGACATTGGCAAAGAAAAAAGTACATATTTTTAAGAAAAACATGAATAACCACAAGTACTTGCAGTGCATGAAGTAGTACATAAATGAAGAATTACAACAGGGAAGTTGTGGGAGGGGGGCACTGCACTACACACAAATGTCCAAATTGAACGAAATGATGAAATACAGTCCAATTAGGTTTGTGATCCAATACACATGTGAAAAGTTCCTGGCATTCCTGGGAACCTTGGAGTGAAAAAATGGAAGCAAACACCACCACTGTGAAAGAGGGAGGAGGCTTGCCAGATGATATTGACTTGGCGGGGCATATACCACCCAAGTCAACAAGGCTTGTTGGGTTCAAACCACCCAATGAGGGACAGCAGATCCTGGAACTCCGTCAGTCGATTAGCCTTAGATGGTCATGAGATGTTAGCTGAGGGCTCCAGGAGTATTTGGAAGAAATTGATACAGCATATAAAAGCTAACATCTCCTCATGCTTTTACATTCTGTATCAATTTCTTCCAAATACTCCTGGAGCCCTCAGCTAATATCTCATGACCGTCTAATGTTAGAGTTTGTGTCATTTTGTCACATATGTGTTTGAATCACATACAATTTGTCCCTTTTTTGTACAAATGGAAGCAGCATCCAACCAGTTGTCCCATATTTTATGGTATTTGAGTGTACACCCCCAATGAGTTTATAAAACGTTCTTGTATGGTAAAGTCATGTTTATCGCAACTTTACAGTCATTTAAGGTGGGGGGCAATGCCCTCAACCACTTCTGGGCCATCAGCAGTCTGGCTGTGAAGAGGGATTCTTGTAAAAAGATATGAAGGAATTTGTCTGCATCCGGGTCGGGAAATAGGCCTAATAGGCACTGCTTGGGGCACAGTGTGAGAGGGGAGCCCATCGGGTCATGCAGAAATGTTACCACCTGGGACCAGTAGCACTGTATAGTCAGACATGACCATAGCAGGTGGTAAAAGGTGCCATCAGAGTCCCCACACCTAGAACATAGAGGGCTGTGGTTGGCTCGGTACTTGGCCAGGCGGAGGGGGGTCAAATAGGATCTATGCAAGATTTTTAGCTGTGTAAGGCGGTCTGAAGGTTTAGGGGAGACTAACTTACAGGACTCTAGCACATCCCCCCACTCTAAATCATGTAAACATCAATTTACCTGTACATTTGCATTTACATGTGCATATAGCGTTTCAAATGCGCATATGGTGTTTTAAATACGCCATTCGTGCATGTGTAGGTAAATGCTGATACACAGGAACTGTATTGCATTTCTACCACCTAATATATTTTTATGCTTCTTTAGAAAGCTCATACAGATGGAAATAATAATGTGAAGATTACCCATCATAGGAATTAATCTGATTTACCATTCTGCAATTTTCAGCAGCTTGATCAAGGGTGATTGCTTACCAGTTAATTGAAACCAGCATCTCAAGGGACTATAAAAAAATTGTCAGAACACTTTGCTTGGGTAACTAATTGGCACATTTTAGATATTTCATATGTATTGCCATATAAAATGTGCCAAATGTTCTCTTAGCAAGAACTCCTAGGGGAATGTACTGATAAAATGTTTTAGGAATACATACTAACACATCTCTTGTAGACTAATTTACAAAAAAATGATCAAATAGAACATTTGCTACAAATTTGCTAAAATACTTTTTAGCGATGTAACTTGATATTTGCGGTGAAAAAAGCACAAACAAACTTAAGTAGCATAGATATGTTAAAAAACAAAAAAGTTTGCTTTATCTCAATCTTGTTGCTTTCTGGTCTTTAATTATACCGCTATCACAGGGGTTACATCACCAGTGGCCACCCAATCGGGGGAATAAAAGGGACAAATCTAGCAGTGGAGATGTAGGTAAGGAGAAGTTGGAAACTAACCTAGTTGCGAGGAATAGCAAAGGAAAGCTCTATGTTGTCAGGGCTGGAGGAAGGCCAACAGAAAGGTGAATCTTCTGTGCATAGTCACATATTTTAGGAAGTGGCAGTGGACCTACAGTTCTTCTTTAGGTAGATGTGGCCCAGCCCCTGGATAATACCTAAACCAAGATGGAGTAGGAGTGTCAGAGGAGAGGTGAGGAGAATGGCAGATGAAGGTATTAGTAGTAGGAGAAGTAGTGTGATCCCTAGAAGTGGTTTTAATACCTGCAAGTATTACACAATGTGTATCATGAATTCAAATTAAAATGAAATGTGTATCTGAGAGTAGGACCATTTTAAGTGGCATTTTATTAGAAAGAAATGCAGTAACTTCTAGTGGACACTCTCGTTGTATTTACGCTATCACCTTAAGCCCTTTTTTTCTCTATAGTAATGTTCTCCAAGCACTGTCAGTACCCATGCAGATATTTTACTTGTCTGAATCTTTCAAAGGTCTGCTTCCACTTTGTTCATTCATGTGAAGAAATGAGAAGGCTCTGGAGGCTGGGTAGTGAAGCTTGGCTTTGCAGTCACTTCTGACACTGTGTAGTCTTATCAGATAGATATATATGATGCCAGCATACCATAAGCCCTCTTTCCAATTTAGCAGTGATTTTTAGTCAGTTACGTGCACTGTGTATATTTATCTATCCTTCTTTGTCTTTTTGTCTCTTGACTATTGCCAATATTAAGTTACAGTTTTGACAAATTCCTATTCAGGTTCGTTTATTATAATGCTTATATACACTATGTTTTTTTTTTACAAAGGCAAATCCACTTTGCACTACAAGTGCACTTGGAAGTGCAGTCGCTGTAAATCTGAGGGGTAGATCTAAAATGAGGGGAAGCTCTGCTGATTTTATCATCCAATCATGTGCAAGCTAAAATGCTGTTTTTTTTATTTTCCTTGCATGTCCCCCTCAGATCTACAGCGACTGCACTTCCAAGTGCACTTTCAGTGCAAAGTGGATTTGCCTTTAGTAAATAACCCCCTATAGTGTCGAATGTACTGGGACGCTTGCCTTTACACGTACATGAACTTTAATGGCATCCCAGTTTTAGTCCATAAGGTTCAATATTGAGTTGACCCACCCTTTGCAGCTATAATAGCTTTAACTCTTCTGGGAAGGCTGTTCACAAGGTTTAGGAGTGTGTCTATGGGAATGTTTGACTATTCTTCCAGAAGCACATTTGTGAGGCCAGGCACTGATGTAGATGAGAAGGTCTGGCTCGCAGTCTCCCCTCTAATTAATCCCAAAGGTGTTCTATCAGGTTGAGGTCAGGACTCTGTGCAGGCCAGTCAAGTTCCTCCACCCCAAACTCGCTCATCCATGTCTTTATGGACCTTTTTTGTGCACAGGTCCAAATCATTTGGTGGAGTGGGGATTATGGTGTGGGGTTGTTTTTCAGGGGTTGGACTTGGCCCCTTAGTTCCAGTGAAGGGAACTCTTAAGGCGTCAGCATACCAAGACATTTTGGACAATTTCATGCTTCTAACTTTGTGGAAACAGTTTGGAGATGGTCCCTTCCAGTTTCAAACATTCCCATAGACACACTCCTAAACCTTGTGGACAGCCTTTCCAGAAGAGTTGAAGCTGTTATAGCTGCAAAGGGTGGACCAACTCAATATTAAACCCTACGGACTAAGACTGGGATGCCATTAAAGTTTATGTGCGTGTAAAGGCAGGTGTCCCAAAACTTTTGACAATATAGTGTTTCCTGAACATTGACCTGTGTAGAGTAAGTTTGTAAGCTAAGAAGTTATGCAGTCAACAGATTGTTTTGTCTTACTAAGTTTTCAAGTTTGTCAGAGCAGAACTACACTTGTGTTTAGCTCAGAATGGGGCTGTGGTGTATTTTATAGGTAGTCACTAAAGCCTAAGTTATGTTTTTGTTTTTTAAATCAGCACACAGGGTCAGTACTTCCATTTAGTGAGAAGTGTCTCTTGTGCTGGTGCGTGCTGTTCTTATTTAAAACCTTCCTTGCTCTGCTGCAAGTCATACCAGGTGGATGTTCAGGTCTCATCTGATGCCAGTTTCAGATCTAAAGTTCTTTAGATGGCTCTTTGAGCTGCAGGCAATCCCCAGTTTTTTTCTATTATTTATATATAGCATTTTAGTGTTAGTTTTTGAATGTCTCTGAATCCTGTGTTCCTCAATGATTGAGAAAAAATAATGGATTTTTGTGCTTGTGGTAAGATTATTTTCCTAATGTTCATTGAGGGACACAGACCCAACCCCTCTGAGCTTCTTGTCTTGCTTTTGGTACTGCTTTGAACCGAGTCATTAGAGTGGGAGGGGTTATACCAAGCTGCCACTGTTTTTTGTTTGCCAGTGTCCAAATCCCCCTGATGGCAGTATAACCCAATTGTCTGAATCATGTGTCCCTCAATGAGCTCCAGTGATTTTATGGCGAGTAATTTCAGCTACCCCAAAGGTGTAAACATGACATGGCACCAGATCTCCATCTGTACATATGTGATATCTAGTGTTGCATCATCCAGGGGCTGACCTAAAAGAAACAAAAAAGGGACAACTGGCTTTAGGTGAAAGCAAAAGAAAGATGGCTACACAGACAAAGAGACATACCAGGAAACCTCAGCTGCAAAGAAGACAAAGCTGGATATTCCATGGCCTTTACAGTGTGAACCCTGTCTAATCTTTGCTATTCACTTTTTTTTGAAGAGACATCAGCTTAGCTCTGGCTAAGCTTCTGCTTTGTAAACCCCTAGATTTCGGTGGCTTTCACATTAAAGCGGAGTTCCACCCAAAAATGGAACTTCCGCTTTAAGGGAAGGTGACCCCCTGACATGCCACATTTGGCATGTCATCGTTTTTTTTTTGGGGGGGGGGGCAGATACCCTCTTTTTAGAGGGTCCCAGCTCCCACTTCCTCTCAGGGCACCGCATCGCCGGAAGGAAGATCACCTCTCCCCCCTCCCTCTTGCCAATCATCTGGGACACGTCACAGGTCCCAGATGATTGCCCGACCAGTCACAGCGTGCAGCGCGGCTCGCGCATGCACAGTGCATGCCCGGCTGTGAAGCCACAGCCAGGCGCCCACAGTGACAATGCCAGCGCTGCAGAGAGGAGGGGGAGACGAGCGGGGCTTCGTTCGCCTGCATCGCTGGACCCTGGGACAGGTAAATGTCTGATTATTAAAAGTCAGCAGCTGCAGTATTTATAGCTGCTGACTTTTATTTATTTCTTTTTTTTGTTGGAACTCCGCTTTAAAAAGGAAGTAAACCCTGATGGGTGTTACTTCCCCTTTGTTTCCCTGCAAAGGTAAAGCATAATGGGCTACTATGAATTGCATAATAGCCCATTATGTGACACTTGCCTGCAGGAGAACCCCGCAATGTCCCAGTCTTCCTCGCTAGTAGCAAGCATCCATTCTTCACCCCTCTTCCTTCCGGGGCTGCGAACTCCGGCTCTGTGACTGGCCGGTGTCGCGTGATGTCGCGTGACGTCACTCCTGCTCATGCGCATGGGAGCTGCCTTTAATGGCATGACCCGAGCTAGAAACGGCACAGCGTGCCCTTTCTAACTCCGGTGCATGAGAAGAATAAATCGCCCTACAGCGATTTCAAATATCTCCTAGACCGTGCAGGTCTGGCAGATATTTTAAGCACCTACAGGTAAGCTTTAATCTAGGCTTACCTGTAGGTTAAAGTGGTTATAAAGGGTTTACAACCACTTTAAGGAGACATCGACTATAGTGTCTGTTTTCATTTTTCATTTTAGATACAACACTATAAAAATAACTTTTCTGAGCTAATATCAAATAAACATTTTATTGTATACATTATTAGGCCTGGTTTACACCTATGCATTTTTTAGCGCGTTTTCAGTTTTGCAGGAACACACTACAGTCCATTTAACATGGTTTCCTATGGATGTAGCTCAAATCTGCATTTTATGGAAAGTGCCAGGGATTTTTTTCTGGTTTTTGGTTCCATAGACATCAATGGATCAAAAACATGTATTGAAAAATGCAAAATGCACCTGGAATATGCAAACTGAAACCTGCATAGGTGTGAACCAGGCCTTAGCAAGCATTATTAGCAAGAGTAACTGTGTGTAGTCCCTTGGTATAAATAACTTTATTTATCCATCATTTCCAAAACAGGCTCAGTGTGTGTCATGTGCAGGCTATGTGTTTCAATAATAACACAGTCACTGTGCAACCTGATTGAAGTCACTTTTCCAAAAAGCGTTTCCTGCTGTCACTGTGTCATGAATTACTTTCTGATCAGTTCAGTTGTACTAACATGACCCAGCTACCTTTTATGGCCTGAAATTCACTTCAAATTGTTTTCTTGAGAAAGAAACAATAAATCTAGGAGACATGCTCAGTGAGCACGGATTAGATTTTGTATTTGAGCAGAAAATAAGCTAGAAGGCATTACACATAGAATAAAGCAAAATAATGTCAGCAAGTAGAGGTTTCAAAGCAGTTTCATGCAAGACATGTAAGCTCCCAACTGTCCCTGATTTGGAGGGACTGTCCCTGATTTGGAGCAATGTCCCTCTGTCCCTCATTCCTACTCATTTGTCCCTCATTTTGGTCTGATCTGTATAGATGTATATAAAATTTACTTTTTATCTATAAAAAAAAAATGTTTTCCAGAACTAAACCTTTCATCTGATTTCTAAATTGCTGCATTTGTAAATTCCAAAAGCCAATATAAAGGAATAGTGGTAAAAAAAAAAGCTCTTGTGGGTTTAACCAATCTTGTTTTTTTTGTACAATTCCCCTTTAAGGGGGTGTGGCAATGGGTGTGTCCTATGCCTGAATGCTTTTGCTGATAGGTGTCCCTCATTCCCATCTCAAAAAGTTGGGAGGTATGCAATGCTTAAGGCCTCTTTCACACGAGGGATCCGTATGTCCGTTTTTCATCCTTCCGTTTTCGGATAAAAAACGGACATACATGTATCCCTATGGAGCGTCGGATGTCAGCGGTGACATGTCCGCTGACATCCGACCCGCTCCGATCCGAAAAGTGTAACGGAGGAAAAACCTATTTTTCCATCCGTTTTCGGATCGGATCGGGTGACGACGGACACAACGGTCCGTCATCATCCGATCCCCCATAGGGGAGAGTGGCGCTCTGACAGGTCCGTAGCTGCACAGTGTGCAGCGATGGACCTGTCATCTTTCTGCTCAGCGGGGATCGGCGGAGCGATCCCCGCTGAGCAAGCGGGTGTTCACGGGGCGGATCATCACTGATCCGCCCCGTGTGAAAGAGCCCTAATACTACTGTTGTAGTAATGTGCTCAATATTTTAATAGTTTGCATATTTGGCTGCCTTTGCACTTTTGTGAAAAGCAGCAAGGTAGCTAAATGGTTAGATCTCTTACGTTGCAACTTTGGGTCTTGGATTCAAATCCCTTTAGAGACACAATCTATATGGGGATTGTATGTTTGCCTTATCAATGTGGGTGTGCTTTGACATTATTATTCAACACTAGATTGTAAGCTCCTTCAGGAGATAGTGACTGATATAGATGGATCTATGTACTCTGTAAAGTGTATATAAGGCTTCATGCACTCTAACGGTTTTCATAAATTCAAAAAACGCTGGATGATGATGATAATAAAAGTATTTCTGTGCCAACTTCTAGTAGCATTTTAGTAGCTTTAAGGCCTCACGCACACTGGACGTTAAAATAACGTTATAAAAACGCCAGTAGCTTTGCAGTGAGTTTTTCAACTTTTTCCAACATTTTTGCAATAGCGGTTTTTAGCGTTTATTAGCGGTTTTTAGCGTTTTTCTGCGTTAGCGTTTTAGCGGGGTTTTTTTTAAGAAAAATACATTTTTATTTTTATTCAATGGATCAAAAACATTAAAAACCACTGGTGAGTGACATTTATCAGCGTTAGAGCATTTTTACAGCTGAAAAACGTCTCTCAGAACCCACTAGTTTGGGGTTCTTTTTACTGTTCAAAAAAGCCACTGCCCAAAACTGCTGATAACAGCCTATATGTGCATGGACACATAGGATAACATGATAGAGAGTTTAATGACTGTAGAAAAAATGTCTACAGCCAAAAACAGCTGCTATAAAAACATCAAAAAACATCCAGTGTGCATAAGGCCTTAGAAGCATTTAGGAGCATTACCATTTTTTTTACAAGTTTACAAATTTTTACAGTACCTGAAGAAAAAACATTCCAAAAACTCTACCAAAACAATTTTTTTTCTGCTCCTAGACGGTAAAGCTCACAAAATGATAATAGATTAAAATAGTGTGCATGGACACATATGATAACACCAGGGCTTTTTTTTCTCGGAGAATAGGTGCAGGAACTCCCCCCGGTCTGAGTCACCCCTTGTCTCTGCCCCCTACCCACCGTCCCTTGATTCCACCCCCTACCCACCTACCAGTACTGCCCCTTTTAGAGAATACAGAACCAAGTACCATTTTGTGGTGCTAAATCATTTGTATGGAACATGTTAATGATAAAAAGAAAAGCAGTAAAATAGACCCCCTGCGGCCAGCAACAATAGAATCCCAGCAATAGATCCCCACACAACAATAGACTCCCCCAGCAATGGGCTCCACCCCAACAACAATAGATTCTCTGCAGCAACAGTGAACTACCCACAACAAAATATCACACCCAGTAACAAAATATCTACCCAAGCAACATTATACCCCCCCAGCAACAACAACAGATCTCCCAGCAGACAGCATCAATAGATCCTCCAGCAGCCAGTAAAAATAGACCTCTCCCTCAACAGTAGATCCCTTCCAGCAACATAAGACCCCCCCAGCAACAATAGATTCCCCATCAGCAACAATAGACCCTCACACAAAATCAGATCCCCACTAGTGACAATAGATCCCCCAGCAGCCAATATCAATAGACCCTTCAGCACACCCCACACCCCATGCTATTACATACACTTAGGGCTGGAGGTGCCGGAACTGCGTTCCCCCGCATTCCCGCTGAAAAAAAGCCCTGGATAACACTATTATTTTCTAGGAGCAGAAAAAAAATGCTAATAACAGCTTCTAGGAGCTTAAGGCCTCATGCACACTGGATGTTAAAATAAAATTATAAAAACGTCAGTAGCTTTGCAGTGAGTTTTTCAACTTTTTTCAACGTTTCTGCAAAAGCGGTTTTTAGCGTTTATTAACGGTTTTTAGCGTTTTTCCACATCAGCGCACTAGCGTTTTTTTTTTTTTTTTTTTGAAGAACAAAAAAAATGTTTTTCTTTTTTTCAATGGATCAAAAACGTGAAAAAACGCTGGTGAGCGACATTTTTGTGCGTTTATCAATGTTTATCAGCGTTAGAGCGTTTTTACAGCTGAAAACCGTCTCTCAGAACCCACTAGTTTTGGGGTTTTTTTACTGCTCAAAAAACGCCACTCCCCCAAACTGCTGATAACAGCCTATGTGTACATGGATACATAGGATAACATGATGGAGAGTTTAATGACTGTAGGAAAAAACGTCTACAGCCAAAAACAGCTGCTGTAAAAATGTCAAAAAACGTCCAGTGTGCATGAGGCCTAAAAAATGCTAGTGTGCATGGAGCCTAAAAGATAAAATATAATGTAAAAACTGGAAGAGATTGTTGGTGTTGTCAAGAGCAACCCTTTTCAAGCAGGCATAAAACAATAAGATGAATCACTTATTTTATTACCGTGGAGTTTTTTCCCCACTTATTATAGTGCACCAACATAAAGACTCATCATATATATTTTTTTATTTTTTAGTAGATATCTATTGAATAGCAAAGAATACATAGAAACACAAACATGCATACTCTGTTTCTGCAGCTGTCCCC
Organism: Aquarana catesbeiana; assembly: GCF_042186555.1. Lineage (NCBI taxonomy): Eukaryota > Metazoa > Chordata > Amphibia > Anura > Ranidae > Aquarana > Aquarana catesbeiana. The sequence goes on from NC_133324.1 coordinate 615,187,373, forward strand.
TGCCGGTTCTACATCAAGAACTGAGCAATCAAAGACCGCTGGTTGCTCAGTTCTTGGGTTCACTGTCAGTCACCACTCTGTGCTCTGCCCCTCACTGGAATACTGAACTCTGGAGGGAGTGGAAGCGTCTGGTTGAGGCTGTCAGCGATGAGCTGACAGGGTGAGCCAGTAGCTGGTCAGGCATCTGGGCTTTAGTCCGCTGTCAGCTGAGTCTGGGTTAAAGAAATGCAGAACTAAGTGGGTGTAAATGTGGTTTAAATAAGCATGGCCAAAGTTATTTTGGCCTTACTTCTCCTGTGGGTCACAGGAGTGCAGAACTAAGTGCCAGCCCTTAGTGTGGAACCTGCAATCATTTTCTTTTTAAAGGCTTTATTGCTTTATTTTTACCCTGTGATCCTGCCAGAAACACATTTCCTGTCATTGGATGACAATGCTATAGGCTGAATTGGATAGACCCGCGTCTTTATTAAACCTTACCAACTATGTAGATATTTACCTGTATACATATAAATGGTAATTCACTGAACTGTATCTATGGAGGAGCAGCGTTGTCACCATAATCAGCCACTCAAACAGCAGTTCATTTACTCCAGCTCCAATAAACAGTCTGTGGTTGTCCTTTTTGGATTTATTGCTGGTAAAACGTTTAACTGGAGAGGGTTGGGGCATGGGATACTACAAATGAATAGTACTTAGCAATTAGAGGACAGACTTCTCCTTAAAGCGTTTGTCACCCCAATGTTTCATATCCCGGATATGTGCCTGCTGTACCATTTACTTGTATGACAAAGTATCCTGTTCGCTTTGTATTGCTTCCTTTGTGTGAAATCCCTGGTGATCCTGCCAGTCCCTCTGCTTTTCCATTAAAAACTGACCACACTAAGCAGGAGAATACACTGTGGTCAGTTCTCTAGCTATGCTGGGAACTCAGCCTACTCTCCTCCCCCAGCTCTGAGAACAGAGATTATGTGATCACGTATAAAAAAGGTAAAAAAGGGATTCATCATTTATTTTTGATATCTATGCATAAATGCAAAAGCCTTTCATTTCTATTTTAAATTCCATGGGTTGTTTACAAGGTGAGGGTTTACAATCACTTTAAGCTTAAGACTTCTCCTAATGCCTCACAGTTGGGGACCATGAGGCAAGTCTCTCTTGCATCTAGTTACTACTGCACAGCTATTGGTACCCAGTGCAATCTCAGGAACACTGCACAGTACAGGAGGACACTCTTCTCTAAGCTTACAGTCCAAGACACTGCTGAGGACAGGCGAAAGGCCAGTATAAGAGACCCTATGAGAGTCGTCTTAGTCCAAGCTACTTCTGGCGCTTATATCCCAAAAATACACAGTCACCAGAAATAAATTTAGTGTCATTGTTCACAAGTTCCCTGGAATGGCTGCCACCTTCCAGCTTCCAATGGACACAATACAGTGAGTGAGACAGTCCTTCTCTACACCAGATTCCTTTGGTGAAGTCCTGAAGTCAGTTCCAGATCACTTTCAAGTTCCAATTCTGCCATTGCTGAGATATCACAGAACAGCAACAGAGTTCACAGGCTGCCTCAGGGGCAATAATCCCCAAGAGGCTGGGAACTCTCCTCCTTAGGGAAAGACACTCTCTCCAGAGCTTCAGACTATTTATCAGCTTCCCAGCCACCTTCTGGGCACACCTTCCCAAGGATTGCCTAGGCCATAATCAATATTCAGTCTGGTTATTTGAATTCTCCCTTCCTAAGCTTTAGGAACGTCTTCTAGAAGTAGGAGAAGCAATCAAACTCCTACCCTGTGAAACCCTGAACAGACCAACCAAACCAAACAATCACTACTCCCTTGATTACAGAAGGAGCCAAAAACAAAATGTACCTAGCAGCTTATGCTAGAAAGGTGCTACACTTATTTGAGATTTCAGTGCGTAACAAAGGAAGTTACAAGATTACTGTATTTCTATAAGAATCAACAACTGTTTTCTGTACTTGCTGAAAATGGTTTGGCCGAAAAGACTATAACAAAGGTCTGAAATGTGTTCATGATTAAAGAGATTTACAACCATTGTTTTTTATTGTTGTCCTGGCATTTACAAGGTCTGTAAACATCCAGTATAGAAGAGAGGTGTTCAAAGAATATACACTTATTGACCATTCTCAAAGATATGCTAATTGAATGGGTTAGATATTCCACTCCAATTACCACTATTGTTTCTGAGAAAAGCAGCATTGGCAGTACCTACTATGGCTACTCTGTACCCTTTCCTGCCATACAGGAATAAACATGAACACTCAGCTTAGCCACACATTCATGTTTCATGATGCTGTGAGACAAAGTACAGCAGCTTACTGTACATTAAATTAAAAGAAACCTGTACTGGAGAAGCGTGGAGGCTACTGTTGTTGACTTTTTCTTCTGAAAATACTTCAATAGCTTCAGTACTTGCTAGGTCACGATTAAAAAAAAAAAAAAAAAACCTCTGCAGATCAGCTATTCTTATTGATTTACATGCTTGTATTAGGACAGTGAATAAGAAAGTATCACAGCCAGAGACAGCCAGGCAAACCCACATTATCAATAAGGGTTCTGCAACAGGTTCCCCTGAAAATGCCTCCAATTTGTTTTTCTCTCCAGAAGAAGGACATCATCGTACTTATGGGGTAAAGAGTCAGCATCTACTTCCTGGACTTTCTGTGCACTTGGCCAATAGGATTCCAAGCTGCCATCCGACGTATCCTAGCGACATCTAGTGCCAATGAGAAGAGGTGCCAGTCTCCTAAAGACGGCCATGCTGGATTCCCATTGGTGCAAGGAGATATGAGGGAATGGCTTTATGGATTTGTTGGCAAACTGCCCGGTAAGCTCTGATGAGGACAAAGTGGCCTTGGAAAAGTGATAGTCATACCATATACTTCTGGCTGCAGGTGTTTAGATACTGTATATGTGAAGATTTTATGATCCTGGCCTGATTGTGTCTGTTTTATTTTGACTGAATTTTACACGTATATATTCATTCTTGTGGGAACCTTTGTCTATTCTTTTGTTCTTTATTTGTAATAGACTTTTTGTCTGTAGTGTAAGCTGCCTATCCTCCGAGACGTTTAAACACTAAATGGTCTAGTGTGGTCGCACTTTGCTAACATCATGGAAATTGGTTTTGGACAGCTTTTTATTGATTAAAGTTTTTTCGTTTGGAAAATGATACTGTTGCTGTATAAAGAGACAGAAATGTATTCATGCAGACTCGTAAAGTTACTGAAAGGTCTACATTTATGAATATGAAAAAGGGTGCATTCAATTTATGTGACTTTTACTAGAATTGGATCAATAACATACTTCCTTATATTGTATAGCGTAAACAAGTCCTCATACATGATAAATGATTCACGTTCACCTGCTGAAATTGGGATAGAGACACCTACAGTTCAGTAGTATACATCTTTCAACCAAATTTTGGAATTTCCATTATCCTAGTACATGAAATATCTGTTTACATTTAGTGTCATTTTCCACTTCATTAGCATGTTTCTAGAAAACTTGACGCTTTGTTCAAGACATTGAAATATGGCTCCTGCCATATTTTACTATGGGCTTACTGCACTATGATGGCCTTAGGAAACCACATTGCCTTAATTCAGCGATGACAACATTTATTGATTTTACACATTCCCTATATATCCTTCAGATGTTGGACAATGGTAGGCAGCTATGGTTCGGATACAAACCTGTATTTGTACAGTGTATCAGCTGGTATTGTAAATGTGAAACTTTGCAGGTAATATTTTAATAGCAAACCGTTTTAACCGACCTAGTCATGTGCTTCGAAACAAAAGGACGCAATCACTTTTAAGTTGTTGTAGATAAAAAAGGCAGCAGGTATCAAACATGGACATTTTTTTGTGCAGGTCAAGCGTTACGTGGCTTTATGAATGCGCAGTCATGTGTTAGAGGCAATATCTAGAGGACAGTAATAACAATGTTAATATGGGTCATATGACTGGGAATTGCCAACGGGAAAATAGAAGTAAATAGCCATAGAGAGTTTTAATGTTTTTTTCCCACATTATAGTATAAAAAAATAATATGTATATTTTAGGCTGCTAATCAATGATATTTTTTTAATTAAATTAAAATGCAGGTAACAGTCTTAAGGCCGCAACATTTGTTTTTTACAGTCATAATGCAAATGAATACACATGGCGACAAAGAAAAATAATGCATGGAAGAAAGAACGTGTTCCAGTAAATAGGCAAATTAACAATTAAACTTATAGGTTACTAGCCCTGCATAAATGCCAAGGAGCAATTAGCAGTGAGAAAACTGGCTAATCAATGACTTTTAAAGTAGATTCAAAATTTAAGGGAAATATATATTAAGCAATAAATGTAACATTCCACAAAAAAAATGCTTTTGGATAATTTCCTGTACAGTATATAATAAACAATTAGTCATTTAAAAAAAAAAAAAAAAAAAACTTGTTTCCACTTTTTTTTGTGTTTCAGTGAAGCTGATCCCCTGTGGTCCCCTTGCAGCTACCTCTGATCTACATGCGTACACTTCAGGAATGACTGTTTAGAAATTTTGCATGGCAATTTTCCTGATGGTGACAACACTGGTCTATGTCTGTTTAATGTGTAACAGCCACCTGTGGTTTTCCATTAAAGGTCTGGGTGTTAGGATAGCAATGCAAGAACACAATTGGGAGGCACAGACAGACTGCTGTCAACCTATAATAGGAAGTGCCTGAAAAATGAACCTTATGGCAGGATCACTGGGTAATATTTTAATAATAGCTGCAGATTACAGTGTTTTGAAAATTACTTTTGGAATTTCATGAACACATTAAACATTATATGATATTTCTTTGATTGGATCTTGGGTTTCTAACACTACGGTTTACAGTATTATTTCCCTTTTTACCGTAAAATTTGTGGAGTCCAAGTATTGTGAGGGTCTCATTCTTAAAGGGTAACTCCAATTTCATGGGAGAAAAAATAGCAAATAAAGAAAAAATAATATAGCGCATGTAGTTGCGACACTAATCATATTGTAATTAAAAATTACCTTTCCTTTTCAATCTGCAGCTCTGTAATTTTCTGAGAATGCAATGCAATATGGCTACCTGGAGCTCTTCTGTACACAGAATGTGTACTCACCACCCCCCAGAAACATAATTTCCTGCTTGCGTGAAAGGCTCACTAATTTTCCCAGAAGTCTGCACTACGATACAAGTCCAATTTCAGGCATCCCCTGCAACACAAATGTCATTTTTGGAGAGATACTTTCAATAGGAACACGTCTAAAGGGATGCAGGCCCAGCAGATTTTCTCATTAGTGTTCTGCAGCTGCCACAGCTGACAGTTAATTATGAAAACATTACCATTAGACCCACTCAGAACAGAGGCACAGACAAACACACATGGATTTCTTCAGAATGACAAAAAACTAGGAATCTGCAGCAAAGTTTGTTATAATCCCTGCAATGTAAATAGATGACCCAGAGGGAAATGTTTGTTTCTCAACAAAAGTGGAGTTACGCTTTAAGTCAAGTCACCAGAATAAAGGCATGGTTCACTAAATAAACTCACAGTCCTTCTATTAAAAAACGTATCTGTTAAGAAAACTTTGTAAAGGGTACCATCATCAGACATTCTATAATCATATCATATGTTCTTACTGTCCTGCCTCCCATTTCAAAAAGATACAGACTAAGAGAAGGTATACTTACAGAGGCTCAAGTCTGTAACTAAATACACAGTCACTTTACTATTGAGATTTAGTTGTCCTACTGTTTTGAATGTAAAGTTCAGCTTTGGGCACCAGTTCACAAAAAAGATGTTTTGGAACTGGAAAGGGCAATGCATTATTAGCAACATGGAGGACCTCAACTGGTAGGAAAGATTAACTAAGCTCTATGTTAAGAGGAGATATGATCACCTTGTCAAAGATATATTTGGTCCATATAATAAACTCAGTCGGGGGACCCGAAGACTGGTGATGACAGCGCTGGATCCCTGGTCTGGTAAGTGTCCATATATTAAAAGTCAGCAGTTACAGTATTTGTAGCTGCTGACTTCTATTTATTTTTTGTAGAACTGGCTGGAGCTCCTCTAAGTATGACAATTTAATTGTCAGAGACTTCTACAAAAAAAGGTGTTGAGATAGACATCGGGCATGGCTTTCTTTTCTATCAACAGGGAAAAAGGGTAGTAAGCTTAGTTGCCCCTTCTGCCTATTGATTATTTCCGCATTTTAAAGTAAAAAAATTCTTGATTGCAAAAAATCTCAATGTCATAAATGCTTTTCCTTACTTGTTAGCGGTAGCATACACTGAGCCGCACATGTGCAGCTCAAAGTACATTTACGGCACTACTCTGTGCCATGGTGATATGCCTCTGTGTACATGCGCAGGAGTGACATCATGTCTGTGAGACCATTAAAGCTGCCGAACAGAGTGAACCTGGAACGAAGACCAGGAGTAGATTGAAGCGCCCCAGACCAGCTGCAGTGCTGCCAGCAAAGCACTGGAGGGCTTCGCTCTTACAATAAACTCCTTAAGCCAGCCATAGTTGAAGCGATTTTCTTTCCTGCAATTAGCGTTGATGGGGGAATGCCTCCTGTGCAGCTATTGTGTTATTATTATTATTATTACTATACAGGATTTATATAGCGCCAACAATTTACGCAGCACTTTACAATATAAAAGGGAGACAATACAGTTATAATGCAATAAGATACAGGAGGATTAAGAGGGCCTTGCTCAGAAGAGCTTACAATCTAATAGGGTGGGGTAGGTGGTACAAAAGGTTGTAACTGTGGGGAATGAGCTGATGGAAGAGGTAAAAGATTAGTTAGAGACGTTATAGGCTTTCCTGAAGAGATGAGTTTTCAGGGATCGCCTGAAGGTAGCAAGAGTAGGGGATAGCCGGACAGGTGGAGGTAGCGAGTTCCAGAGGATGGGAGAGGCTCTGGAGAAATCCTGGAGACGAGCATGAGAGGAGGAGACGAGAGAGCTTGAGAGTAGGAGGTATTGAGAAGAGGGGAGAGGACGATTTGGGTGATATTTGCAGACAAGATTGGTGATGTAGCTTGGGGCAGAGTTTTTGAATGGCTTTGTATGTTGTGGTTAGTATTTTGAATTTAATTTGCTGGGTGATCGGGAGCCAGTGTAGAGATTGGAGGAGAGGGTTGGCAGACACTGAGCGGTTGGTAAGGTGGATAAGTCTGACAGCAGCATTCATGATAGACTAAAGAGGGGATAGCCTATGGAGAGGGGTGTTCTCCCGGAGGGGTGCCATCCCCGCCAGGAGAACACACAGTGATGATTGCAAAGTGTCTATAGCTGCTGGCAATATTCGCATGGAAAATAAAACAGACTGGTTGTACTCAATTTGATGGATCAGTCAACTTGGGCAAATTCAGCCTGCCCATACATTGCTGAACCAGCTGAGATTCAAACCGTCTATGGCCGGTGTTCTGGCAATTTCTCCAACCAATCAGAAACTCCAACCACGTCACTTCCGGTTTATTTAAAACCTTAGTAATTGGAGATTTTTACAAATTGGTGGTTAGACACAACACCGACAACCGAATAGTCCGGTACAGGAAGATTGAGCTGTTTTGACAGCATAGTGGCTAAGGAGGACAAAGCTGTCCCCGCCTCGGAGGCGGCCATTTTGTTGGCTAGTATCGAAGCGGAGTAAGAATCTCTGCTCATAATATCCTGCACCGGACTCTATTCGGTTGCCGGTGTTGTGTCCAACCACTAATTCGTCAAAAACTCCCAATTACTTCTGGTTTAAAGAAATTAATGGGGCTGGAGTTTCTGAAGGGTTGGGGAATTTGAAAGAACACCGGCTTTAGTAATATCTAAAGTTTATACATGAATACACTTGACGAAAACTGGGAAATTGTTTGCCTGGCTATTACAATGTACACGACCAGACAGATACACAGTATATATACGGTACATACATACATACATACATACATAGACAGATATAGATAATTTCCCAGAAAGTAAATATTTGTCTGGAAAACTAAACCAATTTATTCATATTTCCCATCATGTTAACAAACATACAATTCTTATCTCGCTCAAGATAACAGTTGGACTCTTGTAATTTAATAATGTCAATTGCTAGCAAAGTGAAATACAAAGAAACTGTGGGGCAGGAACTATCCATTAAACTTCAGCTAAACCCAGGTTAAAAGCCTACAGAAAAAAACAATCTATGTAAAACTAATAAAAAATAAAATGTGTACAGGGGAGTAAAGCCTCAGATGTAAAGGACTTCAGTATAACCTTAGCACATTATTATTCACAGAATTCTAGCAACATAAAGCAATTGTCCATAGCTCACTCTGCTGAAGGCAAAGGGAACAGTGTTATGGTTCAATGTACTCTAATGAGATACATAAATCAGTATACTGAGGAAGTTAGGCTGCTTGATTCACAAAACTGATTGTAATTCACTGCTGCTCTAACACTGTTTCTATTACACTGCTACATGCACTCATTTCAGGCTAGGTTGGCAATGCCAGAAATAAACATTTCAATTATTGCTTAATCCGGATATTTTTTTTTTTTCGTTCCCTCAAGTTCTTATAAGTAACTTTTACTAGAGAGCCATATTTGGTAATTTCTCTGGCAGCCAAGTCCATCACACTGGAGAACAGGAAATAATATTTCAAAGAACAGTGATCTATGTATCTTTCAAACATTTTTTGTATTGTTAAGTTAGGTAACCGGAGTCTGGGCTTTATAAAATACAACTATAAATATTTGCAGCAGGACCAAATTTATGGAAAAATGACAAACGGTTTTAATGTGCTAGCGAACTGAGGCCTGCTCTGTTACATAGTTACAGTTAGTCTGGTTGAAAAAAAAAAAGGCAAAAGTCCATCCAGTTCAGCCAATGAACTGGAATATAACAATCATACAATCCTATACCCACAATTGATCCTCAGAAAAGCATGATCCAATTTGTTCCAGCGGAGGAAAAAAATCCTTCTTGATTTTTAAAGCAATCTACTGAGCTGGCCAGAACCAGCCCTTGAGGGAGTCTATGCCACTGTTTTACAGCTCTTACTGTGAAGAAGCCTTTCCGTATTTGGAGATTAAATCGCTTTTCCTCCAGACGTAAAGAGTGCCCCCTTGTCCTCTGTGATGACCTTAAAGTGAATACCTCAACACCAAGTTCACTATATGGACCATTTACTGTATGTATTTATACATGTTGATCATATCCCCCCTTAATTTCCCCTTCTCAAGAGAGAATAAATTCAGTTCCTCTAATCGTTCCTCATAGCTGAGCTCCTCCATGCCTCTTGGCCTCCATTATTTTTTAACCTTTTTTTTTTTTTTTAAGTGGTTGTAATACTCTAAAATGAAAAATGAACAAAGCATAGCCCTCTATGGTGCACACTAGCCTCAATCCAAAGTATCTAGTGTGGTTCTTACTCTTTTTTTCTGCTTCTCTCTTATCTCTCTTGCTCTCTCTCCTCTCTGCTATCTGCACGGGTCACTTGCGACAAGTTATGCCAGGACCACAGGATCCCAGAAGATGGTCCCATCCCTCCAGCACACAAAAGGTGATTGACGGCCTGAACTGCGCTCTATGGGACTTTGTGTGTGTGTGTGTGTGTGTGTGTGTGGGGGGTCCTTTCTCTCCACTCAGGTCTCAGATTACACTCAGCTTCCTGTTCTGTGGTATGTGATGCCTGGTCCCCATCCCTTGCCTGCTAGAGCTGGGAAATGCTTTGAAAATTGTGTGCTTTAGGAGGCTGTAGAGGAGAGAGGGCTGCAGTTAACAAGTACAACTTATGTATGTTTTATCTCTGTGTTTCACCTAAGGCTGGTCACTTTACTGGATATATGTAAGGGTTTTACAACCACTTTAACTCTTCAGGGGAAATTAGAAAATGAAAGCCTAAATCTAGGTTTCTTGTGACTTTGTAATTTGTTTGGACCAAGTTGGTCCAAATGGACTATTAAAAGTCACATGAAACCTGAAGTTAGGTTTTAAAATAGTTTCTAAGGCTAGGTCCACACCTGTGCGGGTGATTGCCACTGCAGAACCACACCCGTTCCCACAGTGCGAAACACCTTCACAGAAAAACGCACTGCTGCTCAAGAGATGCGTGTGGATAACATTAATCCTAATGGCACCCCCATGCACTGGAAATCGCAAAGCGGCTCCTGCACTGGGAACCATACTTGCAGTATCCATGTGGGCAGGAATGTTAAAAAATGGAGGAGGAACCTTTTCCCTGTGTTAGCAGGAGGCACAGCAGAACATTGAAATTAATGGGCTGCTGTGCCCACGCAAAACACAGCTCGCAGATCTGCGAACCTAGCCTTAGAGAGACTACACGTGTTTATTTTTCAGCAGAAATATAAACTGAATAGCCAGAAAGACATTAGTTGTAAAGTCTGCATACACTGCAAGTAGGGTCACCTCGAGGGAATATAAGTCAAGTGCTCAGAAGTTGAATTAGGGACAGGCTGCATAGCTTCACTATGAATAAATGGCTATAAAATGTACCACTACCTATCAGACGTCTGTATTCATAGTGATGTCCTGTCCTATTATGACATCTGAGACAGCATTAAATGCAGAGAGACCTTCTTCCTAAATGGTATTGTCTGCCTGTACTGCTTTTTTCCAAAAGAGCATACTCTTTGCCTAGGTTGGCGGGGCTGCAAAGGGTGACACACAATCAACCACACATCATATAACTGTGAGTTAGACATTGCTCTGTATAATATAAATTCCAGACTGTAATCCTGCTTTCCAGAAAAATCCAATTGGTCCTCCTTATCACTGCTAAGCCTCTTTATTTCTGCTAGTGTGCTAACAGTTTACCCAACCTGGGTTATTACATCTAGAACTAAACTGCTAGCAGATCAAATTGACAGTTTTCCCTACACCTCTAGTCAGTTCTGCATGTACTGTTGCAGACTTAGCAAACCACTTTTTCAGACTCTCGCCCCCAGCCTCTTCAAATCTTTTGTGTGTTTGATCTTGAGTGTAATACTAAGGCTAGCCACTGGACTGCGGTTATCCTTGCAGGGTCAAGTGGAGCCCCACCAAAACCACTTATCCGTGTTCCTAACGTGGACAACAGCCAAATGTCCCTGCGCTGTGTGCACCATCACAGACATCAACAAAGCCTAGGATGGCAAGTCACTCCCCTGCTCCTTCCTTCTTCAAGTAAATAGATTGACAGAAGCTCGAGACTACATTGACCCCGGCGACCTATTCCATGTTACAATTTAGACATCATGCCAAAGATGACTTCTAAAGTGAACTTCATGCTCATTCAAAATACACTAAACTTTTCCTGTAATACTACTTTTGCATTCCAATCTACAGCCAGCTGGAACCTTTTACAACTGCCCAAACAACTCACAACCATGGTATTAGTTTGTAGGCATGCATAGGATTTGAGGTTACACACAACCTTTTGCATGGAGTACTGTATCAGCAGCATTGTCTTTTGCTTGGTGCACTGGAGGTTCTACTTATGGTAAATCATTTATACATGTATATGGATGTTCATCTCTTTATATTAAAGTAGTGTTAAACCATCATTGCTTTTTTCGCTAACACATTCTTACCCCAGGACTTGCAGTTTACAACTTTAAATGCTTCTCTCAGTGCTGCTTCCCTGAACACAAGAAAGCCGAAACAGTGGACATTGCAGTCTCCAGCCAGTCTATTAACTTGAACAAGGGAGAGAGTGCCTTACCATCCTTGGCTTTAGATGTTTCTATTGATGCACACATTGCAGAGAGACACACTTCTAGTCCCTGCATGCAAGGGTGGCTTCATAGGATGCTTCACGAGAAAGGAGCCACCCTCAAACAGGAAACTTGGGCCAGTTGTCGTGGCACCAACATAAATTGGAACATAAGAAAAGATTAAAATCTAAGGAAGCTGCATAGTCACTAAGTGGTTAGCATTTCTGTCTGTCAGGACTAGGACTATTGGTTCAAATCCCAACCATGACAAGACCTGAATGTAGTTTGCATGTTCTTCCTGTGCTTGTGTTGGCTTCCTCACCCACTCAAAGACATACTCATAGGTTTATTGGAACCTGTCTAACTTGGTCCTAGTATGTGTGAATGTGAAAAAGGCAGGCCTTCAATTTTATTCCCTTCAACCACAGGTTAAAGGGAAGAAAATTGCTTGATTCCCCCATCAACACAGTCAGTGTTGATGGGGGAATCCCTCCTTCCCGCAGAGCTATTGTGTTCTGCCAGCGGGAAGCACGGCGAGCCTTCCCCACCGGGGAGAAAAAACAGAAAGACTGGTTGTAACTTGATTGATGGATTGACTTCAAGACAACTGGCCTGTCCATGGACGGATCAAAATTTGTTCCTGATGAACCGGGCGAATTTAGATCTATCTATGGCTGGCCTTAGGGATCTTAATTTGTAAGCTCCTTGAGGGCAAGTACTGATGTGAATGTACAATATATACATAAAACACTGTGTATATAAATAACAGTAATATATAAAATAATACTCAGTAATGCCGTGTACACACGAGCGGAATGTCCGACAGAAAAAGTCAGACAAAAGCTTTTCATCATCTATTCCGATTGTGTGTATGCCCCATCAGACTTTTTTTTGAAAATTCTGACAGACCTAGAAATGGGTCGTACGTGTTGTACGGACGGTCGGAGTTTGGTGTGATCGTGTGTAGGCAAGACCGCTTGAGCGAAATTCCACCGGAGTTCCGTCGGAGAAACCTTCGGAGTTTATTCCGATGGCAAAACCGGTCGTATGTACAGGGCATTAGTCATTAAATTAGCTGCTTGAAGTGCTTAAGGTTTAAGGGTTTATTATCATTTTAAAGGCAGAATCATGCACTCACTGCTCATTTTGAATCATTTCAGCAGGTGCACAGAGTTCAATATCTACAAAGTGGAAAGTAGATAAGTCTCTGCAATAAAGTTTGCTAAAATCCTTGCAATGCAAATAGATGACCTAAGCAAGCTTCATTTAAAAGAAATGAAGTTTAATTCCAGAGTTCATGTTAGGTACACATACTTAGTGTTTTGCAAGGACTAAAGAGGTACTGGTTGGTTATTTATAGTTGGCAATAGCACTGAATCCATCTGTCATCCTTTAAACAAAATTTTGCTGCCTCTTTTAGAACTTCACAATTATACTTTTCAAAGAACAGGAAAAAACACATTTTCTAACAATTACACAGGTGCCAGATTACATATAGTGCCAAACATTTACTTATAAAATGTGTTTTGCTTAAAGAAAAACAGCTTTCATTTCACAGAATGTATTACAAATCGGAGACAGATGATTTTAAATGAACAGAAATATAGACATGGATAGTGTTTATTCCATGGCTATAATTAATACCATCATTGACCAATATGGTCCAAAAGAAGCTGAAAGAGTTAATATAAAATCCACTTACACAGAGTGCTGCAGAAACCAGAATTCACTGTGTGCATTCTGATGGGAAGCCACCTTTCAAGTGATCCAGCTACAGCAGACAGGTCAAGTATTTCTAAATTAAGCTTGTAGGAGAAATTCGATGGAAAGTTGGCTCTAATTTACGTTCCATGTTCTGCAGTGAAAAGTTAATTATTCTTCAGACATACTGTATGAAGCCTTCTTGTGCTGCCTTCATAGGCTCACTTATATCCAAACGTGTGACAAGGAGAAGTTAGCATTTTTCCAGCAAGGAGAGTACACAGAGACTGCAGACAATGAGCTTGAAATCCCTCATGAGCCAGTGTTTACATGACGAGGCCTGATAGACATACACTACGGCTGAAAGTCACACCCACATGGTGCTGTAGAGCGGCCTCAAAGAATAGACAGCACTTTACACTATGTATTGTTTGGAAAAGCATACTTAAAGTGGTGTTCTGGCCGAAATTATACTTTTTAAGTAAAAATACCCCTATAATACACAAGATTAATGTATTCTAGTAAAGAGAGTCTGTAAACTAAGGTCTGTTTTGTTAGTTTATAGCAGTAGTATGTTATTTTATAAACTTACAGCAGGCCGTGCCCATTTTAAGTGTGGGCATCTGAAGCCAGACTGTATTTCTTCCTGGATCTCATCCTTGCAGATCTCGCACATGCTCAGTGCAGCACAAGCAGTGTAATAGGTTTCAGGTCAGGTTTCCATAGCAACAGCAGTTTCAGAGGAAGTTGCCGCCCCTTCCCAGAAGGCATTGCAAACAGTAAATGATGCGATGGGCCAGGGAGGAGGAAGTGAAACATGAATACAGCAGATATACAGTAGGTGCTGAGAAAAAAAATATATATATATCCAATTCGTTTACAGTGCACAGTTTAGTGAGGGATGCTGAAGAGTTGTAAAAGTGGGTGGAACTCCACTTTAACAGTTTTTTTATAGATCACACAAAGAGTAGCAATCAGACATCAGTGTCTTGAATTGCATTAGTGATATCCCATGCTTGACCTTCTTCACCATTTTACTAGATTACACATCATGTTTGGCCATATAGACCAAAGTGTCTATAACAGGTAAAATGGTCTTGCTGTTCTCGGGTAATAGCGACAAGTCTTCCTTTGACCCTGAAAGGGTAACTCCACTTTTGTGGAAAACAATATAGCAAATAATAAAATTTAAAAAATTAAAAAAAAAAACATAACATACAGGTATTCCTCACTTAACGACCAGGTTCCGTTCCAACGACCAGGTCATTAAACAAATTGGTTTTTAAACAAGGAGTTACAAGAAATCAATATTTTAAGCATTCTTAACTACTGTATTGTGAAAAAAAAGGTCTAAACACAAAACTCCAGCTCAATAACATTGTTTTAATTTGCATAAGTACAGAACACAAATGAAAATTCTGTACTGTACAATACAATGATGTACAGCGCGTCCTTCAGGTGGAGAGAGCTGGCCGTAAGTCTGAGCAGTCGTTAAACAGGTAAGTCGTTAAACGAGGAGTATCTGTATACAAGTGCTCCACAAGCCATTATATAATTTTATGTAATTAAAATTATTTTTCCGTTTAAAATTTGCAGTGGTAATTTTCTGTAATATTCAATGCAATATGACAACCTGAAAGCCTTCTGAACAGTTGGTGTACAGACCTTCCCCAGAAATTAAATTTCCTGCTTGTGTACAGTAATTGGCTCAATGATTTTCCCAGAAGTCTGCACTAAGATACAAGTTCGATTTTCGGCACCCTCTGCAACAAAAATTTCATATTGGTCAGATACTCCCAAAGGGTTAACTACCTCTGAAGGGATGCTGACACTGCAAATTTCCTCATTAGAATGCTGCAACTGCATCAGCTGATTAATAAGGAAAAAGTCACTCATATTCACTTTTTTTTGGTAGGACTCTACAACAATGTGTGTTAAAATCCTTGCAATGCACTTTGTTAACCTAGAGGGGATTGTTCTTTTCTCAACAAAAGTGCAGTTGACTCATTTAAGTGAAAATCCACTTTTTTGAAAGCAATCCTCTCTGGGTCAGTAATATACAATAGATTGAGTTTAGCAAATACCACTGCAGATGCTTATCTGCTTCTGTAGATTCCATGAGAGGGTCTGCTTTATTATAAACACCTGATCAGACTTGATGTTGTAATAAAGAAAAGCTGCAGCCCAAGTATCCCTTTATAAAACTCACACAGGAATTCTGCTAAGTTCTTGATATATTAATAATAATTTAGAAGATTTTGGCAACTTTAGAAAGTACAGTGGCTTGCGAAAGTATTCGGCCCCCTTGAACTTTTCAACCTTTTGCCACATTTCAAGCTTCAAACATAAAGATATAAAATTTTAATTTTTTTGTGAAGAATCACCAACAAGTGGGACACAATTGTGAAGTGGAACGAAATCTTTTGGATTTTTGAAACTTTTTTAACTAATAAAAAAATGAAAAGTGGGGCGTGCAAAATTATTCGGCCCCCTTGCGTTAATACTTTGTAGAGCCACCTTTTGCTGCGATTACAGCTGCAAGTCGCTTGGGGTATGTCTCTATCAGTTTTGCACATCGAGAGACTGAAATTCTTGCCCATTCTTCCTTGCAAAACAGCTCGAGCTCAGTGAGGTTGGATGGAGAGCGTTTGTGAACAGCAGTTTTCAGCTCTTTCCACAGATTCTCGATTGGATTCAGGTCTGGACTTTGACTTGGCCATTCTAACACCTGGATACGTTTATTTGTGAACCATTCCTTTGTAGATTTTGCTGTATGTTTGGGATCATTGTCTTGTTGGAAGATAAATCTTTGTCCCAGTTTCAGGTCTTTTGCAGACTCCAATAGGTTTTCATCCAGAATGGTCCTGTATTTGGCTGCATCCATCTTCCCCTCAATTTTAACCATCTTCCCTGTCCCTGCTGAAGAAAAGCAGGCCCAAACCATGATGCTGCCACCACCATGTTTGACAGTGGGGATGGTGTGTTGAGTGTGATGAGCTGTGTTGCTTTTATGCCAAACATATCGTTTTGCATTGTGGCCAAAAAGTTGGATTTTGGTTTCATCGGACCAGAGCACCTTCTTCCACATGTTTGGTGTGTCTCCCAGGTAGCTTGTGGCAAACTTTAGACAAGACTTTTTATGGATATCTTTGAGAAATGGCTTTCTTCTTGCCACTCTTCCATAAAGGCCAGATTTGTGCAGTGTACGACTGATTGTTGTCCTATGGACAGACTCTCCCACCTCAGCTGTAGTTCTCTGCAGTTCATCCAGAGTGATCATGGGCCTCTTGGCTGCATCTCTGATCAGTCTTCTCCTTGTCTGAGCTGAAAGTTTAGAGGGACAGCCAGGTCTTGGTAGATTTGCAGTGGTCTGATACTCCTTCCATTTCAAAATGATCGCTTGCACAGTGCTCCTTGGGATGTTTAAAGCTTGGGAAATCTTTTTGTATCCAAATCTGGCTTTAAACTTCTCCACAACAGTATTACGGACCTGCCTGGTGTGTTCCTTGGTCTTCATGATGCTCTCTGCGCTTTCAACAGAACCCTGAGACTATCACAGAGCAGGTGCATTTATACAGAGACTTGATTACACACAGGTGGATTCTATTTATCACCATCAGTCATTTAGGACAACATTGGATCATTCAGAGATCCTCGCTGAACTTCTGGAGTGAGTTTGCTGCACTGAAAGTAAAGGGGCCGAATAATTTTGCACGCACCACTTTTCAGTTTTTTAATTGCTAAAAAAGTTTAAAATATCCAATAGATTTCGTTCCACTTCACAATTGTGTCCCACTTGTTGGTGATTCTTCACAAAAAATTAAAATTTTATATCTTTATGTTTGAAGCCTGAAATGTGGCAAAAGGTTGAAAAGTTCAAGGGGGGCGAATACTTTTGCAAGCCACTGTATATGTATCTGCAGATTGAACTGCAATGGCAAATGTAATAAAACAAAACCCTATAAGACATTAACCTCAGGACCTACCCACATTTGAGCACCTTTGTCTTTGGGCGGGTCTTCTTCACCCTTTACTTCCCCTGATGGTGAGCAGATCCTAAAAATGTGCAGATTGCCATTTGAAGACATTACACTGCTTTCTAAGGAGCATTCTTTTGTGAGTCCAGGGTGGGAGGCAGACCCTTGACTTGCTGGGCTCACATAAAATGGGCTGAATAAGCTCAAATGGCAGCTGCTTTGGGCCTCACATCAATGATTGGGCCCGGGGCAGATGCCCCTTTTGCCCCACATTAAAGACGGCCTGTTAGTGGTAAGTGGTTTCTTTCAACCCTATAGATACCACTTTTGCTGGACAGCTTGATCGATTAAAAGAAGTTGAAAAGTAACAGATTAACTGTCCAGATTACCAGTTTAAAAATAAAGGGAAACAAAAAGCCTAAAATGCAGCTACCACATCTAAGAATTGGTAAACTGCAATTTATTTCGTAGTCCGTAGGGTTCAATATTGAATTGGCCCACCCTTTGCAGCTATAACAGCCTCAGCTCTTCTAGGAAGGCTGTCCACAAGGTTTAGGAGTGTGTCTATGGGAATGTTTGACTATTCTTCCAGAGGCGCTTTTGTGAGGTCAGGCACTGATGTTGGACAAGAAGGTCTGGCTTGCAGTCTCCACTTTAATTTATCCCAAAGGTGTTGTATCGGGTTAAGGTCAGGACTCCGTGCAGCCCAGTCAAGTTCGTCCACCCCACACTCGCTCATCCATGTCTCTATGGACCTTGCTTTCTGCACTGGTGCACAGTCATGTCAGAACAGGAGGGGGCCCATCCCCAAACTATTTTCCACAAAGTTAGGAGCATGAAATTGTCCAAAATGTCTTGGTATACTGATGCTTTAAGAGTTCCCTTCACTGGAAATAAGGAGCGAAGCCCAACCCCTGAAAAACAACCCCACACCACAATCCCCCCTCCACCAAATGATTTGGACAAGTGCACAAAGCAAGGTCCATAAAAACATGGATGAGCGAGTTTGAGGGGGAGGAACTTGACTAGCCTGCACAGAGTCCTGACCTCAACCCGATAGAACACCTTTGGGATGAATTAGAGCAGAGACTGCGAGCTAGGCCTTCTTGTCCACATCAGTGCCTGACCTCTGAAATGCGCTTCTGGAAGAATGGTCAAATATTCCCATAGACACACTCCTAAACCTTGTGGACAGCCTTCCCAGAAGAGTTAAAGCTGTTATCGCTACAAAGGGTGGGCCAACTCAATATTGAAGCCTACAGACTAAGACTGGGATGACATTAAAGTTAATGTGCATGTAACGGCAGGTGCCCCAATACTTTTGACAATATAGTGTATATTAGAGATAGATAGATATCTTGATCTTGAATCAGATTATCTGGATTCCAAGTTGCCAAGCTCTAAATATTTCAAAGATCTGATTGGTAGTTTTTAGAAGAAGTTTGGGATTTCACCATTTATTATCTATATCAGGTAATAATTCCATTCCTTCTATCATCCAGTTTGCATGTGCTGGTTTTGATTTCTTTGTAATTTGTTGATGGTTTCTAAGGAACATTTTTACCTTTAGTAGCCGAAGAGTATCTTTACAAAGAGTATCTTTATATGTTCAATAATGTACACAATTTATTTTAACTATATATATTGTAATCTGGGGGACAGGTAGCAGGTACAAAGCTCCCTGGGATGAGCAGTCTTCCAGGCACAGATACCAAATCCAGTGAGGTAGTGACAAACAGTGCGGTGTTTATTTGTGATGTATACAAGCCTATATACAGGTGCTGTACAGGGTTCCAGAAAAACAAATAGGAACAAAAATAGCCAAACAAAAACCTAACTATACAATATTTACAGGTCCTAACTACCAGGCCGAGCAAGCCTACAGCTTGTCAGCTTCCACATACACAGCTTAAGTGCCGATTCACATTACAGTGACTTGAGATCCGACTCGTCAGACCTCAAGCCTCCTCAAGTCAAGTCGCTGGACATAAGAAATTCCATTGAAGTGAATGAGAGCTGTCTTAATGTACACTACTGAAGTCGCTCCGACTTCAGAAAAGGTTCCTGTACTACTTCAAGGCGACTTGTACCCATAGATTTCAATGGAAGTTGCCTCCAAGTCGGATCCTTATCTTAATAGATGTGACTTGAATCCAACATTACAGGAAAATTACCCGCGTATTCCCGGAAGTTGCTTCGAAGTTGCCTCGAAGTTGCTTCAAAGTTGCCTCAAAGTTGCCTCAAAGTTGCCTGGCAAAGTCTTGCTGAATTTCAGGTCGCTGTAGTGTGAACCGACACCAATAGCTTTCACCAAAATTTTGCACTCCTAGACAGAAGTTGTCTGAGGTTCCTAGGCCAAGAGCACTGGCTGTCTGTCTCAAGTGAGTTTAAATTGGCCTGGGACCAAGACCCGAACTGGACCATGGATCAGAGATCCCTGAATGTATATGAGAGGAGCCTGGGAGACGTATAAAACCTGAATAGGACTTTTTCCGGCTCTCTCTGGGACGCTCTGCTACAATTTATATATATATATATATATATATATATATATATAAAATTGTTATTTTTTGTACATACATGTTTTGTGGCAGGCACTACATTAGAAATTACCGTATTTATCGGCGTATAACACGCACTTTTTTCCCCTTAAAATCAGGGGAAAATCGCGGGTGCGTGTTATACGCCGATCCCCTGCGATCCTGACCTGTCAGGTCTAAAAAATCGCCGACCGCAATTTGAAAATGGCGCCGCCGGCACCGAAATACACAGTGACGGTCCTCGGCTCTTCTCGGCCACTTTCGGCTTCACTCAAGCGCCGCCCGAACCTAGCCGAGTGTACTCGGCTAGGTTCGGATAGCTCCGCTCACCGTCACGCCCATCCTGAGTGGAGCCGAAAGTGAACGAGAGCCTCCGAGAAGAGCCGAGGACCGGCTCTGTGTATTTCGGCACCGGCGGCGCCATTTTCAAATCGCGGTCGGCAATTTTGAAGCTCAGCGAGCTGCAAGGCTGCACTGGGGCAAGGCTGGACTGGGGCAAGGCTGCACTGGGGCAAGGCTGCAATGGACACTGGGGAAGGCTGCACTGACAAGGCTGCACTGACAAGGCTGCACTGACATGGCTGCACTGACATGGCTGCACTGGCAAGGCTGCACTGGGGCAAGGCTGCACTGAGAAGGCTGCAATGATGGGCATTTAAATGTAAGTTTTTTTCCCTTCAACTTCCCTCCTAAAAGTTTTTTTTTCCTTAAAATTCGCTCCTAAATTGGGGTGCGTGTTATACGCCGATGCGTGTTATACGCCGATAAATACGGTATCTCATTGCTGAGCCTCGACTGTCAATGTGTATTGTTTGCAACGATCAGTTAGAATCTAGGCCAATATTTAGAATACTATGCAGGAGAATTACTAAAATTGCAGAGTGCAAAATCTGGTGCAGCTCTGCATAGAAACCAATTAGCTTTCAGTTTTCTTGGTCAAACCTTAATTGTGCAAGCTAAAGTTAGAAGCTGATTGGTTACCATGCACAGCTACACCAGATTTTGCACTCTCCAGTTTTAATAAATAAACCCCTATGACTGTTACAGACAGAGAGAGGGAAAGAGAGAATGGTTGTAATAAACTGCATGGTGGCTTGCTAAAGGTCTAGTAGGACAAAGTATCTCAGATGACAGATGGTCCTTAGAGATGGGTGATTCATATAGCATTTTTAGAAACAAACATTTAAAAGCTTAGATGGTAAGCAATTTTTCATAACCAACTACTTAACCCAGTACTGTTTTTTTTTTAACATGCAAAGCTGTCACACGATCAAAAAGGTAATTTAAAAAAATAAACAATAATAGATTTTTTTGGATACCAAAATAGCAGCTGCATTATTTTTTGATGCACATTTAACTAGATTTAATTAAATTGTGGCATATGTATCACTGGTATCAACTTTTTTTTTTTTTTTTATTTTAATTAAATTTCCCTTTAAATAGGACATTCAAGTATTCAAAGCATATGATTTGGATAAAACCCAAGAGTGGGTTTTACACTGCTCAAACTTTATTTCAAATACTCTTGTTCTTTGTATGGTATTTATATACCCACTAATCCACCACTCCATCTGTAGAGAAATAGAAAAACAAGTTGGTCTATTGTTCAGTTGAGGTCAAGTAGGTCCGAGGAAAGAAACTAAGAAAAATGAAAGTTTGGTTTGTTACTTGCACTAAAAATAAACCGGAATTGTTAATGATCTATTGTTATAATCAATGATCCTTATATACATTTCAGAAGTGAATTCAGGACTGCTGAATAAAGTATACCACATCTGGCAATCTTGACACCCATTCAAATATAACAAATGGTGGTATATGACCCAAAGTATGATTTAACAGAACTCAAAAACATCTTACAAAATAATGTTGCATGCTTTAATGAAATTAGATTAAATTTAAATTCCTGCTATAAATCCAATTGTAGAGAAATTGGTTCCGATAAAATTAGGACACTTTAAAACAGTAAGTTTTAAATATAGTTTTGTTGTCTTTCATTTGAAAGTTCTCCAATACCGAGCAGAAAAGTCTATACCGGTTTAGAGACTACAATTAAAGAGTGCTGCGCTGTGTGTTCCATAGTTTCATACCTGGCAGGGTTGAATAAATACACAAGTCCATCTAGTTCAACTTTTGTGGGTGTGTGTATTTATGTCTCTACCACGTCCCATATCCCTGTTTTTATGTTCAATAAGATGCCCATCTAAACGCTTTTTGGAAATTAGCAACACTTCCCACTGAAACCACTGACTGTGGAAGGGAGTTCCACATCTAACAGAACCCCTTATGCCACATGTCTTCTTGAGTGACCCGATACTGATTAGTTTCCTCCCAATGTTGGAATCAATTTTAAAGGGGAGCTCCAGGCTAACTCCAAAAAAATTAAAAGTCAGCAGGGCCAAATACTGTAGTTGCTTACTTTTAATATAAGGACACTTAGCTGTCCAGGGATCCAGTGATGTCCTCACCCAAGCCAATTCTTCCATCGACTTTGGGTGCAGGCATCACGGCAGTAGAGCCTTGCGGCTTCACAGCCAGTTTCCTACTGTGCATGCGCGAGCCATCCTGCGTCTTGTGAAAGGTCCTGTAGTCTTCTGGGACCTGTGATGTTTCCCAGAAGACTGCTGAAGGAGGGGGAGGGGCAGAGCTTTAGTTAAGATCGCTGCTGGTTTTGTCAGGTACCCACCCCCCAAAAAAGTGCCAAATGTGGCAGTGGTGAGGAGGAGGATGCAAACAAGTGGAACTTCCCCTTTTGGGTGATTTTGTATATCGCTATCATATCTCCTCTGCTGTTAGATCAGAATATTCTCTACAGCAGTCCAACACATGCCCTGTCTTTTCTCAACTACAGCTCTTCAATCAGCAATGCTCAAGCTTCTTGCTAAGTACAGAACTGACTCAGCAGGGGCGTTATAGACTGCTGTAGAGAGACTATTGTTCCCACACAAAGCATAGTGACCTCTGGGTAGGCATGGACTTTCTGCTGGAAATGGGGTAGCTTTGGAAGCAAAAACATCAGTAAGATAAACTTCTAATTTTTGGTTTCATTTATATTTATAGTTGGGGTGGGCATAAAAAATGAATATCAACAAACGATATAAAAACGTGATCACGTGTAAAACAATAAAATCAAGTGTAGGAAAGAGTAAGGCTCACCCT
Organism: Aquarana catesbeiana; assembly: GCF_042186555.1. NCBI lineage: Eukaryota > Metazoa > Chordata > Amphibia > Anura > Ranidae > Aquarana > Aquarana catesbeiana. The sequence continues at coordinate 615,210,483 of NC_133324.1, forward strand.
ACACTTGATTTTATTGTTTTACACGTGATCACGTTTTTATATCGTTTGTTGATTATTGGTTATATCCAATAAAATACGTCATTTGGTCTGCACTATTGGCGTCCTATCTATCTTTTTGGGAACCATCCATGCTCTGGAGACTTGTTTGTGGCGGAGAATTCCCTCTCGGGCTTCTGAACGGACAGTCGTGACGTGGACCATAGAGGATAGATCCCCCTTGAGATCCAGGATTTCCAGGACCAACCATCGTCCAACCATCGTCCATTAAGGATCTCAGAGCCTGTTTGATTCGGTGTCACCGGCATCCGAATCCACTCCTGCTGGTAAGCGTATTCCATCTATTCACTTCCCATGATCGTACAACTCATGATATACAAGAGAAGATTTCTACATCAGTCCAACATTCATATTTAGCCTATGTTTGGGACTCTCTTGTATCAGATTCATAGCCATACATTGGGACTTTACTATATCCCATCTAATATTCAATTTTTTGGTATTATGCTTCATGTGTTTCAGCTATGTATATATTGGTAATGGTCACCATGTCTAATGTGCATTTTACCATTGGTTATCATTTTTAGCGCTGCATTTCACTTTTACTTCTGTTTACAATATTGGTCATATTTTATGTAGCTGCTTTTCACATTGGGTTAGCGCAGTGTTATTTATATTTTCTTTGAGACTAATGTAAATGAGCCATAAAGCACCCTAATTTTATTGGTATGCATTTTTCTTAAGCAGTTCTGACCTTAGCTATATTTCTTCATATTAAAGTTGTTCTAAAGGCTCAAAGGTTTTCCCTAATGCATTTTGGTAAAAAACCTCCTGGGGGGCTGCTCCCTCCCCAGATTCCCCTTATACTTACCTGAGTCCCATCTCAATCCATTGATGTGCATGAGAGCAGCGGCTCTCCTGGAGCTCTCTCTCCTCATTGGCTCATACAGCAGCAGGAGCAAATGGCCAATCACAGCCAGTGAGCCAATGAGACGACAGCGAGGGCCTGGCTGAACCACACTCTGTGTGTGAATGGACACGCAAAATGTGGCTCGGGAGCGAACCTGCCTTTAGTGCCCCCATAGCAAGAGGCTTGCTACTGCTCAGCACTCGGCAAGGGGGAAGAGCCAGGGCCGCCAACAGGGGACCCAAAAAGAAAAGGATCGGGGCTGCTGTGTGCAAAACCATTGCATAGAGCAGGTAGGTATAACATATTATATTTCCTTTAGAATCACTTTAAGTACTAGAATGCTTACTAATGTGTGCATGAATTAATTATCAGAATTATTTCTTCCCATAGGGATCACTTAGGGCACTTTCACACTGGGGCGGAGTGGGCTACTTTTAGTGGCGCTTCACCGTCGTTTTAGTGGTGCTTTTCGGGCGCTAGCGGGGTGCTTTTAACCCCTGCTAGTTGCCGATGAAGGGGTTAATAGCGCCCGCAAAGCGCTGCTGCCGAACTGCTTTGCAGGTGCTTCGGCAGCACTGCCCATAGATTTCAATGGGCTGGGGCGCTTTAGGCGCGGTGTATACACCGCGTCTAAAGTGCCTCAAAGATGCTGCTTGCAGGACTTTTTTTAACATCCCGCAAATGCACCGCTCTGGGTTGAAAGCACTCGAGCTTTCACACTGGAGTGACAGGAGAGGCACTTTACAGGCGCTATTTTTAGCGCTAAAACGCCTGTAAAGCGCCTCAGTGTGAAAGTAGCCTTAGTCTTTGATCTTCTATCTTTGTTCAGCCATAATCCAAAGCCCACATCTAATTCTTTGCCTGGGACGCTGCCTCAGAGGTGACATCATTTATATCCTTGTGCCTGTGCAAATCTTAGCTGTGCTCACACACTTTATCAGCCCCTGCTGCAGAATGAGCAGCCAGAAGCCATGACGTCACTGTGCATGTGTACCTCAATACTCGGAATTCTGGGAGTTGTAGTTTGTTTTGGATGCTGTATACAAATCCCTTCACAGTGCTTTTTAACATGTTTTAATACAGATTTTACGCTATTGGGTGAGTGTCTGCACTGTTTTATATTCCCTTCTATGCTGCTGTGTCACTAGAGGAAAAAAGTGGGGGTGTGAACTGCGGAGAACCATCTTGCCATCCTTTATAACAAGCTCTGTCTGACTTCTCACATTAGAGTTGTATATAAGCCTAATGCCGCGTACACACGGTCGGAATTTCCGACAACAAATGTTCGATGGGAGCTTGTTGTCGGAAATTCCGACTGTGTGTAGGCTCCATTGGACATTTTCTGTCGGAATTTCCGACAAACAAAATTTGAGATCTGGATCTCAAATTTTCCGACAACAAAATCCGTTGTCGTAAATTCCGATCGTGTGTACACAATTCCGACGCACAAAATTTCACGCATGCTCGGAATCAAGCAGAAGAGCCACATTGGCTATCGATCTTCATTTTTCTCGGGTTGTCCTACGTGTTGTATGTCACCGCGTTCTTGACGTTCCGAATTTCCGACAAGATTTGTGTGACCGTGTGTATGCAAGGCAAGTTTGAGCCAACATTCGTTGGAAAAAAATCCATGGATTTTGTTGTCGGAATGTCCGATTGTGTGTACAGGGCTGTACAATCTGTTACATGGGAGAAGAGCTATGGGAAATCACGCTGCACTGTTCATAAATGCAAACAGTTGATTGCAAGTCTATTGTGGACTAATACCATATATGAGAAGCACTTATTTTTACTGGACCTACACGGATGTTATTGTATTTTATATGTTTATTTTTCATATGTTTATTTGAGGAAAAGTGCAGCACATTATGATGCAGAAAGTTACAATGTACATTATGATGCAGAAAGTTACAATGTACATTATGATGCAGAGAATGATCAATGGAGGTGGAGAAATGCTGACTGCAGCAGATTGATCTTCCTCCCAGATTCCTGCCTCTCAGGCTAGACATTGAAAAAAGCCTTATCATTTTCCAGATTCCTGTTTCTTAAGCCGTGTACACACGGGCGGACTTTTCAGCATCAAACATCCGACGGTCTTTCTGATGGACTTTCGACGTAGTTACGACGAACTTTGGAACAACCGGACTTGCGCACACACGAACGGACTAAAGTCCATTCGAAGGTCCGTTCGTTTGAACATGATGACAAATGAAGGGACTAGAATAAGGAAGTTCATAGCCAGTAGCCAATAGCTGCCCTAGCGTCGTTTTTTGTCCATCCGGACTAGCATACAGACGAACAGATTTTTTGATCGGGCTCGAGTCCGTTGGAGAGATTTGAAACATGTTCCAAATCTAAAGTTCGTCTGATTTTCGACAGAAAATGTCCGCTGAAGATCCGATGAAGCCCGCACACAATCAGATTGTCCGACGGATTAGTTCCGTTGGACCAGTCCGGTCGAAAAGTCCGGTCGTGTGTACACGGCTCTAGGTACATACTGGGAAACTGTGCATAGATATCTGGAGCTCTAGATTAATAAAATGGTATCATCAATTTTAATAAATTGTGAAATATCAGGAAAATATTAATGCAGACATATAAAGCTACTGCTAGGTCCGCGTTATCTTTTTGGTTATACGAAATCTATGGTGCAGCAGGTGTTCATGCATACAGGCTGGAAAACCTGCTGAGAGACCACAACAACATCAATGGAATCTAAAAATCACATCTGGCTCATAACCACAGCGCACAACTTTATGCATTTACATATAAATGTTTATCAAGTTTTGAAATCTCACTGGGAAAGGTTGTATATTAGTAATAATAAAAAAATGTCCAAAGGAAAAAAAATAAACTTTTCAGCATTTTTCTTCAAGTTAAATTTAAATGCCAGTGTCGTTAATTAAAGTGGCATTCTGTATTTAACGGTGACTTTTATCAACAGATACGCCATGCTATGTTCAAAAAGAGGAATACATCTTCAAAGGAACTCCTGTGTCAAGACAGGTGTAATGGAAAAGAAGCTCATTAGCACAGCATTAAAAAGAGTGATCATTCTAATTTCATTTTAAGAGGCAGAAGCTGCCTCTAGGCTCTCTTTCTCAGATACTTCTACAACTTGGTAAAATTAAAAAGTTTCTGATGGCGCATGTTTCAGATAACATTCCCTCTTAAAAGGAGTTGTATCTTTGAGACATGACAGTGTGTGATATAGGCTAAGAATCCCTTTTAATCATGCTAATCAGTGTGCAATCTGGAATTAAAGTTTCATAGAATCAGAAGTATTGCCCAGCAAAAAAATAACAAAAAAATATATGACACAACAAGAATATTCCTGAAAAATATAGTACCAAAAATGTCATCAGTCACTGTATAGGGGTTGATTTACTAAAACTGGAGAATGCAAATTTTGGTGCAACTCTGCATAGAAACCAATCAGCTTCCTGTTTTTTTTTTTTTTTAATTAAAGCTTAATTGAACAAGCTGAAGTTAGAAGCTGATTGGATACCATGGACAGCTGCAACATATTTTGCACTCTCCAGTTTTAGTGAAGCAACCTCTATGTGACCCACTATGTGACCCATAGGGAAATTTATTGTTCATGTATGATACGTCCTACAGTAGCTTAAAATAATAAACCAAGAATATTGCTAATATATAATACTTGCATATTATATATATAATACATATGTATATTTCATATTTACTGTGTAAACAGGTATATAATGTTTAAAGTGGTTAAGTCTAAACAAAAATTCTTTACCTTAATGCATTCTCTGCATTAAAGTGAAACTACACTGCATCTGAGCACCACAAACCAAAAACGCTAATTACTTAATTTTTACTACTCAGAGTAAACTCATCCATGTCTCCATGCTTTATGTTGTTGAGAAATTACATTGAAGGTCATCCCCCTACCATTTATGGCCATGGCCATCTTGAGTAAGGGTAGATGATTTATTTAGCATTTACCTCCTGGAATCCATCTTCCCTTAGCTCAGGCATGTAGGCAGGAGGGTGTGCATAGCTAAGGAAATCCCTCCTGCTCTTCTGAAGACTCCTGAGATTTATGTCATCCTTTGCCTAGGCCTTCAAACAAAGAAGCAACTTAAAAAATATAAAAAATCCAGTCAAATCCTGTGAGGAGGGAGTGGGGGGCATGACAAAGCCGCACTGTATGTATATTGATGTACACAGCCTGGTTCGGGAGCATGACTGCACATGTCATGGCTTGCTATGGGGGGCACATGCAGGGAAGGAGGAGCACACAACCCCGACAGGAGACTGCCAAACCAGAGGGGATAAAAGACTGCTTTGTGCAATACCACTGCACAAAGCAGGTAAGTAAAACATCTTGTTTCATTTAAGGAAAAAAAAAAATGCTTTTAGTATCACTTTAAAGCTGTACTTTAAAGCTGAATAAGGCACACATGTCACACATCATTGTATATTTATGTGTGTTGAAATTCAATAAAAAGTGCACTGCAAAGTGCATTAAAACAGCATAACATTGCATGTTAAGGCATGTCAAAAAGAATTTTCATGTGTTTCCTTTGATTTCAATGTATAACTAAAGAAAAACTTTTTTAACTTTTGTATAGAGTGGAATTAGAACACTTGTCAAGTTTTTATAGCTGTCTGTGCTCCCAGAAATGTACCCTCTCTATTAGTTCTGTTTATCACAGAGCGGAAATGGAAAGGAATACCACAAATAATAGAGAGGAAATCTTCCAATGGGGACACTAGTTTCTGTGACCCTGCTTACACCCCAGGATTCCCCTACTTTGGAGGGATTTCCTCTCATGTCCCTTCTTCAATTGGTCACAGATGGCAAAACTTATTCTATCCAAAATGAAAATAAAAATAGTTTTGCTTATAGTTCTTACTTTAAGAAAACACTAAAGTGCCATCCCCTTACCCCATCTGTCAGCTAACCGGAAACTGAGAGAGCAGCAGCTGATTGATGGGGTCATCTCACTTCTCACTATGTTCTCAGTACCTATTATTATGTACCCTGTCAGCATGTTTGCATATAGCACACCTCACCGACTCCCAGTCTTGCCCTCTTTCTCTGCCAATTAGTTCTGATGTGCAGGAATTGCAAGAAGATAATATCAAATCAAACTCCAGTATTTATGCTAGTTTTATTTAAATATACATTCAATGCTTAGATATCTGTCTGGAATTCAGCTTTGATCATTCAGACACTTCAGCTAAAAAAGGCCCAGACTGACTGACCCCATTCTGTTAAACTTTAAACACTTTTTTATAATAATATCCTACTTGGGAAGGAAGAAAACCAGTACAATATGATTTATTGGTTCCTGCCAAATGCTTACTCTTTACATCTCAATGTTGATAACAGATAACTACGTTCATTTTTTATATAACATCTTTAAAATCTGCTCTGCTCTAAATTAAACTTTCTCCCTTTCTCTTTGTTTTTATATTTAAATCACAAGGTTTTAAAATCCATTATTGTATAAAATCCATTTTACCTATGGACTCATGAAATTTTGAGGAAAATGTAGCCATCAATGGATTGGTTTTGAATTAAAAAAAAAGAACATGCACAACATGTACCATGATCCTTTAGTACTAATGATTTTGTGGGCTGTCTGATACAGGCAGAATAATAATACAGTATGAAGATCTTAGTATATGGAGCTTGAGATAGGAGCAGCTCCGAAATGCGTAGCCCCCTTCCCGTCTCTCAATAAGTGACGTCATTCTCAGCTGTCTCCTGGACTCAATGGTGTTCCTCACACTCCCTGGTTGTTACACAGACCCAGTCTGCGGCGGTGTTCTTGTCCCCTGTATTATTCCCAAATTACTTTGGAGATGACAGCATTACCAGCCTGGAAGCTTATGACGGGCGCTTTTTTACCTCTGAGTTTACGAGCTGCCATGTGTCTTTTTCTTTTTGCAATAAATGTAATTTAAGCTAAACTTAGATTTCAATGCTTCCCTTTTATATATCTCATCATTGCAGCCAACATCAGTAGGTATAATATATAATGGGAAGGAATGAATACATCCTGCTTTCAGTTTAACCTCACTGCTGTTGTTGCTTTTAGTTTAGATATTTCAATCAGGGTAACAATACACCATAATAAATGTTTGCCTTAGTGAAGACTGTCTAGCACATGTAGAGGGAAGAAACATCTCCTGTGAGTTCTGCTAATAAATGGATTTTGATGTAGAAATGAGGAATTTGTAAACCTGCTACTTGGATAACAGGAAACTTGACAGAGAACAATATAGAATCATCTTCGAGGTAAACACATTTTTTTGATTACCCAAAAGCTAGAAAATTACTTTTTTTAAATGTCAGACTTTGTTTATCATGTTCTGCCTTTTTTAATCCCTATAACCCAATAATAAACAACCTTAAGTTCATTGTCCCCATATAGACATTAACCATCAGAAAATCCAACTTAACTATCCATTTTTATTCTGCAGGAAATACAAGTTTCAAGAGACAAAATGTTGCACTTATGCATTTGTCTGAAATATGTCAAGTCCGTAAAAAATATAAATGAAAAATTACATAGATAATAGGCCATCTGACCTTAATATACTTCTTTTTTCAGAGCAGCTATCATGCTAACCTTGTTGTATGTTACTCGTGAAATATGTCTTCAAGTAATAATTGTTGAAAATAAAAATAAAAAAGGAATGGAACACAATTTTCCAAACTTTGCTGCCAGAAGCATAGTATGTATGGTATGCTGTGATTTCTTCTGGGATGGACTAAGGCATTGTCACGCTCCCTTACTAATTACAGCTGGGTTCACAACACACACACACACTGGGCACTACATTTTTTATTTCTATTATAATAAATCAACCCAGGCTGTGGAACAACTATATGTTCTCCCTAAAGGGGGCTATAAGAAAGTAGTATTTCTTTTCAGTGGACTGGGTGTTTCTTTAAGCCCCATCCAGAGGACACAGTGGGAAACCTGTGGATTATAGTTGTAGTTTTCAGGAAAAAAAACGGTTACAATGCTCCACTGCACATGACTAGGTTGGATGCATTTCCATATAAGTATGAGTAAAAGCACATGCTTTCTGGAAAACTATAGTCTTGTTATGCTATTTGTGAGCCAACAATTCTTAGACTCCAACACCGTTTGTGGAATGTAAAGAGTTCACTGGATAGGTGTGTTGGGTTTACATACTGTAGATGGGTTAATTGTTTGGCCCTATTTGCCCCAGTATGGACTCATAAGAGTATTGTGAGGAATGCAGATAGATACAGTATATCAAAGGAAATCATTATTAATTCTGAAGTTCTAGACAGATACGTTTCCTAGCTGTCTTTGTAATATCCAAATTATTAGGTCACTAACTTGAAATAAGTATACAGCAAGTTAAATCAGTTTTAAATCAAACCTCCTGATTCTTAAAGTAGAACTTTAGGTGGTCGTATATAAAGCAAAAGTAGTAGCCAGCAACTCCAACATCCATACGAATATCTTTATTTCTTGCACCGTAGTAGATAAAATGTTTATATGTTTCGGCGAGTAGCCTTGTTCACAGTAAAATACACACATAAAAACACAAACCATATATATTTAGGTGGCCTGACCTCACCTTGGACTGAAGGTGAATATAGTTCAACTTTAAGTCAGTTACACAGAAAGTATTAAAGTCAATGAATTTGCATAGCAGCCAGGTAACTAGTATTTTCAGAAGAAAGGGTCATCAATGGCAACCAACATAATTCTCTTATTACAGCTTTCCTTTAGACCAAGAAAATAGCCTAAAATCTATACCATTAATTCTATGCCAGTGTAAGTTCTCAGCTATTGTCCAATTAGGTGTTTTCTGGACACCTTGTAGATGGAACCTGGCCTGTTTTCCTTCATTAGTAGACCAAAGGCAAAATTCATTGTAATCAGATCAACACCTTGAAAATAGGACTTAAAGAAAATGTATTTTGGGCTTGGACAAATTTCTTTATTTCAGGGCAACAAAATTTAAAATATTTTTCTTTTGAGGCAGCAGGTGGAGCTTTGGGCTAATTTTTACAATTTTACAGGTTTCCATTAGCTCCTCTGTTTAATAAAAGTCTGTTATTTACAGACCTCGGTAACTAAAGCTGAATTTACACACAGAAGTGGGTGACTTATACCAGCGATTCCTACCTTATCCTATGGCTCTCTCCAACAAACAGAGGTGGCTACTGGTTTGCCATCTGTTGAGCTACCCATAGTGCTCTTGGAATAACTTGCCATGTATTAGCCTTGCTAAGTGTAAAACTAAAATTGTACATATATGTACATTTTTACAAACATTTTTTTTTGTGAAGCCTTCTATGTTTTAATCCTTTATACATTATTTATATTGTATAACCAAGGGTATTTAGCAGTTATTCTAATAATTCAAGGATCTTTTGACTTCCTGTGGCATCCAGTTTCTGAGAGACAAGATCACTTTATTTGGTGGGATCCTCGTCCTGGCAATAGTGGGACAAATTCTGCTTTTGCCTCATTATTAAAATTATTCTTAATGAAGCACTTAAAGTAATATTAAATGTTTATTTTTGTTGTGTTAAAATAATAAACATATAATACTTACTTGCTCTGCGCAATGGTTTTGCACACAGCAGTCCTGATCCTCTTCTTCTCAGGTCCTCTGCTGGTGCTCTGGGCTCCTCTTCCTCACTGAGTGCCCTCATTGCAAGTCACTTGCTATGGGGCACTCATGCACACTTGCTCCCAAGCCTTGGTCTGTGTGTCCATAAGACATATACAAAGTGGGACTCGGCTCCCAAAAAAACATCCAGCGCTCAGTCCAAAAAACTTCCCAAAAGGACTATGGCAAGCAATGGTTTCAACGATGCAGCCCTCCTCAGACTGGGCGATCTTCAGAATACTGTAAAAACATACACAAGAGGGTGCAAATGCCTAGTGCATTACCACCACAAGCCATTCCGGAGCAAGGGGGCCTGTCCCTAAATACGTGTAAGCTTTTGCACCGTGTGGCATCATATGAGTTACCCATTTCACCTGCTGGAGCTGTGCACTTGATAAGCTTGATTTTATCCAATTACATTGTTGTGTGTATTTAATAAATGTTTTTGGTGGTAATGCACTAGGCGTTTCCGCCGTCTTGTGTATGTTTTCACAGTACTGTTCGGATGGTTACACATCGAAATGCAGCAATTTTACTACTACATTCTGCAACTACAACACCGTCTACCAAGCTCTCCCATGTAAATGAATAAGGCCAAGCTGCAAGCCCAAGCCAAACACTTGGCATCAGAAGAATCACCTCCTGAATGCCTGTACTCCTCCTTTCACCATCCTCTGAAAAGCTTTTCAGGGGGAAGTAGACACTACCGCAAAAGTGAAAGGAGCCTAAGACCAGCCAAGGGTTCTACCATTTTTTCCCATTCTATCCAAAACTAAAAGAAAAAAGTCATAGTTCACTAGTGATAAAAAACAAATGGCTTAATGCATTAACAAAAAAGAAATATTTCGGGTACTAGGAAATCATGTCACCAGGTATGTTGACGACTACCTCAAGTCAAACATGCTGACATACTAGTAACACTAATGGAATTTGCTTCTGCTTCATCTTCTTAGACCCTCTGCTAACATCTGTCACACAAAATTGTAACATCTTTACTGAATTTCAATTTGTCCTTCACAAATAAAAAAATCAATGCTTTCAATATTTTACTTAGAATTGTACCTCCCTTGGAGAAAAGAAGTTGCTGTCTAATATTCTAACAATGAGACTCAATATAAAATATTTTATTTTCTAATTTCATACAAGTAGAGGATGGCTGTATTTTATCATTTCGTTTGTGTTGTATATTTCCTGAGAGAGAAGATGGAAAGCATTGATTTTGTTAAAAGCCCAGCGAGGCGGGAGTTCGCTCTGTGTGTGACGAGCCTGAGGAATGGCTAAGATGAATGACACGCAGATAGCAAGCAGCAGCGGTATCCACTTCTTTGGCAGAGACATTGATACAACTACAGTTGTTGTCTTTGGATTAAAATCCTTATGGCCCGAATCCCAGATGGCTCTGAATTTCTATCATTTGAGGCTTCTAAATTACTTTTCATGCCATAAGTTCTAAACTGAAATGTGTAAAGCTGGGGTTGAATAGGGTCTTATCTAATTGTTTTAGATTTTAGAGCAATTCTTTTAATTATTGTAAACAAGACTTTTAGTAGTGTTGATTGCCTCTTAGGCAACAATGCTTAAGATTTTAAATAATCTATGATTAGTCTTATAAATATCTATAAATTATAATATTTTGACACTTGCTTTAGGACCAAATAACTGATAACATCTTGTCTTAAAGAGCCCATCCCCTTTGGTTTCTACTCATGCAACACTAAACTTACTACAGTAAAGCAAAGTTTTAAAAAAAATAATAAATGAGGTACTTTTACATTCCATCATTATTAATATATTAGGAAAAACTAAACAACAATGACCTTAGCAAAGTGCGGCTGTAAGGCACTTTGGGAAAATTATTTTGTTTAATTATATGGCTAGCACAATGAGTCCTATGGCTCCAGAGAACTGGGACTAGCACATGTTACAGACAGATAGAGTAAAGTATAACATAGTATATAGAGCACAATAAGTAACCAAAATGTAAAATTTTTTTAGGTTATACATTGAATTGTAAACCCTCAGGTTGGCTTCTGGGTTCACCCCAGTTGTGGAGAGACAACAAAGGAAAACAATATTGTATTCAAATTTTGTATTGATTAAATTAATAGTAGTTGTGTGTTATTGTACTTTGCACAAAGTCCTTGCACTGTACCAACACTTTATTAAGTCCAGAGAAGCTTTGAGGATGTTTGGTTGTGTTATTTGTATGTCAAGTTCCTGGTTTACCGAAGTAAGGCAAAGTACACTGAAATTATGTGAACCTGTATTTATTTCTAGCATCCAATCACATGCAGAAGAAGTTCTTATTTTAACATTCAACTCTTTTCAGTCACTTCACATTAGTAAATTAAAAAATAACTGTCCACTAACTAAGTTTAGGCGCTGCATGCTGGAAATGTGAGGAAGCAGACAGCATTCCTCAGGTCATACTCATTTTTACAAATGAACAATGGTACTAAGAACTAGAGAGTTACTCCACATTGTGTGCATATTTTGTCAATACATCAGAACATTGTTACTCAATGTATCTCCTGGCCTAGGAACTGAAGGAGTTTCATTGATCTCACTTGTCCAAAGCAACAGTTTTATAAAGTGAAAGCATGAAATGTTTTGGATCTTTCCAAGAGAAGAAACGGTGTGTGTTAACAACAACCAGCTATATTTATAGAAAGATAAAGCTGCTGAACTACCATGGCTGACTACCTCTAAATTGCTTCCCATAATGTGAAAACACTGTGTGCACTTATAGCGAGTTCTTCAACAGTACAAAATATTGAACTCTGACCTAAAGAACAGTGAAAAGTTGCCCGACATTGGCTATATTTTCTATTGAATGTAACTGATAATATGGGTCTGTTATATTGCTTTCGGCGCTGCTCAAAGTAGAGGTTGAAGCATATCCCTTTGTCCCAGAGCATGGGGTGCAGGCTTATCCTGATCCCGATTCAGAAGGCTAGTAAATGTAAAAAGGAAAGGACTGCTGCTATTTCCAACCAGCCCAGGGGAATAAATGATAGAGAGTGCCCTCAGCCTGCATGTCTCCACCAAACCACACACCCTGATGCATTTTGCCACATCCACCGGGGCTTAGTCATAGGGTGGGAACATAGAGCAGGATGAAAGCTTTTATGCATCATTAGCTACAGGGAGAGAATTGTGATTGAAGGTGAAAAACACGTACCAACTAGCTAAGAGCAATCAGAATTAAAGCTGCAGTGTGGAAAAAAGGAGTGTATAAAAACAATGAAAAAACTAAACAAAGAATCATAATGAGAGCAAAAAATAATAAAAAAAAGAGATAAGCAAAAGATAAACAATAATGATAAATAAGTGAATAATAAGAAGGGTGAGAAAAATAAATAAAGAGTAGAAATAAATCTTTATAAGAGAAAAATGTAAATGTTGTGTTAAAGAATGCTAAGAAGTGACCATGAAAAAATAGAAAATAAAAGCAAGGATTAAAAAATAAAAATGATACATGGCAACAGGTTTGAAGAGTGGAAAATCTAAAGCATTAAGGGCTCAGAATAGAACTGAGACCATGTACTCCAATTCTTCAATTTACTTACCAATAATCGGACAAGAAATTTCTATATTAAGACTTAAATCAGTGGTTCTTAACCTGGGGGTCGAATGACGATTTGCCAGGGGTCACTGAATCCTGGGCTGTTCCTGAAGCCCGCACCATTCTCTCTCCGCCTTTTTGTGGCCACCCAGCAGGGCTGTCCCTGGAGCCTGTGGCCTCCCAACTGGGCTGTTCCTGGAGCCCGTGGCCACCCACTCAGCCTATTCACTGCCGCCCTTCAGTTCAGGGCATGGCTGGGGGGCAGAGACTAGAGGTCAGCTGACTCGTGAGGAATGTGAAGTGGGAGGGGCTGAAGGAGACTCCTGATTTCAGCATAGGTGTCACTGCTGCGAGACACCACAAAGTTGGAGACACATCGAAGCCGGAGACACAGTGAGTAACACTACCTGTGATTATCGTTGCCATTAAAAGTCCCCACTACAGTTCTCAGATCAGCAGATGACTTTGATCAAGAGCACCTAAGTTGCATAATCAGAACCCCAGGCACTGCCACTGATGCCACCCCCCCACCAGCACTGCCACTCATCCCAACTCCCTGCCAGCACTGCCACTCATCCTATTCCCCTTCACCCCCCCCCACCAAGGAGTAAGAGAAGGAATAAAAATACAGAATATATGGAAGGGAGAGGAAAAGAGGGGGAGGAACAAAGAAAAAGGGAGAGAAAGAATGAGAGAAAGAACAAGAAAGACAACTAGAGAGGGGTATGGGGAAAAAACAAGAAATTAGGATAGAGAGAGATAAAAGGAAATGAAAGGAGAACAAAGAGAAAGAGTGGTACATCCTAAAATGTACCATAAGGGGTTTTAATACTGTACGAGTGGCAGGGACTCAGGGAGCGCTAAATATCCGTGGGTTAAGGGCGCAAATTACTTGTCTTGCCTTGGGTGCTGACAACCCACGATACGAAAATAATTTTACTGTTAGGGGTCCCAACAACTTGAGAAACTTTATCAAGGGGTCACGGTACTAGTAAGATTGAGAACCACTGACTTAAATGAACACAAATATGACAAATCTGTATCTATGTTATTTTCTACCATGTTTACCACAGGCATCTCAAATGATTACTACTGTAAATCATTATCTCTTACTAGGCTCAACAGTTATGTGGGTCTTGTAATTAACATTTTTGGCTTAAATACAGCATTTTCTTCATGATCCCCTAGGATCAACTATCAGTAAATTCAAAGCCAGTTTGTAAAATCTTGATTTTTACATCTGTTTGTGAATGTCCGTTATGCACAGACATTCACAGACAGATGTAAAAATCATAAATCTTTGAATTTACTGACAGTTGCCAACCCTGCCTAGGACTTAACTTAAAGTGGAAGTCCAGGCTATTCCTAACTATGCTTAAACTTGCTCCCACCCCCTTCTAAATCCAAGTCTAACTACCCTGTGAAAGGAAGACGCTTATACTTACCTATTCTCAGAGCTCTCCGGTCCGGTCACATGATCTCCACAATGGCCTTCCTCAAGCGAGATATCGCCAACGATGACTGCGATTCCTGTGCGGTGATGTTACCCATAGGCTTGCTATGAGGCATCTGTTGTCGGCTCTTCCTCCTCTCCCCACAAGCCACCACTGGGAACTGATCATGTGATCAAACTGAAGCAACCTCAGAATAGGTAAGTATAAGCATCTTCCTTCTTCGGCCCACGATCACGGCGAGGAGAGGCAGAACGGGGAACTGCCTATGTAAACAGGGCATTTCCCCGTTCTGCCTAGTAGCTGTTTTGTAGACGGTATAACTTTTGCGCAAACCAATCAATATACACTTATTGTGATTTTTTTTACCAAAAATATGTAGAAGAATACATATCAGCCTAAACTGAGGAAGAAATTTGTTTTTTTATATTTTTTTGGGGGATATTGATAATAGCAGTAAGTAAAAAAACATTTATTTTTTTCAAAATTGTCAGTCTTTTTTTGTTTATAGCGGAAAAAATAAAAACCGCAGAGGTGATCAAATATCACCAAAAGAAAGCTCTATTTGTGGGAAAAAAAGGACGCAAATTTTGTTTGGGTACAGCGTCGCACGACTGCGCAATTGTTAGTTAAAGCGATACAGTGCCAAATAGTAAAAAGTGCTCTGGTCAGGAAGGGGGTAAAATCTTCCGGGGCTGAAGTGGTTAATTTTGCCACATTCTTTATCCCTGGACATATCCCAATAGTTACTAAAAGATGGTGCAATGCACTACCAATATAAATCTCTACCTTTTGATCTCTTTACCTATACTCATTCTAATTTGGTCAATTAATTGACTGCATCTGTGAGTGAGCGTGATAATGACATCTTTGAAAAAGTAGGAGGGTGTTTTAGTCCAGTAATGGAATTCTTAAGTTATTGAGAACACTGTAGTAACTGATTGCAAGCAATCAGAAATCACCTCGAATCTCACGCTCAATTTGCAAATTGTAATTGATCCTTGTACTTTTTTTTTTTTTAATATTGTTACATTAGTTATTTGGGCTGAAGAAAAATTCATATCCATCACGTTCATCCTCTAACAACTCCCAGAGCATGATTTGTTAGGGTCATGTGGACACATTTTATTAGGTTTATACCACTTAAATTTTACAGTGATTGGATTTCCTTTAACATATAGCTATTAAGCAGGTATTATTTACGTAAAAGCAGCTCAGTGCTACAGGTAATGCATTATTCAGAAAAGTGTAATGCGTTTCTATGTGAAGGTATCTCTTTAAGCATACACTACCAGAATAATTAGGCCCCTTTCAACATGAATCACAATAAACCGGAGACAACTACCTCAATAAAATCTGTTTATAAAAGTCACAAGAAGATAAAAGCCTACTGCGGTAAATTAATTCTATACAATTCGGGTAAAGAATCACTGCCTGCTACATGTTTCAAGGATCATGCTTTAACATAAAGGAGATTTAGCAATTTGGAGACCAGAATTATAAAACAGAATATCTTATCTATAAATAATATATAGTAAAGAAAAACAATAACACATCTTGACACTAGCATGCAGGATATGCTGCGGGGTAGATTTAACTATCTGCTTTGCGTCAATAGACTTCCTCACCTTTGCAAGCTGGCCACGCCCCCTGTCAATGGGACTCGGGTGATCACAGATCGATCCCAACCCCTTACCACGTGATCAGCTGTCAGCCAATGACAGCTGATCATGTGATGTAAACAGAGGATCGTTTTTTTTCTTCTCACGCTGACAGCGTGAGGAGAAGAAAAAGCCGATCACCGGCTTCTGTTGAAGGGACATCAGTCCCGAGCAGAGAGAAAAGAAGCCGCCTCATATGTGCCCACAGTGCCCACCAATCAGTGCCCACCAGTACATCAGTGCCACCTATCAATGCCCACGAGTGCCACCTATCAATGCCCACCAGTGGTGTCAATCAGTGCCTCATCAGTGCCACCTGGCAGTGCTGCCTATCAACGTCGCCTACCAGTGCCTTTCAGTGCCCATCACTGCCACCCATCAGTGCCCATCACTGCCACCCATCAGTGCCAGCTATCAGTGCCACCTAACAGTGCCCTTCAGTGCCACCTATCAATGCCCTTCAGTGCTGCCCACCAGTGCCACCCATCAGTGCCACATCGCAGTGCCACCTCATCAGTGCCCACCAGTGCCACCTATTAGTGCCCATCAGTGCCAACCTTATCAGTGCCCATCAGTTTCGCCTTATCAGTGCCCATCAATGCAGCCTATCGGTGCCCATCAGTGCAGCCTATCGGTGCCCATCAGTGCAGCCCATCAGTGTAGCCTCATCAGTGTACATCAATGAAGGAGAAAAATTACCATTGCAAAATGTATTTAACAAAATATAAAACGGTTTTGTTTTTTTGTTTTTTTTGATTCGGTCTTTTTTAATTTTTTTAACAAAAAATAAAAAACACAGAGGTGATCAAATACCACCAAAAGAAAGCTCTATTTGTGGGAAAAAATGATAAAAATTTAATTTGGATACAGTGTTGTATGACCGTGCAATTGTCATTCAAAGAGTGACAGCGCTAAAAGCTGAAAATTGGTCTGGGCAGGAGGGGAATTTAGGTGCCCAGTAAGCAAGTGGTTAATGTACAGAACTGGGTTGGAAGCAGTGGCACACTCTTATAGGCACAGGGAAGCTGAAAAAGCTCCAGGGCATGCCAGGTTGGATAGGAGCCCACTGCACTAAAATTACAATGATGTTATTTTATATCATTGACAAGAGCTCCAAACCGTCTTTGGCCACCTTTAGTTTTCAGTTTTTAACCTTTATTACAAAAACGTTTTGTATTCTAATTACTGTAAACTTTCTTTTTCACATTCATACGGCAGACCTGTGGCAGGCAGCCTGGCTTATAAGGTTAAAGTGTATCTCAAGGCAAAATAAGGAGAACATACTGTATTGTGGTATTGACTGGCTAAAGGCAAAAAGGATATTTGCT
Organism: Aquarana catesbeiana; assembly: GCF_042186555.1. NCBI lineage: Eukaryota > Metazoa > Chordata > Amphibia > Anura > Ranidae > Aquarana > Aquarana catesbeiana. Next base: position 615,228,041 of record NC_133324.1, read on the forward strand.
TTGCAAAGGAAGTTGCACTGCCCAAAGGAATTTAGTGAATGTGGTAAAATTTCTCTTTGCAAAGAATACCCAATCATATGTAAGTGTAGCGATACCCCCCGTAGGGGCTGCTGGTGATTGTGGTCCGTCTCCCACTCTGCACAGCCAGGCACATGAATTTCCAGACAACCTGCAGTCAAGAAATAGTCATTGTACTTTGTTTTGTGTTATTTTATTAGGGTAATAGAACTTGGATGGGGATGGGGTGCATATGGGATGCCCACTTGATTGAAGATAGGACATTTAGAGACTGAAACTATATACACCTCTGGTATATACAACCTCTTTTCTTCACCTCCAGCACATACACTTGCTTGCAGACTATCACTCCCAGGACCAGCTAGCACTGTGGTTGGGGGCTGACACTGACTCAGCCAGGCCCAAAGCAAATGCCCTTTGCAGGCAGGGACCGCGGGCCTCTATAGTGTAGCAAAAATAGGTAGTCCTTAGTGCTAGCTGTTTCACATGTGGCTACTGCTCCCAATGCCACCTCTTCAGGCCCTGCCAGCTATCCTGGCTGCAGCTGCCTCTTTCCACTGCCCGTGCCACCACAGCCCTCCTTACTGGCTCTGAACCCATCCCAGACTGCTCCATCCCAATCCTCTCAGGCATGCATCCCAGTCTTCCTGACTGTGTGTCACTCACTAGCCCTCTTGGCTGTTTCTTGCTCCTCCTGGAGACTTTCCTGGCAATGTTCCCCCACTGTCCTCCTTGCTCCCCATGCCTCCTGTTCAGGACACCTCCATGGTCTTTAGGAAAGTTTCATCTGCACCTAAGCCCAGGCCCAAGGTCACCCCTCCCCAGACTGGGGAGCTCCCTCAAAGGCCAAGACAGCCTAACACTCCATCTCCAGCTTCCACCCGAACAACTCCTCCCCAGCTGGGCTGACCCTGAAAATTTGAGGGGGCCTGCCCCTCTGCCAATCCAAGTTGGAGATCGGTCAGGGCCCTCAGAATAATCCAGGCAGCTCCACCTTACCTCCCCTCCAATTCTTCTCAAAGACACCAGAACATTCGAGAAGTAGGGAAGGTCTAAGTGATTATGCATGTGAGTCGTCCAGCTCTCCCTGCATTTCTGCCCAACCCAGGACAAAACACAGACAGGCTTGGCTGCCAGCCAAGCCTGTACAAATGTACCCGTACTGGAAAAAAACTATTTACACTTCTAGCACTAGAGGATGCTACAGAAGGAATATACAAAAAAACTGTATTTTTTCTTGCACATGATTGGATGTTAAAAGTCAGCAGTGCTTCACCTCATTCACAAAGCTCTGGGGATAATTTCCTTGCAAAGTGAACAGTCTATTTGCACATTTGCACATGCTTGTGTCTTTCAATACACTACAAGTACAAACAGAAATTCCTTTTGATCTTGACTTAAATCCAGTGAGCGCCTAACCTACTGTGTTGCACTGAAATCTCAAGCAGTGTTCTCAGCACTGCCCAGTTCTCTTCTGTGGGCTATATATCATCTCTCCCATATGTTATGGAGATGAGGAGATGTTCTGTAGTCCAAATCAAGAGCAAGCAGACAGAGGTGACAACGCTGTCCCTCAACAGATACAATACGGTGAATAGGTGCTGTCACCCTAGGACAAGTGTACTACTGGCAGGAACCTTTGAGAAAAAAAGGCTGAAATAAACACAACTAATGCAGCTACCACATTTATAGCTGGTTCACATCAGCCACTGCACTGCAACTGAGCGGTTGCTGTGCAGTGATGATGCGCTGAGCTTGTCGGATTGCACTGTTTCTCTTATTTTTTAATTGAAATTTATTATGATGTCACACCGACTTCTCATAAAGTTCAATTGCCAGCTGTGCAGTGCGAGGCAGTGAATTGCCTCACATTACTATGAGCTGAAAAAAAATGCTGCATACAGTACTTTTATACAGCACATAATGCCTAATGCAGTGCACTGGTAAGTTGCAATAAATTACATTTTTTTCTATGCGTTAGATATCAGTTTAAATCATTAATTCATATATCCTTTTTAACTTAAAGCAACCCTTTTCCTTTGCCAGTGTTCATAAAAACAACTGCAGAATAGGAAATATTCAGCTTATTTAACTATAGCAACTCACCAGTGCATAATCAGTGAATAAAAACGTCAGTCTGTCTCCTGAGCCCCAGTCATTCTTCTACCGGGTGTCACAACCCACCGCTCGCACAACACAGAAATAACACACAGCTACACTCTTAATCACAGGCCTACACATGACACTTCTCGTCTTCACATGAAAGTCAAGTGTTGCTGCTTTTTTCATATGTCAGCACCCAAGAGGAGTGGTTAGGGGTTAGAATGAGGGTTTTCAGTTGACTTTTGGCAAAAAGGGCAAAATTATCATATCTGTAACAATGCTGTTTAGTCAACTTTAGCTGAAATTTTTTGGGAAAATGTGAGTTTGCTACAGCTGATGGAGCAGATTATGAATGTACCACTATTTTTACATAGTTGGGGTAAAGGATGGTCAAAACCTCATAAAGTCTTACAATAGACCTAAATGATTATACTTAAGTTAATGTACCTATATTATGAATACATAAAATGAAATATACAGTTGTGCTCATAAGTTTACATACCCTGGCAGAATTTATGATTTCTTGGCCATTTTTCAGAGAATATGAATGATAACACAAAAACATTTCTTTCACTCATGGTTAGTGTTTGGCTGAAGCCATTCATTAATAATCAACTGTGTTTACTCTTTTTAAATCATAATCACAACAGAAACTACCCAAATGACCCTGTTTAAAAGTTTACATACCCTGGTGATTTTGGCCTGATAACATGCACACAAGTTGACACAAAGGGGTTCGAATGACTATTAAAAGGTAACCATCCTCACCTGTGATCTGTTTGCTTGTAATTAGTGTGTGTATGTATAAAAGGTCAATGAGTTTCTGGACTCCTGACAGACCCTTGCATCTTTCATCCAGTGCTGCACTGATATTTGTGGATTCTGAGTCATGGGGAAAGCAAAAGAATTGTCAAAGGATCTGCGGGAAAAGTTAGTTGAACTGTATAAAACAGGAAAGGGATATAAAAAGATATCCAAGGAATTGAGAATGGCAATTAGCATTGTTCAATCTCTAATCAAACTCTAATCAAGAAGTGGAAAATGAGGGGTTCTGTTGAAACCAAACCACGGTCAGGTAGACCAGCTAAAATTTTAGCCACAACTGCCAGGAAAATTGTTCGGGATGCAAAGAAAAACCCACAAATAACTTCAGGTGAAATACAGGACTATGTGAAAACATGTGGTGTGGCTGTTACAAGATGCACAATAAGGAGGCACAGAAAGATGGGCTGCATGGTCGAGTCACCAGAAGGAAGCCATTATAACGGAAATGCCACAAAGTATCCCGCTTACAGTACGCCAAACAGCACAGAGACAAGCCTCAAACCTTCTGGCACAAAGTCATTTGGAGTGATGAGACCAAAATTTAGCTTTTTGGCCACAACTACATTTGGAGAGGAGTCAACAAGGCCTATGATGAAAAGTACGCCATTCCTACTGTAAAACACGGAGGTGGATCGCTGATGTTTTGAGGATGTGTGAGCTACAAAGGCATAGGAAATTTGGTCAAAATTGATGGCAAGATGAATGCATGTTATCAAAAAATACTGAAGGAACATTTGCATTCATCAGCCAGAAAGCTGCGCGTGGATTTACTTGGACATTTCAACATGACAATGATCCAAAACACAAGTTCAAGTCGACCTGTCATTTGGCTACAGCAGAATAAAGTGAAGGTTCTGGAGTGGCCTTTTCAGTCTCCTGACCTCAATATCATTGAGCCACTCTGGGGAGATCTCAAACGTGCAGTTCATGCAAGAGACCCCAAGAATTTGCAGGAACTGGAGGCTTTTTGCCAAGAAATGGGCAGCTTTACCATCTGAGAAGATAAAGAGCCTCATCCACAAATACCTGAAAAGACTAGACATGTGCATTCGTTATCGTCCGAATGCATTTTCGTCCGAATTTCGGGGATTTTCGCGTTCCTTCTAACAAAACAATAACGAACACGCTGAATCCGAAAATTGGAAAAATCCGTAATATTTTTGTATCGTTGTGACAACAGTTCGATATAGATAGATAGAGGATTCAACATGTCGGTGACAATAGCGATCTGTGTCTATCGAACCTGCGGTCGAATGTGCCTAACCTAACTCTATTATTCCATGATTATTTGACATAGAGAGAAATGATTTGACATTATAGAGACATGAAGATTCAATGAAGCAGCTAAAAACATACAATCGCCATGAGTGGACATTTAAGGTCAAATGCTCTGCCCATGGGCTATAGAAGAATTCTAATGTTGTTTGACTAGTAAAAATAATTAATAATTATAATTATTACTAGTCAAACAACATCAGAATTCTATTATAGCTTGTGGGAGGAGCAGTTTAGCTGCTTCGTCGAATCTTCTTAGAACATCCGACAGACACCATAAGCCTTCAATTGACAGATTCAAACTTAATTCGGATTTTCGTACAAATGCATTTTTTAACAAAACTAAATAAATAAAAACGAATTTCGGGAGTAACTAAATAAATTTATTTTTCGGACGAAACCGAAATCCCAAAACAAAATATTTCAGTGTGCACATGTCTACAAAAGACTTCAAGCTCTCATTGATGTTAAAGGGGGCAATATACGATATTAAGAACTGGGGTATGGAAACTTTTGATCAGGGTCATTTGGGTAGTTTCTGTTGCCATTATGATTTAAAAAGAATAAACACAGTTGGTTGATAATAAATGGCTTCTGCCAAATACTAACCATGAGTGAAAGAAAAATTTTCGTGTTATCATTCATATTCTCTAAAAAATGGCCAAGAAATCATAAATTCTGCCAGGGTATGTAAACTTATGAACACAAATGTACATCTATGATTAGGCCTGTAAGCGGGGCGAAACATGTCAGAGGAGCCTAGCCTGAAGAAGTTCAGGCTGAAGCCATATCTTTGCCTATCTATGCTGTATAATGGCTGGGTTCCAGTGTGCTGCGTTTCCTTCTTCTGTCTTTTCAATATACATGTAATTGGATTTACAAATATATTTATTTGCCTTAAATAATGTAACCCACTGAGGACAATACACTTCCCTAAACCCATGTCTACTGTTTTCCTTAGAGTCTGAACAAAACATATACATCAAATTGTAGGTATAATTGAAGCCAATTAACAGCAAATCACCATATCTTATCAGTCTAGATGCAGTTTTATAACAGCCAGTTCTTTATCTACGATAAAGTTAATAGATTGTAGGGTAGCAATGAAACATTGCAGTAGTCAACAAAAGAAAGGTAAGGACATTCATTTCACCTAATCCATCATCTGTATGATTTCAATTTTTCATTAGAGTAAATGTCAATACTGAGCAAAACTTCAATAAAGAAGTAATTGAATATGATGCTAAAGTCGTGTTGTTCTCAGCTAAAGTGAGCTGAACAAAATGTACATTTCTGAAGAAATTGTATTGACATTTTCCTGCTGTGAATTAGTGTAACAGAATAAATGCAGCAACTTACGAACAGCATCCAATCAATATGAAAGTGAATATAAAAGGTAATATGCTGTTGGCTGTGCTTTCACCTGATTGGGGCAAAGACTGTTTTGTACGTATTGTCCAGTATAACCAGTGATATTTCACTTACAGTATATCTCTTGGGGAGACCAATTGTGGAATCTTCCTGCCACTATCTCTGGTCCTCTTTGAGTCCCATTCCTTCTGCTACAATGTTAAAAAATGTAAATATACATATACATAAAATATATTATATATAATATATAATATACTGTATAACATATACATATAATAAATTAGAAAGCTCTTCTGCAAAACATAGACTATAAATTGTTAGGCTATCGAGGAATCTGCTGCCAATGGAAATATATTTTTGTCTTAGAATATAGGTAGACACAAAAACACACAAAATACCAGTTTAAATTTATCTTGCAAAAATGCCTTGGGATATTGGGTTTACAGGGCTTGAAGTTCTCTTCCCAATAATTTCGGATGGGGCAGCTTCTGAAGCAGCCAGAAGGAGCTTGGAGGATTTGACCATTAAGGAAATGGGGAGGAGGAAGTCTAAATGTTTTAGATTGTATATAAGGCCTAATTTGTTTGTTTCATTTACAAGACTTACAGCGAATGATATGGATTGTGCACTGGGCGCGAAAAATAGCGGCTCAACAACCTTATTCTTTGAACTTATCATTACAGCCGGAATCCTTTAAGTTGCCTTGGAAGGGTGTGTGGGGTCTTCAGTGGTATCAATTATACTTTAATTTGACAAGGTTATTTCAAGTGTGGCCTCTGCCCTCCATTTTGGTGGTTCATGTAGGGGGTAATGATTTAGGGAACATTAGGACTTTAGACTTGTTATTCATGATAAAAAAGCATCTTCTCCACTTCAAGAATACTTCCCCAGATAGGACTATTGTATTTTCGGAAATAATTCCGCGCTTTTCTTGGCTGTCCTCTCCTCAGAGGAAAGTGATGGAAAGGATGAGGAAAAGGGTGAACAGGGCCATGGAGAAATACATGCCCAGCATTGGCGGTTTGTCATATCGGAATGTGGATTTGGAAGGTGGGATTCCCAGGTTTTACAGGGCCGATGGGGTTCACCTCTCGGATGTAGGTGTGGATTTATTTAATTTGGGATTACAGTCCGGGATAGAAATGGCCACGGTGGTGGGGGTGGGCCGGGCTTGATTTCAAGTCCAGCTGGTGGGGACTGTTTGTTATATGAAGAAGGTTGTTGACTGGCTGCCCGAGTTCTGAAAACTGGGCAGTTTAATAATTTGGTAATGTTATTATGAGAATAAAGTAAGTGCAATTGGATGTTTAGATGTTAAACAAATAAAAGGTGCCACGGACAAATATTTTGCCAAAATGTGTGGTGTGGTTATTTAGCAGTATCTGGGTGGTGGTTAAAGTGGGAGGGTGTGTGGCCTACAATCTCATACCAATTCCACTGTCAACTGCTTAGACAGTTTGGCTATACATACACTTTACAAGATTGGTCGGGTTCAGCTTTCAGCTGGGGACTTTCTTGATTGACAATTGAATGCTGTTGGAGACAGAACTCTGTGCGGGAAGATGTCACATTCATGATAGCTTCCCAGCACAGACACCGACTCCCCCCCCCCCCGAGCTGGATCTGCTTCCCCTCCTCCCGTTCACTCCTCCTGTGTGTGCCCGCAGCCCCACCAACATTCCAACAGTAGGTGAGAAAGACCAGCAACTGCAACTACATCTTGGAGTTTATGCAGTCTGCATGATCCTCCTTCCTTCCTGGGGTGAGCTCACCATCCTTGGTGACTGAGGTGTCCCCCCTCCCCCTCCCTCCCTTTTCTAACCTGCCTTTGAGTACACAGATGTAAAGGGAGCTCTGTGGACTCTGATGTAGGGGGTGGGGCTTTTGGTGAGCAGAGACCCCCTTACATCAGAGTTCCCTTTTACACTAGAGTCCACAGCATTCCCCCTCACATCAGATCCCCCCCTTAAATCAGGGTTCCTAAAGCACACTTTACATCAGAGTTCCCCTTTATGTTAGAGTCCACAGAGCTTCCCCTTACAGTGAAATTCTGCTGACTCAATTGTAAGGGGAGCTTTGCAGACTGCAAGTTCAGCTGTAAATGGGAACTCTGTGGGTTTAGATGTAAAGGGGAACTCAGGAGGTTCAGATGTAAAGGGGAATTCGACAGGTTCAGATGTAAAGGGGAACTTGGTGGGTTCAGATGTAAAGGGGAACTCTACGAGCCTGCTGCAGAACATTTAAAGGGGTTACACTGCGGGACCATAATGAAGGCCCTGCAATGAGAGTAAAAGCCTCAGAGATCAATGAGAAGGGCCCTGAGATTCGAGGGAAGGACCTTGGCACCAGAGGTCAGGGAGGCCCTTTGTGGTTTCTTGCACCGGGGCGCTGAAGGTTGTAGTTGCACCTTTGTTATGAGCATGTATCAGTGTATCACTGTATGCTAGCTCAGAGCTTGTCTTAATTACCACCAGTTTCCTAAACTGTGTAGTGGCAGTGATTCTTTAAGAATCTGTCGTAGCCATAGCGACAGGTTCTGAAATATGTTCTTCACTCTGTTTGAAAAAAAAAATTAAAAGTCAGCAGCTACAAATACTTTAATAGAAGGACACTTACTTGTCCATGGATCTAGCGCTGTCCTCAGCGGTTCTTCACTGGTCTTGTGGTCCCTGGCATGTTAACTGTGGGAAGCCAATTGTGACGCTTTGTGGCTTCACGGCCAGCTTCCCACTTCACATACGCAAGCCATGCTGCACTTTGTGAATGGTCCCACAGCCTTCTGTCGAAGCCAGGTACTCGCCTATCCCCCCAGAAAAAAAGTTCCAAAAGAAGAAGAGGAGGGGGCGAGGAGGGCATAAAGCAGAACTTCCCATTTAGGGTGAAGTTCTGCTTTAAAATGGTGGCAGTGAGAACAGTCTGAATTTGTTACACATTTCTATAATGTTACTAAAACTGATGCAAATGTTTGCCTGAATTAGATGCAGGTAGTTTTAAAGGGAACTATCACCAGGAAGTTGTCATTAACGCTTTACTGATGAATTCAGTTAAATATAGTATGTTTGTTCAAAACATTGGAAGGATTAGGCTTTCTCTTGCAAGACCCAATAGGACCTAATGCATATAAAGAAATGTAAGGAATAATCAGATGAACTACAACCCCAGAAATGGTCAACTATGTTACACAGTTAAAGTAAATGAAATCTGCAGACTTAGGTCTAGTTCACACAGGGATACTTAAGCGTACACTGGTGCAAGACCTGTGTGCGCCCACATGGGGATGCACAGGTGTTCTGTGCATACCTGTGCAGGCTGTCCCATTCATATCAACTGGGACGCAGTGGCTATACAGACAGCTGCTGCTTCCTGTCTGACAACTGTGTGGATGCATGGGCACGAATGCACACTGTGTACATTTTGGGGCAATGCACTCACACCTGCACAGCTGTCAAATTGGGAGCAGCAGCTGTGTCTGTGCAGCCTCTGCATCACAATAGACATGAATGGGACTGTCTGTATGGGGGTGCACACAACACTGTGCATCCCGTGTAGGCAAACATGGCCCTTACATAAACATACACTTAAAGTCATACTACAGTAAAGGTTATAATTAAGAAAAAATAATTATACTTACCTGCTCTGTGCAATGGTTTTGCACAGAGCAACACAGAGCCTCTTCTTTTTGGGTCCCCCATCGGCGATCCTGGCACCCCCCCGCTGCGGGCTTGATATCGGGCCACTCGAACAGGCTTGCTCCTGTGAATAGACATTGTCCATTTATCCATTCACACACAAAGCATGGCTCGGCCCTGCCCCCCCCCCCCCCCCGCTCTCTCTTGACTGGCTCTCCAGTTTCTATGTGAGCCAATCAGGAAAGAGAGACCTGGGAGAGCTGCTGCTCTCATGCACAGCGCTGGATCGAGATGGGGCTCAGGTAAGTTTAAGATGGACTGGGGGGGACAGCACACAGAAAGTGTTTTACCTTAATGCATAGAATGCATTAAGGTAAAGAAAAAACCTTCTGCCTTTAGAACCACTTTAAGTACACCCATGTGAACAAGGCCTTGGGCTACATTCACTCTTTCCTGCTGCATTTGGTTTATTTGCATGCATGAGAAATTATTTAGGGAGTATAAACAAACTTTAAGCTTCCCAGATCAAGTTCTTTTGTGTTTAAATGTCCTTGCGTTTACATAAATGCATTTAGATACAGTCAAGGAATCCATTCTGCCCTGGGTGCCCAGAATTCTGTTTTGTCTAAACAGAACTAAACTAAATGCACCTAAATGCAAGTAAACGCACAGCGTTCATTGTATCATTTAGAAACATTCCATGGATTTATAACATTTATAACATTTAGAAATGTGTTATAAATCCATATAAACACATGTAGGTCATTGCCAGTGTGAATGAGGCCTTAGTCTGCATTTAAAGTGGTTGTAAAGCCTAAAGGATTTTCACCTAAATGCATTCTATGTGAAAATCCATCTTTGCTGCAGTTATCAAACCCCCTCCCACCCCCTCACCAGACCCCCCCTCCCCCCCCCCCCCCCGATTTTTTCTTACCCGAGCATGATCGGATCCAGCCACTGTCACTCTTCTCATTGGACAGATTGATAGCAGCAGGAGCCATTGGTTCCCACTGCTGTCAATCAAAAGCTTTAACACAGAAGCCGGGAGAGGGGATGAGTCCTGCTGTCCAGGTCAATGGACACAGCAGTGGGACTCGGGAGTGAGCCTGCAGGCGTGACCCATAGAAAGTGGCTTCTGGGGGCATCTGATGAAGAGGAGAGGCCTGGAGCGCCAGCGGGGGACCCCAGAAGAAGAGGATCGGGCTGCTCTGTGCAAAACTATTGCACAGAGCAGGTAAGTATAGGCATGTTTCTTATTTTTATTTAAAAAAAAAAGGAAGGTTTAGTATCACTTTAAGGCTTGCTTCAAATGCAGATCACATGCAGAAAAACAAATCCACATGAGCCCTAGGCGTGCAGAGATATTCTGTAAGGTCAGAAAATCTCTTTGTGTTATCATGATCATTTATGATACTCAGAAGTGCTCATTATTATTGTCTACTTAAACCTCACACTGTTCGATTGTTGCCTGAGATGACTGAATTGGTCACATCACTTTGCTTAATTAGGCCTTGCAATGCCAATTTAATGACTCTTTCTAGCAGCAAAGAACAAATCTTTTGCATGATATAATGCCTTATCAATGAATCGCATTTTTTAAATATTTTTTTTTTATTAAACTGGAAGCCCATTTTGTAGTCTGATTGACATTTTAATCACACTGAGGATCTGATAGTTTTGCAAAGCAGTAGATATAGTTAGAACAAGTTAATAAGACTGAAGATATTTTCAGAGTGAATGCTGGATAAAATCATACAGACCACAGAGGACGTAATAAAAAAGAAAAAAATCACAAAGCCAATAATACTGAGCTAAGAAGCCAGAGGTTAGGGAAGAAAATTGTAAGATATTATTGTAGCATCTACTTAAAAGAGAAATATGGCCAAAGCTCTTTTGGCCATAATTCTCTTCTGGGTCACAGGAGTGTACTTACTCGTGCTCTCCTGTGGCCCAGAGTCAGCCAACAGTGGCTGTCAGCTGAGGTCACAGAGCCAATCCAGGCTCTGGAAGTATCAGTCCAGATGCCTGACCAGCAGTTGGCTCAGCCTCTCAGCGCACCACTGAAAGCTTGAGCCAGCCGCTTCACATCCTTCACAACCTGACGGTCCAATGAGCGCTGGAGGGGCAGAGCAGACAGTGATGACTGTAATGCCCTGTACACACGATCGGACATTCCGACAACAAAACCCATGGATTTTTTCCGACGGATGTTGGCTCAAACTTGTCTTGCATACACACGGTCACACAAATCTTGTCAGAAATTCCGAACGTGAAGAACGCGGTGATGTACAACACGTACGAAAAAATGAAGTTCGATAGCCAGTGTGGTTCTTCTACTTGATTCCGAGCATGCGTGGAACTTTGTGTGTCGGAATTGTGTACACACGATCGGAATTTACGACAACAGATTTTGTTGTTGGAAAATTTGAGATCCAGATCTCAAATTTTGTGTGACAGAAATTCCGATGGAAAATGCCCGATGGAGCCTACACACGGTCGGAATTTCCGACAACAAGCTCCTATCGAACATTTTCCATCGGAAAAGTGTAGTGGTGCTGTTGGGTCTGGATCATTCAATAGGGTATTATTACCTCTGTTATACATGACAGCTTCATTATTAAGAACATTAGCAGATGCAGGCGGTGTTAAACTCAAACCCAAAAACGTAACATATTGCAGCTTACAAATAATTAGATATGGTGGTTGTATTCATTTTCTTTTTTAGGATTTTTTAGGCTAATTCCCCTCTGTTTTCATCTGGTTACACACGTCCTGGAATAGGGTGCCTACATGAAGGAGCAACACAGACACCTTTGGACAACAGCAGTGTTATTCTGATTAGATGTACTAGTAGAATTAGATACACTAACACATTTCCCAACTTCAGCTAACGCTTTTTAAGCAGTTACAGCATCATTTTTTTTCTTTTGGAATAATGGTTTTACATGAACAAATAAAAGCTGATCATTGTAAGCACCTCTGTCAGCAATACATGGTTTGCCTCAACCCTCCAACTTCTTCATCTGCAGGACAGCTTGTTGGGAATCCCCAGTCATAGAGCTTGACAAAGGATCGCGGCTGCTGTGCCATCCGTAGCGTGCATGCTTGTGAAACGCATTGCATAATGGCGGCCTCATCCATCAATGCCTGTGTACCATCTGCGCTCCAAGCCTCGTTTGGGTTCTCATCCACCGCGGCCGGCTTTTCACATCAGCGGTGGATATTGTGAACACAACGCTTCCCTGCAGAGGATTGGATGGCCCACTGATGACCTCCCCCCCTTGTTGGTACTACTTTATATGCTCATTACCTACTTTTCAAATGTGAGTTGGCACTTTTGAAGTGCTTATTAAAATATTTGTTTTAAATCTACACCCAGAGGCGCCTCTCTCCTTGTTTCATTTAAAGTGGTTGTAAACATTTACAGACCACTTTTTGCTACAGGTATGCCTATAATAAGGCTTACCAGTAGCTACCCCGGATATCTCCTCAACCTGAACGGTTGAGGAGATATCCCCTATCCCCTATATCAGCATGTGCCGACGTCATCGGCACATACGCACTGAAGTAATGGCACGTTCCATCTAAGGTGAGTATTTCAAAATGAGCTAGTATGCTATGCATACTAGCTCATTATGCCTTTGTCTTGCAGATTTTTTTTTTTTTACAACCACTTTAACCGCTTCAGCCCCAGAAGATTTTACCCCCTTCATGACCAGAGCACTTTTACACTTCCCCGTTCTGCGGCTCCGTGACATGATCGCCAGGAGACCGGCGGACATCAAGTCCACCGGTCCCGCGGGCACGGTCACGCTATCCCCGCCTCTTAAAGGGGACGTACAGGTATGCCCATTTGCCCACCGATGCCATTGTGCCGATGTATATCGGCGTGCAGCGGTCGGCAAGTGGTTAAGCAACTGAGCTGGGATAGTTAAAAAAAAATATGTGGCTGTTCCCCCCATAATTTATACCAGGCCCTTTAGGTCTGGTATGGATTTTAATGGGGAACCCACGCAAAAGACAAGAAAACAAACAGTGCAAGTTCCCCTCCCAAAAATTCACGCCAGACCCTTATCCAAAACTTGCGGGTCAGGAAAGGTGGGGGGGGGGGTGCTACAATGGTTGTGGAAAAGAAGTCTTTGACCTCATCAATATGGTGACAAGTTATTTTGCAGGGGGAGCCCCTGTCCCATGCTGACTGCATGTAGGGTCTGGTATGAATATTTTGGGGGACACCTCACACTTTTTTTTTTCATTTTTGCATGTGGTTTCCCCTTAAAAATCTATACTAGACCCAAACAGTCTCTCCTTTCCCCTGAAGCCAGCGCTGCATGCTGATCATGTGAATTGACCGAAGTGCCCTTAGAGTAGGTACATATACACATCTTTCCGCTACAGGCTCGTTAGTATAGGACTCATGCCGCGTACACCTGAGTGAAATTTTCCGACAGAAAGAGTCCGATGGGAGCTTTTCATCGTATATTCCAAAAAGAAAAAGAAAAAGAAAAACTGCGCTGCAGAGCAAAAAAGGTCAAAGGTAAAAGCTGCACACAAAATACACCAATATCTGTGTATACCATGAAAAATTAAAAATAAATAAAGTGCGCTAATTATATGAAAATACACACATAGATGTGAATACATGTGGGTGGTAGTAAAAACCCCAATCTACTGAGAGCAAGTAAATGACTCCATGAGTGGTAGAAATATATAAGTGCAAAACATAAAAACTCAAAGAAGAAACAAAAAATGTGTACATGTGAAGTACAATGATATTAATAGCGTGAAAATCTGAAAATCAAACTCAGTCCATGGGTTCAAACATAAAAAGTTCATCAGTGAAAAAAAGCTTCCATCCACTATACAGCTCAGCAGCAACTAATCCCCCTATGAGTGGATTGACAAAGGAGAGAGATGTGCAGGATGGTGCAAATCCACTGACGGTGACTCAAATAAGTGAGAAAGTGATAAAGGTGGACTCTTACCCTCCGTGTTGGACCCCCTCCTTGGCAGGGTCTATCAGGCATGCAGATTTTTGCCCTCTGCAGGGACCGTGTAATGAGAAGATCTCCCCAGCAGCTGTCAGGAATGTTGTCTCCGATCCGGGCTGGTCCAAGTGAAACGCCTGGAGAGGGGGGAAGGAAAGCTCTCTTGCTCCCAGTGTGGCAAAGGAAAAAGCAAAAGAGCGGAGCTCCAATAGTGTAAAAAGTTTCGGAATTTATTCAATAAAAGTACAGACCGCAACGGAGAGTGCACGCTCCGTGAGGTAAAAATACAATTAAAAACAAGCCGGCATATAAGAATCGTAATACCCCGTGCATAACATGGGGCAATCGTGACGGCTTACAACGTAGCCACGCCCTGGGCGGCTACGTTGTAAGCCGTCACGATTGCCCCATGTTATGCATGGGGTATTACGATTCTTATATGCCGGCTTGTTTTTAATTGTATTTTTACCTCACGGAGCGTGCACTCTCCGTTGCGGTCTGTACTTTTATTGAATAAATTCTGAAACTTTTTACACTATTGGAGCTCCGCTCTTTTGCTTTTTCCTTTGCCACACTGGGAGCAAGAGAGCTTTCCTTCCCCCCTCTCCAGGCGTTTCACTTGGACCAGCCCGGATCGGAGACAACATTCCTGACAGCTGCTGGGGAGATCTTCTCATTACACGGTCCCTGCAGAGGGCAAAAATCTGCATGCCTGATAGACCCTGCCAAGGAGGGGGTCCAACACGGAGGGTAAGAGTCCACCTTTATCACTTTCTCACTTATTGGAGTCACCGTCATCGTATATTCCGATCGTGTGTATGCCCCATTGGACTTTTTCTGTCGAAAATTGAGACAGACTTAGATAGAGAACATGTTCTATATTTTTCCGACAGAATAAATTACTATCGGAAAAACCGCTCGTCTGTATGTTGTTCCGACGCACCAAAAACGACGCATGCTCTGAAGCAAGTACCAGACGGAAGCTATTGGCTACTGGCTATTGAACTTCCGTTTTCTAGTCCCGTCGTATGTGTTGTACGTCACCGCGTTCTGGAGGGTCGAAATTTGATGTGAGTATGCAAGACAGCTTGAGCGGAATTCCGTCGGAACTCCATCGTAAAAACCTTCAGAGTATATTTCGACGGCAAAACCGGTCATGTGTACAGGGCATTAGAATGGGGAGCAGGTTTAAGATCAGGTTTGGACTGAACTTCCACATTAACATTTGGCTCCGACTGACCTCACTAACGTTTGGATTCTGCAACCGAACTTTAGTTATGTTCACTGAACCCTGCTTTAACAGAGCCCAGGTATGTTCAGCTCTTCACTACCTAACACTAAGCTTCCATAATCTAAGAGTAACCCCTTGCTTGCCAGATACTCTGCACTAAAGGTCATCTCTTCCTGCAATAAAATATAACAGCATAGGAAGCCCAGGGCTTGAAACTATCATTCTGGCCTAACGAAAATGCCCAAACAAATGTCAAAGACTTATATTTTCTTGATTTGTTCCCAAGATAAGTGATTTATCAATGTGGAAACTGCACCCTCTGTTGATCCATAATGATAATTTGCAGCATAGTTGTTCTTTCTAGTTAGCAATACATAATTGCTTGTGTCAGAACAGCCTCCTACACTGAAGAAGAAAATCTCAAAATGCTGATACATCCAGTAAGAAGAATAAAATATGAGGAGGAAACTGACACAGAACAGCGAAGATCCTGTTTCAAGTGCCTGCTGTATATAGCAACTGCGACGTTCATAGTGTATTGATTTGCTGGCATGTTATCTATGTGCACAGGAGCCATGACTGTTTGTCTTAGTCACATGGATACTGCAATGCTTTTACTGGCATTTATATTTGTCTGAGTTTCCTGGCTGAAACACTAGATGAAGATACCATACTGACTTGTACAGGGAGACCTCTTCAGTCACCATACAACATATATTATTGCAGCTTCAAACCCATGAACATAGGAAATGTTAGACTAAAGAATGTTAACCTAACACATATATGAAACAGTTACAGTATACATCAACATAATATAGGATCTCCTATTGGTCAACGTAAAAGTAAATGCACTGTAAGCATGTCATCCAAGAAATTGGCTTGATCGCCTTTTTTTTTTTTTACCAGCATCAGCAATCAATGATTGAATTTTTGTTTTTGATAAATGATACATTGATAAATGAAAAGTTATTGTAATAATTCTATAAGTAAAACACTAACTATAATTATGTAATTAAATTTAAAATAAAAATGTAATTCAAAACACTAATTAAAAAAATGCCCTAATAATGCTAGTACCATAAATGACTAATCCAAAGAACAACTGCCCCTTCTTCCCACAAAATTCAATTTCACGTTAGGTAAAATACCCCTCTAAGCATCTCTCACCTTTAAATAAATATTGATCTTTAAATTATAGAGACTGGCGGTAAGAAAATTGCAGTGGTCTTTAAAGTTCACTTAGAACAACATGCTAACACCCACGTGCAGCCCAGTGCTCTATTGATTTACATGCTTTCGCCCACAGGACATTTTTTTTTTAACTACAAAGAACAGCTGTCACATGGATTAACAAGCTCACAAGAAATGGGTCTGAACAATCAAATAGTACAAATGATGAGAAATTTGAATAGGAAAATCTGCACTGCTAGTATTTTGCCACGGGAAAGCTTGTTGAATGTGAGACAAGACACTCATTAGAGATGGAAAGTAGCGTAACATGGCAAAACTCCATGCAGTGTAGAGGAGAAGGAATAAAAGCAGACGAGCTCTGGCGTTAGATTGCTGAGAAGCTGGCAGAGAGAACTCACCAGTGATGATGCTTTCCACAAGTGCGCTGGATACTTGGCCGTGTACTAGCAGTGCAGCCGGTAGAGCTGCCTGGCTTGGCTTTCTACGACGGAGCCCTGCATCTGTTCCCTGTGTGATTGCTCACTGCAGTTTCTCCCATGACTCCATCACCCAGGAATGGAACAGACACATCCGCGCCGACTCTTACCAGCAAAAAGGAACCACCGTTGCCTTAGTCAGGTGCTGTATCTTTAACAAGGTCACAAGCGACAGCAAAAAAAACAAAAAAGGAGCAGGAAAGTATTTGCAACGTAAAAGTCAGCAGCTCACATAGAGGAGGCAGAGAACAGCTACACTACAGCATCTGCCTGCTTCCAACCACTGATATGCTGTGTGCAATTTAAAGCTCCAGGAAGTGGAGGTTACGAAAGGAACTGGATCTGATCAGCAAAAAAAGAACCTTCTCCATCCATAACGCATTGGATAGAAACAACCAGAAGGACTGGGCTTTCCACTTGTAGGGTACTTAACTGAGTTCAGAGGTCAAGTGTTGCTGGTTTCATTACAGAAGCAGAAACATTAGCTAAGATGTGGAAATGACTCCAGGAATTCTCCTTTGATTTTCTTTTTTTTTTTTTCAAACGTCACATAGGAGGATGGCGAAAACCGAGCAGTTTACAAGCCGGGCAGGAAATTCCTGAAAAATGTTTGAACAATACCTTCAGCTGCTTCTGTCTTAGAAATAAAGTCTTTAGGCAAAGACAGAGAGCAGCAATCTGCAAACAAAAAGCATTTATCATGCTAATAGGGAGGTTTAATTATGGCTGCAAAGTTATGATTCAATACTGTAAGCCAGCGCTAGCTGGAGTCCCTGCAGTAGAAAAAAACTAGGATCTATCAAGAGTAACTCTTCGTGGCAGGAAGCAGGTTCATAGACTTTTAAAGCAGACCTTCACCCAGGAATCCGACTTCCTCTCCTCTGATTCCTACCCCCTCCTTACCCCCATTTTATTTACCAATAAATACTTTTTTAATTTTCAGTCAACTTGCTTTCTGTATCTGGGGCAAGACCTGCACATATCTTGCGCATGATATGCCACAGATCTAAAGGACCTGACAGAGACCTGCTGTGTGTTTGTGCATGTGCAAAATCTGCTCAGACCCCCGCACATGCACAGAATGGGGCAGGTCTATGGGACCTGAGAAGATGCGTGGTGTGTCTGCACATGTGTGGGGCTCACACATGCGCAGTAAATGTGTGGGTCTCTGACAGGTCCCATATATGTACACGTGTGGGATATCATTCAAGGATGGCAATGCAAGAGAAAAAAAAAGGGAGGAGAAGTTTGAGATGTAGAAATGACATCATCGCTGGGCTCCATGGACGAGTATGTATTTTGTATCTCCGTAGGAACAATTTACATGCTTACAAAAAAAAAAATGCTAGGGAGGGTGGAGTTCCTCTTTAACCTCCCTAGCGGTAATCTCAAGTGTGGCTCGGGGTTAATTTTCAGTACCAATAGCGGTAACCCCAAGCCACATTTGGGATTGCATCGCCGTATCCAGGTACAGTTACTTACCTTGTCCCTAGTCCTCCCGCTGTGTCCTCGGCCGGATCCTCTGCCCGATGTATTCGGGCTCCGTTCCCTGCGAACGTCTTGACGCATGGGGGGCTAAGCCCGGCGGCAAATTTAAAAAAGTACAAAATACATAACACACACAATACATTGTAATCTGTAGATTACATTACTGTATCAAATCATTTCACCTCCCTTTTGTCCCTAGTGTTTTGTCCAATGCCCTGCATGCACTTTTATATTATATATACTGTTCTTTCTGCCTGGAAACTTGAGAACGTCCATGGCATCCAAAAATTATCCCTTTACGTCAAAAGCGGTTTTAGACCAGCTAGAAAACCGCGATAGTGATTGGTGGGGAAATTCGTCATCGGACATTGAAAGTGACGACAGCTATGATTCTGCGACTGAGCTCAGTAATGTGCGAACTTGGTGCTCTATTGACTGTGATACCGATCACGCAGCACTGAGCTCAGTCGCAGAATTGTCGATGTCGTCACTTTCAGTGTCTGATGACAAATTTTCCCACCAATCACTATCGTTCAATTCTGCAAGTGATTATAATTCACTGTCGCTGTTTTCTAGCTGGTCTAAAGCTGCTTTTGACGTAGAGGGACGTTTTCCATTGTGCAGTCCCGTGTTTCAAAATTTTTACAAACCCGGGATGTTTACTAAACCAATATGCAGTGTCTAGTATTACAGTGACTAGTAATATTGCACCCTTATTTGGACAGATTTCAGTGTTTTTGATTTGATTACATTATTGAATAAAATATATAATTATTTTTTATAATTATTTATAGTTATTTATTATATTATAATTTATGATTTTGTGTTTCAAACCTTACTATACTCGGGATATCTACTAGACTCTTGTTTGGACAGATTTATTCCTAAGAATTATAGGCCTACAATATAAAACGGCAAATTTCCATGCAAAGCAATGGGGGTTATTTACGAAAGGCAAATCCACTTTGCACTACAAGTACAAACTACAAGTGCAAAGTGCACGTGAAATTGCACTGAAAGTGCACTTGGAAGTGCAGTCACTGTAGGTCTGAGGGGGACATGCAAGGAAAATAAAAAAACAGCATTTTAGCTTGCACATGATTGGACGATAAAATCAGCAGAGCTTCCCCTCATTTCAGATCTACCCCTCAGATTTACAGCGGCTGCACTTCCAAGTGCACTTTCAGTGCAATTTCAAGTGCACTTTGCACTTGTAGTTTGCACTTGTAGTGCAAAGTGGATTTGCCTTTCGGAAATAACCCCCAATGTACCGCTTTGACATTCAAAAATCAGGCATAATCATACCGCCAGGGAGGTTAATGAGCAAGAATTCTCGACTATCACAAGAGATATTTCCTTAAATCTAGAGAAATGGCAACAATACTTTATATCTGTTTGTGTCACAGTCTCCTGAGTTAAAGTGGATGTAAACCCACCACTCACCCAGTATAAACTAATGGCACAGTATTAATGTATATATAAACATGCAAGCTTCCTGCATGTATCACTACCTTGCAAATGTCACCCCCTTCAGCAGTAGGAGCCCAGCAAAACTCTGGAATCAGTGGGTGGGTCTCTTTGCCGGAGCTCGGCGGACAGAGTGGTGATGTCACAAGACTCCCCACCCACCTCTACACTCTCCTACTCTTTCTGCTGGCTCTGGGAGCTGACTGCACAATGAATATTGTGCTGATCAGTGTGATCAGTCACACTGATCACGCCCCATGATGAGTAACATCCAGTCAAAACTCAGAAAAGGCACCACATGACTTCAGCATGCCCAATCATGCTGAGGTGTGGAGCAGCCAATCCTGGGAGAGCTGATGAAGAAAGGAGGAGGGATATGAAACTGGAATCGTAGACACTCTCTGCTCTCATGCTCGTTGATGAGATAAAGAAATCAGATGTCAGTCACAGCAATGGGGGATGTGGCGACACAAACTTATCTGTGTGTAGTTTTTTATCTTATTACAAAAAGACAAGATGATTGCTCAGAGTTGGGTTAACTCTTCGTGGCACACAGATGAATTGACATCCTCTACTGTACCAGGTAGAAGTCTTCATTAAAAAAATAAAAATTCAGGTTTACATCTACTTTAAGGTATGAGCTGATTGCCTATGATCGTTCCCGATAACAGATTTGGAAAAGGTTGTATGTCTTTGGGTACAAGGCACAGGACTGGAAGAGAGTGCTTAGCTTTGTATTGACAAAGCACAGGTTCACTTTAAACTTCAACTGTCGCCAGGCTATTGACATTGACATATTCACATATACCTAACATTAAACAATATTGTAAGAGTAAATAAGCTTTAGATCAAGCCCATACTGACCTTTGTAGCTGCAGGTATTGTGAAGTAATTCATCCTCAAAGTTTATAACAGAAGCACTTTCACAGTTTTGGTTCAATCACACGGACTATTATAGGCATTTTTTATGCCTAGCTAAAAACCTAGTTACAAACCTCCCAATGCTTTCCTGTGTCCGGGCAGCCACACTTGGTGTGTACAACCTGCCATACAAGTAAACAGCTGTACATGGCCGCACTCATGTAATTGCTGATCCAACGTATTTTGCGAATGTGAGAAAACATCAAAAGATTTATGCTAGGCATCAACAATGCTTATTTTAGTCCATGGGCATGCACCTTTTATCTGCTCAGTTCACCTGGCCAGCCTTCTAATCTTCCCAAATGTAAACATGGAGCTGGTGTACAGGCAGAAAGGAGAGAGCAGAGTGCTTAGAAAATGTAAACTAAGAGAAAATAATTTTCCAGTATGCTGGAGACCTCCATTACTTATACTGAATAACAGTGGCGGTTGGTACTCCATTAGTCGGGGGAGGGTCAGTAGACGGACCTGACACCCCCCCTTGCTCCAGCCCACACCGCACCCACACCCCTGTTCCCCTCGCCATCTCTCTCACCTTGTGCTTTCAGGCGGCAGCTTCCCCCCCTCAGTCTCTCCATGTCCCAAGATGCGTCTCCTCCGTGTTCCGGGATGTGTCTCCTTGGCCGTACGTCCCCTCCCCATAAGCCAATAGGATGGCTTCTCCTTTCCGCCAATGGGGAAATGGGTCTCACGACCTGCTTCTTGATTGGCTGAGAGGAGAATCAGTGTGATAATAGCGAATATTCATTCGCTATTGTCACACAACTGGGTGGGCTCGGAGCGCAGTACTCTGCACCCCAAGCCCACCCTTTTCTGAAGCCTATTAGAGCCTCTGGCTCTAATCACGTGCTTAAAAAAAATACACCTCCCCCATTGGAATCCATGGTCCGGCACCATGTATGTAGATCAGGGGGCCGGACTCATGGATAGGGGGGATGGCGCCTGTGTGCCCCTAATGTATGGGTCGCCACTGCTGAATAAGCCTTGTCACTATTGTAGCAGTTATTCAGTATAACACCACATCCAGTTTCTCTTTGTATTATAGAACATTTTATTGTTTATAGATTTCTTAAAAAAGGAAACGGGATCAACAGTTTGCTAATGGACAGAGGTTTTATAAACTATCCTTTACATCCTTCATAAATTACAATTGTCATCAGCAGCACAGTTTACAATTCTCCAATACAAATTCTTACAATAAGTATGTAAACACACTGTAGAAATGGAAGCCAGACCTGCTTGTTTTCTAATAGCCTGAGTAATAGCAATGAATTCATCAACCGCATTCCAAGCTATTTTTTTTTTATCACAACTGGAGAGCATGTAACTCCTCACAATCACATACGAAACGGAGGCTTAAAGAGGACCTTCACTCTTCGGAGTTACTATAGTTCACTGCATTTCTCTCTGCAATGTCAAAAAGGCGTTTATTTCACCCAGTCATTCTTACCAAGACCGTGATCCCGCAACCTCCTGGGATAACACCATCATGTAACCTAGGGACTGCCTATCTCCCAACTTTTTGAGATGAGAACGAGGGACACCTATTAGCAAAACTATGTAGGCATAGGGCACACCCCCTGTCATGTCCCCTTAAAGGAGAATTATATAATAAGATTAGTAGTTAAACCCAAAAGTGCATGTTTTATTATTATTATTATTATTATACAGGATTTATATAGCGCCGACAGTTTACGCAGCGCTTTACAACATGAGGGCAGACAGTACAAGTACAATACAATTCAATACAGGAGGAATCAGAGGGCCCTGCTCGTTAGAGCTTACAATCTAGGAGGGATTTACCACTATTATTTCTTTAGAAGTGCTCCAAAAAATTAAGAATTACAGTAAAGGTATTTTAAAAAGGAAAAAAAAAAAAGTTTGACATCTAATAGAGAAATGAGGATGGACATTGGATTTATTGAAAGTAAAAAAAAAATGAGTGGAACTCTGCTTGAAATCAGTGTTAATTTCAAAGACTAAAACGACTAAAACATTTTAGTCGACTAAATGAATACTATTTTAGTTGATTAAAATGTGACTAAAACTAAAACAATTGAGTTGACTAAAATACAACTAAAACTAAAATGGCATTTTAGTCAAAAGAATAAAATGGGACTAAAACTAAAATGCCATTTTAGTCAAAAGACTAAGACTAAAATTAAATTGAAATTTGACTTCAAAATTAACACTGGTCTGTAGTGCATGTTCAGACCTCAATACCATAAATAATAACATATTCGATTTTTCACTCCAGCAGTATATAATGAGTTTGGAAATTGTAGAGAAATGTTAATTTAGTTACACCCATTAGATTTTAGACGACTAAAATGAGTTTTAGTCGTCTAAAATCTACTGGAGATTTAGTTGACTAAATACGACTAAAACAATTGGCGAAGACTAAAATGGGACTAAAACTAAAATGCCATTTTAGTCCTAAGACTAATGCCCCGTACACACAGTCGGATTTTCCGATGGAAAATGTGTGATAGGACCTTGTTGTCGGAAATTCCGAACGTGTGTGGGCTCCATCACACATTTTCCATCGGATTTTCCGACACACAAAGTTTGAGAGCTTGCTATAAAATTTTCCGACAACAAAATCCGTTGACGGAATTTCCGATCGTGTGTACACAAATCCGACGCACAAAGTGCCACGCATGCTCAGAATAAATTAAGAGATGAAAGCTATTGGCTACTGCCCCGTTTATAGTCCCGACGTATGTGTTTTACATCACCACGTTCAGAATGATTGGATTTTCCGACAACTTGGTGTGACCGTGTGTATGCAAGACAAGTTTGAGCCAACATCCGTCGGAAAAAATCCATGGATTTTGTTGTCGGAATGTCCGATCAATGTCCGACCGTGTGTACAGGGCATAAGACTAAAACTGAATCGAAATTTGCTTCCAAAATTAACACTGCTTGAAATATCTAAAAATCCCAGCCTTTAATAGAACAGGTTCGATTAACGTTTATTTCAAAACATATCTTTTAAACACGCATCAAATGCTGTGTTTTATATTCTATTATTATATTTGTAGTAGGCTGACTTCAACTACAGGGGAGATATCACACAAGGTACATCTGTTTGCACAGTGGTTAATCTGAAATCAGCCCATGGAGCATCTCTTTGTAACAGCCTGTTGCCTTTGTTTACAGTTAATTTAAGATCTTATTTATTGCGTTGGCATTAACCATCTAGAGATATCCGATGTAAATTGTCTGAACACATTGAGCAATGGCTGTAGAACAGAATCTTCCTACAGAAATTTGTGCAAACCTCATCTCTTCTCTGTTACACTGTCTGCAAATCTGTAAGAACCACATCACTAAAGATTTTACTGTTCTTGTTCTTAAAGATACGCACTATTGCTGCAGTTACAAAGCAAGGCGAAGTAAAAAGATATGACAAATTTCTTGATCAGCAAAAAAATGATAGATTTGTTTGATGCTGCTATTAAGTTTCAAGTTGTCAACCCTTAATATATATATATATAGGGCATTTGCATGCATCTTTTTCATCTGCAGTTTCTGCCTATGGCGTTGAGAAGCATGTATAGGAGGAGGTCGCAGCCATAAAAACAAAATCAGTGAGCAAAAACTGTTGCAGGTTGTACCTAGTTTTTTCCCCAAATTTAGTACCACCATCTTGCTTCATGCATAGTATAAAGGTGAGGCTAAGCTGTCAATTGACATGACAAAGACATCTCTGCCCATCATGTGACAGTCACGTGTCACTGCTAATGTGTTTGACAGATTTGCTTCTGTAATTTTTTTTTTCACCAAAAACCAAAATTAGATTACAATGGTAAATTGTTGCCATCACCACTAGGTCAGAGCACCAAATAAACACTACTATTAGCGCCCACAATTGCAACGTCTAGGACAGTGATGGCGAATCTTGGCACCCCAGATGTTTTGGAACTACATTTCCCATAATGCTCATGTACTCTGCAGTGTAGTTGAGCATCATGGGAAATGTAGTTCCAAAACATCTGGGGTGCCAAGGTTCATCATCGCTGGTCTAGGAGATCCAGAGTTTGCACTCAGATTAAATTGTTACTAAACCAGGGACCTTGCATTTACTATATCTGGTCTACCATAGTACACAGAACATGGCAATTATTTTAGTATAAATAAACTGCTAAACACCTTTTCTCTTCAGCAGTATATAGCAGTCTTATGACTTCTAGGAGTGTCTGACCAAGAACTGGTTAAAGCTTGTAGAAGAAGTTTTCATTCTTCTCTGACTGTCCTATGAGGCTGCATGACTCCTGACTTTCTGTCTAGACAGTGTTGATTGGCCCTGTACCGATCACATGCACCCTCCCAAGAAAAAGAAAAAAACTCTCTAGCAATACACACTAAACTAAGCATGTGCAGAGTGCCCCCAAGGCTCTGTTGTATCAGGAGATGAGTTGGGGACAGTAAAAGAAGGGGAGGATCAGAGAAGACAGGATCAAACAGCCTTTTTACACAATGCGCAGGATTAACCCATTGGGTTCCACAATGAGTATAACAAGCATGCTTTACTGCATATACAGACTGATTTTACTGTCGTGGGTTTAGTGACATTTTAAGTTATATCCACCTCCTATATCAAATTAACTGGTGTTATTTGCCTGACAGAGCCTGCCAGCAGCTTAGTTTAAAATATTCTTAATATTTAATCCTCAGTGTGCAAACAGAATAATGCTGGTAAAAAAATCAGCAATTTCTCCTCGCATGCTCCCTAAGCACCTACCCACAAGTCCAACTGTCCACACAGCAGATATTTTGAGAAAGATTTGTATATTATATCAATAATACAGAATATAAAATGTTCATCAGGAGGACCTACCAAACGTTCAGCATAGAACCTTAGCACATCAACTAGCACCAATACAGGATGAGGCTGTGGGTGTATAGATAGTGGTAAAAACTACCACGTCCTATTAACTAGATACATTTTTTTGGGGAGAAATCATGGACTTTACAGGCACCAATGTATTAAAAAACTATTTTTATTTTAAACAAATGTACAACGATGAATTAAAAACATATAAGGTACAAACTAAAATAGGCGGTAATCCGCACATCCAACTCTAGCTGCTGGGCCTGGGTCAATAGGTTTAATGACCACTGGGACTGCCCTGAAGTGAGTGGGAGCAGAATACCAGTTTAGAGGTACAAGCTCAACATGTTTCGCGATATGACGCTTCTTCGGGAGCTTATCAACATTTTTCACTAAATAGATGGAGAAAACATCAGTAAATATACATAAAACAAAGTAAAATAAACCATCAAATATACCATATGTAGATCTAAAAAATATATTTTCAAATTTCCATAGCCAGGAGCAGACATACAAAAGCGGGCATGGAGAGATGTGGGGATACACCCGGTATCACAGAGTGAACATGTGACCTGATACCTCAAAGAAAGATAGTGCTTAGCTAAGAGTAGTGGAGGACAGGCACCAGCACCACACCCAAAAACTGGGGTATATCCTATATATGGGACTGTCCAGCCAGTAAGTCTGTGGTTTTTCAAAAGAATAAGTTCTCCTGCAGATGTATCAGTTACAGAGATGAGTCAAACCATTTAACACTAGCAGGGGTGCTTACAATGATCAGCTTTTATTTATGTACCGTGTGTAAAGCCTTTATCCCAAAAGCAAAGAAAAACTGTTGTTGTAACTGCTTATAAAGTGGGAGCCGGAGTTTGGCTCCAATTTGTTAGTGTATTTGAATCTGCTAGTACATCTTACACTCCCCCCCCCAACTGACAGTGCTGCTGTCATTGTGCCCCCTGTGCTTTTTCATCCAGAGTGGGGGCACTCTATACAGGAGGTGTGTTACTGACCAGATCACCAGGTGAAAACAGAGAGAAAAGTGCCTAAGAAAAGAAAAGAAATGCAGACAGTACATCTAATAATTAGTAAGCTGCAATATATTACATTTTTGGTTTTGGGTTTAATACCGCTTTATTACATCATTAAAAGTATTTCTTAAAGGGCGTGGCCAGCGCGGCATGTGAGCAGACGCTTAGTCACAGAGCTCCCACAGTTACCCTGAATTGATCCGGTTTCCGGTGCTGACTTCGCCCCAAAAGCTACTTACCAGCCCTGGGAAAGTCTCCGCTACATCCCGCACTTGCTCCGGTCCGTGCAGAGGGTATGATGACCCGAGGACAGAGGGGAGAGGGATCAAGGATGGACCAGCAAAATGGCGCCGCTCCGCCATCAGCACAGAAGCGTGGCGCTGACAAACTGAAAGAGGCACAGAACAAACAACAGAAAAGCATGAAGGACAGCTCCGCTGAACACCCCAAGGACATGAGGTACTATACCCAGAAACTTAACGACAAATCCAGCCTGTTAGCAGCCCAGTCTCACTGTGACTTTGATATACACAATGACCCTGATGAGGAGGAGGGGGAGACAACACAGGGGGCAGGCGCCATTACAACACAGGAGGACATTAACAGTGGTGCAGCTGAGGAGCCTGATAATTGTGAGGAGGAGGAGGGGGGTGAACAGCCCACACTTGCAGCCATACTGAGAGCGGTAAACAAATGCACAGCATCTGTCAATAACTTGCAAGCACGATTTGGAGGCTTGAAAGAGGAGGTTAGTCTCCTTAGGCAAGACATCCAGAAGATCCGAGAACGGACCACTGCAGCAGAAAGTAGAATTAGTGAAATAGAAGATAAGCTTCCCCACATGATCAGAGAATCCCAGGCTACCACACGATTAGCCAGAGCCACTGACACACGTGCAGAGGATTTCGAAAATCACCTCAGACGCAATAACGTGAGCATCGTGGGATTTCCTGAGAAAGCAGAGGGCCGTGATCCCACGCAGTTTATAGAGCAATGGATGTCGGATGTATTTGGCAAGGATGCCTTTACCCACCTATATGCTGTGGAACGGGCGCACAGAGTACCCACCAGACCCCTCCCCCCGGGGCACCCTCCTCGCCCGATCCTGGCCCGTCTTCTAAATTACCGGGACAGAGAAATAATTTTGCGGCTAGCCAGAGAGAAAAGGAATGTCCAATATAATGGTACCCGTATTTCCTTCTACCCCGATTTCTCTGCCGCGGTTCAGAAGAGTCGCGCAAGATTCACTGAAATTAAAAGACGCCTACAAAAGCTACAAGCCTCCTATGCAATGCTGTATCCAGCGAAACTTAGAATTACTCTACGAGGTCAAGCACATTTCTTTGAACACCCGGCGGAGGCCTCTGACTGGCTGGATGCCAACGAAAATGAACTCAGACAAGAGCGGAGACCAGGCATGGAACTTGATTGATACTACTCATACTAGCACAGGTCTTTTTCATATTTCTCCCCCGGACGGGGGCAGGGCCGGAAACATACAATGATTTCTTCACTAAATAATGCGAGCTCGGATGCAAGTTAAACCCTGATGAAGTGCATGTCAGTACCCATCAGGTACTTTGGGCCGGAGGTCCAGGAGCTCCCGGATTGCCTTTGGGACCCGTTGTCCCACAGAAGTTTGTCATCTACTTTGACATCTTGGAGTCCTGGATTACAAAGCAAGCGGGCCCTTCTAGGCGATGAGCTGGTACAGGCGTGGAACCTGGCTCGGAAGAGGCCCCCAAGTTTGTTTGGCGCACCGTTGTGCGTCTTGAGGTTTTCTTTATACGTACAGATTTATTCCGGAACTGTAAAGCTACATTGTTATGCGGGTGACGACATGGCCCTTCTTCCCACCCTCAAGATATTCGCCTACCCAACATTCCCACTTCGACGCCACATAGCAGCCCTCTTGTTTCCTTCTTGTGAATATAGGAGAAGCAAGCAGTGTGTTACTGCTACCGGTCACCTTTTCTTCAATGTGAGATGACTACAGTAACTGTGCTCTCATGGAACGTCAGAGGGTTGCATGATCCCCTGAAGAGAACTATGGTATCATCGCTACTTCGGAAACATCTCCCGGCCATCTGCGCCTTGCAGGAAACCCACCTCACCAAGGACTCATTGTCTTGCATTGGTTTTCGTTGGGTGGGTAAGGCATACCATTCCACCCATACCTCATACTCTCGTGGTGTGAGTGTATTGGTGCATAGTTCCATAGAATACGTGGAGCTCGGCTCCGAAATTGATCAAGAAGGGAGATATGTATTTCTTTTGTGTAGATTATCTACTCTCAAATGTATATTAGCCTTTGTGTATGTGCCTCCTCCGTATAACAACCAAGTGGTGAGAGCTCTGTTGGCATACCAAGTTAGACATCCTGGGGTCCCGTTGTATGCCCTCGGAGACTTTAATAACTACACTGACCCTCTTTTAGACAAGCACCCACCAGTGGCGAGAGGGAGGGGGGGGGGGGGCGGTACAGCACTCAGTAGGTTTATGGGGGAGGTGGGATGGAAGGACCCTTGGAGAGCGGGGAATCCAGAGGTACGTCAGTTCTCCTGCTTTTCCAGGGGCCACTCCTCTCTATCACGGATTGACCTCTGCTTGTGTTCGGGAGTAGCGGACCGCTACATCTCGACGGTGACATATGCCACCAGAAGTGTATCTGATCATTCACCACTGATTGTGACTCTGGAGGTGCGTCCTCCTTCCACGACGGCTAAGGCTCCGTGGAAGATGAATGCATTCTGGCTGAATCTTTTCCCTTCTCATGAGCAAATAGAACTCCATATTGCAGAATACTGGCGGGTTCATGCCAGTGAGGCCCCATCAGCTCTATCATGGGAGGCCTTTAAGGCAGTCCTTCAAAGCATTTTTATTGCTGAAATTCAAGCAGTTAAAAGGAGAACCCATGCTCGTGGGGAGGGAATAGAACATATGGCAGTAGACTTAGAGAAGCGATTTATTGCTGATCCTACTCAGGCTAATAAGGATGCATGGCTTTCAGCGCAAGAGGCGCTATATAGGGTCACATCGTCCACTGCAGAGAGAAAGAGGTTTTTTCAAAAAACTGCACATTATGAGGAGGGAGAGCACACTGGTCGTCTGTTAGCCACTATTGCCCACTCCCACCAGACCTCTCCATCGATTGGAGCACTACGCTCTCCTCAGGGAGGATTAACCAATAGCCCAGACCAGATCCTAGCAGAATTGGTGAGATTTTACTCCTCACTATACCAATCTAAACAAACTTACTCACAGGAATCGCTCACTGAATACTTGGATGAGGTCCAGTTCCCCAGCCTATCTGAAGCATCTCGTGATGAGCTGGATGACCCTATTACTGTTGAGGAACTACAGGTGGCGACCAGTTTGTTCCCCAACTCTAAGGCTCCGGGGGACGATGGACTCCCTATTGAAGTTTACAAACAGTATGGGGAATCTATACTTCCACACCTGCTGAAGGTATTTAATGTAGCAAAACAAAGTGGCGATCTCCCCCAGTCAATGACAAGAGCAAGCATAGTCCTGATATTAAAACCCAACAAAGACCCACTAGACCCGGGATCGTATCGCCCGATCTCACTTTTACAAACTGATGTGAAGATCCTCGCCAAGGTGCTGGCGCTGCGTCTGAACAGGGTCATATCCACCATAATACACTCAGACCAATCCGGCTTTATGCCGCAGAAATCGACTGCGATCAACCTGCGCAGACTTTTTCTCAATATCCAATCCCAGTCAGATAATACGGGAGATAGAGCCCTACTTTCCCTGGACGCCCATAAGGCGTTTGATAGCGTCGAATGGGATTATTTATGGGCAGTAATGAGGAAGTTTGGGATTGGGGACAACTACATTAAATGGGTACAGCTATTGTACTCTTCTCCGATGGCAGTCATTAGAGAGGGGGGACGGATTTCCGCACCTTTCAATTTATATAGAGGTACGAGACAG
This sequence comes from Aquarana catesbeiana, assembly GCF_042186555.1. Classification (NCBI taxonomy): domain Eukaryota; kingdom Metazoa; phylum Chordata; class Amphibia; order Anura; family Ranidae; genus Aquarana; species Aquarana catesbeiana. The sequence goes on from NC_133324.1 coordinate 615,258,849, forward strand.
GGCTGCCCCCTGTCTCCCCTCTTGTTTGCCCTGGCCATAGAGCCCTTAGCCTCTATGATACGCAGTAACCCATTGGTTCGGGGGTTTCGATACGGGGATGTCCATGAGAAAGTTATCATGTATGCTGATGACACCATGTTGCTTCTTGGTGATACGTCAGCGTCGCTGTCGGAGGCAATGAGAGTCATTGGCCGATTCGGGCAGTACTCGGGTCTAATTATTAATTGGACCAAATCCTCCCTTCTATTGTTGGATCGTGAGCTCCCCCCTTCTCAAGACAATATAATGGACATCCCGGTATCGACATCTCTCAAGTACTTAGGCATACAAGTTACTCCCCGTGTGTTAGACTATGTCAGCTTAAACCTAACCCCTCTTATCAATCGTTGTCGTGACCGGGTCAAAGTATGGAGCAAATTGAAGCTATCACAAGTAGGTAGGATTAATCTAATAAAAATGATCCTTATGCCCCAACTGTTATATATTCTCCACAATTCCCCAATGGTCATTACTTTAAAAAAGTTCCGGATTATTAACTCACTCTTCCGATCATTTATATGGCTATCAAAACCACCCAGAATTAAACTTGAGCAACTCCAGCGTCCCAAGGACGACGGGGGCATGGCGCTCCCTAACCCTTGGGTATATTACCTAGCCGCCCAGCTGCAGCACATTACCAGAGTTCTGAGGCCTACACAGGAAATAGAATTAAATCTGCGGGACCCCTCAGCCCAGCTACTTCGCTTTACAGTCAAGTGTGAGGCCATGGAAGGGCTGGAGGCGTTGCGTTACAACAAATCCAACAAACTCTTTCCAACTTATGCTCTTATGCAAAAGATTTGGAATAAGACCAGGATGCTACAGAAAGTACAAGGATATACTAAATATAGCCCAATTTGGGAAAATAACCACTACATGGAAATAGCAAAAATACCATATGGGAGGAAATGGAAGCAATATGGGTTATCACACATGACGCATATATTCCAAGATGGCAAGCTGAGATCCTTCTCGGAACTTAGAGAGGCCTTTCGGTTACCGCTCTCCATGAATTTTTACTACCAGCAACTTAAACATGCGATAGATGCCCAGGGAGGTCCAGAGACCTGGACTCTAGAACCCGCGCCTGTCTTTAACTTCCTCCTAGAAATAACTACATATAAAGGGTTCATATCGGACTGCTACGCTATGCTTCTGGGTTTGGTTATGGGGGACTCGCCATTGAAGGTTATGACCAGGTGGGAGCAGGATGTTGGCGCGTTTGAAGAGGAACAGTGGGACGAGGATCTGCAGGCGGTCCCCCTGTGCTCATTGAATGCTGCTCAAAAACTGTCCCAGTTGTATATATTGTCCAGGGTACACTATACACCGGCTAGGCTTGCCCGTATGGGTGTTGGCACAGACCCCACATGCACAAGATGCCGTAGAGAGCACGGAGATCTTATTCACCTCCTATGGAGGTGCCCTAAACTTCATTTATATTGGAAAGAAGTGCTGGATACCATTAATATGGTCTTTCAGGTACAGATACCATTAGACCCCAAACCATGCCTATTAGGGATAATAGATGACTTATTGACAGGTGATATTCTTAAGCAAGCCGTCAATAGAACTCTATTTCAGGCACGTATGTTAATTCTTAGGCATTGGAAATCTGAAGACCCTCCCACGAAACAGGAGTGGATCACACAAATGGGAAACACCATCCGTTTGGAAAAAATTATTTTTCAACACAGGGGAACATCCAAAAAATTCGAAAAACTCTGGGCGCAGTGGCTGGGGGTCCCCGGACTCGCGCCAGTAGATCTAGTGATGGACCGTTTATTTTAGAAAAACCGATAACTGTACTGTTGCAATAAATAAGAATAAACGATTGTATTCTGTTTTGCTGAAGCTATGGATGCGCAGGTGGAGGTTTAATGGGTGAGACGCAATACTATGATATGCTTGATTGGGAAAATATGGGGGAAAAGGGATACAATATGTGTTATCTCCATGTCTGATTGTACCGCTATTTTATACTCTAACATGTCTGTTCCGGAACTGTATGTAATAATTTCTTGCTGAAATAAAAACTTTTTTGTTTGAGAAAAAAAAAAAAAAAAGTATTTCTTAAATCTATGCAGTATAATTATCTGAATAACGTGATATTAGCCCCTTGCAGTTCTGAAGTGGGGGAGGAAGAAGCAGTACAAGGGGTCAATCAGTTTATGTGCTAATAGGACAGAGAGATGAGCTAATCATTGTGCTGCTTCTTCTTTCACTGTCCAGTCACTGGCTGGGGCAGAACCATGGGCTATTTGTAACTGCAGTTTTAAGTGTTATTAGACTAAAACTGGTCAATTTACTACAGTCTTTACAATTTCTGCATTTGTTGATCACTACAACTCTGGGTAAACAGTAGCACAGGATGTGCTGGAGCTGGAGAGAGTCCAGAGAAGGGCAATAAAATTAATAAGCAGACTGGAGGACCTCAGTTACGAGGTACAACTACAAGCACTAAACTTGAGAGGAGACAGGATAGCAATCAGCGGAGGCTTGTCCATATGGGGCACAGGGGCGCCGCCTCCCTAATCCGTGCGCCCAGCCCCTAATTTATATACAGGCGGCCGGACACATGGAGTCCAATGGGAGTTTTTTATTTTTATTTTTTAGAAGCACATGATTAGAGCCTGAGGCTCTAATTGGCTTAAAAAAAGTGTGGGCCCGGCGGCGCAGAGCACTGCACCCCGAGCCCACCCACTTGCGTCAAGATGTATAAGCTCTGTGAGAGGGCAACAGGCTATACATATCGTTTTATGGTTTACGAGGGAAAAGATAGTCACGTGGAGACCGAGAACTGCCCAGACTACATAGGGACCATTTCCTGATGATGGCTTTGTGATAGGCCGAAACGTCGTAGGTTCCGCCCATACGAAACTACCCTGGAATCAAGCAGAACGCCGTGAGCAATAGCTTTCCTTACCAGGACCGATTACCTATAACAATCACCTATACGCGCCGGGTGCCAGGACTATAAGGCACCTATAAATGAGAGTGGAATTATTTTAATTTGTATATTGAATAAACCGTTTTAATGGCATTGCACAATGAAGGTTTTCCTTTGTCATTTCCATCCATCCTTATGAGGTATATCCTTGCATGAGACGGCATTTCAACAGGCTCCCTAGGGGTTTGCCCACATGCTTAAGAGACCATACTAGCGATAGTTGGTCAACATCCAGGGTGAGTGCACATCTATGTGGGGCACCCAGTCTGAGAACCATTGCACAGGAGAAGTCCATTTAAGTATGAGCACTTTGTTTTAGCACCTAATGGGACGCTATTAGTTTTGTGTGTTCTGCGTGTATACATGAATTTGATCTACTCTAAGTGCAGCAAACTGTCTTTTACATAGGGAGCGCTGGTAAGATTGTGTGGGACTTGGTGTCACCCTTATTCAGAAAGGGGTACCACTTGTATGTGGACAATTATTACACAAGCGTGCCACTTTTTAGTCACTTGTTTAATCATGGAATTGGCGCATGTGGCACCGTGCGATCTAATCGCCGGGGCTTACCCTAGCGGCTTGTAAAGTCCCGACTTAGACTGAGGGGGAGAGCCTGCTTGCAGTGACGTGGAGGGATAATCGGAATGTTTTCGTTCTGTCCTCCCTTAACGCAGATAGTCCAAATTCCGACGGTGACTGGTGTTGTGGAGAAACCCCTCTGTGTCCACGAATACAACCTTAATATGGGAGGGTTGGACCTCCACGACCAGTTGATGGCGCCGTACTTAACTGCCCATAAGGCCAGATGCTGGTACAAAAGAGTGTCTGTATCATTTTTTCAATTGGCTCTGCTGAACGCTTATGTGCTATACAAGGCTTCAGGATGAAATGGATCCTTCCTTAAATTCCAGGAAGAGATCATCACAGCCCTTCTGTTTCCAGATGGTGGTATGAGAGGCATTTTCCGTATGTCCTCGCTGGTACCCCTACCCAAAGTACACCCCAAAGAAGATGTCGTGTCTGTAGAAAACGCGGATATAGGTGTGACGAACGCTACCACACACTAGTGAAGTATTAGCGTAGGATACAGCACTGCACAGACTAGGACACACTTTCACAGGATCTCCAAAGATGCCATCGCATTTGGAGAGACCCAAATCTGGAACCGTTACAATTACAGTTACAAATAAAGTGTAAAATAAATACAAAATACAAAAAAATATAAAATAAAAAAGCCAAAAATAGTTGTCACTTTATTGTTCTTCTTTCTCTAGTCTCTCTCTATTGTTCCTTCTCTATTGTTCTGCTCTGTTTTACTGTATTTTAGAACTGCAATGTTTTATTGTTACTATGTTTTATCATGTTTGCTTTTCAGGTATGTAATTCTTGCATACTTTACTGTTTGCTGTGTTTTATTGTTAACCATTATTTTCTTTTCAGGTATGCCATTCAGCTGCAGCACTGATTCATTTATTTTGACAGCAACAGCGTTTGCTCCCACGATATGCAAATCAGCGACTCCAGCCCTGTAGGAGGTGATTTCACCACCACAGTAAAAAAAAAAAGTGCATGTATGCCCATCATTAGAAGTGGGTGGATGCAGGGCGGTATTCTAATGGTGGGCATACCCACCGATCAATCGCTTTTTTTGTTCAGCCCACAGGCTGCATGAAAAAAAAGAACATTACAATATATGCCCAACAAGGACCAGCAACGTACTGGTATGTTGCTGGACTTTGAGTGGTTATACCAGAGTGATGCCTGCAGGTTTAGGTATCATCTTAGTATCGTTCTTTTCAGCCAGTCGGCTTTCATGTAAAAGCAATCCTAGTGGCTAATTAGATGCTAGACTGCTTTTACAAGCAGTGGAAGGGAATGTCCCCCCCGCCGTCTTCTATGATTTTCTCGGGCTCTTCTGTCCCACCGGGGAACCTGAGAATGCAGCCATTGGTTCTGTCAGCTGACCATAGAGCTGATTGAAGACCAGAATAGCTCCAATCATCTCTATGGCCTAAGAAACCGAAATATAACAGAATTTCATGACTTCGGTTTTGCCAGATATAAACAGCGCCATTGGGAAATTGGGAAAGTATCTTATCACACCGATCTTGGTGTGGTCAGATGCTTTGAGGGCAGAGGAGAGATCTAGAGTCTAATAGACCCCAATTTTTTTGTAAAAAAGAGTACCTGTTACTACCTATTACTATCATACGGGATATTTACATTCACTGTGATAACAATAAAAATGATTTAAAAAAATTGAAAGGAACAGTGTAAAAATAAAATAAAAAGGCAAAATAAATAATAAAATTTTTTTTTTTTTTAAATCACCCCTGTCCCCCTGTGCTTGTGCGCAAAGGCGAACGCAAGCGTCGGTCTCGTGTCATATGTAATCGAACTATGCATGTGAGGTATTACTGCAAACGTCAGATCAAGGGCAGTAATTCTAACAGTAGACCTCCTCTGTAAATCTAAAGTGGTAACTTTTTTAAAAAATTGTATGTAGTTTGTCACTGCTGCACGGTTGTGCACAATTTTAAAGCATGTCGTGCTTGGTATCTATGTACTCGGCATAAGATCATCTTCTATACTTTACCAAACATTTGGGCAATATAGTGAGTTTTAGTGCACTAAAATTCAAAAAAGTGTTTTTTTTTATTCAAAAAAATTGCATTTGAACCCATTAGGGGTAGACTGGTACAAGTTATCAAATATTTTATACTTACGCAAAACCTTTTTAAATCAATGTAATCACGTTGGATACATATGACTAAGGTAATTGACAATTTGTATTGTTAATTAATAACTTTCAATAAAAATGTATTGTTTAAAAAGAAGAGTGGATGTTGTGTTGCATAAGCTTCTAATGTTGGGCATAAAATACCAGGACAGTTCAACCCCCCCCCCCCCACCTCCAAATTACCCCTTTTTGGAAAGTAGACACCCCAAGCTATTTGCTGATAGGCATGTTGAGTCCATGGAATATTTTATATTTTGCCACAAGTTTCGGGAATATGACAATAAATTTTTTTTTTTTCACAAAGTTGTCACTAAATGATATATTGCTCAAACATGCCATGGGCATATGTGGAATTACACCCCAAAATACATTCTGCTGCTTTTCCTGAGTATGGGGATACCACATATGCAGGAGATTGGTTTTTGGGGTCCTGTATGCGGCTAGACTGCCAAAAAGTCTCACACATGTGCTATCCCCGTACTCAGGAGAAGCAGCAGAATATATTTTGGGGTGTAATTTCACATATATGCCCATTGCATGTTTGAGCGATATATAATTTCAGTGACAACTTGTGTAAAAAAAAAATATTTTATTTTGTTTGTCATTTTTCAATCACTTGTGACAAGAAAATAAAATATTCAATGTGTTCAACAAGCTTCTCAGCAAATTTCTTGGGGTGTCTACTTTCCAAAATGGGGTCAGTTTGTACTGCCCTGCCATTTTAGCACCTCAAGAAATGAGATAGGCAATCATAAACGAAAAGCTGCGTAAATTCCAGAAAATGTACCCTAGTTTGTAGACGCTATAACTTTTGCGTAAATCAATAAATATACGCTTATTGATTTTTTTCTTACCCGTCACACGTGGCTAAATGCTTTTTGGCCTAAATGTATGACTAAATTTTAGTTTATTGTATTTTTATAGCAAAAATTTGAAAATATAATTTTTTTCAAAATTTTCTGTCTTTTTTCATTTATATTGCAAAAGAATAAAAACTGCAGAGGTGATCAAATACCACCAAAAGAAAGCTCTATTTGTGGGGAAAAAAAGGACGCAAATTTTGTTTGGGTACAGCATTGCATGACCGCGCAATTACCAGTTAAAGCAGCACAGTGCCAAACTGTAAAAAAGTGCTCTGGTCAGGAAGGGGGTAAAACCTTCCGGGGCTGAAGCCCATTCTGCCTCCCCAGTGCAGTTTCAGGACACCTGGTATGAACAACCCCAGGCTTTAAATGAGAACTGTACTTTTAAAACAGGTTAGCTATTTAATATATCCAGGGATACCAAATAGGTCAGCAAATATAACCTTTTACCAATGGCTTTTATTTCCTCATGGTTTGACAGCTGTCATCAGTAAGCCAGGGTAAACAACCCATTGTTCTCAGCTTATCTGCACTGTACTCAGACCAAGACAGAGAGCAAGGATGGCCTGCTTTTATGTTTGATGTAACTTTGATTTTACGCCAGGAACCAAAAAGTATATATATTTTTTATGATAAACTACACTCATTTAATAAGTAGAACAACATACAAGCAGCACAAATTAACTAAAGCTTGTCTACTCTTCATTACTTGTGATTCCAATCAGCCAATCGCATACCTCCCAACTTTTTGAGATGGGACTAAGGGACCAGGAGTGTACCTAGAGCATTTGGCACCTGGGGCGGATCCTATATCTGGCAACCCCCCTGACAAAATTGCAGCGCCGGAAGCTTGCCGCTCAAAAAGGAGCAGGAGCAGTGTTGCGCATTGTGATTTGCCTGCCTGATTGGATGACACTGCTGGGCCCTGCCAACCCGATGGACGTCGTCAGCCACATATTGTTTACAAAGCTGGGAAAGTGCATAGATGCCCGCTCATCAAGACGGCCCTGCTAAGATCGCCTCCACATTCCACACTCCCAAGCTGACACTCCCCAATGTGTGGCACCCAGGGCGGATCGCCCCCCTCCGCCTTGGTACGCTACTGTGAGGGACACCTTTTAGCAAAAGTATGTAGTCATAGGACAACCCCCTGCCATACCCCCTTAAAGCGGTAGTAAACGCTCTATTTTTATTTTTACCTATAGGTAAGCTTTATTATAAGCTTACCTGGAGGTAAAAATAAAAAAGGAGAGTTTACTACCACTTTAAGTGGGCATGGCTGGGGGGTTTTCTATGCCTACATACTTTTGCTAAAAATGTAAAATCAATATCTCCTAAATGTGCACCATTTAGGAGATATTCTAGCGAGCAGCCGCCGGAGATGTCACCAGTGCATGCGCTCTGAAGGAGCGGCATACTTGTGCCGTTACTTCAGAGCTGTGTGGCATGGCCAAAACTCCCACCACATCATCGCGGCTCGGCCCTTCATGCAGCGCAGCCCAGAAGACAGGGCGAAGATGGAAAATTCTGCAGCAGTAAAAACAATGCGTACTAGCACATTATGATATGGCCTTGCAGGAGGAAACACTTTTTTTTTTTTTTTTAACCCAAGAGTTTACTACTGCTTTAAAGGATAATTATCCAAAAGAAATATTAGTTAAACTCATAAGTGTTTTTTTTTACCAATACTATTCCTTTATACTGGCTTTTGAAAGTTACAGTTTAGAAATTGAATGAAAGGTTTAGCACTGAGAAACACTTTTTGAAAAAAAAAAAATAGTGCATTTTATATACAACTATATAGATCAGATCAAAATGAGGGACAAATGAGGAGGAAAGAAGGACTTTGTTCCAAATCAGGGACAGTTCTTCAAAATCAGGGAGAGTTGGGAGCTATGCAACCGTAGAAAGTAGAGAGATCCCTGATGCTTGTTCTCAGGTGTGGCGTGAAGACTTGTGCTTTATACATTTATGGAACATTTATGCTAACAGTTTGTGATCTCCAGTAATTGCTTTAATGCAATGCTTTTATGCCCCACAAGTGCAATTATGGACAAGAGAAACCAGTCCACAACTGAAATGATAGAAATAGAAATCCCTTTCCAGTATAGCCCCGAAATATGTATTTTAGCTGTCTGTTTAATACTGTGTTTAATTAAAAAAAAAAGCACAGGAAAGAAAAATTGCAGAGGAAATTAGATTAAATTTGCAAATATAATCTGATCAAAATATATTTGAAGATTAACAGTATCCCCAAACATAAGCCCAGCACTCCATACTAATAACCATTAAGGTTTTGATTACTTATACATTTGCAAAGTTGTTTTGAATACCCAAATAAATTAGATAAGCTAATATATTTTGAAAGTACAGTTACCCTTTGAGTCCTCAGGGTAAGCCACATTCAAACTTGAGCATAGTGTATTCAGGAGAATTTACAGGTGTTTTTTGTGCTTGTTTGGGATTTTTTGGGGCTGTTTTTGGAGTGATGACCCATACAGTAGGTTCACTGTGGTAGAATTGGAAGTTTTTGGCCCCATAGCCTTTTGTTTATGAGAGCACCTGAAAAACACACCTAACACACATTGGGGTTGATTTACTAAAGGTAAATCCACTTTGCACTACAAGTGCACTTAGAAGTACATTGCAAGTGCACGTGGAAGTGCAGTCGTGGTAGATCTGAGGGGAACATGCAAGGAAAATAAAAAACAGCATTTTTGCTTGTACATCATTGGATGATAAAATCAGCAGAGCTTCCCCTCATTTCAGAGCTTCCCCTCCCCTTTCTACAGCGACTGCACTTCCAAGTGCACTTTAGGTGCACTTGTAGTGCAAAGTGGATTTGCCTTTAGTAAATCAACCCCATTGCCATGCATTTTTTCAGGCTTACCCACTGAAGTCTATAAGGCCAAAAAATGCCTGAAAATAAATTCTTGTACTTTTTCGAGCGACTGGCATCCAGCAACAGGTGTCTGAGTGCTCAGGTTTGAACATGTACCATTCAAAACAATGGGATTTTTACTATTTACTGTTTTGTAGCTTTGAGCTGTAAAGCACTCTGGTGTGAATGGGGCCTACAGAATTCCCCTTGTTGCCTCCACTTATTTGTGCTATAGAGCAGTGGTCATCAACCCTGTCCTCAGGGCCCACTAACAGGCCAGGTTTTACGTATTACCTTAGGGGAGATGCAGGACTAGAATACTGCAATCACTGAGCAGCAAATTATATCACCTGTGTTGTATTTCAGTTATCATGCAAACCTGGCCTGTTAGTGGGTCCTGAGGACAGGGTTGATGACCACTGCTATAGTGTATAAATACAGGCAGCTTTAAACTGTTTCTATGCTGTCTCAATGCTTATGGATATCCAGTACAATACAATACCCAGGGCTAGTGAAGGAGATGAAAAAATGCTTACAGGTAGCATGTTTAACCATCGAACAGGAAAGTTAGACAAAATCTGTCTTTAAACAAGTATGGTTTTGTTCAAGGTTTTTTATTTTAAGAAAGTTTGTTCAATTTTCTAATTGTTAGTGGGGACACATTGATGTAAAGAGAAAAGGATTAGCGCTAGTCCCGACCAGCCCAGGCGAATAAACGATAAAGAGTGGCCTCAGCCTATGTCTCCACCAAACCACACACCCTTGGGTGTGTGGTTTGGTGGAGACATGTAGGCTGAGGCCACATTTATTAGCCCTCTGGATTGCTATCAAGACAAGCCTGCACCCCCATGTTCTGGGACACAGAGAAATGCTTTTACCTTTACTTTGAGCGGTGCCATAATGTCTGCATTCACACCAAAATCAATTGTTAAAAGTAAACACAATTTTGAAGTACTGTCAAACAACATTCATCTAGTCACCAAGTGCACAAAGAATTTCCATACAAATGTTCACAGGGATATTCGTACAAACGTTCATGCGAAAATCTACTAGCTTATGGCCAGCTTAAGTGATATGAAAGGTTTGCTTTATGCACTGGAATATAGCAGGGTGTAATACAAATAATTGTTTATTTGTGCAGAAAAACATCACAAAATAATAGTGAATGTCACAGAACTGGAATGTAAGGAAATCAGCAGTGCTATGATCACAAGTGACCACAAATTTGGCACACAGTTCTTTGAGATATTTCCTCTTTGTTATTTCTTTGATATATCTGGAAACCATAAAAACTTTTGTATCAAAGAGAGGATATGACTCTTTCATGCTGTATCCTCTGAATGCAGGTAAAAAGTGACAATACAAGATTTGAAAGACAGGATATTATGATCATATTGAATGACGGGAAATGTTTCATTGTAAACTTGGTTTTCTTTTATTGCTATTATTCTGAATTATTTCTGCAGATGTTTTATGTATATATTTGTAGTGCTATTATTTGCTGTTTATTACAGTTCTAAAGGAATACTCAGAAATGACTAAAAAGCATAAATGCACTGTGTAGGCCCCATAGTGATCCACCCCAGGAGCAACATACAAGGAGCTGAGGTGATGGCAGAACCATGCACATGGCTAACTCCATCCTAAGCAATAAAGTCTACGCAAGCTTCTACTGTAGCAGTAGGTCCAGTACTGTTAGGGCCATATAAATATGTATCTAATCATATGTGCAGCGCTTAGAAAAAATAACAGTATGTGATCATACACCCTGCATAAATCAGCATACGATAATTAAACAAGTGCATAAATGAAACAACACAATATGCAAGGCTGAGGTGCATATTCATGAAACAATTCTACAAAAATTCAAATGCGCACTAGTGCAAGTCTATTTAAAATCCACAGTGTATCTTTGTGACAGTTCACAGCCCATTCAGTGAACCAACAAGGTCAATGATTGCTCCTTATCAAAATAGTGAAATTGGATAACCTCTCACAGCACCTCTGCAAACTGAGTGCACCTGGACAAAGATGTCTTAATTTTAGATGACCAAAGTCAGGCTGACGGAGAACGCAATCTAAAGCCTCGTACACATGGTACGATTGTTGGCCAACTAAGCTTCTGATTTTTGTCTTAAGGGTGTGCGCCAGGATCTTGTCTTGCATACTAATGGTACACAATTGTCGTGCAACAAACATGAATACAGCTCTTGAGCGCCACCCTTTGGGCCCCTTCTGCTAATTTCATGTTTGGTGAGCATTGATTCTGAGCATACGTGTTTGTACTTTCAACTTTTGTGTGACGGACTTGTGTACCGACTATACGAAAATCTGACGTCAAACCGCTGTCCGCCGAAAATTTACTAGCCTGCCATCCAACATTTGTTGGCCGTAAGTTGGACAACAATTGTCAAAAGGAGCATACTAATAGTCAGATTTTAGGACAACAGTCTGTCAACAGACAACCCCCTGCCAACAATCGCATTGTGTGTACGAGGCTTTAGTCCTCAGGATCTGCCCCAACTAGCAGGACTAAAGCAACTCAGTAGGCTTCCATCTGTTTCACAGAGTTATGCTTTTAGAAGCCCCTCAGTTAAAAAAAATCAGAGAGACATCTAGTGCTCTCTGTCACATAGATTGTATTAAAAAAAGGAGCAGCAAGTATGCTCACACAAAGCAGATAAATCTTCTGCATTAAGACAGCATAATATTCATCAGTGCAATCAGCATGACAGATACCTTTCCTATTCTGGCTCACAATGATCAGCCCAGAGCGACCCTGTGTGATGTGACGATGTCATGAGGTAAGCTCCACCTTACGCGTTACGTCCCTGAACATATCTTCAACAGAGGATAGTGCACATGATTTTTTGTAGAATTGTTTCACAAACCACTTATATGGATATATGCACATGAGTTTTGTATATTGTGTTGTTCTATTTATGAACTTGTGTGATTATCATTTGTTGATGTATGTACTGTATGTATGTATGATCAGATATTGTAATTTATTGTAAGTGCTGCACATATGTTTAATGATATTTAATTGCTTTTGTGTGTGCATCACAATTCTTATGCTAAATAGCTGTTTCTCATAAGGTGTTGGTTACCTCTTTCCAACAGAGCCAGCCACCTGTCATGATTACATAGTTAGTGAGGTTGAAAAAAGAAACGAATCCATCTAGTTCAACCAACAGGAAAAATATATTGAAAACCCTCATATACACAATCCTATACCCACAGATGATCCAGGGGGTCAATCCTCAGTTCAGAAATCTTTTACAATGCTACCCACAACCACACAGTAACTTTTCATTAACTTGGACCTTATAGTACCACTGAAATACAGCAGAATGTAGTCAAATGGAAGCTGCGTTCAAATGTGGACAGCATCAGACATGACCTCTGCAACAAGGGTGTAAGCACAGCAGCAGATCACCGCTGTCTAAAAGAAATAAATAGGTACCTGAGTAGGGAAGGTGTGGGAGGTTTAGCTTAGAATAGCTGAGGTGGCTGGGTGGGGAAGGGGAGTTCTAGTAAAAACCTGTCCTATAAGGGGTATGGCACAGAGTGGCCTGTCAGATCCTTTCATAGGACCTGTGATATCACAACCAATTAGGTATGCCTTCCCTTTAGTCTATGGTGGGTGGCTGGTGGATCAGGATCAAAAGTTTTGAAAGCTCATCCTCATCCATAACTGACATTTTAATTTTGTTTGATTGCTTGCAATAAGATTATCTCTCTCAGGGACTACAAATATTAGAGCTCTTCATTATAACTCTCAAATCTGCCTTATAGTCATATGGTGCTGTCAACCTGCTCCAAATAAATCCTCTATAATGTAGAATAAAATAATAATTTGTTATGAGAAATAATTTGACAGTTCAGTTTTGTGAAAGTGCAACCCTCATTAGGGTCTTGTGGGAGGAGATACAGATAGCATTGCAAGAAAATCTCCAAGAGGTCGTACAGGCAGGAAGGTAATTCAACCTACTGCAGACCACCCAAAGCTCGAATATTACTTACAAATGGAGACTAGCTTTAACCACTTCAATACCAGGCACTTAAACACCTCCCTGCCCAAGCCAATTTTCAGCTTTCAGCGCTGTCACAAATTGAATGACAATTGCGCGGTCATGCTACACTGTACCCAAACAAATTTTTTATCATTTTGTTCCCACAAATAGAGCTTTCTTTTGCTGGTATTTGATCTGCGATTTTTATTTTTTGCACAACAAATTAAAAAAGACCGAAAATTTTGAAAAAAAAAAGTTTTTCTTTGTTTCTGTTAAAAATTTTTGTAAATAAGTAAGTTTCCGTCTTCAATGACGGCCACTGATATGGCTGCATTGACGGGCACTGATGGGCACAGATGAGGTGGCACCAATGGGGTGGCACTGATAAGGTGGCAATGATGGGCATTTATGATGGGCACTGATAGGCGGCACTGATGGGCACTGATAGGTGGCACTGGTATGTGGCACTGATGGACACTCATAGGGGGCACTGATTGGCACTCGTAGGTGGCACTGATGGGTACTTATGGGAGGCACTGATGGGTACTTATGGGTGGCACTGATAGGTGGCACGGATGGGGACTGATGGGCACTGATAGGTGGGCACCGATGGGCACAGATGGGCACTGATAGGTGGCACTGATGGACACTGATGGGTGGCACTGATGACACTGACGGGTGGCATTGCTGAGCATCCCTGTTTTTTTATTGTGCCACAGAGGTGCCAGTCAGTGCCCATTTGTGGGCACTGATTGGCATATGTTGGGCATCAATTTGCACATGTTGATGGCCATGGGGGATGTACCTGGCCATCCACATGTTAGGTGCTTCCCTGGTGGTCCTGGCGGCTTCCCTGGTGTCCAGTGTGGGCATCCGAGGGGGGGCTGCGCTGATAAACAATCAGCGCAAACCCCCCCCTGTCAGAAGAGCTGCCGATCGGCTCTCCTCTACTCGTGTCTGTCAGACGCAAGTGAGGAAAAGCCGATCAGTGGCTCTTCCAGTTTACATTGTGATCAGCCATGATTGGACACGGCTGATCATGTGGTAAAGAGCCTCCGCTGGACTGACACACCGCACCACCGATCGCCGCAATGCGCGCCCCCACGGGCACACGGCAGCTATTATCCTGCAGGACGTCATTTGACGCCCAGTCAGGATAACTGAACCACCGCCCGGCCGTCATTCTGCTATAGGCCGGGTGGGAAGTGGTTAAAGTATAACTCAAGGCAAAACTTTTTTTTTAGTTTTGGATAAAGTGGAGATGGATTAGAACTCCTGTCAGTTTTTATTGCTGTCTGTGCCCCTGTTAAGAAGAGTCATCCTCTCTAATTGTCCTGTTTACCATTATTATTGAAAGAGAAAGTGAAAGAAAATCCCACATTTTAGGTTGTCCCAAGAAAAGTAATAGAGGGGAACTCTTCCAATGAGGACACTAGTTCTGGTGACCTGCGTGTCCCCAAGGAATTCCCTGAATTTCCCTTACTCTATCCAAAATGAAAAAAAAAAAAGTTTTGCCTGTTGTTCTACTTTGCTACGTTGCTACTAATTGAAGCAATGTATATACAGTATCTCACAAAAGTGAGTACACCCCTCACATTTTTGTAAATATTTTATCATATCTTTTCATGTGACAACACTAAAGAAATTACACTTTGCTACAATGTAAAGTAGTGAGTGTACAGATTGTATAACAGTGTAAATTTGCTGTCCCCTCAAAATAACTCAACACACAGCCATTAATGTCTAAACCGCTGGCAACAAGAGTGAGTACACCCCTAAGTGAAAATGTCCAAATTGGGCCCAATTAGCCATTTTCCCTCACGTGACTCATTAGTGTTACAAGGTCTCAGGTGTGAATGGGGAGCAGGTGTTTTAAATTTGGTGTTATCGCTCTCGCTCTCTCATACTGGTCACTGAAAGTTCAAAATGGCACCTCATGGCAAAGAACTCTCTGAGGATCTGAAAAAAAGAATTGTTGCTCTACATAAAGATGGCCTAGGCTAAAATCACTGTGGCCAAGACCATACAGCGGTTTAACAGGAAAGGTTCCACTCAGAACAGGCCTCGCCATGGTCCACCAAAGAATTTGAGTTCACGTGCTCAGCATCATATCCAGAGGTTGTCTTTGGGAAATAGACTTATGAGTGCTGCCAGCATTGCTGCAGAGGTTGAAGGGGTGAGAGGTCAGCCTGTCAATGCTCAGACCATACACTGCACACTGCATCAAATTGGTCTGCATGGCTGTCACCCCAGAAGGAAGCCTCTTCTGAAGATGATGCACAAGAAAGACTGCAAACAGTTTGCTGAAGGCAAGCAGACTAAGGACATGGATTACTGGAACCATGTCCTGTGGTCTGATGAGACCAAGATAAACGTATTTGGTTCAGATGGTGTCAAGCTTGTGTGGCGGCAACCAGGTGAGGAGTACAAAGACAAGTGTGTCTTGCCTACAGTCAAGAATGGTGGTGGGAGTGTCATGTTCTGGGGCTGCATGAGTGCTGCCGGAACTGGGGAGCTACAGTTCATTGAGGGAACCATGAATGCCAACATGTACTGTGACATACTGAAGCAGAGCATGATCCCCTTTCTTCGCAGACTGGGCCGCAGGGCAGTATTCCAACATGATAATGACCCCAAACACACCTCCAAGATGACCACTGCCTTGCTAAAGAAGCTGAGGGTAAAGGTGATGGACTGGCTAAGCATTTCTCCAGACCAAAACCCTATTGGGAAGTGTCCACCTCACCCAGGCAGTGATGTGGACAGCTGAACAAGGACCGTCCCACTCTGCACTTCAGAAGATAGACTGTCAGTCACCAGCTCTCTGCTCTGTCCCCTCCCCCCGTGCTCGCTGGAGCGCCAGGCTGTGGAGGGGGTGGGAGCAGCTGGCTCAGGCTCTCAGCTGAGAGGCTGCGCTGTGTGCCCGTCCAGGCATGTGGGTGGATCCTGACTCCATTGTCACAAGCTTGTCCAAGCTTGCCCAAGCCTGGACCGGCTCTGTGATGTCAGCAGATGTCTGTGAAAAAGACTCACAGGATTGCAGAACAAACTGCAGTCCTGTGATCCACAGGAGAAGTACAGCCAAACAAGCTTTGGCTGTATTTTCCCTTTGAGGTAAAAAAAACCTTGAGCATTTAGAACCACTTTAGGCACAGAAAGTGCTTAAAACTGAAATGTGTGAAAGTGTGCTGGGGAACATTTCTATTGCCCTGTATATTGCCCTGTATATTGCCCTGCCCGTGCACCTTCTACCTTTCTGCTAATTTTAAATGGATCTGAACAGTTGCCATTATTTCTTAAATCAAAATACTGTATATTTATGTTGTATTATTTTATTTTACCATATATAAGTTTTAAAACTAGCAAAAAATAGATTTCTGCTTGCATACACAGACTTTTGGCTCTATCAAGTTTTTTAGTGCTTATTACATTCACATTTTACAATTATACTACAAAACTCTAAAGCAATACTAAGTGCATGTTTCATTTAGTGAAACAAACAAATAAAAATATGGGTAAAATTCATCAAATTAGTTTTGAATCCATCATTGTAAACTGTATTATAATTTACTTTTTGCTTTACCTTTTTTTTTTTTTCATTTTAGAATTTGACTTCCGGACACTGCCATCTAGTGGTTCTTGTTTTGTTCAGTTAAAGTAAAAAAAAATAAATGTGATTTTATCTGACAAAAATGTATTAGCATGCTTAAAACCATAAGACATCACTGTTATATAATTCAGCAGTAAAGACACCATAGCTGCATTAAAATGTATTCTTATCATAATGACATTTTCCATGTCATGAAAGCAATTCCATGATGTTCATGAACTGATTGCAAATACAAAAATATGCAAGTTTTTTTTTTCTACTATGTAATTCTAACCTTACACCCCGTGTTTATCTTTATCACTACTGCTATCTGTGATCCTGTCCCACCACTCCAAGCACAGAAATATAGCAGACAGGTCCCTTAGGGTTGCCACCTTTTCTTCAAGCCAAACCTGAACACTTTAGCGGCACATGGTAATTTTTTTTTTTTTTTTTTTTAAGGAGGAACGCTGTGTAACTCTGGTGTAAGGGGGTTTCATCAAAGCCCCTACCGACATCAGAATTGTTAGCATTCCCCCTTCTTAAATCATGGTTCCCAAAGCCCTCCTTACATCAGAGTCCACAGAGCAACCCTTACATCTGAGTCCCCCTTACCATAGTTCACACACTCGCTCAGAGGCAGGAGAGAGAAGGGGGGAAGGTGGCCTATGCACTTTGCGGTTGTCGTACTTGGTTAGTTGGGGAGCATACTATAGGTGTGTGCAACCCAGGCAGCAGAGGGAACCATGCTGGGTTATTAGGGTGTGCCCAGGCACGCCTAAGTTGGGGGGGCCACAGTTTTAAATTAATCAATTAATTAATCAAAGTAATAAATTATTTTTTATTTATTTTACTTTTTATTATATTTATTTTATTTTTTATTATTTTATTTTATTTCTATTTTAATTTATTATTTTATTTCTATTTTATGTTATTATTTTATTTTTATTTCTATTTTATATTATTTTATTATTATTTACATTATTATTATTTTATATTATACTAAATAATGTATTTTTTGCTGCAACCCTAAGGCTAGCCTGCACTATGCGTTCTGGTTGCGAGTATTGCATCGATTCCCACACCTGCAACCACCCGCAGCCGAATCGCACTGCTCTTGCGAGATGCAAATTCATTCTGAATGGCGCCCCCACTAGGGTTGCTACCTTTTCTTCAAGCCAAACCCGAACACTTTAGCAGCGCATGGCAATTTTTTTTTTTTTACCGGGACAGTTTGGGTTTTGATTCATGTGTCCAGGATTCAAAATCCCTGAAACCTGGACACATTATTCAGACTAGACTGTGGCCCCCCAACTTAGGCTTGCCTGGGCACACCCTAATCACCCAGTGTGGTTCCCTCTGCTGTCTGGGTTGCACACACCTAGTATGCTTCCCAACTAACCAAGTACGACAACCGCCAAGTGCATAGGCCGCCTTCTCCTGCCTCTGAGCGAGTGAGTGCACAATGGTAAGGGGGACTCAGATGTAAGGAGGGCTCTGTGGACTCTGATGTAAGGAGGGCTTTGGGAATCATGATTTAGGGGGAACGCTGTGTAACTCTGATGTAAAGGGGTTTCACCAAAGCCCCTACTTACATCAGAATTGTTAGCATTCCCCCTTAAATCATGATTCCCAAAGCCCTCCTTACATCAGAGTCCACAGAGCCCTCCTTACATCTGAGTCCCCCTTACCATTGTGCACTCACTTGCTCAGAGGCAGGAGAAGGCAGCCTATGCACTTGGCGGTTGTCGTACTTGGTTAGTTGGGGAGCATACTAGGTGTGTGCAACCCAGGCAGCAGAGGGAACCACACTGGGTGATTAGGGTATGCCCAGGCATGCCTAAGTTGGGGGGCCACAGTCTAGTCTGAATAACGTGTCCATGTCCCGCAAGTTTCTCTGATCCCTTGGAATCTCTTGCAGCAGCTGCCATCTGGGACCACCATTTTTCAAGCTTGATTGACCCAGTGGGTGTACACCCATCAAATTTTTTTCACCAAAGTCACTGTATATCATCTTCACTATATTTAGGTCACTTCTGGCATTTTTCTTTATGGACTAATACAACATGATTGTGACTACTATTTAAGTTATTTATAACAATTCCACTATCTAGTGATTTTTCACTTATATTAATATTGTGTACGCATCGTGTTTTTTGGATCTATATATTATCCACATTTTATTTTTGTGTTTTTAGTATATTGTCTGTATAGTCACTGGTTAACTGAATTTATCATTCTCAGTGTATATCTGAGATTTTTATACCTTCATCACTGCACTTTTTTTACACTGTATGTTACTTTTTGCATGAGTTGATCTTCTGCTGAGCTGGCTGCTTATATTGTCTTAAAGGGACAGCGCGGTATATATATACCTTTTTTAGTCTGAATAATGTGTCCAGGTTTCAGGGAGTCCGAATCCTGGACACATGAATCAAAACCCGAACTGTCCGGGTGAATCCTGGACAGGTGGCAACCCTAAGGTCCCTACTGTCAGTTGCACATCACAGTTCCCTCTTTGGTAGATACATTTTGCTGACAAAAAGAAAAACTTGGGAGGTGCTACTTTGAGTGCAGTTCCACTTTAAGACAGCACTGCCATGTTAAAAAAAGATTTTTGCAGCTTAATTAAAAATAAAAAAATAAAAATAACGTATAGAACAAATAAAAATGTAAAAATGTTTAACCTGCTAATGTAATTTTTAACATCAGAAAGTAAAGAATATTTTTAACACAAAAAAAAAAAAAAAAATCCATCATTTTAACTTTTTTTGCCATTTTTTGTTATTGCCTAGGAGGAAATGAAGCTAAAAGAAATTGAACTTCATCTGAAATCAAGCTGCTCAATTTCTTCCTCCTCTGTCTTCAAAAGTAATAAAATGCCATATAAATATTAAACAGAGGCAGTCAGCCAGGGGAGGGCGAGCAGGGAGTACGTTGTGCACCAGAGTAGGCAAAGGCACACAGAGAGGGAAGGTACTGAAGGCAAGATCTAGCTTGTTATTACAATTCCACATTAGAAATGTATTACAAGTTCCCATAATTTCATTTCATGAGAATCACTAATCTCCTGGTTATAGTCATTACATCAGTAAGCTTGACTGTATGGCTTTCTCACTTTTGAAGTTAATGCATTTAGCTTTATAATATTGGGAGCGCCATAACATTCAGACTTGGCTAATGAATTTAAATGCCTGGCTTTTGCTAAATGTGTGATTTGCTGCTTAATTTCCTTCTCCATTCAGGTCAGGCTGTCATTTTTCCACCCACAACCTGGCTTATGTAACATAATCATGCTTATTCAATATGGCAGGTCAAAGGGTAGTAGTTGTCTGTGACATGCACTTGTACACTGTAACCAGATTTCAGGTTACTATAGCCAGATCAGTGGAAGATGATTCCTGATTGGCTGTCATTGTTGAAGTGGATGTAAACCCAATGTCATCCTTTCTAAACTACTGCTATAGGGGTTATCTATAAGGATATACATGCCTTCTGCATGTATCTTTACCTGTCAAATGTCTCCTCTGTCTGTTATGAGAGCCGAAAAACTGCATATTCTGTGGGCGGGTCTGTTGTCTGGAGCTTGGTGGGTGGAGTTGTGATGTCAGTAGACTCCCCGCCCACCTCTACACTCCCCTTGTCAATATGCATTTTGTCCTGTGTATTTCTAACACTGAACTTCTGCTATGATCTCTAACATCCAGTGAAAAGACAGGAAAGTAACCACATGACTTCAGCATGCCAAATCATGCTGAGGTGTGGAACTGCCAATCCTTGCAGAGCTGCTGAAGAAAGGAGTGGGAGGGAATTAAAAAATAATGCATGTCTTAGGCTAGTGCATGAGATGTAAATCACCTGTCACTCACAGCAAGGGGGAGGATTTGACAAAGTTTTTCTCAGTTTGTCAAGAATTATATCACTGAACAATAAAAGAGGATTGCTCAGAGCTGGATTAACTCTGTGTGGCAAGACTGGGCTCAAATGATAGGAAATATTATACTCTACATTATGACATAAAAAAAAAATTCAGGTTTACATCCATTTTAAGAAAAAAAAAAATATCATTGCTTGCCCATTTTTCAAATAAAGCACTTATTTCTTGCTTCTTGGAATATAAGCTTTCCAAGTGTTGACGGAGACCACTTTAAAGTACTTAGGCAGATGACAGAATTAACCTGAGTTTACAGGAAAAAAAAGTGAGATTTTAAATGCAGTAAAATGTGATGACAAGCAAGCATATGTATAGGCATGTAACTGAGAAATAATAGCAATACAAGTTTGAGCCAACATCTGTCGGAAAAAATCCATGGATTTTGTTGTCGAAATGTCCGATCAATGTCCGACCGCGTGTACGGGCATAAGAGCTGTGAAAATGTGGAATAGACTCCCTCCAGAGGTGGTTCTGGCAAGTTGATTGCTTTAAAAAAGGCCTGGATACTTTCCTAAATGTACAAAATATAATTGGGTAATGACATTTACAGGTAAAGTTGATCCAGGGAAAATCCGATCGCCTCTCAGGGGGATCAGGAAGGAATTTGTTCCCCTGCTGTAGCAAATTGGATCATGCTTTTCTGGGGTTTTTTGCCTTCCTTTGAATCAACTGTGGACGAAGGATTGTGTATAAGGGATTGTATTTTTTTTTTTGGTTAAACTGGATGGGTCTTTTTTCAACATGGCTAACTATGTAACTATGTTTAATGGATGGATAGAAAACTGGATAAAAAAACTAATTCAGAGAGTAGTGGTTGATGATTCTTACTCTGAATGGTCTAAGGTTATCAGTGGTGGACCCCAAGGTTCAGTGCTGGGACCCTTACTTTTTAATATCTTTATAAATGATATTGGGTCTGGGATTGAAAGTAACATTTCTGTCTTTGCTGATGACACCAAGCTATGCAGTGGAATAATGTCCTTACAGGATGTCTACAATTTACAAGCCGACCTCAATGCACTGTCTAATTGGGCGACTATGTTGCAAATGAGGTTTAATGTTGATACATGTAAAGTTATGCACATGGGGCTAAGAATATGCATCATACATACTAGGGGGAGTACAACTGGGGGGTTCCATAGTGGAGAAGGATCTGGAGGTTTTGGTAGATCATAAGCTCAATAATAGCATGCAATGCCAAGCTGCTGTTTCCAAAGCGAGCAAAATACTGTATTTATCGGCATATAACACGCACTTTTTCCCCCTGAAAATAGGGGGAAAATCAGGGGTGCTTGTTATACGCCGATAGCGGAGAAGGAGGGGGACGCTGCTGGAATCACCGAGCCGACATGTCTTGTTCACTAGTGCCGCCAGAATCACCGAGCCAACATGTCTTGTTTACTTAGCTCTGACGTCACACACACATTCCGCCTCTGCCACCGGCATTGGACCAGTGTTCTGTCAATCACAGCAGCTGGTCCAATGGCGATGGCGGAGGCGGGACGTGTGTGTGTGAGAGGCGAGCACTGTAAACAGAAGATGACGGCTCGGTGATTCCGGCAGCGCTTGTCCCCCTCCTGATTTCCTGCACTGTATGACAGATGGTGAGGCTGCAGGTAGGCATCAGGCTGCATTGGATAGGCGCAGATCAGGCGTCGGATGGGCAGAGAGGCTGCATAGAGGCTGCAGATGGGCATCAGGCTGCATTGGATGGGTGCAGATCAAGCAGCAGATGGGCACAGAGGCTGCATTGAGGCTGCAGATAGGCATCAGGCTGCATTGGATGGGTGCAGATCAGGCTACAGATGGGCACAGAGGCTGCATTGAGGCTGCAGATGGGCATCAGGCTCCATTGAGGCTGCAGATGGGTACTAATCAGCCTGCATTGATTGGCACTGACCATTATTTTGTTTCAAAGTGGTTTATTTGAAAAAAAAGTTTTTTTCCTGAAACTTCCCTCTTAAATTGGGGTGCGTGTTATACGCCGGCGCGTGTTATACGCCGATAAATACAGTACTTTTTTTGTATTAAGAGAGGTATGGACTCCAGAGAGAGACAGATATCATTTTGCCCCTGTACAAATCATTAGTAAGACCTCATCTGGAATATGCTGTTCAGTTTTGGGCACCAGTTCTCAAAAAGGATTTGAGTTTTCCAGGAAGGGAGGGGGGATGAGTCATAAGAGGGCCAATAAGAGCTGCAGGGCTGCAGAGCTGGAGGTGTGCCTGTGTGTGTCTGTGTAAATCCAGGAAGTGAACAGGCAGCAGCTTCAGCTGCCCACAGTTAAAATGGATGCAGCCGGACTCAGTGGAGGGAGATTTCTGCAGCATATTTGGCAAGTACAGAATCACAGTATATATAAAATAATATGCAAAGGGGTTGGAGGGAAGCTTCAGAATGGCAAAGATGTTTTTATTACAAATTATGTGAGCAGACTGCAGTTCCTCTTTAATGTACATAATTTAACTGAGTACTAACATTTAGAGATAAAGTTGATCCAGGGAAAATCTGATTGCCTCTCGGGGGATCAGGAAGGAATTTTTTCCCCTGCTGTAGCAAATTGGATCATGCTTTGCTGGGTTTTTTTTTTTTTTGCCTTCCTCTGGATCAACTGTGGGTGAAGGATTGTGTATATAGGATTGTATGTTTTTTTTTGTTATTTTTTTATTGGTTGAACTAGATGGACGTGTGTCTTTTTTCAACCTGACTAACAATGTAACTATGGGGGAGATTTACTAAAACTGGAGCACACAGAATCTGGTGCAGCTACGCATGGGAGCCAATCAGCTTCTAACTTCAGCTTGCTCAATTCATCTTTGACAATAAAACCTGGACGTTGATTGGCTCCTATGCACAGCTGCACCAGATTCTGAGTGCTCCAGTTTTAGTAAATCTTCCCCAATGCAACTATGTTTCAATATGTATGCGCGTTCATTTGCGTATTTATGCTTTTTTTTTGTGTATATAGCGTTTGAGCATAAATGCATTCTACTAGCCATAATAATCATTTATTCTGGCCATTGGAATACATTTGTAGGCGTACAAGGGTGTTTAGACACATTTACACATGTACATGAGTTTTTTTCTGCTTAAAAGCTACTCTCAGAATGTGCCTTTGGTGTGTTTTTTTTACTACCTGTAAACACTCCTCTAAAAATATGTCTCTAAAAGCCTATGGGGTTGATTTACTAAAAGGCAAATAGACTGTGCACTTTGCATAGTGCAGTTGCTCCAGAGCTTAGTAAATGAGGTAAAGCTTCACTTTGCAAGGAATGCTCAATCACATGCAAGGAAAATTTAAAAAACAGCATTTTTGCTTGCACTTGATTGGATGATGGAAGGCAGCAGAGCTTCAGCTCATTTACTAAGCTCTGGAGTAACTGCAATTTGCAAAGTGCTCAGTCTATTTGTCCCTAATCAACCTCAATGTGTGCATGGCCACATAGGCTAACATAGAGGTGCTTTTACATGCATAAAAAAAAAAACAAAAAACAAAAAAAACCACTGGACACCAGTATAAGCAGCGTTTTTAAACTCTGGGTGCATGAGGCCTAAAGCATAAAGAAAGCATAAAGAAACAAATCAACCAGTAAAATACCAAAAATGTTAAAGAAGAACGGATGAAACTTCGGATACTGAAAGCAGCATTCACTGCAATGTGTCTCATCATTTAAAGTCTGTGGTAATGACTCAGAGGTTATAAATAATTTAGCAAATTATAAATAACTGGCCCTCAATTTGGCTAGTTATCAATAACTGGCCTGCACCTTGATCAAAGCAAGACTCCATAAATTATGACAGTCAAAGTGATTGTAAATGATCACCTTGGAAAACAACCTATTCAGTTTAAAATAAAAATGAAAGGCAAAACATTTGTGTACAGATATAAAAAATACCTTTTTTCCACTTTTTTTTAAGTGATCACATGCCCTCTGTTCTCAGCTGCATAAAGGCTGGGGGAGGAGAAACAGTAATCTTCCCAATGAAAGGCTGTGGAAGGGGGGGTGTCACAAAGTCTGATCTTTGGAGGAGAGCTGGCTGAGTTCCCAGCATAGCTCATGGCTCCCAACTGTCCCTGATTTCGAAGGACTGTCCCTGATTTGGAATAAAGTCCCTCTGTTCCTCTTTCATCCCCATTTTGCTCTGATCTATATAGTTGTATATAAAATGCATTTTTAGCTTTCAAAGGGTGCTAATGCTTTCATCCAATTTCTAACTTGCTGCATTTGTAAATTTCAAAAACCAGTACATAGGAATAGTAGTGGTAAAAAAAAAAACACTTGTGGGTTTAACTAATCATTTTTTTGGTATAATTCTCCTTTAAGGGGGCATGGCAGGGGGTGTGTCTTATGTCTACATACTTTTGCTAATAAGTGTCCCTCGTTCCCATCTCAAAAAACTGGGCGGTATGGTAGATAGAGAACTGACCATGGTGTGCTCTCATGCCTAGCGTGTCAGTTTTTAATAGCAAAGCAGAGGGACTGGCAGGAACACACAAATGAAGCAATACAAAGAGAACAGGATACCTTTTCATACAAATACATGGTACAGCAGGCACATACAGTATCAGGTAAATTAAATGGTGGGTTTATGTATTCTCTAATGCTGAACTCCAGGCAAACAGCTACAAAATGTGCACAGATGAAATACATACGTGGGCTCCATTTTACCTGCCCTAGGATTTGTGTTTCTGTCAATCCAGTCCCTTAAAATGACTTAAGTCTGCCCACATCACAGCCCTGTCTGTCAGGGCAGGGGACCTGATTTATTTCTGCTGCAGTTAACTAGCACTTCAGGTCTTGTTCCCTCCCCCTGGCTCTGATTGGACAAATAATCATATACAGCAGACTAATGAGTTAATCTCTGTCACTCTGCTTTCTTCTCTTATCAGCATGCTACTTGTTATCAAATGAGACCTTTTTACACAGCAGTGCAATTTTTACAGAGCAAGTGCAATTGCTCCAGAGCTTAGTAAATGAGATAAGGCTTGACTTTGCAAAGAGTACCCAATCCCGTGCAAGGAAAATTTAAAAAACAGCATTTTTGCTTGCACATGATTGGATGATGGAAGTCAGCAGATCTTTTGCTCATTTACTAAGCTCTGGAGCTTAGTAGAGAGGGCAACTGCACTTTGCAAAGTGCACAGTCTTTTTCCCTTTAATAAATCAACCCCAATGTCTGTTTCTCCCTCTCTCAGTCTGAATTATGCTGTACAGTGGACTGATACCGAGACAAATTCAGGTATTCACGCTGCTTGCATTTCAATAATTACATCTACCAATGCATTAATGAATACATAGTTCAATTAATTTGTATCTTTTATATCTTCCTGGATTTCATCTTTAATGGATAGATTATGATGGCTGGATTAATAGTAGCAGGTTATCCTTATTGATCTGCTTTTCAAACCAACACCAGAAAGATTCTAACAAATATATAGTATACATACCCACACTTAAAAGTAACCTATTGGCAATGAAAAAGCTCACCTAACAAAACAGAGGATAACAAAAGGCAGCCACAAACTTGCAAATGACAGAACCACTCATTCATTTGATCAGCTGAACTGAAATGGAATGGTTAACACTACCAAATAGAAAAAAAAATTAATGTACGCCCAACTGGCACTGTTGTCTTGGGCACAGGAATCCAGGAACAATAAAGAAGTTAGCTCATGATCAGTATATCAGGGGCATAAAAATTGATTCTTGCAGTCAAATGATGAAATGTACTATCTGGGAATAATAAAAAAAATGATGAAGGAGGCTTCTTATGAAAGTATGGCAGCAGCAGGGCACAAAAAACTTGGATGAGATCCAGTTGATATTTGAAGAAAACTAAAACTACGGGAAGGAAAAGGAGGGCACAGACAGCAATATAAAATAGACAGAAGGTCTAACCCTTTACCATCTAATCTAAAACTTTAAGAAAAGGCTGGAGTTCCTCAATGGATGTATCTGTCACCCCACGGCGATGATCATTAATTAAAAACATATAATTAAGGAATTACAAAATGAAACAATAATTGTACTTTTAGTACAGTTATCCTTAAATAAAGGTTCCCCTCCACCAAAAAGCCTCCCAAGTGTTTAACTTACCTGTCTACAATTCATACAGATCTTCGCTGCAAGGCTGCTGGATCCCACACTGTCACTACATATAGTATACCGAACAGCAGATTTCTTATTAATTCTTATGGGAAGGCTGTCAGTTGTTGGCCTCAATGATTGTTATTATTCCAATAGGATAGAATGCAAAATCTACTGTCCATGCGCACCATTTGAGATACTTTCTGTAATACTGTGCGGCACCCGGTGGCCCCACAGCAAAGAATACTATGATGCACTTTTTATGTCTCCAGGACAGGAAGTGAATCTTTAGTTACATTACAGTCCAAAATTGTCATCATAAACTACATACAAGCACCCTCAGTAGCCTGCAATGCTTTAGCTGCTTTGGGAGCCATGAAGCCCTGGATATTTTAATATGCAGATATAACATAGTAAATTACCTTAAAGTGGTTCTCCAGTATCCAAAAACTGTAGCTGCTGATGTTTAATAAACAGGCACTCACCTATCCAGGGATCCAGCGCCATCCTCACCCGAGCCAATTTCTTCACCAGCCTTTGGTACCCAGCGCCAGCATCTTAACTGCTTGTCGTTTGACAGTGGCAGAATGGCACCCCTGAGTGAATCGCCGTAGCTGTACGGCAGCCGCGGTACTAAGGAGCCGATGCGCGTGTCTGGCGGGCACGATGTCTGACGGGCACACGTGATAGCTCCTGACAGAGCCAGAATGTAAGAAAGGCCGGCCTTGGTGGAGACACTTCAGAGCGAGGCTTGGAGTGCAGTTGGTAGCAGGCCTGGATGGATGATGTCACTGGCTAGCTTTTCCAGTGACATCATCCATCCGCGCCTGCTACCAACTGCACTCCAAACCTCGCTCTGAAGTGTCTCCACCATGGCCGGTGGTGGAGACACTTACGAACAGCGGTACCTCAACGAGCCCAGCACTTCTCCTGCCTGATTGGACTGTCAACTGATGCCTCCTCCCCTTGTTGGCATTTTACATGCCTTCATTAGACTTCACAAATGTGAGTTGCTTGTATTAAGTGTACATTAAAAATGTGTCATACATCTGCACCTAGAGGCACCTCTCTCCTTTTTAGTAAAGAATCTGGTTCCTGGCCAGGTTAGCCCAGTACTGACACAGTAAGGTAAAGCAATCTAGTTAGGGCAAAAGCAAATCTCTGTAGCATTATCTCCTACAAAAGCTCAATAGATCATAGCAACATAAAGCTAAACTCAGATATATTTTGTATTGCATAGTCCAGCAAAGATCAATGCATGTATACATATACCCTAAAAAAAAAAAAAAGAGAGATCCTGTTCCCTTATAGCAGGTTAAACAGCACCCATTCCTCTGGAAGCTGTAAAAAACCTGGCTGATCCTGCCTGGTTCTGCCCCCCCCCTGTAAACTGACCACGGTTTATCATGGCTGCTGAGCCCTGACACCGTGGTCAGTTCCTCTGTCATCCGCAGCTCTCCTCTCTGCTTTCCCCCATTCTCTCATCCCTCCCCTCCCTGCCTGTCAGCTCGGGAGTCTGTGTGAGCTGTCCCCCCCCCGCTGTTAGTAGAAAACGAAAGTTTTAAAAATTTGCTGCCAGACCCCCTATTTTAATCTGCCATCCTGCACAGTGTAATTGTTTATTAAAAATGAAGCATCTAAATAAATTTTTGTAATGTATCTTCAGGCTGGTCATGTGAATCCCAGCCGCTCTCCTTCAGCAGGAGGGGCTGAGTTGCCAGTACATCAGTCACGTGACCTCCAGGCTGAAGTCAGGTGGAGATCTCAGCCTCTCCCGCTGTAGCCTTGAAATGGAGTATTAGAGCGGCCGGAAGTCATCTGACTGGCCTGAAGATACATTACAAAAAGGTATTTAGAGGCATCAATTTTTAACAAACAATTACACAGTGCAGGATGGCAGCTTAAAATAGGGGGGCTGACAGTGAATGATAGTGCAGGGTTACAAACCCTTTAATCCCAAATGATCTCAGAAGCGTCTCAAACTCAAATGCACGCTTCATTTGCCCAATCTGGTGCAGCTCTGCATAGAAACCAGCTTCCGTTTTTTTTTTGTGAAAGTTTAATTGAAAAAGCTGAAGTTAGATGTTGATTGGCTACCATGCACAGCTGCACCAGATTTTGCACTCTCCAGTTTTAGTAAATCAACCCACACTATCTTTTCTCCAAACCACAGATATCTGCACCAATGACCAAACTAATAGCCAAATGGCTAAACATTTTTGGCATTTTTCCATTTAAAAGTCAGGAGCCTGTAGGCCTGCCAAGGTTAACCAGGTAGTATTATGGCTAAATCAAAAGACAGGCATTAATCAGGGCAGATACGTTCTGGTTTCTGGTAGGTTGACATTAGATTGAAAAAACACACGCCAGAAGATGTAGTGGTCATGACCAAAGCAACAATCAGGATTTGCAGGGCTCACAAAACCATCAGGACCAATTTATGAGCAGAATTTTTACTGCACCCATATGGGCTAGCAGATGGCATAATAACAGCTTAACTGTTTCCAGGATAAAGATACAATGTATTCATAATACTTGAATTACAATAATACTGTATATCTGAAACCCCATAATGCATTTTTAATTTATAAAAAACATAACTCAATTTCTAAAATAACAACTTTCCTTATGTGAGCTCTTCACAATCATAGAGCCTGCCCCAAACACTGGATCACCAGAGATACAAGTGATGAAGACACCACCATCACTAGACATAACCATGCTCCCACCTCCACTCAATTGACTTGTTGAAATGGAAGAACCCCTGTGAATGTCTCCTGCAGAACAGCTCAACCAAGATTACCTTTCACCAGAGAAGGTGTCAGAAGAAATCTCAATCTGTTTTATGTGGCTTTAAGATGCGCAAAAAGGCTCAATATTTAAAAATAGTGCATGTGCTTTCAAGGCCTATTCTGACCTCCAGGTAGGCGATATAAACTGCAGTCTGAAGAGCTTGCTATCAAGGGATTTTTCCGTGTTCATTCCATATCTCATTTCTTCATTTAAATTTTGTAAACTGCGGTGGATTTAAAGCTCATGTAAAGTTCAATTCAAAGCAAACAGCTGAATGTACATATGAAACAAATACATGTGAGCTGTTTTACCTGACAAAAGATTGGTATTTCTGTCTATCCAGTTCCTCCATTTATACAGCTCTTTTACACAGCACATGCCTGTCTAGCAGGACAGCAGACCTCATTTGTCTCTTGTGCAATAAAGTAACACAGGCTATGTCTTATCTCCAGATGTGACAGGACAGTTTGGGAGAAGCAGCAGACCGGCGTTCTCCTCCTACTGGCATGCCCCTTGTTAGCACATGAGCTCTGCAGCACAATTGATTGGCTCCTTGTGCTGCTTCTCCCTCTCCGAGTCTGAGTAATGCCGTATAGTAGACTACAAGAAGCTGATACCAAGTGGCAATCAGATACTTATGCATGTATTAAAAAAATACTTTAAAAAGTCCATCCTTGGGCACAAATAAAAAGTACCCTTGCAGTGCCCTCCCTCCCACATTGCAAGGGTTACATGTTTGTTAAGTCTACAGGTTTGCACAAGAGGCTGTATTACTTACTATCTCCTTGTTCCAGCTGGCTCCCTCAATCTGTGTGACTGACCTCCTCTGTGAAATGCTCCCAGCCATGATAACACTGCTTTCTCCGTCACGCACAATGCAGGATTAATAGCCCAGCATTGAACATGGCGATACCGAGGCTCCACTCCCAGACTGGAGCTTTCGAGGAGAAGAGCTTAGCATCAGAAACTACTGAAGTGGGAAGTCAGGTAAGTAATGCAGAATATTGATCTACCATCTAGGCTTACAGTATTTGTAAACCCTCAGCTTGTAAAACAACCCATTCAGTTTAAAATAGAAAAAAAAGGCAAAACATTTGTGTATAAGGGGCAAAAAAGGCTTAGAGAGCTAGGAGTGGAGAAATAGTAGTACACTGATCTTCCCAGTGAACGGCTGTGCAGGGGGTGAGAGGAGTGTCAGAACATTGGAGGACAGAAAGGCTGTTCTCCCAGCAACGCCAGAAAACTGACCCCGCTGGGATGGATGTGCTCTAATGCCTAGTGCGGTCCGTTTGAAATAGGAAAGTAGGGGGGCAGGCAGGATCACCAGGTATTTCATACAAAAGAAGCAATACAAAGAGAACAGGATACGATTTAACACAAGTACATGGTGCAACAGACACATATCAGGAATATGAAATGTTGGGGTAAAATACTTTAACCACTGCAAGGGATTTTATGCTGTGCCATGAGTTAAGGTTTAATAAGGCCTTACATTAAATTTAAAAAATGTAAAAAAAATAATTAAAAATGAATATGCATTTGTGTTTTTAATACCTGACAGTTTAGCTTTAAAGCTCTACTCCAGTATAAAAATATCCTGAAAGGATGAGTTAGATGGAGATGGGAGGGAGGGATGGGAAAATAAGATTTTCCTGGAAGTTAGACTTTAAAGCGGAGTTCCAGTCATTTGTGTGTTTATTAAAAGTCAGCAGCTACAAAAAGTGTAACTGCTGATTTTTAATAAACACACACTTACCTGTCCCACAGTCCAGTGATGCACTCACCCCAGCAATTTTCTACCTCTCACCCCCCTTGGTGGCGCCGGCATCTCTACTATGGATACCCAGCTGTGACAGATTGCGGCTTCACAGCAGGATGCCCACTGCGCATGCGCAAGCGGCGCTGTGCTCTGTGATTGGTCCCGAAGTCTTCTAGGAACTGTCCTGTGTCCCAGAAGACTTCAGGAGGGAGAGGGAAGGAGAACTTCCACTTCCGATCGCCTAAGGCAACCGGAACGGAAGTGGGTACCTGTCAAAATCGGGTGCCTGCTCCTCCCCCCTTCCCCAAAAGCTCGGTTTCACCATCAGGAGCTGGGGAGGAGGCCTTAAAGCGGAAGTTCCACTTTTGAGTAAATATAAATACTTTTTACTAAAAGGAGGTATGCATAATTTTCCTGTAGGCGTATATCTTGTCAGAAAAAGAGTCAGTCTAGCCAGAGTCCCAGATGTACTTAAAGTATCTATACAGTGATTCTTAAGACTGAGATAACTCCAATAAAAAAAAAAAAAAAACATATGTCAGATGAAAAGAGCACAGTGTACATAGTGCTAAAACTATTAAATGTCTGGCTCCAGTCAAAAGGATGTAGGAGCCTTTAAGAGAGCCAAGAAAACATCAGCCATAAATAATGTATGTTGCAATTTCCCATTAACCAGTCAAATGTCTCTTAAATATAAAGAATTTTAAACTCATTAAAAGGTAGGGCTACGACCTTCTGTTACAAAGTCAAGGGTCATGCCATATTAACAGCAATAATAATAAAAATAGGAATAGCAAAAACGTGTGGGAACTCTACTCCCATGACAATGGTTTGCATTCCACATCATCACTTTGTCAGAGTTTTTTACTTTTCCCCCCTGCTTTTTACATTTTTGGCTGTGAGTGTTCAAACCTCTGCACAATTATTCTATTAAAAGGATGTGTTCACTTTGAATAAACATTTCATATCACAAACGTTTTTTTTTTCCAATATTTTAATTAAGCGACTGATGAAATACAAGTAACTGAACATTATAGAACCCAATGTCTGCCTAAACATGTCTGCCTAATTGCATATAGTTCTGTATTTTCTCAAAGTGTGTTCTGTATGTACCAAAACCCTTGAATTTGGGCTCTCATTATGCGCAAACATTAAATTGATACTAAACTCTGGTTTAAAAAAACACTCTATTGAAGTATGTATCCCTAAAAAAGAGAAGTTTAGGATTGGAAAAAAATAAACAATAATACTCACCCATGTAGGCGAATTGATATCTGTTCCCCACCACCTCTAACCGAGAACTGAACAATCAAAGACCACTGACTGCTCAGTTCTCGGGTCCACTGTGAGTATAGAGCGGTAACTGTCAGTCACTGCTCTGCCCCTCCAGCGCTCACTGGAGTGCCGGGCTGTGGAGGGGGTGGAGGCAGGAGGAGTTAGCTCAAGCTCTCAGTAGAGTGTTGAGAGGCTGCTGGGCAGGCATCTGGACAGATCCGACATTATTGTTGGGATCCCTGCAGAGCCTGGACCAGCTCTGTGATATCAGTGGGCTTTAGCATGCTGTAGGCTAAATCGGGCTCACAACAGTGCAGAACTAAGTGAGCTCCTGTGACCAACTGCAGAAGTATGGCCAAAAGAGCTTTGGCCATATGTCTCCTTTAACTCACAAAGTCCCTTCCATTGCCCCCAACCTCCTCCAAATCTCCAAATTCCTTTTTTTTTTTTGCTGGTGCGATCCTACTTCCTGTTGGAGGGTGGCTACATCTGTCCATGGTCCCATTGTATGTAGGAAACCCCCTCTCTTGCTTTCTCCAGAGATGGAATAGGACAGTGATGGCGAACCTTGGCACCCCAGATGTTTTGGAACTACATTTCCCATGATGCTCATGCACTCTGCAGTGTAGTTAGGCATCATGGGAAATGTAGTTCCAAAACATCTGGGGTGCCAAGGTTCACCATCACTGGACTAGGACTATGGACTGTGGACTGTGGGATTAGCAGTGTGCATAGAACAGTGCAACTGACCAAATGACCACTTCTAATGTACACTGTCCGTTCCAAACAAATGGAGGTGAGGAGGGAAAAAGAAGTGGTTCGGGAGTTACAAGGAGGCAGAAAAACACAGTAAGAAATGAATTCATGAAAAATAGATTACAGGGCCATTAACCTCCCTGGCGGTAATCCTGAGTGTGGCTTGGGGTGAATTTTCATTACCAAAAGCGGTAACCTCCGAGCCACACTTGGGATTGCATGCCAGGATCCAGGCAAAGTTACTTACCTTGTCCCGAGGATCCTGCGATGTCTCCCCGCTGTGTGCGAGCCGTGTCCTCCACTCGATCTATCAAAGCGCCGAGCTCCGTTCCCTGCGAGCGTTGCCTGGATCCTGGTGCTATATTCAAAAAGTGAAAAACAAACAATACATACAGTACATTGTAATCTTACAGATTATTATTTCACATCTCTCTTGTCCCTAGTGCTTTGTCCAGTGCCCTGCATGCAGTTTTATATTATATATAATGTTCTTTCTGCCTGGAAACTGGAGATTGTCCATAGCAACCAAAAAGTGTCCCTTTATATCAAAAGTGGTTTTAGACCAGCTAGAAAACAGCGATAGTAAATTGGAATCACTTGCAGAATTGAGCGATAGTGATTTTTGGGGAAATTCGTCATCAAACACTAAAGTAATGACAGCGACAATTCTGCAACTGAGCAGATTTCAGTGTTTTTGATTTGATTACATTATTGAATACATTTTATTATTATTATATTATTATTTGTTAGAATTATTTATATTTATTTATTATATTATAATTTATCATTACGTGTTTCAAACTTTATCATACCCGGGATGTCTACTAGACTCTTGTTTGGACAGATTTAATTGAGTCATTACTAAAAATACAAGCCTACAATATAAAACGCCAAATTTCCATGCTGCCATTTTTTTGCCTAAGGTCCTATCAAACTGTGTGATTGTATAAACAGATAACAATTTGAATGTGTGTTTTTCTAACAATGAATATAAGAAACATTTCGGAAGGGAATAGTGGTACAATGGCAGAAATTTATTTTTTATGAAGTTTCCATATGACAAAAAACATCATACTATTAAAAAAAAAAGCTCCACAAAAAGCAAACACAGTATGAACAGTCTGCCTATAATCTGATATCGTATGAGCTAAAGCATCGTACACACCATCGGATTTTCGGCAGGGAATTGTGTGATGACAGACTGTTGGCCTAAATCCGACCGTTAGTACGCTCCATCAGACAATTGTTGGCCAACTTTCTGCCAACAGATGTTGGATGGCAGGCTAGTAAATTTTCGGCGGGCAACGGTCTGTTGTCAGATCTTCCTATCGTGTGTAAAAAGTCCGTCACACAAAAGTTGAAAGTACAAACACGTATGCTCAGAATCAATGCTCACCAAACACGACATTAGCAGAAGGTGCCCAAGGGGTGGCTCTCAAGAGCTGAAATTCCGCGTAGTACGTCACTACGTTCGTGTTTGTTGGCTGACAATTTTGTACCGTTTGTATGCAAGACAAGGTCCTGGCACGCGCCCATTTCGAACAAAAGTCTGACGCTTTGTTGGCCAACAATCTGACCGTGTGTACGAGGCTTTAGTCTCCACATAGACTGCAATGTTTTTCTACACTTTTCACCACTCTCTATAGATTCCAGTGTCTCCCCTCTTCTATTCCCAATAACTGTGTTACCATTACAATGGAACATTCTGTACTCACTATACAGAACAAACTTTAATTCTTGCTGCATCAGATCAGTTAAATATTTTATGGCTCAGAGTGAATTATGTAACTCTTGGCCTTTTAAAATGACTTGCCGTACATCCTGTGAACTTTCTGAAATTCTGTAAGTAATAAATGCATTACTAGGAGACCAAATGTTTGGGTATACATAAGTAGATTTTCATAAGAAATGTTTTATTTTAAGAACATTCATTTGATTTTCTAAATGGTAATTGGTCTTGAATTTGTGTTCCTTTTCGACCACAGTGACGAGAAAATATGAAGGACCAGACTGGAAAATTTTTCACAGTGAATGTAGTTTTTGTTCAGTAAAGTCTATTCACTCCAAAATTAAACATTACAAGGAAACAGACTCTTGAACTGCTTTCGAATGACATTCGTCAAGCCTATGAATGTACGGAGAATTTTTTTTTATGAAAATTTTACAGCAGCTTACTGGAAAACACTGCATATCACTGGAGTGCAGGATGCCGTGCTGCTGTGTAGAGCCATGAATGAAGTGTCGCTTTGGATAGAGAAGGAAAGTTGAGAAAGTTTTTATTACTATTTGGCAGATTTCCTACTACCTTTGTCTCAGTGACACAAGAGAAAGTAAAAATATCTGCTTAACAGGATACACACAGCAGCAAAGACAAATCCTTCATATTGACAAATTGACAGACATCAATATAAACCTGACATTCTATTATTAACAGTGTTTCTCCTCATTTTCTGTCCCAGAGACAGAAGGGATAATTACATTTGATTTCCCCAGGGGAGGCCAGACAGCAATACAGGCCTGGCGGAGGTTCCAGTACTTTCACTTGAAATAAATTCAGGTCTTGGGGAACCTCTTCAATTCATCGGGGTCAGTGGGAAAAATAGCACTTGGGTGCCATTGGTGGTGACCGCATTGGTGATCAGAATGTCACTCGTACAAACATATAAAAAAGATCACCGATGGAAAGCTGCTGGCACAACCAGGTGGGACTGGCTTCAGAACTATGCAGGCACCATTAAAAGGGAGGTCAATCAACCACAGCATAAGGAACCCTTACCAACCTCTGGAGGACCCTAGGATTCCACATGACCCTGCTTGAGAATGGCTGTCTTAGTGTGTTGAGGTGCCATTCAAAATAAATGGCTTTGCAAAGCACTTAGTGCCTAGTGTATTACCAAATTATGCAATAATGGAAACTTTGCCGCGATGCAAAAGTGTGATCTTGGCCTAAGTGTCTGTGAGAGTGAAGAGCATACAGACAATAGAAAGGAATGAAAGATAATACATTAAAGCAGAACTTCAACCTAAAATTATTATTAAGGTACTTATATAGCTCTGTCAATTTACGCAGCACTTTACATATACATTGTACATTCACATCGGTCCCTACCCTCAAGGAGCTTACAAACTAATGTTCCTAACTCACATTCATACATACTAGGGCCAATTTAGATAGAAGCCAATTAACCTACCAGCATGTCTTTGGAGTGTGGGGGTAAAATGGAAGTTCTGCTTTCACACCTCCTCCCTCCCTCCCTCCTCCCCCTCTTTTGGAGTTTATTTTTCTTTACTGATAGGAGCAGGTAACTACAGTTGCAATAAAAAGTATGTGAACCCTTTTGGAATGATATGGATTTCTGCACAAATTGGTCATAAAATGTGATCTGATCTTCATCTAAGTCACAACAATAGACAATCACAGTCTGCTTAAACTAATAACACACAAATAATTAAATGTTACCATGTTTTTATTGAACACACCATGTAAACATTCACAGTGCAGGTGGAAAAAGTATGTGAACCCCTAGACTAATGAGATCTCCAAGAGCTAATTGGAGTGAGGTGTCAGCCAACTGGAGTCCAATTAATGAGATGAGATTGGAAGAGTTGGTTACAGCTGCCCTGCCCTACAAAAAACACACACCAGTTTCTGGGTTTGCTTTTCACAAAAAGCATTGCCTGATGTGAATGATGCCTCGCACAAAAGAGCTCTCAGAAGACCTACGATTAAGAAATGTTGACTTGCATAAAGCTGGAAAGGGTTATAAAAGTATCTCCAAAAGCTGCTGTTCATCGGTCCACAGTAAGACAAATTGTCTATAAATGGAGAAAGTTCAGCACTACTGCTACTCTCCCTAGGAGTGGGCGTCCTGTAAAGATGACCACAAGAGCACAGTGCAGACTGCTCAATGAGGTGAAGAAGAATCCTA
The DNA here is from genome assembly GCF_042186555.1 of Aquarana catesbeiana. NCBI lineage: Eukaryota > Metazoa > Chordata > Amphibia > Anura > Ranidae > Aquarana > Aquarana catesbeiana. The sequence goes on from NC_133324.1 coordinate 615,296,462, forward strand.
GAGTGCCAGCTAAAGACTTACAAAAGTCTCTGACATATGCTAATATCCCTGTTAGCGAATCTACGATATGTAAAACACTAAACAAGAATGGATTTCATGGGAGGATACCACAGAGAAAGCCACTACTGTCCAAAAAAAACATTGCTGCACGTTTACAGTTTGCACAAGAGCACCTGGATGTTCCACAGCAGCACTGGCAAAATATTCTGTGGACAGATGAAACCAAAGTTGAGTTGTTTGGAAGAAACACACAACACTATGTGTGGAAAAAAAGAGGCACAGCACAGCAACATCAAAACCTCATCCCAACTATGAAGTATGGTGGTGGGGGCATCATGGTTTGGGGCTGCTTTGCAGCGTCAGGGCCTGAAGGGATTGCTATCATTAAAGAAAAAATGAATTCCCAAGTTTATCAAGACATTTTGCAGGAGAACTTAAGGCCATCTGTCCACTAGCTGAACCGCAACAGAAGGTGGGTGTTGCAACAGGACAACGACCCAAAGCTGAGAAGTAAATCAACAACAGAATGGCTTAATCAGAAGAAAATACGCCTTCTGGAGTGGCCCAGTCAGAGTCCTGACCTCAACCCAATTGAGATGCTGTGGCATGACCTCAAGAAAGCGATTCACACCAGACATCCCAAGAATATTGCTGAACTGAAACAGTTCTGTAAAGAGGAATGGTCAAGAATTACTCCTGACCGTTGTGCACGTCTGGTCTGCAACTACAGGAAACGTTTGGTTGAAGTTATTGCTGCCAAAGGAGGTTCAACCAGTTATTAAATCCAAGGGTTCACATACTTTTTCCACCTGCACTGTGAATGTTTACATGGTGTGTTCAATAAAAACATGGTAACATTTAATTCTTTGTGTGTTATTAGTTTAACCAGACTGTGATTGTCTATTGTTGTGATGATGATCAGATCACATTTTATGGCCAATTTGTGCAGAAACCATTCCAAAAGGGTTCACATACTTTTTATTGCAACTGTAGATTTAGCAGGTACCCGCTCCCATCTCTGCTTCAACCCCCTAGGCCAGGGGTAGGCAACTTCGCCCTCCAACTGTGGTGAAACTACAAATCTCATCATGCCTCTGCCTCTTGGAATAGATACCTTTCAGTGATCTTGAAAGTCAGGGTGAGGTGACTTTTCTGCATACTTCTTTCATGTCAGTGATTTAGAAAGTACAGAGGTCAATGCATCAGCATGACAACTAGGGGACTATTTTCAGAAGAGAAGGTGAACAATGGTATCCATTATGCTCACCAAAAGTTTTCATTTTAAATATGAATTAGTTACTAACCAGATATACAGTATATTGCTGAAGTTATAAAAATGCAAAATAAGATGAGTTATTTTATCTGCTGCAAGCTATATCTAACTTTACAACAAAGCCATGAAAATAATTTTTATCTATGTATCTAACGGCAGTAATAATGAAAAACAAACACAACGTGTCTACTGGCAATGTTGTGCTATTATCCGTCCATTTTAAAATATGTTTTGCCAGAATTCAAACCAAGTTTCTTATCATTTATGTTTACATTATGAAAAGGAGTTCAGTCAACATTGCAGTGTTGATTTAGATTTTGTGTGACTTATTGTATGATTCTTGTATACTGATAAAAAAAAAAGCTTATTTGAAGAAAATACACGCAGTTACTGGGAAAGAATAAAAATACTTTAAGAAGCAGGAAGGACACCAAGCCAAAAACGTGTTTTTTAGTTTTGACTTTATACCCTGTCAGTTTTTTCTTTTGGTGTCTGTGTCTCATTGGGAATATTTCCCTGAATACACAACTGGAAGTAATGGGAAATGTCTCCAAAGAAAGGCAAAATTTCCTCTACCTAACTAAAACTGGAATTCACAGGGGTACTGCATTGAAGTACAGTAAAAGATTGCTTTGCAACTGACCCCCTTTTCAATGATAAGTTATGGGACCACATGGCCATAGGGTGCATGTTATACAGTAAGGGCTTCACTAGTGTGGTGCCCCCTGAAAGACAATCTGAGTTTGCAAAGACCTTAACAACAGAGAGTCCAACCAAGAATCACTACTTCAGGAAAACAGTTCAGAACACAGCTATTTGTGATTATCCTCATAGACAGTGTCCCTCTCAGAGAAATTCAGGAACACTCTGGTAACACAGGTGTGCAGCTGGAGGGATCCAAGGACAAAGGGCCACCCCACTGGAACTGGAGTACTGTGGTAGCAATCAGAGATGGACACAGTAGCTGTGACTTTTGGAGAAGCTGTCTTGACCTGACAGTCCGCACACTGGTTTTAACAGAAAATGGCCTCTCACCTGGCTGCAGAATACTTGCCCAACTACCTCTGCCTTATCAGGTATGGCCTCTTTTCTGCTGAGGGAGGGAAACTGAGGAATTTTTGTACCCTCTGGGCATGTCTGAGAACCCAGAGAGTTGTGGGAAAAGGAGATTAGGGGGCCTAACCCTGCATCTGAGTAAGGTGAGTAAATGGCACTCCACTATAATACTAGACATCATGTAACATGGCATTCACAAAACGTGTTACTTTTATTACATGGTACCACTACAATTTGGCTTCTTTGATCACCCAGCCCTTGTGTGTAATTGTAATATATCATATTACTACTTTACTGGCACACCAGAAGCAGTGTCATAAACATGTTAAAGCGGAGCTCCACCCAAAAGGGAAAGCTTGTCTGCCTCTTTCTCCTTCTGCTGCCACATTTGGAAACTTTCTGGGGGGGGGGCGGGTACCTGACAGATACCAACTCCCATTCCCGGCTGAGTTTGATGTAGTGAAGTAAGCCGGAAGTTCGGTCCCCCCCGCAGCCGGCCCATTCACAGAGCACAGCGTGAAACCGGATGTGAAGCTGAAAGGTCTCACTACTGGTATTCCTTTAGCCAAGATAGCAGTGCCAGCATTCAAGATTCAAGAATCGGCTCGGCTGAGGATACCGCTGGATGCCTGGACAGGTACAGTAAGTGCCCTAATAGCAAAAGTTAGCAGCTACAGTATTTGTGGCTGCTGACTTTTAATTTTTAGATGGGGGAGGCCAGAACTCCGCTTAAATCCTAGAAATACAACACTTTTATGATCAATTTCAGTCATCAATACTACGGTGTCCAGCTAAAACTTTTTTTTAGTTTTGGATACAATGGGGAAGGATTAGAATTCCCGTTGGGTTTTTAAGGCTATTCGGGGATCCATTAGAGAAATTTTATCTCACTTTCTGTCCTGATGACATCAGTTAAACCAGATAGGAAGTAAGAGAACATTTACAAGGGGGCACCTAGAGAAATCAAAACTGTCAGAGGTTCTAGCCCAGCAATTTCTGCTTGTATTTCTGCTGAAAATGTTCCCTCATTTTCTGTCTAGTGTTGTTACTGGGGCAGTATGTTGGAGAAATCTTTCGAACAGAGCCCCAGAAAACCTGACAGGAATTTGGCTGCACATATACTTTAAGTATTTTGTTTACTTCCCCATTCACACTGTAATGTTATTAATCATCAATTAGTGTGTGTTATTTTTTTATTCCATGTATAAGTGTATTTTCATATACATTGCTAATATAAAAAAAAATATATATATAAAATGAATGATTGATATTTACAGTAATATTAAAATAAATATGTATACTATTGCTGCATGGTGGTGAATAGTGTGTGTTTAAATGATCTGCCATATGCTTTTCTGTGCATATTATACACAGTCAATTACAGTGCACATGCTGTGATAATCATCCTATCATTCTGTCTGTACCTAATATAATAAACATGATATCTATTTTAAAAGTGAGCAGAAATCCATAGAGACTTGACCATGACTGTATTGGTGTACTCACGGAAAAAATAAAGGTCATTATTAATGATTACATAAAGAACAGTCAAGGTTTGCCATTTTTAAATGAAGAATTAATCTGTACCATGTCACCATTAAAAGCAGTCCTTCTCAAACTTTTTAGCATAAAGGAATCCTTAAAATAATTTTCATGTCTCAAGGAACACTTGCTAAATTATTACATCTAAAGAGAGTCCCGGAGCCATACAGCAGAGCATAGGTGCAGGGACGGCATGACAGTGCTGGACAGTACAGTTGCCGTTTTAAGGTAGTTTCCCCTTTTAGAAAAGGGGAGGGGGAGTTAGCCTTGTGGAGGAAAAAGTAAGAGAGAGGGGAAGTGACGTCAATCGCAGAACGGTGGAGGAAGAGATTCGCACCCTCCCGCCCTATTTGATACACTTAGGGTGATGGGTTGGTGGTTTAGCATTGGCTGTGTTTGTGTCGCTGGAATTTGAGCGACAATGGTTACATGTCTGGAACATGTTGTACCCATCCATGGGAGAGGAGTTATTTATGGTACCCATTCATTTGATGAGAGTTATTTGTACCCATCCATGGAAGGATGGGAGGTTGAATTCGGGTTTTCAAGTTATGATGGGATAACCTGGAAGGGGTTAAAGGTTAGGTCACTGGGAACGTTTTGGGTAATGTCTCCGAGTCAGGGGGTTGCTGACTGGAGGCCAAAAAGGGGAAGAGGTTGTTTACAGTGATCAAGGGTAGGATTGTTTTTCTATATTACCCCTTTAAAAAGGTTTACAAAAATTTATGGTTATTTATTATTTATGTTCATTTATAGTTGTTAATAAATAGGCCCTAAAGGCCATTTACTCCAAGAACCGGGTCGTGTCATTTATAAGGTAAAATTTAAGGGTTGTATTGGGGTAATAGGCACCCAGCTGACTGGGCTTAAGTCCTACAAATGTCAAGCCTAAACAGCATTTTGTAAATATAATGATCAATAAAAGAATAAATAATGTGGCAACCTAGAATATTTAACATCCAAGAGCATATCATTATTAACACACCTCTCCCCAACTCCCAATTTTTAAGACAAAATTCCAAAGGAGTCCTTGGGGTGAGATTATGTGCTGAAGTTTGTTGGATGATAAAAATGTTGCCTGTGAAGCCATCAACAGTGCGTGTTTTTTTTTTTTTTTGGTTTATACTAAACTGATAATAATGTACAGAAAAGAAACACAGCAAGTAAAAACTGTTGTACCCCTAGACTGGTGTCTAGTGGAGATAGCCCCCTGACATTGGTGATTAGTGAAAAAAGTGCTTTTGTACGTTGGTGGCCAGCAAAAGAAAGACCCCCTTATATATTTCACCTTCACCCAAGAACTGGATTTTCATAGATGTTCAATAAAGAAGTGGTTAGTTAAATGCTGTGAAAGTATTATGGCCCACATCTAGGCCTAGATTGGCTAATAAGCTTATTTCTTGACAATTGTAGCACGACAGTTGAAAAGCTAAGATTCTTTAAATCAATTAAATCTTTTGTGAACCAGGTGTTAACATTGCAAAAGAAAATCCCAGGCACAATCTTGATAAATGAAGATGAAAATGCTTGCTATATATATATATATATATATATATATATATATATATATATATATATACATACATATATATATATATTAGGGATGCACCGAAATTTTGGCCACCGAAACATATCGGCCGAAGATGGGCGTTTTGGCAAAAAGCCAAAAAGAGAATTTTTGACGATATCGAACGGGGCAGGGCCTGGGGTGCCGCCTATCAGGGTGGCCGCTGCCTGTTTGATTACAGTGCCGGGACCATCACAGCTTTCATTTCAATAGCTGTGTGTTCCCCGCTGCGCGCCGTTAAATACAGCCCCTCCCGACGGGTGATCTGTCTATCTAAGTGCCCGGACAAGGGGGAGGGGCTGTATGTGATGGCGCGCAGCGGGGAACACACAGCTATTGAAATGAAAGCTGTGATGTTCCCGGCGCTGTAATCAAACAGGCCGCGGCTCTCTCCCTTCACTGGCTGCAATGGGGACACAGGCTGCACTGCTGGGGACACTGGTTGCAATGGGGACACTGGCTGCACTACTGGGGACACAGGCTGCACTACTGGGAACACTGGCTGCAATGGGGACACAGGCTGCACTACTGGAGACACAGGCTGCACTACTGGGGACACTGGCTGCAATGGGGACACAGGTGCACTACTGGGGACACTGGCTGCAATGGGGACACTGGCTGCACTACTGGGGACACTGGCTGCACTACCGGGGACACTGGCTGCACTACCGGGGACACTGGCTGCACTACCGGGGACACTGGCTGCACTACCGGGGACCCTGGCTGCACTACCGGGGACACTGGCTGCACTACCGGGGACACAGGCTGCACTACCGGGGACACAGGCTGGCTGCATCTGACAGACACTGGTGAGGCTGCAATGATCTCTTGTATCATGTCCGCAGTCTCTGACTCTCTGACCATGTCCCCAGTCTCTGACCATCTCCTGTACCATGTCCTCAGTCTCTGACCATCTCCTGTACCATGTCTGCAGTCTCTGACCATCTCCTGTACCATGTCTGCAGTCTCTGACCATCTCCTGTACCATGTCTGCAGTCTCTGACCATCTCCTGTACCATGTCTGCAGTCTCTGACCATCTCCTGTACCATGTCTGCAGTATCTGACCATCTCCTGTACCATGTCTGTAGTCTGACCATCTCCTGTACCATGTCCCCAGTCTCTGACCATCTCCTGTACCATGTCTGCAGTCTCTGACCATCTCCTGTACCATGTCTGCAGTCTCTGATCATCTCCTGTACCATCTCTGCAGTCTCTGACCATCTCCTGTACCATGTCTGCAGTCTGACCATCTCCTGTACCATGTCCCCAGTCTCTGACCATCTCCTGTAACAGGTCTGCAGTCTCTGACCATCTCCTGTACCATGTCTGCAGTCTCTGATCATCTCCTGTACCATGTCTGCAGTCTCTGACCATCTCCTGTACCATGTCCTCAGTCTCTGACCATCTCCTGTACCATCTCTGCAGTCTATGATCATCTCCTGTACCATCTCTGCAGTATCTGATCATCTCCTGTACCATCTCTGCAGTCTCTGACCATCTCCTGTACCATGTCTGCAGTCTCTGATCATCTCCTGTACCATGTCTGCAGTCTGACCATCTCCTGTACCATGTCCCCAGTCTCTGACCATCTCCTGTACCATGTCCCCAGTCTCTGACCATCTCCTGTACCAAGTCCCCAGTCTCTGACCATCTCCTGTACCATGTCTGCAGTCTCTGACCATCTCCTGTACCATGTCTGCAGTCTCTGATCATCTCCTGTACCATGTCTGCAGTCTCTGACCAACTCCTGTACCATGTCTGCAGTCTCTGACCATCTCCTGTACCATGTCCTCAGTCTCTGACCATCTCCTGTACCATCTCTGCAGTCTCTGATCATCTCCTGTACCATCTCTGCAGTCTCTGATCATCTCCTGTACCATCTCTGCAGTCTCTGATCATCTCCTGTACTATGTCTGCAGCCTCTGATCATCTCCTGTACCATGTCCCCAGTCTCTGACCATCTCCTGTATAAAAATATTTTTAAAAACAGTCACTTTCGGTATCTGTGTTGTTTCGTTATCGGTGTCGGGATCAAGGAAGATTTATTTTCGGTATCGGTTTCGGAACCAAAAAACACATTCGGTGCAACCCTAATATATATATATATATATATATATATATATATATATATATATATATATATATATATATATATATATATATATATATATACACACAGAGCTTTTTTTCTCTGAGAGTAGGTGCAGAACTCCTCCCTCAGGGTCAATTTGCCTCTCCATCCCTTACCCAACTCCAAGCACTAACCTTGGTTCCACACTTCCCAGTAGGACCCCTTTAGAGTACAGAGACAAGTATCATTATATCGTGCTAAGTAATTTATAGGGACTTGGTAATAATAACAAGAAAAGCAATAAAACAGATCCCCCACAGCCAGCAGCAATAGACCCCCCCCCCCGCAACAATGAAACCCAACGACAAAATACCACCCCAGCAACAATAGGCCCCCAGCATCAGCAACAAATCTCCCAGCAGCCAACACCAATAGACTCTCCAGCAGCCACCAACAATAGACCCCTTAATCAACAGTAGATCCCTTCCAGCAACAATTGACCCCCATCAACAAAAGATCCCCCACCATTAACAATAAACCACCACACAAAAATAGATCCCCTCCAGCAACAATAAATCCCCCAGAAGCCATGAATGAATGAATGAATGAATGATTTGTATAGCGCTGCAGTTGCAAACTGAATCGCCTCAAGGCGCTGGATCCGTCCTGTGTTGTCAAGCTTCTCAGAAGAGATAGGTCTTGAGTTTCTTTCTCCACATCAATAGACCCTCCACCACACCCCAACACCTCTTGTCATTGCACACATTCAGTGCTGGAGGTGGCGGAACTGCGTTCCCCCACGTTCCTGCTGAAAAAAAGCCCTATATATATATATATATGATAGGTTTTACATCTTGAATTGTATAACAGCAAGGGAATCTTTACAAGCATAATTATGAACACGCTTGAATGCATATTCAATACAATTTTTAGATCAGTTTATATTATAAATTTGGGACTTTGATTGCAGTTGCTGGTAAGTTGTTTGTTAAAGCACAATCAGTCATTAAACAGCAATCATTATGTGGGAGTAATGCACTAAAATAACACATTATAAGAAAATAACTGAAAACCATGTGAAAATGCCTTTGCTTGTTTTTTTTGGCAATTTAGCTAACAACACACTTTCAATGAGGCGTCATTCATATTAAGGGTAATAGCAGCCTTCTAGAACATATGTGCACATGGCTGATTAAATAAGAACTGCAAAATAACGCAGCATGCCCCTTGCTAAATATTCTCACAGAAAACTCACTGCATCAATTTGAAATGCAAGCAACAGAGGATGGGCTGTGTGGGCACGCATAATGTCATTATAGGGAAAGTCAGTGCATACATTTTAAAGACTGAAATATTCATAAAACGCTGTTATCCTACAGATTAAAGCAGAACTCCAGGCAGATATAAAAAACACAAATGAATGCAGCTCTGTAATCATGAATACATCAATACATTTATATTATAAATGTAAGCAGTATAGGTAACAGAATAGGAAGAGATAGCCCGGGCGAAACATGTTGGGGTTGTGGTCTGGATAAATTGAGCTCAGGCTGCTTTTACCTGCTAACCATTTGGGCCAGGTTAGGTGTGCAGTGGCCGGGCTATCTCTTCCTATTTCTGCAGAATTCTTTGTCTGCACCCTCACTAGTCAGCGGCATCCAACTCTTTGGACCTTGACAGCCTGACCAAGAACCCTTAAGCGTTTATCGTGGGTCACAGTATAGCTAACGGAGTTTGACCAGGTCTCAGCTTCTTGCAGTCCCTGTATAGCAGAGCGGGAGTGTGAGAAGAGGAAGCAGCACAAGGCGCTCCTCCTTAACTGTTCAGTAATTGATGGGGGTTGGTCCAGGATGACCAGGACCAGGAAGTAGGTTAAAAAATGGTGGCACATCAGTCTAAGGACATCTAGCAGAAAAATAAGTACTAGGAAAGGGAATATCTGAATTGTAGCTGAATATTTCAGCAAAAGACAGTTTTATTATTTCTCTTTTGATAAGCTATTTATTTTTATTTTTGACTGGAGTTCTGTTTTAGATATTTGCTTGTGACTGCAAATACACAGATGTAAATACATACTGTAGGGGAGCTGTTTAACCACCAAAAAGATTGGTATCTCTGTCCATCCAGTCTGGAGATTTACATATTCCTACTAAACAGTACAGCCAGCCAGAATACCTAAATGTTATTACTATTATTACTTACAGTATTTGACTAATGCAGGTAAGCAATAGAACTGGGTCATGTCCCTGCCGCAGTCTGTAACAGGACAATAAAGGAGAAGCAGCAAACTGATCAGCTAATTTCTCTGATACTCTGATCTATTCTTCTTTCAGCGTTTTTCCTTGTTGGAGCATGAACACTGCAGCACTAACGATGGGCTTTTTGCACTGCTTCTTCTTACTGCTTCTTCTTCTCCTAATGTGAGTTCTGCTGTACAGTGATTTGCAAAAGGCTAATTCCAACTCAGATTCACTTAATGGCAGATTTTTACAAACAGCACCTATTTAGGACAGCAATAGTCAGCAGTGATAAGACAGAGAGCCTGCACACAAGTGCTCCATATAAAAAGCAACATAGGTGACTAGTAAATGCCCCAGAAGTCCCCATATCAATATACAAAAGAGAAGATTGCTTACCAAGGTTCTCTTTGATCTATGTGGTGGCCCAATATGGGCTTGCAGTACTAGCCTATCCTGCTGCATGTTTCATGTTAAAGTGTGCCTTGAGTGCAGTGGAGGGGGGGGGTGTATTTATGACTCAGAAATGTACTTTTAATAAAAGGAATCAGACCTGAATCACAGAGAATTATCAAACGCCCACTGCAGATTATAAAATCAATGCCCCCTCCCTTTAGAATGTATGCTCTACGAGCAGGGCCCTCCTGTCCCTTCTGTATTGAACTGTACTGTAATTGTGCTGTCTCCCCTCTACATTGTAAAGTGCTGCGTAAACTGTTGGAGCTATATGAATCGTGTATAATAATAATAATAATAATATACACTTAGAAACTAAGATCTAACTGTTTTTAGCCATATTTAAAAAAAAAGAAGAAAAATGTCCATATTGGCAACCTGTGTTATGGGGTTACCCTGTCCCCCACAACCACTTGACTGTAAATCAAACCAACATGTTTTGCCCCTTCCCAGGCGAAACGTGTTGGAGTCGTGGTCTGGATGAATTAAGCTGAGGCTGCTTTTACCTGCTAACTACTCAGGCCGGGTGAAGTGTGTGGCAGCTGGGTTATCTCTTCCTATTTCTGCAGTATGCTTTGGGTCTGGACAGACCTTTCCTCAGCCTGCACCCTCATTAGCCAGTGGCATCCAACTCATCAGACCTTGGCAGCTTGAGCGGGGGGGCCCTTAAGCATTTATCGTGGGTCACAGTATAGGTAACAGAGTTGATCAGGTGTCAGCTTCTTGCAGTCCCTGTCCCCCACAACCACTTGCCTGTAAATCACTGTGACATGCTCTCCAAAATAAAACTTCTACACTGATGCACATTGCTCAGGCAAATTTTACTGTCATCACCAGTTAAACCGGAACTTCCATGAAAATAGAACGTTCACTCTACTGAAAGCCCCTCCACCCTCCAAAGTCTTGTTGCCTGCAGAGGAAATTTAAAAATTAAGCTGTTACTAAAAAAGATACTTGGCCCTGCCTCCCATGATTCTTGAGGTGTGCGTGACGCCACTTTGTTTCCTGGGATAGTTGGGTATTTGAAATCCCACCAGAGGCCAAGGCTGAGATAGGTACTTTATTTTTTTATGTAGGAGATTTAAATTTGTGGGGTGGGAGCTTTCAATAGAGCAGCAACAATTAGGAAACAACCTGTAAAAAATGGCAAGACTGTTACTAATGTCTAGCATGTTATCTGGAAAAGCTGCAGGACATTAGGATGTAACGAAGGATAAAAAAAGGTAAAAACGATCCACCCTAAAGTCTCCAAGATAAGATTCAGCAAGGATGTACATCTCCTTTAACAGACCTATCAGTGCTCATAAACCCTACAATAACCTCTTCCTATGAACTTTATCTGCAGCACTTACAATGTTTTCCCTATTACAGCTAAAGCACACATATAGGAACCTAGTGTTCCAAATGCTTGCTATTTGATGTTATAGTGAACAACTAAAATATATCACTTTGACAATACATTTTTCTTGTGTAACTTCCTTAACAATGTTTCAAACTAATCTGACAAGTCATATAGAAAGAAAATGTGATATGCTTCAGCTTGTCATTTTCTAGAAACTAGTTGTATATGTGAAAAAGACTCAGAATGTCTTTTTTTGTGCAATGATCCAAACCCAACAGTTCCTTCGGACCTACAGAACGATTCATTTGTAAATTTTAATAAACTCCTGTGATCTTGGGAAATCCGTATCATTTAGCAGCAAATGTTGCATGGTACCATTTTGAAACATAAGTAGTAAGGTAAATAGTGCCATGTAGGCTGCTTTATCTTTCAAACACAGGGGACTAAATGGAGTGTCCTTTTATATGTCAAATGTATGGAATATGTAGTTTAATATTTTTGGTGATTGCTTGCTCATCAGCATCAGGACATACATACCATGGAAGAATGCAATTAATGTGTTAGGGTATATGAGCTAGATTTACTAAAACTGGTGCACACAGAATCTGGTGCAGCTGTCCATTGTAACCAATCAGCTTCTAATTTCAGCTTGCTCAATTAAGCTTTGGCAATAAAGCCTAAAAGCTGATTGCTTACCATGCACAGCTGCACCAGATTCTGTGCGCACCAGTTTTAGTAAATCTCCCCCACAATGCCCTCCTATAGAAAACTAATGTCCATCCATTCACCCAGAAAATGCCTTTTCCAATGAAGTGTAGCTAAAAAAGGAGCTTACCTTAAGGTGGCATCTCTACTTTTTTCTTTATATTATTACACTTATGAAGGTTTTTTTTTTTTTTACTTTTGCCTGTGTCCACCCTAAGGAGATTTTCACTTACTGTCCAACTTGAGGATCTGTGTCACTGAGGCAGGAAGCGAGCTGAATCTCTCAAGTGGATATTTGGACAATAAAAAACCTGAAGGAGGCTATAATCTTTTTACCCTAAAAAAAAGGTGTCTTTTTTTTTTTTTTTTTGCTATCTGTGTCCCTTTGTAGGATGTTCTCCATAGTTTTCTGTCTAGGTGACCATCATCATTGGGACAAAAATAGGGAATTCTTCCCATCAGGGAAGACAACAGAGATTCCAAAAATCTGTTTCAAACCTTTCCCCACTTTACTCAAAAAACAAACAAACAACTTTTTGACATGCTGACTTCTTAGTTCTTTATAAATACATTAAAAAAATTAACAGAAAACTTCACTGAACATTTTTAGGAAAAAAAGTCAGACAGGAAATGCCTATTTCTTAGTTCCAAGGGCTGTCCCATATTTTTAAAGTATGGCCAATGTAGACTGTAGATTTTGTTTCCCTTGAATAGTCCGACATAGGTATATTGGTTAAAGTATCACATTGTATTGTGTCATTTTAACCACTTGCCTACTGGGCACTTTCACCCCCTTCCTGACCAGGCCAATTTTTAGCTTTCAGCGTTGTCACACTTTGAATGAGAACTGCTCAATCATTCAACACTGTACATACATGACATTTTTATATTTTTTTTTGAGACAGATAGAGCTTTTTTTGGTGGTATTTCATCACCACTGAGTATTTTATTTTTTGCTAAACAAATGAAAAAAGACCAATACGTTTTCTTCTTCACTGATGTGCGGTGATGAAGCTACACTGATGGGCACTGATAGGCTGCTCTGATGGGCACTGATGAGGCTGCATTGATGGGAACTGATGGGCACTGATAAGGCTGCACTGATGGGCACTTGTGAGGCTGCACTGACGGGCATTGATGAAGCTGCACTGATGAGGCTGCACTGATGCGACAGCACCGATGGGCAATGATAAGCTGCACTGATGGGCAATGTTAGGCTGAACTGATGGGCATGGATGATGAGGCAGCACTGATAAGGTGGCACTGATGGGCACTGATATGCAGCACTGATTGGCACTGATAGGGCTGCACTGATCATCAAGGCACTGAAGATCAGTGCCCTGATTATCAGTGTAGATGTGCCCTGTCACAGGAAAGCTGGTTATCAGCTTTCCTTTCTTCAGACAGTGACAGCGCTAAGGAAAGGAAATGTCGATAACCGCCATTTGTTTACATCTGATGAGCTGTGGACACAGCTGATCACATGGTAAAGGGTCGCTGTGTTTGGCCCTTTACCTCTATCTGTGATTAGCTGTGTCTGAAGGACACAGCGATCACAGAGCGTGCCTGATGCATGCCCTGGGGGTGCTGCCCAGCATTTGCCCTTTACCACTTTAAAAGCTGCTGACTTCCCTGAACTTCCAGTCTTTACAGGAAAGAGTTAACAGTGGACAGTGCAGTCTCCAGCCAGTCTGTTATCTTGGAGAAGAGAAGGGGAGGAGGAGGGAGTAGCAGGGGAGTTACCTGCCATCCTAGGTCATGGGGCTGTATGTTTCAATTGATGCACACAGTGTAGGAAGACACAACTCGAGTCAAAGCATGAAAAAGTGGCTCCATAGCATACTGAAAAAAAAGGAGGCACCCTAATACAGGAAATCTTGGGCAGCAGTCATGACACCAGCTTAAACTGGAGCACACAAAAATAAAGACGCTGCATACTCAGTAAGTGAATAAATCAGCTGCTTAGAAATAAAAATACATGGTTTAATATCACTTTAAAGATGGATTATTGTCATTGTACTTATGTATACCTTTCAAAGTATACATACTGTATTTCACCAGTTCTAAATAACTAGTGGGGATATCTCTATTTTTGTTTGCTATAATTATGTGGTTTTAGATGAGGAAACAGCTGCCCGAATCTCACATGAGTCTAGTTTCTAAGTTTAATATTTTCCAGTGTGACTATGGCTGTTTTTCATATGTGACAGCACAAGTACCTGTCAGTAATCTCCCATGTGTCTGGTAATGAGTGTGGGGGGTTCTGTAGAAGTAATCATTGAAGTTCAGCTGCATTGCAGTAAATTTTTTTAACATCCTTGATTAAAGCAGTATTGTCTTTATATTTGCTTCTCATAGATTCTATTTGTCTTCAGAACAAGATATACCAAAGAGTAAATAATGTACTTGTAAACCAAAGCCTATTTTATGCTAAACTAGAGCTTTTAGATCTATTGAACTATAGGTGTCCAGATCAGTGAATTATGGGGTTTATTAAGGGTACTTTCACACTGGGGCGGTGCCGGCATTAGCGGTAAAAAGCCGCTAGTTTTAGCGCTTTACTGCTCTTATAGCGGTGCTTTTCAACCGCTAGTGGGGCACTTTTAACCACTAGTGGTCGAAGAAAGGGTTAAAAGCACCCGTGTTGCGGCGCTGCCGAAGCGCTTAGCAGGCGCTTCGGCAGTGCTGCCCATTCCTTTCAATGGGCAGGGTGTTTCGGGAGCGCTGTATATACCACTCCCGCACCCCAAAGATGCTGCTTGAAGGACTTTTTTTCCCATCCTGCAAGCACACCGTCCCAGTGTGAAAGGCGCTTTACAGGTGCTATTTTTGCTAAATATGCCTGAAAAGTGCCTCAGTGTGAAAGGGGTCTTACTAAAACTGGAGCATGCAAAATCTGATGCAGCTCTGCATAGAAAATAATCAGCTTCCAGGTTTTATGGTCAAAGCTTAATTGAACAAGCTGAAGTTAGAAGCTGATTGGCTACCATGTACAGCTGCACCAGATTCTGAATCCTCCAATTTTAGTAAATCTCACCCTATGTGTCTGTCTTTGTGGTATATACTGTATATCTCATATAGACACTTTATGTAATAAAGCTCTCCAACAGGTGTTATACATATGACCAAACTACCCTCAACTGTGCACAGGCAGTGTTTAAAAGACTATACCTCCTCCAGCAGATATCATCAGGTGGTTACAGTCCAACTGGCATATCTAGGCAAGCAGGCATATTTTTTATTTCAGTGATAGGTGGATGTTTGATGCTTCCCATAAGATTATATGTGCATTTAACATATTTTATGCACGGGGCTTTTTTCAGCGGAAATGTGGGGGAAAAAAGTTCCAGCACCACCGACATTGAATGAATACATCTAATGGCATGGGGTTTTGGGGGTCTATTGTTCCTGGCTGCTGGAGGATCTCTTGTTGCAGGGGTGGAGCTATTGTCGTGGGTGGGGATCTATTATATTGCTTTTATTGTTATCATTAACAAATTACTACAATTACCACAAATGATACTTGGTTCTGTATGCTCTAAAAGATGAACCAGGGGGGCAGGACCAAGGGATGGTGCTCGGAGGTGGAGACAAGTAGTCACTTGAAAAGAGGGAGTACCTGCACCTTCTCCTAAAAAATAAAGCCCTGTTTATGCAAGTTATATACCTATAAAAGCATGTGTAGACATCCAAAAGACCAAAACTGCTGCTGACCTTTAAAATATGATGTCAGCAGCTCCAGAAGACTCAGAGCAGTCTCTCAAATAACACTCTATATCTCTGGTGGCCAACACATGGCCCACGAGTATTTTGTGTGCAGTCTACTATGCTGGGCGATGGAACACTTTCTATGTTTTCTGCGTTTCTGTAGCAGCACAGGAGCAGATGATTAAGTAAGTGAGCACTAACCACCAATTAAGAGTGAGAAGGCAGGTAACAGCACTACCACTGACCAGCAATGCAAGGTGGAGGGAAGTTAACAGTACTTCTACTGACCAGTAATGCAAGAGGTAGGGGTTTAACAGCATTGTCACTTACAACCAGTAATGGGTGAGGTTAATGGTACAGCCACTGACACCAATACTAGCGGTACTATTGCTGCTATTGACACACATGTTGGGGGTTATTATTGCGAACACTGACAACAAAGATGGGTGTTAATTTTGCAGCCACTGACACCAGTGCTGTGGGTTATTATTGT
The DNA here is from genome assembly GCF_042186555.1 of Aquarana catesbeiana. Classification (NCBI taxonomy): domain Eukaryota; kingdom Metazoa; phylum Chordata; class Amphibia; order Anura; family Ranidae; genus Aquarana; species Aquarana catesbeiana. The sequence goes on from NC_133324.1 coordinate 615,312,913, forward strand.
GACTACTGACACCAGTGTTGGGGGTTATTATTGTGACTACTGACACCAGTGAAAAAAGCTGGAGGTTAAGGGGATTTTTACGGTGCCAATAAGGATACAGAAAAAATGCATGAATTAAAATAACCAACTAAATGTATTATTACAAAGTTAAAAGACACAAAATAAATGTTCACAATAATAACAAATATCTGGTGGTCATATTGGTTGATAAGTTCAAAAGCAGAGGTGAATACATTGCACACTAGCCCAGCATGTTTCACTAATTGCTTCTTCAGGGGATGTGCAATTCAGGATGGGATTCAAGTGAAAAAACTAAACAGAAGTAAACTGAAGTAAACAAATTGACCTGTGATCGCCGTTTCCTAAATTGCCCCGTATTTCCACATCCATAATCAGGTCTGTATTGTTGGTAATCAGCAGGTCTAGCAACGCATTGTTTCTAGTTAGTGCGTTTACCATCTGACCCATGAAACTGAAAGACATTTTGGAACTGGAGCGTCTTAGATGAATGCGCTGTTCCTTCTACCCAGTTTATGTCTGGATAATTAAAATCCCCCATTATGATGACATCCTTGACGCTAATCCAAATTGTGATAGGAGGTCCGCCTCTGCCTCCTCCCTCTGGTTAGGGGGCCTATAGCATACTCTCAGTATTACTTTCCCTTTTAGTTTCATCCCTTTGCAGCTCTACGCATAAGGATTCCACCTCCTCCTTTGCTCCCTTAGTGATGTAATCGCTCACATTCACTTGTACATCATTTTTGATATACAGGCATACCCCTCCTCCTTTCTTACCCTCTCTATCCCTCTGATATAGGGAATACCCTTGAATGGTTGCCAGACAATCATGAGAGCTGTTGAACCAAGTCTCTGAAAATCATACAAAATCTAACTCCTCCTCGTACAACAGTAGCTCCAGTTCTCCCATCTTGTCCATCAGACTCCTGGCATTGGTGAACATGCCACGTAGTTTAGACCGGTCGCATACTGTCTCCTTATTGGGTGTTCTGAGGTTGCAAATAGGACTTGTTACTATACTTTCCTCGGGTTTAGGTGCTTTGGTCAACCTACCCAGTACTACCCTCTGGAAAATGTTCCGCGCTGACTATCTCTACCTCTGGACCCTTCGCCTCGTCACCTAGTTTAAAAGAACCCAAACTTTTCGCCCATCTTCCCTCCCAGCAGATCTGTACCCTCCTCATTTAGATGCAGTCTGTCCCTTCTATAAAACTGGTGACCGACTGAGAAGTCGGCCCAGTTCTCCAGGAACCCAAATCCCTCCTTTCTACACCAGCTGCTGAGCCACTTGTTTACTTCCCAAATCTCCCTCTGCCTTTCTGGTGTGGCTCGGGGTACCGTTAGCATTTCTGAGAATACTACCTTGGAGGTCCTTTTCCTCAAAGCCGTTTTTAGGACACTCCATCTTCCTCTGATTTTGTCATTGGTGCCAAATTGCATCATGACAGCCGGGTCTTCCCCAGCCCCTCCCAGTAATCTGTCCACCACATACGTGATGTGCCGAACCTGAGCGCCCGGTAGACAACATACAGTTCGGCGCTTCAGGTCTTTGTGACAGATTGCCCTCTCTGTCCTTCTAAGAATTTAGTCCCCTACCACCAGAATCTGTCTTTCCTTTGCCTTGGCTTTTCTCCCACCCTCACTGGAGGAGTTATTCCCCTGGCAGCTAGGGGCGTCACTCTGCTCCATCAGTGCTGGTCCCTGACTGGTTTCACCAATGTCACTCAACGGGGCATATTTATTGGGATGCTCCAGCCCAGGACCGGCCTCCCTGGCACTTTTCCCTCTACCCTTCCTGACTGTCACCCACCTACTCTACTTTGGTGCCTGCCCCTCTTTATCTCCACCCGCCTCTGTGCTGGCCCCTGCCAGCACCTGCTGGGTACGATCCCAACTCTCCTTCAGTATGGAGGGACTTCTCAGTGTTGACAGTTGCTGGATCTATGCAGAGCTGCACCAAATTCTGCACTCTCCAGTTTCAGTAAATCAACTCCACAGTTTCTTGAATGGTATGAATCCTAGTGAGGTCCTTGCTTAAATGAACAGCTGCAGGACCTGTAGAATAGATCAGGTAGTAAGCAGCACCTGTTACAACAATTGGCACTCAGTAAGAATGCTTCATCATATTTGAAACACAGCTTTCACTCATATTTCCTGATGAAGACAACATGTGCAACTCAAACGATTTTGGTGAAATGGAACCACCCCCTTGAATCACTAAACACACAATTTTTACTACAATGTTCTTATTTTTGAGGTGTGGCATTACCAGATACCCTTGTACTGCAACACATGTTTATGATCTCCCTAGCTTTGACTAACTGGCTGCTAGGACGGATCATGTTGGTCAGGCTTTAGGACTCCTTTCCTTGACAATCATATCAATGTAAGGTGGCACCAGAGTAGAAGGAGTTCTCCTTCCATATCTATGACTATGCTGTTCTAATTTATTCCAATAGTTTAGGTCAGGTCTAGTTTAACTAATTCTATGTGCAGATACATTCAAGATTCTAATAAAAATAAATTGAAATTAACATCTCTCTCTTTTTTCTCTCTACAGTATCTGTCCTCATATCTGTTGTCTCTTTGTAACACACCCAATTAATTAAATCCGTACATTCATTAGTGATAAATCTTGGCTCCAGTGTCTTTTTAGGATGCCAGGATTTCAGCTTCTAAGCTGTTAGTGACAATGGTTGTTTGGTGTATTAGTAGTAATTATAACTCACTTCTTTGGATATTAACTACTTAGAAACATGCAGTTTTTCTATTAGTGCCCTTTAGGCTGGCCATACACGTAGCAAATTTCTTTCCTGCAACCAGGGGTTGCAGGAAAGAAATTTGCTTGACTCCCTCATCAACACAGACAGTGTTGATGTGGGAATTAATCCAGCCCGCCATTGTCTTCTCCTGGCGGGGGAAGCCGCTCCCACCGGGAGAAGACAATGACTACTGCTAGTGGCAACAGCAGCCGCTATCGATAATCTAAGGTAAAACCCAACATGCTGGTTGTACCCAAGTTGATCGATTATACATTCAGCCTGCCCATACAAGGTTCAAATCTTGCTGAACCACCTGAGATTCGAACTGTGTATGGTCTGCCTTAGATGAACTGTCTATGATGCCCTAATTTAAAGTGGAGTGGAACTCAGAAAAACCTTTTCTCCGCTATTCCTCCTGGAAAAATAACAGTGCACTTCCTAATATATCATCTCACCTAGACACCTCTGGGCCTACAGCCTCATATCTGTATATCTGAAGCATGGCATCAAAAGTACATCTGCCCCTGACGGCTAGCTTCAGGAGATTTGGGGTGTGCACTCTAAATGTAATTCATATAACACGAACACAACGCTAAAATATTCCAGAAGATGTATAATGGTATATCTACTTATTTATATCTTAGTTGTGATTGTAATTATTTATTTATTTTACAAAAGGTTTAATTACTCTTTAAAACTTAACTCCAGGCCACATTCAAATCAAGGGACTGCCTATCTTTACCCATGTCCCATAGTGAATGTTTGGAGGAGTACCCAGGGACCTGAAGAATGTAAGTCATTAGTGCAAGGTAACTAATATATTTTTCTTGAGGTATTAAGTGTAGCAGTGTGTTGCCACTAGTAACTAACATCCACCATATCACCCTGCTGCCAGACCTCCATATATCACCTCTGGGACAATAAACAGTCATTTGCTTTGTTTTGTTTTTGTTTATTGGAGGGGGGGGTTAAACTTGGTTGGGGAAAAGGGTATATGTGATGCCCATAGATCGAATTACTTTGCCATCATATTTATAAATTAGAACTTCGTTTGAGCCTTGAAGAAATGATGCACATGTATAACATCTACATTCTTCCCTGCATCAACATACAGATTATTGCTTCTCCTCTGCATAACTCCTGCAGACTATTGCTTCCAGGAACCCCTCCCTCCTGCACAAACTTATTCTGTACCACATTATGTTTCTTGTCACCTCCTCTTCTATATGCAAAAGAGCCCACTCTGAATAGTCTCTAATGCTGACTCTGACTGGTTGCTGCTACTAGGCCAGAAGTCTGCAGTACCTAGTAGTTTAGTAGCCTAGTAGTTTAGTAGCATGTGCTGAACGGTGAACTACTGTTCCCAGCTAGTCCACCCTGCAAATCCTGCGCCCTCGGGCCGGATCGATTTGACACTATTCCCCACAGTCTCTCCTCTGTTCCAGGACTCCTCATCAATGACCATGTAAAGATGAGGACTTCATCCATGACCGTGTAAGGACGAAGTTTCCTCCCAGACTTCCTGGCAAGTCTCCACATCCAGCCCTCCACTGTGGTACACTCACCGACCTTTCGCTGCCCCGAGTCCAGGATGGAGAACTTAACTGGACCGTAAGTTCTGACAGCTTCTCCTGCCCCTCTGCTCCAGGAACTCCTCATCAATGACTGTGTAATGATGAGGCCTTCACCCATGACCATGTAAGGGTGAAGCTCCCTCACAGTTCTCCAGTCCCTCCTCCCGCGATCGGCGCACCCCCCTCAGATGGGGGTGCTCCCCTGCTGCTGTCTAGTACTCTATTCTCCACTTCTCCCGGCCGACAACTCCACCCAGTGGCCTGTTCCCTCAGCTTATATGGGGGGCCTGCCCCCTGCCAATTCCAGTTGGGGATTGGTCAGGGCTCCTCATATGAGCTGCCTGCCACTCCAGTTCTAGGCCCTGCCCCCCTTCCAGAACAGTCTCCCTGGAAGCAGGGGAGGCGCCTCAGAACTAAAGTACAGGTGGTCACACCCACTGCTACACTAACCACTCCCTGCCCCCAGATCAAAAACAAACAGGCCTAGCTTGCAGCATAGGCCTGCTTAAATTTACCTGTACTTACAGTTCCTTACCAAAAAATCCTCATTCTAGCACCTACCTATGGTAGAGGGTGCTACATAAGAATAATAACATATGCATACGGGCAGTGCGTTTATAACCTACCTTTAGCTGCCCCTTAATTTCATCCTAAAAAATCTCCCCTTTGTAGGATAAATTGAGGGGGCAGGTGAAGGTAGGTTCCTCTTCATTTGGGACCGAGTTTCTTGTTGGTGGAGATTCCCAACCTATACACACTAGAACTTGGTGAATATAAAATTGGTGATACCTTTTGACCATACTTAATTATTTGTGGTAGTATACATATTGGTGTCTAATGGTGTTGTAATCTTGATGCTGCACATACTGTCCATCTGTGGTTCACTGGTGCCAGGCATCCCATGCTCTGTTTCACTTTATTCCTCCTTCCTTTGTGTCTCTGGTATCTAGCGAAACTTGGGTTTTCTGATTCCATCTACGTATTTTTATGTACTGCTCCTTAGATTTCTAATCAGGGTGCCATGTTTTCTTTCCACAACTCCCAGGCCAGATACCCTGCAGCGGTTGCCAATCTAGAGGTGCAATCTTAGATTAATTATCAAGCTTATTTGTAAGTATTGTTTTATTAGGGACATCAATATGCATAGATATTGCACTACCCCCCTCCCTTTTTAGGGAGTGTTTGAACATACTTTGTGAAATTGTTTTTTTGGTTTACAGATTTTACATTTGGCATCTAATCCTGAAGAAGTGACACTATATTCACAAAGTGCATTGAGTTATGGGATGCACTTATTGTTATGTTTTAAAAAATTTGGAAATATGGAACACATACATGAATTATTATATGAATATGATGTAGATTGTATGCCAATACACGGCAGTGGTAACGAATCCGCTTGCTTTTTTACTAACGCTACTATTTATTTATAAGATTTTCATCTATTGGGCAATGAATTTATTTTTTACGCAAATGTTAAACCTCATTTAAAGTTCCATGGAAAAAATTTTTTGTTTTGTGTATTGTTCATTCTGCCGTGTTTTCACTCTAATGCTGCAGTAACTGCTTATATGGTACCACTGTTGGAATCTCCAATAGTTAAGATTAGTACACATGAGCCGAATGTCAGGCGGCATCGGCTGGTTCAGTAGTATTGCAGCTGGTCCGACAGAAGCTGGCGAAGGGGGATGACTGAAAATGGTCTGCCGACCGTCTCCTGATCAGCGCTCTCAGCCAATGGCTGAAAGCACTGACCACTGTGCTCTGTCAGAACACAATATAACAGCAGGGGAGATTGCTGTACTAACATCAGATTGTTAGTACAGCGGCTCCGACCTGAGCTGTCAGGTTTTTAAACTAGTAGTGTGTACTAGGCTTTAATAACCACTCCTATCCATGTCCACAGCCCTTTATATTGACAATCTATTGATGTATCCGCCAAGGCTTAGGGTAATGATGTTAAAGCCCTGCTCAGCCCCCCCTCACCCCCTCCAGTCTAGCATTATAAAGAAGTACATTACATTTCTTTTAGGATATTTAACATGTAGACTTGCCTTGAAAATAAAATAGTAGGTTTAGTTGGACTTTAAAAAATGTGGCCTGTAGGTAGAAAGGTGCAGAAACTATGAGTACAGAAGCAAAGATGTTGGTGGGACTTCTGTGCTTTCTACCTCTTGAGCCCCCCTAGCAACTCCTTAAAGTATATGTAAATTCTTACCTTGTAAAACAACCCATTCGGTTTAAAATAAAACAGAATAGCAAAACATTTGTATCTGTATAAAAAAACTTTTAAACACGTTATTCCCAGTGAAGGCCAGTCCACAAGGGGCGCAGGGGATCCACCCCCACAGCCCGCAGTGCCACCCCCCAGCTTGCACCATCTGTGTGGCCGTGTATTTTGCGGGTGCTGGACCAGGTCCGTCACCCCCTCACAGGCATGTGAAAACATCCCGAGGCTCCAATTGGCCAGTTTTATATTGTTCTGTGCCTCGAGCCCTCCCATCCTGTGATGCAAGCGAATTGGCTTACGGCTTCTCGGCCATTCAGAACCCGGAAAGAAGCTGCAACGCAGACAGTCCAGGGGAGCTCCACCGTAGCGTGAGTGCAGACCTGGAGGGGGCACCCCCCCAAAATCCCAAAATTCTCCAGCACCACCCACCACTGGTTATTCCCTTTTTAATAAGTGATCACATTCCCTCTGTTCTCAGCTGCATAAGAACTCGGGGGGGGGGCAGCAGTACACTGAACTTCCCAGTGAAAGGCTGCGCAGGTGGGGGGGTTCCCAGCATAACTAGAGAACTGACCATGGTGTGTTCTCCTGATTAGTGTGGTCAGTTTTAAATTTTTTAATACGAAAGCAGGGGGACTGGCAGGAACACCAGGGATTTCACACAAAGGAAGCAATACAAAGAGAACAGGATACTTTTTCATACAAGTACATGGTACAGCAGGCACATATCAGAAATATGAAATGTTTTTTTTTTCATATTATTTAAACTTTTGTAGTTCTTCCACTTCACAATATTATTCAGTGCGTCATTTTGGCATTACTGCTTTAATGTCTGTCACAAGTTACAATGTCTATTTTATCATATTATCTGCCCTATTTTATGTACTCTATTCCTTCCCCTTGAAATGTTATATTTTAGTCCAATGAAAAGAGTAGTACTCTAATATGAAGCTTTAATGCATATATAAATCACCCCTGGTCACCTAGACACAATAAAGCTTATTAAAACATGACAGGGTTTGCTAACAAGCTCATAGCACAAGCTATGTTTGTGTTTCTCCTGCAGTTCTACAGAATGAGATTTGACAGAGCAGCAAATTAGACTGAGATAAGTATATTCTCTAGCAGTGGTATCTGCGTAATGGGTGTGATGCCTCTAGCTATTGTATCTGCTCATTAGCCTAGGAGCGCTTCCAGTGACATGCTGTAATGAACCTTACTTCTAACAGCTACGTCCACACTACTTTTGGCACAATAGTACGCAAGCAAAACAAACTGTGGACATTTTTGCCATTGCCAACCGCACCACTAAAAAAAAAAAAACAATGCAGAAAACATATGAAAGTTGGATGTATGTGTGAGTTCCAAATTAAATCCTTAACTAGTTTGGAATCAACAATAATACAAAAAAAATCAGGGTATGTTAAATCCCTTAAACTCCGTTTTGGTGTTTGAACAGATAAGCATAAGCTATTTTCTAAAGAATATGTTCCTCCAACATTTTATATTCCTGATATGTGTCTGTTGTACCATGTACCAGGGAAGTGCGGTGAGGTCAGTGGCTGGTAAGACACTGGCTAGTATCAGAGCGAGAGCAATAATTCTAGCACTAGACCCCCTCTGCCTCACCTGCCTCCCCTGACTGCATGTCCCTGCCATGTACTTGTAATAAAAAGATATCCTGTTCTCTTTGTATTGCTTCTTTTGTGTAAAATATCTGGTGACCTGACCATGTTAGGTATTAGAGCACATCTGTCCCAGCATGGTCAGTTTTCTGGCTGTGCTCAGAAAACAGCCTACCAATCCTCCGATGGTTAGACTTGTGCTGCCCCTCCAATCCCCCCCCCCCGCACAGCCATTCACTGGGAATATCAGTGTGCTGTTGTTCCTCCGCCCCCACCTTCCTAAATCTTTTATGCAGCTGAGAACAGAGTTTATGTGATCACTTATAAAAAAAAAAAGAATAACATGTATTTATAAAATGTTTTGCCTTTCACTTCTATTTTAAACTGAATGGGTTGTTTTACAAGGTAAGGCCCCTTTTACATGAGGCGGAATCCATTTCTACGGAGCCCGCCTCGGTCCGCCGGCTCAGCGGGAGATCTGTCCGTTGATCTCCGCTGAGCCGGCGGATGACAGGTCCCTCTCTGCTCACTGAGCGGGGAGGGGCTTGTCAGGCGCCGCTGCCGCCTATGGAGGGATCGGACGAAAACGGACAGCGTGTCCGTTTTCGTCAGATCTCACCCGATCCGATCCGCCAGCGACGGATCTGGACGTAGAGCCATCCGTCTGCTTTTAGCGGATCGGACGGGGTCGGATGTCAGCGGACATGTCTCCGCTGACATCCGACGCTCCATAGGCTAAATGGATCGCCCGTTTAGGTCCGCCGTCAAAACTGACAGGCGGACCTGAACGGTCCGATCGTGTGAAAGGGGCCTAAGGGTTCACATATACTTTAACCACTTGAGGTCCGGGCCATAGCCGAATAACGGCCACAGCGCGGACCTCAATTTCCGGGAGGCCGTCATGGGACGTCCTCTCCTGTGCACGTGCACCGCGCGCAGTGCGGGAGCTGTGATCACCGAATCACCGATCCCGGCCCCTTACCATGTGATCAGCTGTCAGCCAATGACAGCTGATCACATGATGTAAACAAAAGCTCGGTAATCGGTTTTGTTTTCTCCTCGCGCTGACAGAGTGAGGAGAAAAAAAAGCCGATCACCGGCTTATGTTAAAGGGACATCGGTCCCGAAGAGGAAGGAGGCACATATGACTCATCTGAGCCTAAAAGTGCCATCTGTCATTGCCACCTGCCAGTGCCCAGAAGTGCCACCTATGAATGCCCACAAGTGCCACCTATCAATGCCCACAAGTGCCACCTATCAATGCCCACCAGTGGTGCCAATCAGTGCCACCTAGCAGTGCTGCCATCAGTGTAAGCAATCTGTGCCCATTATTGCCACCCATCAGTGCCCATCACTGCCACCCATCAGTGCCCATCACTGCTACCTATCAGTGCCCATCAGTGCCGCCTCATCATCGTACATCAATGAAGAAGAAAAATTACCTGTTTGCAAAATTTTATAACCAAATATAAAAAATATATACATTTTTTTTTTTTTAATTCGGTCTTTTTCAAATTTTTTAACAAAAAATAAAAACCGCAGAGATGATCAAATACCACCAAAAGAAAGCTCTATTTGTGGGGAAAAAATTATAAAAATTTCATTTGAGTACAGTGTTGTATGACCGTGCAATTCTCATTCAAAGTGCGACAGCGTTAAAAGCTGAAAATTGGTCTGGACAGGAGGGGGGTTTAAGTGCCCAGTAAGCAGATGGTTAATAACAGTTGTGTTTTTATCTCCCGTGAGATCTCTGTGTTTAAATTCTTGGGTCTGCATACCTCCTGTAGCTGTTTTGAGTGGGTCCTATGCTCTCTGCTCTCCCCGCAATAAAAAAAATACTTGTAGATCTTCCCAAAATCCAAATTGAATCAGAGCTGTAGGGGAAAATGGCTGAAGGCATAAAGTACAGGCAACCTACTGCAACTGCCTCCCAAACCTTTTCGCCATGGACAAATCTCATGAAATTCTAGTTTCCACACTTCCTGTGCAAATGTATGCATGTCCCCTTCCTGCCTACTGCACATGCCTACTAGCCTGTGAAGTTGCTCAATAGAGTGAGGGACCAAAAGAAACATATGGGGGGCTTGACTTAGCAAAAGGTTTCCAATAGTTAGTTGGATTTACTAAAGGAGTTGAGAATCTTTACACTATAAATTGAGTGAATATTGACTCCAGTTATCCATTTATATGCAGATTAAAATAGTAGAAAGAGATTTGATTTTGAAAATCAACACAAGGAGCGCTGTTCCGGTAGATTGATGGAAACAAGTAAAAAAGTTCAAAAAGTAACAATCCTTTATTGCAGATTAGAAGAATCAATTTCCAGGAGACAAAATTTGCATATTAGAAGAATTAATTGCCAGGAGACACAGTTTGTCTCCTGGCAATTGATTTTTCTAATCTGCAATAAATGATTGTTACTTTTTAAACTTTTTTACTTATTTCCATCAATCTACCAGAACAGCGCTCCTTGTGTTGATTTTCATGTTTTCCTCATCTGGTCTCTTGAGTTTGGGAGCAGCGGCTGGAGTCTAATACCTTCCAACCACATGGTACCTTTGGACACATCCACGCGCCTGGGTTTCTTGTTGTTTTGAGAGATTACGTTTTTACATGATTGGATAATTAACGTAAATATTCACACAATTTATTATGTGACAACTGTTAACTCCTATACTAAGTCAGCCTTATGCTGGGTACCCACGGGAAGTTTTTTCAACCCAGTGGGCTTCCTACCGAACCGACCGCTTTGGGCTGATTTTCACCCCAGCTTAACCTCCCTGGCGGAATGATTCTTTCTGATTTTAGGTGCTGAAAGCGGTACAATTATTTTGCATGGAAATTTGGCGTTTTATATTGTAGGCCTGAAATTCTTAACAATAACACACTTAAATCTGTCCAAACAAGAGTCTAGTAGATATCCCGGGTATGATAAAGTTTGAAACACAAAAACATAAATTATAATATAATAAAAAAAAAATAATAATTAAAAAAAATAAAAATAAATAGTAATAAAATAAATTTCCACACGATTCACTATCGCTCAATTCTGCAAGTGTTCTAATTTACTATCGCTGTTTTCTAGCTGGTCTAAAGCCATTTTTGACGTAAAGGGACACTTTTTGATTGCTATGGACAATCTCCAGTTTCCAGGCAGAAAGAACAGTATATGCAATATAAAACTGCATGCAGGGCATGGGCCAGAGCACTGGGGACAAAAGGGATGTGAAATGATCTCATACAGTACTGTAATATGTAAGATTACAGTACTGTATGTGTTATGCTTTTTACATTTTTTTGAATTTGCCGCCAGGCTCCGCCCCCGTGCATCGCGACGCTCGCAGGGAACGGAGCCTGGCACAGAGAGGCTTCGGAACAGGACACAGCCCGCGGACACTGCGGGGGACATCGCAGGATCCCGGGGACAAGGTAAGTAAGGAGGCACCAGTATCCTGCGATGTAATCCCGAGTGTGGCTCGGGGTTACCGCTAATGGTCCTGAATTTTAACCCCGAGCCACACTCGGGAATACCGCCAGGGAGGTTAAGTATCAGAGCGTTGCCTGTCAGAACATCCTAGCAGTCTTCCGATAGAGTAGGGTTTGTTAGGCTGCTGCAGGCATGTGCCGGTACCTCTAGGTAACCCCCCACCCCTTCTCTTCTATGTAACAAAGTCTTTCTAATGCCGCGTACACACGGCCGGACTTCCTGACAGAAAAAGTCCGATGGGAGCTTTCGGTCGGACATTCCGACCGTGTGTATGCCCCATCGGACTTTTTCTGTCTGCATTTCCAATGGACTCAGATATAGAACATGTTCTAAATCTCTCCGTCGGAAATGCCGACGGAGTTTAGACCGTTCGCAAGTCCGGCCGTGTGTACGCGGCATAAGGGAGGATCCCAAAAGGGAGAAAAATAACTAGTTGTTGTGGATGTTGTACCAATATTTTAGAATCAGTTGCAGAAATTGCTGTTACTTTTCAAATTCATTCTGCAGTTTGACCAATAATCTGCAGGGGATAATGGTCCGTTTTAATGCTTTTGAATGGACTGTGTAGATAACAATTCTAGAACACCGCACGCTGGTTGGGTTTTGTATTATATTTTATTAATAATCCACACTTTTCCACACAAATTAACAGACTTGCTGCATTTCCCAATATTCTTATGTTTGTAACAGAATTCCTTTACATTTACGCTCTAGAAAATTGTCTCCTGAAGTTTACACTTCAGTGCCTGAAATGTTTAACCTCGTTTCATTTTGATCTATCCTGTTGTCAGACACAGTCAGAAATGGCTATTTTGTTTTCCCGCAATGCACGCAATAACATTTGTTGCACAGACAGGCTTTAGAGTTTATTAAAATTCTAAGCCCAACAAGCACACTGAATCCAATAACAAAGACAAACACAACTAAGTATCCAATCTTATATATTTTCACTGAATTCTGCCCCTTGTCTGTAATTTTACTTTAAAGCATATCTAAACCCATGAACCAAAATGTTATATTGTATATTGCAGCTTACCAGTCCTACTATGTGTTGACATGCGTAAGTTCTTTTTACGTGGCGATCCTTCCAGTAACACTCTTCCTGTCCTAGGGTGACAATGCTCACTCACTGTACTGTAGCTATGGAGGAGGCGCTTTTTCTTCTCCCTAGTCTGCTCTCCTGATTTGGACTTCCATTAAATCCCACTCTTTTTGCCCCCATAACATATTAGGGAGGTGCTATGTGGTTCACAGCTGAGAACTGGGAAGGCTGATGACATAGTTTGAGATTTCAGTTAACTACAAGAAAGCTACTATGCAGAAAATCTTCCAGGATCAACATATACACTATATTGTCAAAAGAATTGGGACACCTGCCTTTACACATACATGAACTTTAATGGCATCCCAGTCTTAGTCTGTAGGGTTCAATATTGTGTTGGCCCACCCTTTGCAGCTATAACAGCTTCAACTCTTTTAGGAAAGCTGTCCACAAGGTTTGGGAGTGTGTCTATAGGAATGTTTGACCATTCTTCCAGAAGCGCATTTGTGAGGTCAGGCACTTATGTTGAACGAGAAGGCCTGGCTCACAATCCCCACTGTAATTCATCCCAAAGGTGTTATATCAGGTTGAGGTCAGGACTCTCTGCAGGCCAGTCAAGTTCCTCCACCCCAAACTCCCTCATCCATGTCTTGTCCAACATCAGTGCCTGACCTCACAAATGCGCTTCTGGAAGAATGATCAAATATTCCAATAGACACACTCCTAAAATTTGTGGACAGCCTTCCCAGAAGAGTTAAAGCTGTTATAGCCGAAAAGGGTGGGCCAACTCAATAATGAACACTACGGTATGCCATTAAAGTTCATGTGCATGTAAAGGCAGGTGTCACAATACTTTTGACAATATTGTGTACTTTTCAGTACTTGCGGAAAATTTATTTTGCCTGAAAAAAAAAAACGAATGCAGTCGACACATCTAAGAACTGTTAAGCTGCAATACATTACAGTTTTGTTTTTGGGTTTAGATTTACTTTAATTTCTCTTAAAGTCTATTTTCTCAAATATATTTACTGTAGGTGATATGAACATTGTGAATATCAAATCACTTTTATTAAAATATTTTATCGACAGAAGGAAGATGCAGATAATTACATTTTTCTCTCATCTAAGTATTAAAACAACAAAAGGGAATTCCAATTTATATCAATTACACTGTGCTCCTTATACTAAGTAATTATTCCTTAATATATAAAAGATGAGCAATGTCTGTAATTTGAAGCTCAGATGTCAGATACCTTCATGGGAAAAGTAATGTAATTATAAACCCACTGTGGAATAAGGAAAATCTATGTGCACAATATAAATTGCAATTTCTGCAAAAAGGATGGAATTGGTTACATCAATTTTCAAGCTCACTGAATTTGAGGAAGCATATTGATCCTAGGAGAGCTGAGCAGTGTAATATTAAGGTGCACTCAAGCATCATACCCTCTCTTGGTGCTCTAGCTATCTTTTTAGGAAAGGACAAGTGATATTTATGTTCCTAAAATTAGAATTCAGAGTTCATGCAGTGTGCTTAACTCAGTACTGTAAAGTAGCTTACTTTTTAAATTGGACTCTTCCCGTTATATTAATAACAGAGACAAAAGAGCATCTGTTACTGCTAAAGTGCCACCCCAGATTCTACTGCTCAACTATTGGAATCCTATATTTTCCAAAACTTGCAAATCTTTGCCTGCTTCTATTTACTTAGATCATCCATTCTCAACTAGGGTACCTCCAGAGGTTGCTAGTGGTTCCTTTAGCAATGAGCAATTTCTGCCTCTCCGATAACTTCCTACTGAAAGTATTGTTCATTTTAGCTATCTGTAAGGGGGGATTTTTCCCAGTGAACACAAACGTAAGGAGCATCCTTCCTGGTAACCACAGCATTGATGTACCATGAGCTATAGATAGAGTAATTATTAGCAGGGGTTCCCTGATACCAGAAAGCTATTTCAAGGGTTCCTCCAGTTTAAAAAGGTTTAAAAAGGCTGACTTAGGCAAGGGTTCCTCCATGTTAAAAAGGTTTAAAAAGGCTGACTTAGGCAAGGGTTCCTCCATGTTAAAAAGGTTTAAAAAAGCTGACTTAGGCAAGGGTTCCTCCATGTTAAAAAGGTTTAAAAAGGCTGACTTAAGCAGCCCATAGATGGGTCAGTTTTGCTGGTTGAACTAAAAAAACTGACTTAATTCCCCCATCCACTTCAAGTGTCAATCCTCCCCACTGAGTGTTTATGTTCTGATAGTTGGGAGACTTCCCTGCCATCAGAATACAATGATCAGCACTGCCGGCTATAGCCTGCAACACTGATCGAGCGTCAAAATCCCAACAGGGTGGTAGATAGATTTCTGTTCAACCATGCTGCCCATACCATATGTGGATCGAAATTTGTCCACTCTCTGCTGAACTGGCTACATTTCTTTTTTTTTTTTTTTTAAGTTTGAAAATAAAGTTTATTGAGTTATTGAGAAAATACATCAATCAAGGGAAAGAAAAAAGAGCATAACGCTCATCGTGTACATAATATAAAAATGGTACAGCGGTTGTATAGAATGTCAACATCAAGTTTTTAAATGCCTTAGTCTTGTGACAGAAACAAATACGTTGCTATGGGCGCTGGGATTCTCGGCACCAGAGCCCCTTCTGGGAACTATTTGCTCTGATGAACCGGGAATCCCCGAGCCCACCTCGCTACTAAATGTGATAAAATGTCTAGAGTATAGATACACAACCTTGAAACCAGGAAAAATAGTAAAAAGGGGAAAACTAAAAGGGGGCTTGTATCTATATGACAATTGAATACCATGTTACCAACGTATTTCTGTAATCATTACTTAATCAAGGAAGCTAACTGGTTAGTCGAACTCTCAGGGTAGAATGAACTTTCGCCGGTTGGTCCGGACCGAAACATATTATGCTTAGGAAATAGAGGGAAACAACGTTTGGGAGTCTGCCCCGAGAGCCTCCTTGAAACTAATAACCTAGGTAGAAGAGAATACCGAGAGCCTGAGGAGACAGTATTAAAGAAAAGAAAAAAGCTGAAGAGTGAGAAGGGAAGAGAGAGAAGTTAAGAGGGACAGAAGGGATAGGGGGGGCAAAAGGAGTAGCTATTCGTAAGGAGTGATGGGGAGGAAGTGCACAGGAGACCACTGGATGAGGGAGATTGAGAGCCCTCTAACGATGAACCATTCTTATGAGCTATCAATCACACATACAGTGGGTGCCCCACGAGGGTTGCCCAAGGTTCCCAAATAGTCTTGAATTTGTCTAGTGTATCTAGAATAGTATTGGATATTTTTTCTTGCAGCATAATCCAAGTAATTTTTTGTTTGGCTAACCGAACGGACACTTTCGGTGATTTCCAGGACCGGGTGATGGTCATTTTGGCCCCCACTAGAATAAACTGGATCAGCTTCTGGGTATGTTTGGAAATTTTAGGAATGGGGCCATTAAGCAAAGCAATAGTTGGATCTTGTTTCAGTGTACAACTGCATGTTCTGCGGATGAGAGAAAAGATCTTGTTCCAATACATTCTGATTTTAGGGCATTCCCATAGTATGTGTAAAAGAGTGCCCACATGGCTGCAGCCTCTGAAGCAAAGAGGTGATGTTTGCGGATAGAATTTGGCCAGTCGTGAAGGTACCAGGTACCAGCGTGTAAGAATTTTCAGCCCTGCTTCGTTTATTGAAGTATTAACCATACCTTTGAAGGAGCGGGCAAAATTAATGTGCCACGTATCCAGGTCCCAGCTGGAGTCAAGATCCCGCTCCCAGCTCGTCATGTATGCTGCTTTCTCCGTGGGTTCCGCTAGGGATGAATAGATGAGAGAGATACCTCCTTTGATGTCTGAGGCCGAAGCGCACCATTGTTCATAAGGCGTTACTGAAAGATGGTTCTCACCACTCTTCCATAACCGATTCAAAAAATGTGAAAGTTGAAAGAACCGAAATTTTTCGGCTAAGGGCATTTCAAGTTTAGAAATACAATATGCTAAAGTGAGGGGACCATTGGAGTTGAAGAATTGGCCAATTCTATAGAGGCCCTTGTCAAGCCACCATTTGAAGGCTCGAATATCTAAGCCAGGGGGGAAGTTATGATTCCTAAAGATATGTGCCAGAGGGTGCCAAGTAGAAATGAGGGGTTTAAGTTTATGAAGGGAGTCACAAAGTTTCATTGAGTGGGATAATGTAGGGGCTAGTATAGGGGGACGTTTTTTGGGGATATTCCAAAGCAGAAAGTCTAAGGTGAAACCAGGGACCGCCTCTCGCTCCATGTCCACCCAGTCTGGTTTGGATCCTTTCATATAAATAGTTGAAAATTGGCTCAATTGTGCTGCCTGATAATACCACCAAAGATTAGGTACCCCTAGTCCTCCCTTTTTTCTAGGTCTAATAAGCACCTCTTTAGAGAACCTGTGGCCTTTTTTATCCCAAATAAAGCGGATTATGGCAGATTGTAGGCATTGAATGTGCGATTTGGAGACTGGGATGGGTAAGGAACGAAAAAGATATAATAACCTAGGTAGGAGTGTCATTTTAACCGCGTTCACTTTACCTAACCACGAGAGCTTATAAAGCGACCACTGGGTCAGGTCGTCAGTGAGCTTTTTGAACATGGGAAGAAAGTTATGTTTAAACATTATATCAATACTGGAGGTAAGGTTAATGTCTAGATAAGGGATGGATGTGGAATTCCATGAGAACGGAAATTTACTCCTTAGAGTGTTAACGATATCTTGAGAAATGGAAACATTGAGAGCGACTGATTTGGAGACATTAACCTTAAGTCCGGAAGCTAGTTCAAAGTCATGTAAAAGTTGCATTATGTTGGGGATAGAAATTAGGGGGGGTGTGATGAACAGGAGGACATCATCCGCAAATAACGCGCATTTGTGAGTACGTTGTCCGCAGCGGACTCCATTGATGTCTGAGTGTTGTCTTATCGCGATGGCAAAAGATTCGATAGCCATCGCGAAAAGAAGGGGGGAAAGTGGACATCCCTGCCTCGTTCCTTTCTGTATAGAAAATTTATCTGATAGATGTCCTTGTAATCTAATCTGTGCTGTAGGTTGATGGTAGAGAGCTCCCAAGATATTAATAAAGTTTGGGCCAAAACCCGATTTACGTAGAATTGTGAAGAGGTAGGGCCAAGCCACTGTGTCAAACGCTTTTTGGAGATCAATGGAGAGGAGGAGGCCCCCCTGAGGGGGTCCCCCATCCCACCCCCCGATCTCATTAGGGAAGCTGCATTAATTGCTCTCCGTATCTGGTCCGGACCCTGTCTCCCCGGTATGAACCCTACTTGGTCCTTATGTATGTAGGTACCTATAAAAGAAGCGAGTCTGTTGGATAGTATTTTCGTCATAATTTTTAAATCGTTATTTATTAATGAAATAGGTCTGTAGTTACTGACTTCGCTGGGGTCTTTACCTGGTTTGGGTATGACCGAAATAAAAGCCAAATTGGCATTAGGATCCAGAGGGGATGGTTTGGTTAAGGAGTTGAAGAGGCGAACCAGATACGGAGAAAGGGTATCTATAAAAGTTTTGTAGTAGTGGTTTCAGAATCCATCTGGGCCTGGGGCTGAGTCTTTTCTAAGCCCTTTTATGACTGCTCGGATCTCGGATTCTTGAAATGGGGATTCTAAGGTGGAGCGGTGAGATTCAGAGATTTTGGGTAGTGGGATCTTCTCTAGGAATGCATCCAATTTCTGTTGAGAAATTGGGCAATCGTCAGAGTACAGGTTGGCATAAAATGATTGGAATGCTTTTAGTATTTTGCTGGGGTTTTGGGTGTGTGACCCAGACTGGGCTTTTATTTTGGGTAGAGCGAATGACCTATGTTTCGGTGTAAGTTTGGCCGCTAACTGGGGTCCAAATTTGTTCGCGCGCAGATAGAAACTGCCACTAAGCCAATGAAGGTGTTTTTCTGCGGTGGAGGTCAAGGCTGAGTTAAGGGACAGTCTGATAGTATCAAGTTTAGAGAGAGTGGTAGGATTAGGGTTCTGTTTATGGGACATGCTAAGATCTTTGAATTCTTTCTCTAGCTTCAGGATATCTATTTGCCGTTCTCGCTTTAATTTGGCTGCAAATTGAATCAGTTTCCCTCTAATTACCGCTTTGTGGGCATTCCAGAGAGTAGTAGGAGAGACATCCCCAGTGTCATTAATTAGGAAATACTCTTTAATATCCTTTTCTAATATGATACAGTGGACAGGGTTAGATAAGATTTTCTCATTTAGGCGCCAAGTGCGAGAGCCAGATGGAGACAATGAGTTGGATATTCCTAAGATTACCAAGGAGTGGTCGGACCATGGAACATCGTGGATAGAGGCATGGTTAGCATTGTGTATATCAGAGTTTGACATAAATATGTGGTCGATTCTAGCATATGTCTTGTGGGGTGCTGAGTAGTGTGTATAGTCCCTTGTTGAGGGGTTTAATTCCCTCCATGAATCAATGAGGCCCACTGAATGAAAGAGTCTGGCGATCTGGAGGCTCTGTTTGGGGGGTTGTTTAAGGTGAGGGATCCCCTGAGCTACTTTATTTAGGATCTGATCGAATGTGATGTTGGAGTCCCCACCCATGATCACCCTACCCTCAAAGTGGGGTGAAAGATTTGCCAGTAAGGAGGAGAAAAATTTAGCTTGGCCTTTGTTAGGAGCGTAATATGAAATTATAGTGTAGACGTTACCTTCAATCAATCCCTTGACTAATATATATCTCCCGTCATTATCTTTAATGGTTAAAGTGTGTGAAAAAGGGGTCTGTTTGGAGATTAGGATGGCTACTCCTCTTTTTTTCTCGCTAGCGTTTGCAAGGAAAAAAGTAGGGTATTTGTTGTGTAGAAAAGAAGGTGAATAGTTTGAGGGGAAATGGGTTTCTTGGAGGAGAACAATATCTATTCCTCTTGAATTATAGCTTTGAAAGGCTTTACGTCTCTTGACGGGTGAGTTGAGCCCTTGGGTGTTATGAGAGGCAATCTTAAGTGCCCTCTGTAAAAGAAGAGGGTCAGCCATAGTCACGGGAGGAGTGGCCCTGGTGTGTTAGGTGCGATCCTACCCGGTTCCTTGATGGAGCAGCACTGAGTCAGGGAGGGTTCTGGATAAAGACGGTCTCCCGTGCACATTCCTGAAATAATAAAAAAAAAAAAAAAGGAGGAAAAGGGGGAAAGAAAGAAAAGAGGGGAGGGAGAAGAGAATGAGAGAAGAAAGGAAGAATAGTTAATTAAAACAATCTAATAACTTCAAAAAAGTCCAGGCGTAAGAGCCCAGTAAATCTATGAACTGGACTGAAAAGTTCAGTTCAAGTCTGAGACCCAAAAACAGAGGATCTCAGAAAAACAGGAACAACCTCAGCCGAGGTTGTTTGTCTGATGTAACCAGTGGGAGGGTCTCCCCTGATCACAACAGAGGGAGTGGCAATGCTAGCCCAGCCAAGCCGCCAGGTCCCCATCTATTGGGGCGATATGGAACCTAAAAATTATGAAAATCAGAAATTTTAAATATATACCTAAAAAAAGAAAGAGAACAAAAATAAGGAGTTGAGCCCATCCTCTAAGAGATACATGAGCAAGTCACTGCCTTACATAAATATGACAAAATGAAACCTGCCGTAGGAGAAATCCTACCAGTAATCAGGAGGGGGGAGGGAAGGTAGGAAGAAGGAAATGGAAGGGAGGGGAAGGGGGGGGATAGTGGGTTGGAGCCCGATTCTATGCCCTGATGTCCCCAGAAGTCAGTATAACCTCAAGTGCGGTCCGTCATGAAAACCAGAGGTAGTTTTCAGAAAAGAAAAAAAAAAAAAACACTCGGGATTATCTTCTTCCGTCTTCATTGAGGGGAGGTGAGTGGAGAGGGATCAGGTAAGCGCGACCATTTTCATGGATGGATATAGAAGTTCGGATAGGGTGTACAAATAGTACACATTTACCCCTCATGCAGAGGGTAGAACCTGGAGGGGAAAAGGTATCCACACAGTCCTTGTAGGGCCGAGCGAAGACAAAGTCATCTGGGAGGGAAGGAGTCGCGGTGGTGCTTCGGTTGCTGTTTGTTCCAGAGGGGAGTGATGGGGCTGCCTGGAGGGGGTCTCTTCGAGGAACTTGACTTGGGCGGGGGATCCTGGGGGGAGGCTTCTTGAGAGATGAATCCTAGTCTCAGGAGCAAGTGTTCACCCTCTTGGAATGAAGAGAATCCATATGATCTTTCCTTGTGTTGAAACAGGAGACGGAAAGGGAAAGTCCATCGATATTTAATTGATTTCTGTGAGAGGATTTCGAGAAGAGGTTTCAAAGCTCTTCTTTTTAAAATTGTAGTTTTGGAAATGTCTGCGAAGACTTGAATCTTGTTTCCTTGGAAGGATAAGTTGTCCAGATTCCGAGATCTTTTCATGACTTCCTCTTTGGTTTCGTAATAGTGGGGTTTAACCACGATATCCCTCGGGAGCCCGTCCTGTCTGGGTGGTTGCAGCGCTCTGTGAGCCCTGTCAATCTCTAGTTTGTGGTCAGAGATATCTGGGATAAGTTCTTTCATAAAAAACTTCACTGTGTCATGAACATTAGTTACAGCTTCAGGGATACCTCGAATGCGGAAGTTACCTCTCCAATTACGGTTTTCCAAATCGTCAATTTTCCCTAGCGCCGTATCAAGTTGTTCCTGCATCAATTGAATGCAGTCAGTATTCTGGTTGGTGCGGGCAACAGTATGATCCACTGCTTGTTCGATCAAGTCAATGCGGGCCCCCAGGGTCTGTAAGTCAGCCTTTATAGATGTGGTGATCTGCGCTGCATTTTTGGCCAGACCTGCAGCCAGCATGTCTGAGAAACAGTTCAGAAGTTGTGCCATGTCTGGCTGGTGGGGGGAGTTCAGAGGTGCAGCCTGTTGTGTGGCAGGGGATGGGATGGGAGCGTGCATTGATGGGATATGGAGCATGTCAGATAAGGCTCTGTTAAAAAGGGATTCTTTGCTGGTAGGGAGAGATGTTACTCACAGAGGATCCCAGTGTGGTGGTGGCGAACTGTTCCTCTTCAGGGATGTCTGCCATGGGGTCTCCTTCTCCTGTGTCTGCCTGTGAGGAGGCCGCGGCCGCCATCTTGGAAGTAGTGGGGGCGAGCAGGCCGAAGGTAAGTTGCCTACTAACCGCTGGTCGATGTGAGCGGTTACGCATGTATAATTGTGCCCACGGTCCTCCTCTACCTGAGGGTACCCAGCAGGGACGGTTCCGCTCTAGATGTCAGCGTCTGGGGACCGCGGAAGGCTCGGCTGTGACGGAGCTCCCGTTCAGAGCGTCTTCCCGGAAGTCCCGCGCATGCGCACTCTGACTGGCTACATTTCTATCCATGTATGCCCAGCTTTAAACAGACAGAGGGTAAATTTCTTGGAGAAAACTCTCAAAGCTGGTATATAATACATCTTTTTTCATGTAATATATTCGTATGACTTTCCTATGGTTGTATTTAGAACAGTGCATCCCTCTAGACATATACCAGTCTATGCAAACCACACAGGGTACTCCTGCCAGAATAAACCTAAAGACAGTTCAGTAGACTGCATATTCTTTAAACAATTTGCCCTCAATTTTACCATTAAAGATAAATCAATTTTTCTGTGCCTATTTTTTTATACAAACCTCCTTCTCTCCCAACCCATAAATAACAGCTTTCCTGCTCTGGGTTCAGTCAGTAGAAGCTAAAAAGACCCCTTAACAATTTTTCAACATAGGTAGCATGGGGGCTGCAGAATCTAAGATCAAAAAGAAGTACCAAACCCAGTTACTATGTGATGCAAAAGCCTCATAAAGTAAACAAAAAACTACCATTGGTGACTGAGCCAAATCCTCCTTTATTTTTGTTTCACATGCTCTTTTCCGAGACACTGCAACTCACAGTGGGAGGGTTTCAGCAACATAGGAAGTGGTGACAATCCAGAAACCAGTGGGCATGTCTAGGTGTAACAAGGTGCTCACTGATAAGCAAGTGTGAGAATGCTGTTAGCCATGTCCCTGTGCAACATTTGTTTCGTCCCACTGAAGTACAACCTATATAAGAGTGGCATGAAAACTCTGAATTCAGGAGCAGTGTAGCATTGTTGCCATGCCATCACAGGAAGCTGCATTAGGTGGACTTCACTGGCAAGTTCAACAGGTATTTATGAGACTTTATATTGTAAAGCCTGATATCTGTTTTACCTGCTTTGTAATGCGGCTCCTCCAGTCAACATAATGATGTTCTTTGGAGGTATACAAGTATTTTTTGCAGGCAATGTGAACAGATAATCACTGTGTTCTGGAATGGATCACTATAGGAAACCTGTGTATGATAAAAGGAAGACCTGATGTCCATATATCCCTGTACAGAGCTGTGGATCTTGCAGAGTTATGTATACCTCCACTTTTAAGTTGTCTATAAAATGTAAGCTTTAAAAAAAAAAAATTGCCATAAGAGACATTCAGAGGCTGCTGTTATTGACCTTCTTCCAGAAGTGCTAATTTGTTTTGTCTGTTATTTTCACCTTCTGTCTTCAATTGTTGGAGTCATTAATCCAGAACAAGGATGCGGATCAAGAAAGGCATAGGTCATTGTATGCATACTTGTTCTGGGTCAGTGGCTTGTAGCAAAAGGGTCAACATCCATGCAAAAAACAGTTTAGAAGAGGTCAACAATGGCACCCTCTATTTATGTCTTATGACAGGTTTTCTTTAAGATAACGAAATCATTTTTGAATGCAAACCATAATGAATATTAAAAGGTAAGGCAGGCCTACTAATGTATGCTAAGAAATATTTGCTTGGTTATGTTTCATGCTGTAGGAGAACCTGATTCAGCTATTAAAATCTGTATCAGTTTGTGTTTTTAGGAGCACCTTTCACGAGACTAATGCTGCGTACACACAATCGGAATTTCCGACAGGAAATGTTGGATGTGAGCTTGTTGTCGGAAAGTCCGACCGCGTGTATGCTCCATTGAACATTTGCTTTTGGAATTTCCGCACACAAATGTTTGAGGTTCGCAAATTTTCTGACAACAAAACGTGTTGTCGGAAAGTCCGATCGTGTGTACACAAGTCCGTTGCACAAAAGTTTACGCATGCTCTGAATCAAACAGAAGGCTATTGAACTGGCTATTGAACTTCCTTTTTGTCGGCTCGTCATACATGTTGTACGTCACCGTGTTCTTGACGTTCAGAATTTCCGACAACATTTGTGTGACTGTGTGTATGCAAGATAAGTTTGAGCAATGGCGTCCCTAGGGGGGGGCCAGAGGGGGCCCTGACCCCCCCAACATTATGCTGTGCCCCACCATGTGCCCCCCCCAATAAAAAAAAAAAATATATTTTTTTTTACAAAAAATCAATGTCTAAGAGGGGGAGAGTCCCCAGTCAGCTCCTGTGGGTGATTCCTCCCCCCTCCCTCTGCTTGCTGACACTGTATAATGCGAGCGCTCACACAACCACAGCCGCCCGATTTGCTCCTTCCCCTGCATCCTCATTGGCAGGGAGAAGAGCGAGTTGCAGGAAGGACTCCACCAGGACTCTCAGTTATTGAAAAAACAGACTGATTTCTCCCATCCTAAGGACAGGAGAACCAGCCTGTAAATTCCAAGAGATGCCAGACCAGAGCAGTCAATAGCAGGGGCAGGACAGCAAGAGGAGGCTGGGAAACCCCACAGTGGCAGAACACCAGGGCCCGGAAGCAAGACAACCTTTGCAACTCTGATAGTTCTCCCACTGCTTTGGATCCTTATATTTTCTTGGTATGCTGGTGACATATATATCTTGTTTTCTGCCACCCTGGGGGGGGCCCAATACAGTAGGAAGGGAGCTCACTGCAGAACATGTGAAAGGGCCATTGTGGGGTCGTAGTAAAGGGCCCTAGTATATATTTATATATCTATATATCTATATATATTTATATATATGCATTTTATAGTTGCCCCCCTACTTTTGTCCCTGTCCCCCCATGTGCCCCCCCTAAATATGAAAGCTGGAGACACCACTGAGTTTGAGCCAACATCCTTCAGAAAAAAAATCCACGGTTTTGTTGTCGGAAAATCCGATTGTGTGTACAGGGCATTAGAGTTAACAATTTATTTCAGGGCTCAATAAATTATTCAAGAAAACTCAGCCATTGGCACAAGATTAGAAAAGAGTATATCTGACACCTTTTATTTAAAAATAAGCTGGATCCCAACTTGGGACTGCTCAGCTGAACATCAGCAAAGTGAAAGAGATATTGAAAGCTAACAGAGTGGAAAGGCTTTTGGGAAATAAAATTATCAGCAATAATAAACATGGTCTCATGTGGTATAAATCATAGCAAACGAATATTAACAATTCCAGAAGGAAATAAGCAGAATCTAAGACAATGTATCCACTCTAATTTATATTCTTTTGGTTCTTTCTAGGCTTTGTGAAATCATATAATGTACAAGGCTTGGACGTGTCAAAAGAACAGGCCTGGTTGCCAAAGTCTGCACCTGTACATAAACTCAGCATTAGAATTTATTGAATGCCAGCACAGAGACAGACTACAGAATTTACCTGTGGGGGTCCTCATTCCAACCAACCTCCCACTACATTCCAGCTGTATGGTTTGGCATAAAAAAAATCACATTATGTAATTTTGCTAATGTTTTGCAACTTCTATTTATCTGCCATGCTGTGTTTTTAGAAATTATAGCCACAAGCAGATCTTTTAGCGCTAACATTTAAAATTAGAGGTGCCCTATTGATTCGTTAACCACTTAAACTCCGGATTGTATCCCTCCCCCCCGACCAGGGCATTTTTTGCTATTCAGCACTGCGGTCCTCTAATTGGCAATTGTCCTCAAAATGCAAGACTGTACGAAAATTACATTTTTAGCACTTTTTCACACAAATAGAACTTTCTTTTTGTGGCATTTGATCACTACTGGGTTTTTTATTTTTAGAGATTTAAATGAAAAAAGAGTAAACATTTTGAAGAAAAACGATACTTTCTACTTTCTGTCATAAAACATATCCAATAAAATCAAATTTCGTCATAAATTTAGGCCAAAATTTGTTCTGTTACATATCTTTGGTAACAAAAAATCCCAATAAATCAATCATTCCTTGAGGCGCTTAAAATGTCGGGGCAGTACAAATACTAGACATGTGCACACTGAAATATTTCGTTTCGGAATTTCGTTTTCGTCCAAAAAATAAATTTATTTAGTTACTCCCGAAATTCGTTTTTTATTACTTTCGTTTTTCGTTAAAAATTGCATTCGTCCGAAAATCCAAATTAAGGTTGAATCTGTCATTGAAGGCTTATGGTGTCTGTCGAATGTTCAAAGAAGATTCGACGGAGCAGCTTAAATGTACAACGCCGTATAGTTTACCTGCTCCGTCGAATCTTCTTAGAACTTTCAACGGACACCATAAGCCAAAGTACGTGTGTACTTAGTTCTAGCTATTTTACTGCTCCTCCTCTTTGGTTACAATCAGCCAATAACATTCATCATCATCATTATTTTTATTCATCTTTTCTCCCCTACGTCGAATCTTTTCTCCCCTACGTCGAATCTTTTCTCCCCTACGTCGAATCTTTTCTCCCCTACGTCGAATCTTCTCTCTCTATGTAGAATAATCTTGGACTAATAGAGTTAAGGTTAGGCACAACCACAGGTTTGATGGACACAGATTGTTATTGTCATCATCATGTCGAATCTCCTATCTATATCGAACTGTTGTAGCAACGAAAACGAAAATAAAGCATTTGTTTATGTCGGATCTTTCGTTTTTCGGATTCTGAAATTAGGACGAAAATGCATTCGGACGAAAACGAATGCACATGTCTAACAAATACCTCCCAAATTACCCCTTTTTGGAAAGTAGACACTCTGAGGCATTTAGTAAACAACATGGCAAGTTTTTCGAAATTGTAATTTTTTTATCACAATTTTTAAGAAATAAATTTTTTTTTTTCACAATGTTTTCTTTTTATTTTACATTCCGTCACCAGCGCAGTACAGTGTCATGATATGACCGGTGTGGTAGTGATCAGGGACACTGACTGGTGACAGCATGTTAAAATAAAAACAAAAAAAGTTTTAAAATAATTTTTTATTCAACGTTGTACTATTCTAGGGGGGTGTTGTGATCAGGGTTTTTTTTTAATACACTTTGATTGCTGGTACAATGAAGAACATTGTATCGCTAATGCTTTCAACTGTCATGAATGTGTTATGTTTATGACAGCTGTGAATACTAATGATCTGTGATTGGATACAGCTATTCACATGGTACAGGGTGCTGTGATTGGCCCAAGTACAATGTGATAGGTGTGCGCCAATCACAGTTCATTAGCAAAGGAAGTAAAGCTGTTATGAATCATATCGATTCATAACAGCTTTGTTGACATTGTCACCAGGTTACAACAGGTTACAAACAAGATCTGTAGGTTTGTTCTTACGTTGAATTTGAACTGATAATGATAATTTTTACATTTTTTTAGATAGCATAGGGAACGTAACGTTTGTTTTGCTGTCTGTGCCCCTGTTCGGAAGATTTCACCTCACTTTCTGTCCCTGTGACAATTGGATTTTAAATATTTTAAATATTTTGGAGGCCTGCCTGTAATGATGTTTTGTCTGAAAAGTGGAAACCTACTTGATTCAGGATATATATATATATATATATATATATATATATATATATATATATATATATATATATATATATATTATCACAAATAATCAAAAATAATAATAAAAACGGCTATACATCATTTATTAGCAATGCCTAATTTCCCATGCTAATATCCTGGTTGCAAATCAATACATTTTATTATGTGGATGACACAATAATCTTTCAATTATGATAAAATAATATCATATCATTTTTCATTAATTTACATATGACAGATGTAAAGTTGTATCACAGTAAATATATTTAGGCAACATTTATTTCCATGTTGAGTAGATATAGTCATTATTTCCAGCATGTTGATTATTTGTCTAGAACTAAAGGTTGTCACCTCAGTTTAGCATAAAGCTAAGTGTTATGCTCCAGGGCTGTGAGTCTGATGTTTGATCCTTCCATCACTTGGCACGGAAATAGGGAATGCCTATTATCTGAAGCTTACAAAAAAAGTATTCCATGTCTCAAAATTTAATAAACAACCTTTAACTAACCTGTCACACTGTGCTCTCACAATTATGTGCCTTCAATTAGGTGCACTTATTATGCACATTTTCATGTGCACTTACAGGTGATTGCATTCTTTTTCTTGCACGGGGTTCCTCCTTAAAATCTATATCCAAACCAAAAGGGTCGGGTATTGGATGGCCTCATGTCATTTTTTTTTTTTTTTTGCATGGAGTATGTCACGGAACGTCCCACACTCTGCTTGAGTGTCTTCCGTCAGTATACCACTTCCTCCCAGTCTGGATATAGATATCAGATATTCCAACTGCTCATAAGCACAAAACAAGACGAGACTTGCTTAGCTGCTAACATAGACTCATTTACATTAAACACATTACAGCAGACATCAGACAGGTGAGTGGAGTAGATGATATTAGCATCTCCTCACAGTATGAGTCCCAATAGTATGAATCAGTCACTATTTCTAATATGGCATATACAGGGTTCCCAGAGTCTGTGTGTCTTGGGGGGACATGGACCTGAATCCAAAGTAACACCACCTCCAGGGTCCCAGGCATACAGCTCACAAAGAGCACCGTTCCCCCAAATGCCAGGGCCCATAATCGGTGGGCAAGAGGCTGACATTCAGTCCCCTTCAAAAGCCTTTGTCCCGGGTGAGTCTGTCACAGAGTACTTTTTAAACTTCATACCATGCCTGATTTGGGGGGGGGGGCTTTACTTTTTTTTTTTCTGGGCTCAATTCCTTACATTTTATTTTATTTCAGGTACTTATATAGCGCCGTCAATTTTACGCAGCATTTTACATATTCATTGAACATTCACATCAGTCCCTGCCCTCAAGGAGCTTACAGCCTAAGGTCCCTAACACATTCATACATACTAAGGTCAATTTAGACAGGATCCGATTAACCTACCAGCATGTCTTTAGATTGTGGGAGGAAACCGGAGTACCCGGAGGAAACCCACGCAGGCACAGGGAGAACATTCAAACTCTACATGGCTGATGATATCCATAAGGAATTATTTCAAAGCATCAGATAAAAAATGGTTTATGGGCAAAGTTTCTTTTAAATAACTGATTGCAGTTATGTAATGCCTATTTTTGATACTCGGTAGATAAAACTTTATTTGCACTATGCTGGTCACTGTTTCAGAATTACGGGTTGTCACCTCATTTTATCATATAGCTAGTGTTATGTTGTAGCGCTGTGAGCATGATCCTTCCATTACTTGGCACTGAAACAGGGAATGCTTGTAATGGCATCTATGTCCATGAAAATGACTCTACACATTGTCTGTGATATTACAAGGTAATATAATCTGTGTGTGACCCGCCAGATAAGGGATGTGTGCATCATTTGGCTACCAAGTTCATCAAAGGGATCCCTTTGTGTTTAGTGTGCTGCATTAACCAGTTTGTACAGCTGAGCAATAGAAATCAAAGTCATGAAGCCAAGCATATAATCTGCAAGCATGTGTTTTATCCTGTCAAGCAGTACTAACCTGGGTCAGGGAAAATCACTTGCAATGATTGAGGTGCTTTTTGCAGATAGAAATTACTACCCAGGCAGAAGAACAATTCAGAAACTATTTCAAAGACCTCCAGGAGAACAGAAAAACCTCCCCTTTCCTGTGTTCCAGCATCCATATAAAGCTTTAGTACAAAGTGTACACAGATCTTTTGGATGCAAGCAGTATGGGCATATTAATAAGATTGTAATGAGACTGTAATGAGCAAAGGCATGCTTTAACTCAAAGCAAAAAAAAAAAAAAGCTTCTAAAGAGAGAACACTATGGTTTTAAAAAAGATATTCATGTTTCCAAGTTCCGTTAATCATTTTTAAAGGCTTAGAACTCAAACTCTAACTTAAAGTGATTGTAAAGGTTGTGATTTGGTTGTGATTTTTTTTTTTTTTGTATAATATAAAAACATGTTATACTTACTTGCTCTGTGCAATGGTTTTGCACAGAGCAGCCCTGATATTCTTATTTGTGTGTCCTCTGCTAGTGGCCCTGGCCCCTCCCCCTCTGCTGAGTGCCCCCAATAGCAAGCCTCTTGTGGCTGCATGGAAAACCACACTGTGAATCTAGACTAAATGTCTTTTCTCTTAGTACAGCCTACAGTTGAACCACTTAACAGGCAAGTTTAACCACTTAAGGACCAGAAGAATTTGCCCCCTTAATGACCAGGCCATTTTTTGCGATACCGCAATGCGTCGCTTTAACTGACAATTGCGCAGTCGTACGACGCTATACCCAAACAAATTTGATGTCCTTTTTTTCCCACAAATAGAGCTTTCTTTTGGTGGTATTTGATCACCTCTGCGGTTTTTATTTTTTGTGCTATAAACAAACAAAGAGTGACAATTTTGAAAAAAAAAACTATTTTTTTTTTTTTACTTTTTGCTATAATACATATCCAAAAAAATATATAAAAAAACAAATTTATTCATCAGTTTATATATTTTTGGTAAAAAAATCATCGCAATAGGCATATATTGATTGGTTTGCGCAAAAGTTATCGTGTCTACAAACTATGTGATAGATTTAGGGACTTTTATTTTTTTCTATTGTTTTTACTGGTAATGGCTGCGATCTGCGATTTTTAGCGGGACTGTGACATTGCCGCGGACAAATCTGACCCCAAATGACACTTTTTGGGGTCCAGTGACATTATTACATTAATCAGTGCTATAAAAATGCACCGATCAATGTAAAAATTACACTGGCAGGAAAGGGGTTAACACTAGGGGGCGATCAAGGGGTTAAGTGCGTACCCTCAGCGTGTTCTAAGTGTAGGGGGGATGGCCTGCCAGAGACATGACAGAGATTACTGTTCCCGATCACTGGGAACAGTAGATCTCTGTCATGTCCCCTGTCAGAATGGGGATCCGCCTTGTTTTCTGCCTCTGTACTAGGCAATCGTGGGTCACCGGCAGCTAGTCGGCAACTAGTTAAGGCATTCTCCAAGCATGGTATTTAAAAGAATTTCTTATTTTTAATATTTCTTTTACAAAATATTTATTTAGGTTTTCAAAAACAACATACAGCACAAAATCTCAGTACAAAAATTATAAAAAAGAGTAGTGAAAAAACACATCCATATAATATAATATAATACAGTATGGGCTAATGGGTGATAAATAGCAAGAGCAGCGCAACACAGAATGGCTACTGATACAATAAAGGCCGAATAGGCCTTGCAGCCAAGCTCCAAACAGACAGCTGTGTAGAGGAGAATTTGAACTTGCGGGTCTGCATCTCGTGATTATTTGGGGCCACTGACAACCCTACGGAGGATGCAGCATTCACCTTCTGAAAAAATTGTGGGCTTAAAGCTTACTAAAGGCAAATAGACTCTGCACTTTGCAAGTGCAATTGTAGTAAATGCAAATATGGTAAATTAGCCTCACTTTGTGAAGAATACCCCATCAGGTGTAAGGAAAATATTAAAACAGCATTTTTGCTGGCAAGTGATTGGATGACGGAAAGCTCTGGGGAAAATGAGTGCAACTGTACTTGCAAGGTGCACATTCTATTTGCCCTTAGTAAATGAACCCCACTGAGTTTTGCCTCGTTAACATACAATGCAGAAGCTTCTAGATCTATGTTAGGACAGACAGGGGTTGATTTACTAAAACTGGAGAGTTCAACATCTGGTGCATTTCTGCATAGAAACCAATCAGCTTCCAGTTTTTTTGGTCAAAGCTTTGATGAACAAGCTGAAGTTTAAAGCTGCATCTAAGTTTGCATTCTTTAGTTTTAGTAAATCCACCCTACAGTGTTTCAGACAACTGATAATGATATATGCCAAAACAGTACAGTCAAGATTATGTATGGTAAACATTAATTCTCCAGCCCAGAGAAAAAATTACAAAATGGCAAGTAAAATGTAAGCAGCATCTAACAATCAGATTAAACAATACCCTGGATAAAAACAAACTGTGGACACCTTGGGAACTCCACATTACTTAGACATAGCTTCATCCTCAGGTGAGTGACCAGTCTCTTGGACTTGTCTTTGATTTTACTTTTTCCTTTTGATTCTACCTATTTCCTGCTCTAATGTCCTTCTCCTCTTTGCCTCCTCACCAGATCCAGAGGTGTAACTAAAAGCTTTATGGCCCCAGTGCAAGAATCCATGAAGGGTCCCCCTGACCCCCCTCTTCCCTCCAAGCCCAGGGCCCTTTACTCTCATAGTGGGCCCTTTATTACAGTCCCACAGCAGGCCCCCTTCCTGCCATCTTGGGTAGGGTTGCCACCTTTTATTCAAACCAAACCCGAACACTTTAGTAGTGAACAACTTTTTTTTATAGTATACACTATTTATATATATTTTGTGAATAAATAGAATTTTTAATCATATGGATTTACTCACAAGAGTCCTTCCTTACATCTGAGTCCACAGAGTTCCCCCTTTACATCTTAATCCACAGCATAGACTGCAGAGCACCCCTTACATCATAGTCTGCAGAACCTCCCTTAAATCAGAGTCTGCAGAGCCCTCATTACATCAGAGTCCACACAGCCCCCCTTACATCAGTGTTCACAGAGCCCCCTTACATCAGAGTCTGAAGAGAGTTTTTTGTTTGTAAAACCCATATTTCTCTCTTAAGTATGTTTCCTTTTTGTAAGGACAGTATAAAACAATACAAACTTGCTATTAAAAAAACAAAAAACATGTAAAGTATAATCAAAATGTATTGCATAAAATACATAAAAATAACCAGTGTAAAAAGTAAACAAATTAGGGGGGCGTGGCCTGGACATGGCGAGGTGAGGACGCTGTGCTTCTGAGCTCCCGGCTTCATCCAGGCTGACAGAGCCTACTATGCTCTAAAACTAACCCGAAGTGCAAGGCATGTACTCGAGGAGGAGGAGGACAAAGGGGAGAGGTAAATCAGCCGGACAGAGAGACTCTGGGGGGACTATAGACCACTTTCTTACTCAGCCCCGGACCCCCACCCCGGACTCCAAGATGGCGGAACCGCGTGGAGAGACAAGCAGTATACATGTGAATCGAGCGGCATCCCCGGCTCCCTCGATGGACTCGGACTCCTACTCAGATGTTCTGGTGGCCTTACAGTCCGGATCAGGGACCCCCCTATTGAATTCTAGAGGCATCGGAGGAGAAACGGAGCTATGGGCACTGCTTAAAGCCCTCCCCACTAAGATGGACATAGAATCCCTTATTGAACGCCTGGAAAAACAACACCGCAAAGACATGCAGGAAGTGAAGGGAGAGCTGAACACAATATCCTCTAGATTGACGGCGGGGGAGACCTCAGTGACATCCCTGGAAAAACGGGTCTCAGAATTAGAACATCTCCAAGAAGCTCATGTGGACGCTGCTACAATGCTCCAACTACACCAAGAAGAAATGGAGGACCGCAGCAGACGCAACAATCTTCGTCTGCGCGGCCTCCCAGAAGCGACAGGACCTGAGGATTTAGCCGCCACTGCGATCGCTATATTCCGCAAGCTTCCAGGTGATTTGCTCCCTCAGAATATGGAGTTTGATCGCATTCATCGAGCGCTGGGTCCAAAATCGCAAGACCCTAATAGACCGAGAGATGTTATCTGCCGCCTTCATCACTATTCCCACAAAGAAATAATCATCCGCAGAGCATGGGAGACGGGAGATGTGGACTTTGATGGAGCGGTGGTTAAAATTCTACCTGACGTCTCCCGAGCCACCCTACAGAGGAGAGCAATGCTACGTCCAGTGTTAGAGATAGCCCGCAGACAAGGAGCCACTTATCGATGGGGATACCCACTCTCAGTGCTTTTCAAGAGAGGACAAAGATCATTCCAGCTACGCTCCCAGAGGGACTTGCCGGCCCTCTCTATATTTCTGGAGACAACCCCCATCTGGATACCGAACTGGCTGAGGTTCCTTCCCCAAACGGGGGGACGACCAGGTCCACAATCATCGCTGACAAACCCTCGGGCGAGGCCGCAGAGTCAACACCCAAGATCCCGACCACCAACACCTGATGGGACACGTGAGTCATAGGGGGTTACCGTTCTCCCCTGAGGCAGGACGTTCAGTTTTATTGTTTTTCCCCTGCCTGTTGTGATCCCCTCTGACCGAGACCAAAGTATGCCCCATGATCGATCTAAAAGACTGCCTGTCCCTTACCAGGAACACATTAACAAAGCCACAGGGATAATTTCACCCCACTCCTCTGAAAAGAGAGAATTTGAGATGTACTGGGAAGGGCTCTTCCACCTATATAACTGTCTACCACCGAGTTTTCACCCCCCCCCCCCTGTGCAGGGGACAGGTGAGCCTGGAGGAGTTGGGGGATCTACCCCCCGGGGGGCTCTGAGGGAGGGGGCTGAAGGAGTGAACTCAATGTTTGCATATGCTAAAGTTGGTAGTTTTTTACCACCCGGGTTCCCGCGGGAGATGATTAAGCGCCCCCCCACTCTCCTAATCCACTGAGATATCCGGAGAACGGTTTATGTTTTTTCTGCCACAGGAGTTTCGTTACTGATTTTTATTTTTCTGTTTGTTTATGTTCTATTACAGTTAAAGGCACAGAAAAGTGATGTAATGCTCTAGATGTTTCTATACTACAAACTGCATAGATGTATAAGATGATGAGAATATATGATGTTTCCCTAAATATTGGAGCACATGCTTTATCATGCCAGGCCAGCTGGCCAGTTTAAATAATAATTCTAGAGTAATCGACAGGCTAAACTGAGATAAACTGAGCGTACGATACTTATGTAGGTTTCCTAAGAACTAGTGCAAGATGAAGAGCTGGAACCCACTCAGACAGATATTCAAATTTGATGAATGGAGGTGCTGAGCTGGTTCTTGATAATTACATTGTTCGACACTTTTAAGTAGACCAGCATGAAACCCCGAGAGTTCTTTTGCTTGGATGTATGCCCTCGAAACGCTTCTGTAGCCCGAGATCCCCGTTCCACTGTCTCTGGATGATCTTGACCTGTCCGAGACATATATACTCCATCTGGCTATGCTAACCCATATGAAGAACACAGGGAATACTTACGTACCTCCTAAGGCCCGGGCCGGTCTGGATGGGTCGGGAGCCCCCTCTTTCGCCTTCTCCAGTCACTCCCCCACATAGGCAAGCACATCTCTCGACTGAGATTCGAAGAGGCGTGTAAAAGCAAGCCAATAGCTTGTAGTAGTGATACCCTACCTAACCCCCCCCCCCTTTTTTCCCCCCCCTTTTTTTTTTTTTTCACATCCTCCCACTTTACTGCCCTGATATAGTTGAATTTTCCCAGACACAAGTTAGTGCCTTTAAGGTCTCGTTGTAGAGACCTAATACAGCTTACCAACAGCAAAGGTTCTTATACCCCCCTTTTTTTTTTTTTTTTTCTCTCTCTCTTTCCCTCTCCCACCCAGTCAGGTGCTCTGGTTGAGGATGGACAACCTGAAAGTATTTTCGGTAAACGCAAAAGGCCTTAACACACCGGAGAAGCGACGTATTCTCATGAACGAGTTAAGAAGAGCCAAAGCTGACGTGGCCTTCATCCAAGAAACCCATTTTAAAGAAGACAAATTGCCAGTCCTTAAAAATAGATCCTTCCCACTGGCCTACCACTCTACTAACAAGACTAAATCTAGAGGGACCTCCATCCTCCTGTCAAATAAAATACATTGGACCCTTAAGGCCTCTATGGTGGATGGGGAGGGCAGATACACATTTGTTAAGGGTCTTATTGGGGATAAGCTCCTGACGCTGGCGACCGTATATGCTCCAAATGAAAACCAGGACACTTTCATACAACACACCATTTCTAAACTAGCCAAATTTTGCGAGGGTCAATTGATACTGGGGGGAGACTTCAACACACCCCTAGCTCCTAACGTAGATACTTCCTCAGGATCGTCTTCCATGTCGATCAAAGCCCGTAAACACATTACCAAAACCCTACATGAACACCAGCTCATCGACGTGTGGCGCCTCCACCACCCTGGTGAGAGGGACTACACGTTCTACTCACCACCCCACAAAATACACTCTAGAATAGACTTCTTCCTAATTCCCCATAGCCAACTACATGCTGTTAAGGAATCGACTATAGGCCTGAGGACATGGTCAGACCATGCTCCGATAATGCTGTCCTACGCATTGTCGGACGTTTCTACGCATAGAACGCCCTTCTGGCGCCTCAATGAGAGCCTACTGCAGAGACCGGAGGTCCTAGAAGAAGTGAATAGAGAACTGACAGGTTATTTTCGTACAAACACGACAGCTGACTGCACCCCAGGCTCGGTATGGGAGGCCCATAAGGCGGTTATCAGGGGGATATTCATTAAACACGGCGCACGGATAAAAAGAGAGAACGGGAAACAGCTAGAGATACTTCTTAACAAACTTCACACCACTGCGTCGCAACACAAGAATTCACCAGACCCCCTGGTAGAAGCCGAACTAAACTCCATACGTAGTCAAATAAATGACCTACTTGGGTATAGGGCAAAAGCAGCGTTACAAAGATGCCGCCTCACTACTTATGAGTCGGGAGACAAATGTGGACGGATACTAGCCAGAGCAGTTAGAGATCTCAAAATGAAAACATACATCCCCCATATCAAAACATCAAATGATACGAAAGTCAGTTTACCACGTCAGATAGCTAACTCCTTTAAGGAATATTACGAAACTCTATATAACCTGCCGTCCACACCAAGGGCACAGTCGAGGATAGAGGCATATCTGTCCTCCAGCCAGATTCCCACACTGACACCAGAAAATATAGCGGATTTGGATTCCCCAATCACGCAAGAAGAATTGACACTAGCACTGAAATCTGCCAAACCTGATAAAGCCCCTGGACCAGATGGCCTTACCCTCCCGTATTATAAAACGCTATTTTCCTCCTTTAACACTCACATGATATCCTTTTTCAATGCAATAGGACCCCAAACTGCATTCTCACATGATACCACACGAGCTCACATTACAGTCATCCCAAAAGAGGGCAAAGACACTCTAATATGTAGTAGTTATAGACCCATCTCCTTGTTAAACACAGACCTCAAACTATTTACTAAAATCCTCGCGTCCCGCATAACCCATCATATGCAATCTTTAATTCATTTAGACCAGGTGGGCTTTATCCCCACCAGGGAAGCTAGAGACAGTACAATTAAAGTACTAAACTTGATACACATAGCCAATCAGACTCATGAGCCCTCAGTTTTCCTAAACACGGACGCCGAAAAAGCATTCGATAGGGTTAACTGGGAGTATATGTTTACAGTCCTTAGATACATAGGACTGAGAGAAAAGATGTTGGGATGGATCACCCAAATATACAATACCCCCACAGCTCAAGTCAAAGTAAACGGAATTTTATCGGACCCCTTCCAAATTAAAAACGGGACGAGACAAGGTTGCCCACTGTCCCCTCTACTGTTTGCCCTCACGTTAGAGCCATTTTTAAGTAAAATTAGAAATAACCCAGACATCCAAGGCCTAAAGGTTGGAGGGGCCCAATATAAAGTCTCTGCTTACGCAGACGATCTGATGTTCTCCCTATCAAATCCAGTAATTTCTCTGCCAAATCTTCTTAGGGAATTTGAAGAATTTGGAACTATCTCCAATCTTAGAATTAACTATAACAAATCAGAAGCCATGGGTATAGAATTATCACGACCTACTCGGCAAACACTGTGCTCCAGCTTTAACTTTAAATGGACATCCACAGCCCTGACATATTTGGGTACTTTGGTCCCGGCAAATCTTAACCACACCTTTAAATTGAATTTCCCACCCTTACTAGTTAGAACAGGAAACATACTGGCGTCTTGGGGTAAAGGCCTGCACTCCTGGTTCGGGAGATGCAACCTTATCAAGATGTGCATCTTACCCAAATATCTTTATTTGTTACTAGCACTCCCAATCCAGATCCCCACATCATATTTTAGAAAAGTACACAGTCAATTTCATAAATTCATTTGGGCAAACAAGAAATCGAGATTACCACGTACACTCCTATCTATGCCCAAAGCCTCCGGAGGCCTAGCTGTCCCGGATGTGAGGAAATACTACCAGGCAGTACACCTGAGCAGAATTTTAGACTGGTGTCGCCACCAAGACCTTAAATTGTGGACACACCTAGAACAAGCTCAGGTGCAAATACCCCTACAGGGAGCTCTGTGGTGCTACGAACACCTTCGAGTACAAGACAAAAGACACCCATTGATAGGGACGACACTCCGAGTGAGCTCACAAACCTGCCAAAAGCAATCACTATCGTCAGCTAACTCCCCACTCTACCCAATTATAGGAAACCCGCAATTTTCTCCTGGTCTAGACCCCCAGGTTATAAATGCCCTGTTGAGCTTAAAACGCATACAAGCAAGACACTTCCTGACAGGAGATTCATGGCCATCCGTGGAGACATTAAGCAACCAAACAGGCCCCTTCAAGTTATCATTTTGGACGGCTGTCCAGTTGAGACACTTCCTTGCGTCTATACCTAACCCCCAAAGGTTCACACAACCTCTAACGGCATGCAAAAATTATTGCTCAGAGGAGGGGGCACTCGCAAGGACGCTGTCAATAATGTATAGCCTTCTCATTACACCGACAGACGACACACATCTAACCTTTATACGTAAATGGGAGAGAGATTTAAGTTGTACATTTACTTCGGACCAGATTCAACGTGTAGTGACCTTCTCGCTAAAATCCTCTATTTGTACAAAAATACAGGAAACTAACTATAAACTCTTGACAAGGTGGTATCTAACTCCACAAGCCCTACATGCCTTCTACCCGAACGCCTCGGCGCTCTGTTGGAGGTGTCGGGTGGAGAGGGGCACATTGCTGCACGTATTCTGGTCCTGCTCAAAACTCTCACATTTCTGGTCCACCATTAGAGCAACCATCCAAAAATTCACGGAATACAATATCCCCAATGACCCGGCCTTTTTTCTGTTGCACGTAAATACTATATCAACTAAAAGCTACAAAAAGTCCATAGTGCAACACTTAGTTAACGCAGCCAAATCTTGTATCCCACTCCATTGGAAAAAGCAAAATCCACCAACCATGGCGGAGTGGGTTCGGAGGGTGGAGGAGATTGGTAGAATGGAGGACCTGGTACTAACGGCGAGACACCAGCAGGAAAAATATCAAAAGATATGGGCAATATGGCAACAATTTATTTTATCCTTGGAAGGTACCACCCTTAGAACCGCCTGATAAGCTCACTTCCCCAGATAATACAGAATCTGAGGTTGTCCTGAATCAACCAGGGCCCCCCCCTCACTATACCCCCACCCCCCCCCACCCCCTGCAGATCCTTCCTTTTTTGTTATTCCCTTCATCCCCTTCTCTATTTACCCCTCTCTTTCCCGATGTATATCTATGATTTTCTCCGCTGCCCCTCCCCTCTTGGGTACTGAGGTTCTGCCCGAGTGGGACAGGAGGCGAGGGGAGACTAATAGAGAGAATTACTAAATATGAATCTTACTTGCTGACCTTCTACTGTAAGAAATGTATTAATATATATGATTATTCAGGAAGGTATATGAATATTACTCTCTTCATTTCCAATGTATGTATGCATCGTGCTGTATTGTAATGTCTCAGCCCAGGTTGGGCCTGTAAAAAATAAATAAAATCTATATTTGAAAAAAAAAGGAAACAAATTAATCTTGATGACATTGTCAACCAGTGGAAAATTAATTTCCCAAACATCTTTAATAGATAGTCCAAATAAATGCATACAATTAAGTTGGGTCAAGAAAAGTTCATGGATATTGTCAATTATTCGAGAAAATATACTTCATCTTCTAGAATCTACAAAATGAATGTGACCCTTTTTATTTGAATGTAACATTCCAGGCATTTGAATTC
The DNA here is from genome assembly GCF_042186555.1 of Aquarana catesbeiana. NCBI lineage: Eukaryota > Metazoa > Chordata > Amphibia > Anura > Ranidae > Aquarana > Aquarana catesbeiana. The sequence goes on from NC_133324.1 coordinate 615,352,633, forward strand.
TTCCGAGATATAATGAGGAAGTAGAATAATGAACGGAAAATGTGTCACTGAAACAAAGTGATTCCTTGATTGTCGCTTTTAACCATTTGAATGAGGATTGGAAAGAGACTTTAGGTTTATAATGCCATTAAAATACCATTGATAATATGCTTGTACAGCGACATCATGGCTTTTCAATACATTTCAAATAAACTCTACATTTTCATAAGTTTTTGCATAAAACCCTTATGTCTATACAGTTACGGAATTGTCATAGTTGATACAATTTCTACTCTCATGCCTGTTAATTATGATTGTAGCACCCTTGTCCTAAACAGGGCTGCTAGTAAATTTAGTGGTGCTAGGTGGTAACTAGCCTGGCTAATTTGTAGTCTTTAATCAAATGGGTTCTCTCCTAAGCTTGGGTTTAATTATAATTTCTCTCTTTAGTCAATAGGGGGCACTGTTACCTTTGGCATTAGTGTGAGAGATTACAGTGATCTCAGGTTATGAGTGAATATGCTTTTCTCAATCAATCAGCAGGAGATTTTTGGGCCGCAGAGACTGCTGGGAGAGGCTATTTATTTGGAGAGAGTCAGGTGATTGGGGTTCTTTCCACCTGGGCTGTGGCCTGGGTGTGTGTGTGTGGAGCAACAGCAGAGGTGTAGGCCTGAAGCCTAAGGACTAACCACGTGTAAAGGGGCTCGGCCTGTGGGGAGCCTGATCTCTACCAGGAGGCAAGGGAGAAGAAGTTGCCAGAGGGTCAACCACTCTTGTTGCCGGAGGCAGGTGAAAAGGGATGGAGTTCTGAAGTAGTACCAGAGGAGATTCTTCATCAGCCGGGGACTGTAAATTAGCTGGAAAAGCTTAAGGAGAGTACTTATCCACAAAGTACAGTGGGTAGCTGTGAGTAAAGCTGGAAGGTGTACAGTGGGTAGCTGTAAGTAAAGCTTGAAGAGAAGTACGGTGGGTAGCTGTAAGTACAACTTGAAGGAGTACAGTGGGTAGCTGTAAGTAAAGCTTGAAAAAAAGTACAGCGGGTAGCTGTGAGATAAGCTTGATGGATCCAGTGGGTAGCTGTGAGTGCGAGGAACCCAGCGGGTAGCTGTGGGTGAAGCTTGAAGAATACAGCGGGTAGCTGTGAGCTAAGCTTGGAGAGTCCAGCCAGTAGCTGTGAGCTGAGCTTGAGGATCTACAGTGGGATACTGTGAGTAAAGTTGTTGCTCTAGGAGATAGCAGTTGCTACAAAATACAGATTGCTGCATTCAGCTTAAAGACCATTTTTCTGTATTGCTGTCTGCCTAGTTCTATTTTTGTCCAAGGAGTCTGAAAAGTTGCTATTGCATTTGCCCAAGGGCGTCCTGTGCCCTAATCTTTTCTCTCCCTGTTCTGGTTAAGAGAAATAAAACTCTCTTTGTTCATTTTTAAAAGTGACTGGCGCCCATCTTTCCACCTTGCACTACACCCACCATGGCTAGTAACCTGCACTCTCAGGAGGAATGTCAGCCCTCCCTGACTCTGGGAGTCACCACCAGGCCTCTGTCGGATCCTCACTCTTCTCCCCATGCGTATGATAGGCCAAAATGAAAAAAAAAAAAAAAATAAAAAAAAAAAAATATATATATATATATATATATATATATATATATATATATATATATATATATATTTATATATATATATTTATTTATTTGAAGATGGTTTAATACTACCATATATATGTTTTGTGCATTTACCCATGCTTTCAATTAAATCTTACCAATAAGGTTTATCCGCAGATACTTGCCTTCTTAGGGTGACATGTTGTCACCCTTTCCTGCGCACTCTTGAGTTGGTCAACAGGCAGTCATGCCAACACAAGGTTCAATGGAACACTCTAATGTTGTCACTACAGTATGACTGTGATATTCAGCTATTGCGGGAATGTGCACACCACCACAGGAAGTCTTACATATATAAATATAGGATATATAAAGAATGTACAGGACATGCACAACACAGGAAAAGAAAACATCTACAAAGTAAGGAAAAAGCTGTATTTTTGTAACAAAAAATAAAGCAATCCTGTTTTACTTACAGTGCTTTCTCTCTAGCATGAAGTACTGTGCAAAATCCTCATATTCTAGCAATACCCAATCCTGAGCATATAAATCTGCAGACCAGGGATTTTAACTAAATTAGTTATCATCCAAAGTTTAGATATGCAGACACCCAATACAGTCTAATTATACACGTTCTAAACTTAAAATATTTACACTGTCTATAAACTACATTAGAAGAATATGCTAACATTTTAGATATAAGCAAGGTAATTTACATAACACAGAATATTTGTAAAAGATCACATCCAAAGCCAGCGGGAAATGTCCTGGTCAACAAACTACAAACTACAAACTAGGTTGCCAACCGTAAAAATCATGTGCATGTTTGTTACGGACAGTTATGATACCAGCTCTACAGTTGCTCTAGCTCCTGCTGCCTCCTCAGGAAAATGGCACTGTAACCCACCCCCTTCCCTAGCCTGCCACATTTGAATTAAGCCAGCCACAGACGGTTCAAATCTCGGCTGGTTCAGCAGAAACCCGCCAAAATTCGAACTTTGTATGGGCAGGCTGAAAGATATTTGCTCCGTCTATGGCCAGCCTTAGGGCAGAAGATGCTGGCAGCTGGAGCAGGGCAGGAGGGAAATGAGAGGATATAAAGAACCTGCAATGGGAAGAAACTGCTAGGAGAAAGTAAGCTTGACTATGGCAGTACGGCATAAACAATGGCATCTATTACCCCCCCTTCCCCCCCCCTCTCTCTCTCTCTATTTCCCCTACCTCTTACTCACTCTATCTCCCCAAATCCCCCCCCCCCTCATGCTGACTACTGCACTATATATGCTGTCTTTGTAGAGTTGTGTCCGACTAAATGTGAACACCCAGCATTTATCCCCTGTCCCAAATAGTTAAATATGCTGTGTGATACTTCTTATTCCTGACCTCTGCACTCTATACACTATACATATAGTACATTACATAATCCTGACCAAAGCATTCATTGTCACAAACAGTTGCTGGTTTTAATTTTTAAAGTTCACTCTACTTTTGTTGAGAAAAAAACATTCCCCTCTGGGTGATCTATGTACATTCCAAAGATTTTAACAAACATTGTTGCAGGTTCCTACCTTTTGTTATTCTGAAGAAATCACTGTGTCCATGTGGGAAAGTGAATGGGAATGGGAGTGGTTTTATAATGATTAATCAGCTGCTGCCCCTGCAGGGCTCCAATGAGGAAAAAAGCAGGGTCTGCATCCCTTTAGCCATGATTTCCTATTTGAGCATCTCGCCAAAAATTGCATTTTTTTGTTGCAGGTGATGCCTGAAATCTGACTTATTGCAGACTTCTGGGAAAATCAGTGAGCCAATCACACAAGCAGGTAATGATGTTTCTGGGGGGGCATTCTGTACACATCCTGTGTACAGAACACCTCCAGGTAGCCATATTGCATTGCATTTACAGCATGTACATAAAATGACAGTGCTACAATTTGAAAAGGAAATGTAATTTTTAATAACGTTCAATCACACTATGACTTGAGTCGCAAATGTATATGCTATATTATTTATTTTTCTTATTTGCTATTTTTTGTCCCACGGAAGTGAAGTTACCCTTTGGGGTTGAGACAAAGTGATAGCTTTTATTTTGCAGAAATCAAATGTAATGGAAATGTATTTTCAAAATGATCCCTTGTTCTGAGGTTTATATGTGTCTGTGAGGCTGTCACTTTTGGCACAGTAATTAAGAGTATTTAAGACTACAACTTGTGTGCTCAGCCAATACAGCAACTAAACACTGCTGTTATATAATTGCAAAGAATGTAACAGTGTCAAGGGCGGCATACAGTAGTTCAGCTACTAAAACATAATTCCACTTTTCTATTTCTTCTCTAGAATGAACTTAATAACCCTTAATGTGGTGTATATGGTTGTGGTGCCATATAACGTTCTGCTTTAATTTTCTTGGTGGTGTTTTAGAAAGTTCCTTTTTAGAGTAATACATTCTTAAAATCCCAGAGAGCCAACCAATAGGACGCTTCTTGTAGTTTCACAAATTCTGCATGTGCTTACTGGGAAGAAGACCCCAGCCATATGGTCATAGACCGTTTGTATCTCTATTTATAAATGTATTCTCTGCCTCAGCTATGTGAAACACATTGATCCAACTTAGTCTAAACTGCATGTAAGCTTTCAAGGGAAAACCTGCAATGCTTGAGTTTATTCCGCATGTTTTCCCACAGTGTTTGTTGCCCGAGGCACATAGTAAATTAAAGGAACCTTATCACAGAAAAATAGTTTTTCTCATGGTTCGAACATTAAAAACTGAGCTAAGTTGTTAGTGTCAAAGAAATACTATGTTAATTTTTACAGTTACACTATATGCTTTGATGGTATCTAGGTCATAGCCGGCCTATATTTGTGGAAAGGCCACATAGGTCCAGGGTGATTTTAGAAATTATGCTGCCCAAACACGTGCCAGCTTTTAACATTTGCTTTGCTTTATTCTGTCTCCTTATTTACTCTTCTACTACAAAGTTTTATTGTCAAAAACAAAATAATGAAAAATCTTCACACTAAGCTATCAAGACTGCATTTTATTAATAAATTAGTTAATTAAATTTTTTAGTAAAGTTGCTTTTTTTTTTAAAGAAATATCACTTATTTTTATCTTTATTAAATACCCAAGGAGACTACGTCAACATAGAAGTCTTGTCCTGTTCTGTACCTTAGCCCACTTGAGCATTAAACACACATTTTTTGTCTGTTTGTGCTCCATCCCAAATTGGCACCCAATATATGGTCATTACTTAGATTTCCACTGTGAACAGCCCCATAATGCTGACTGCTCATTCACTAATTCAATAGTAAATGATCAGTCAGTGCTGCAGTGCTGTGTGATAAATCTGCCAACACAGCGTATGTTTACTTACAGCTGCAGATCTAGCGCACAGCCCAAAAGTGCTGACTGTTTGTTTGTGTACTATTGTAAATGAACAGTCAGAACTGGTGGGACTGTATGATAGATCAGTGAGTGCCAATAAACTCACACCGCACCGGCAGATCTATTAAACAGTTCCGCAACACTGACGGATCATTTTCTATGGAATTTGTGAATGAAAAGTCAGCGTGGTGGGGGCTGCATGATAGATCTGTTGCAGTGCAGTTTATGTTTGCTAGCAGCTACAGATCCATCACATAGCTCCACAGTGCTGACTGTTCATTCACAAATTCAGTAGTAAACAATCAGTCAGCTCTGTGAGACTGTGATCTATGTGCAGACATACACTGCACCAGCAGATTACGCAGCTGCAGACTGATGTTTTGCTTGTGTTGTGAATGGAGCTGACCTCACCCCCTGGTGTGCTGAATGACATGCACCTGCTGTCACTGCAATGTCAATAAGCCCTTATTAAGTATTCACCTTCTTACTAGCAACTCAAACAGCTGTGGGGGTAGCTGTCCAATCAAGCTGTTCAGCAACCATGTGACGGATCCCATAGGATGGAACCTAATTATTAAAATCTTATATAAGGTCCTTTCACACTGGGACTGGGGGTGTCAGCAGTAAAGTGCAGCTAGTTCTAGAGCCGCTTTATCGCTGTTATAGCAGCGCAATTTTAACCCCTGCTAGCGGCAGGAAAAGGTTAAAAGCGCCCGACAAAAACTTGTCTCTTGTTTTCATTTTTTTTTACACTTTTTTGGTGAATGGGTAGGGGTACTATCACGTACCCAATACTCATTCACATGGGGGGAGGTCAGGATCTGGGAGCCTCCAGATTCTGATAAGCCCCCCGCCCACAGACCCTCACAACCACCGGCCACCATTGTGGAGATGAGGCCCTTGTCCTCATCAACATGTTGAAGGCATGTGGCCTGGTATGGTTCAGAAAGGGGGCGCTTGCTCGCCCCCAGATAAGGGTCTAGTATGGATTGGGGGGGGGACACGCCATTTTTTGGTTTAAATTTTGGCATGGGGTTCCCTTCCAAATCCATACCAGACCCAAAGGGCCTGGTATAGACTGGAGGGGGGGACCCCACACCATTTTTAGCTTTATTTTTTCCATAGCTGGGTGCCGGCAATTGTAACCTCGAGCCATTTTAAATGGGATTTGACTCTTTTTTTTCTTTAGAAATTTCATTTTTGCTGCAGCATGTTTTATGCATGACACAGATGCGCCACTTTACAGGCACACTAAGGGGACCCCCCCCCCCCCCGACACTATATTTAAAGGAATTTTTAATTTGTATTGTTTCACTTTAAGCAAAATTAAAATCACTGCTCCTGAAAAAAATTGTATTGGTACCCCCAGGGCAGTACCCAGACCCCCATTCCCCTTTTATGGCCAATTACTTGCATATAAGCTTTCAAAATGGGCACTTTTGATTTTTCCTGTTTGGCTCCCATAGACTTTAATGAGGTTCGCTGTTTGAGTTAGAACATTTTGCCTGTCTAATGCATATCATTGTCTGATAGATCAACAAAAATCTGCCAAGGCCAATTGACGCGGCATAGCTAAAATTGATCAGGAGCATAGTAAGTTGCCTAAATGTAAATGGAATGGTTTGCATTTTTTATTTAATTTGATCAGTTTAATCACACTGAATGACAGATTGAAAGAGCATATAATGATATGTGTGTGGCAGCCAGGTGACTGTTATGTGAACTGCATGTGCATGTAACTACTGTATTAGCATCAGCTATAGTATTAATAAAGTATTAGCTGTACAGTGTCAGAAGGCAGCATAGGAAAAAACAGACATATATATATATATATATATATATATGTATTACCTGTTTTTTTGCTACCTATTCACCAATTACTGTATTTTACAGGCATCTTAGTGCCAGGGCTATTTTAATGCAAAAAATAGGGTACAAATGCTATAGTGAAAACTTTCATGGGAGAACTAACACAAAACAGCACAAATATACAAATAATACGTAATCACATTAAAGCGTAGCATAGCTTAAAATCAAATATCTCTCATACATGCTGTATAATATGCTGAATTGTATGCTAATTTGTGAAAACATTGAAGTAGTGGGAAAAAACTGTGTTTAAATCATTTTGTCCTTAGGCAAGTTTATGTGCTTTTCTGGGAATAAATTATGGTATTTTGACCTGTTGTGACATTGTGTTTTCTGTTTCTGGGAAAAACTTCTAGTACTTTGACCTTTCAAGATTTTTATTCACTACAATTACGATACATATTCTGTCATTTTGCACGGTCATTTTTAAGTGTTTGTAGCTGTGTCATCTGAAAATTCCCTTCAGTAGAAATACTGGATTATTTAGTTACTAAGCATTTAACTTTCAGCCCTGGTTCACACTGATGCGATGCGAGAAACGCACAAGATTTGCTGTGTTTCCCTACATCGCATCGCACTGCATAGCAATCGCACGGTGCCCATGTGATCTGCTGTGAGTGTCAATGTTAAATCAATGACACCCTGGAACAGATCGCAAAATTGCCAGAATCGCATCACATGGGTGTGAACACCATTGCGATGTGATTCAGGTGTGGGAAAAAAAGGGGCCCTTTTATCTTTATGGACCTTGCTTTGTGCATTGGTGCACAGTCATGTTGGAACAGGAAGGAACCATCCCCAAACTGTTCCCACAAGGTTGTGAGTATGAAATTGTCCAAAATAGTGTCTTGGTATGCTGACGCCTTAAGAGTTCCCTTCACTGGAACTAAGGGACCAAGCCTAACCTCTGAAAAACAACCCCACCCCATAATCCCTCCTCCCACCAAATGATTTGGACCAGTGCACAAAGCAAGTCTTATAAAGACAATAATGAGCGAGTTTGGGGTGCAGGAACTTGACTTCAACCCGATAGAACACCTTTGGGATGAATTAGAGTGGAGACTGTAAGCTAGGCCTTTCTCGTCCAACATCAGTGCCTGACCTCACAAATGCACTTCTGGAAGAATGGTCAAACATTCCCATAGACACACTCCTAAACCTTGTGAAAAGCCTTCCCAGAGGAGTTGAAGCTTTTATAGCTGCAAAGGGTGGGCCAACTCAATATTGAACCCTACGGACTAAGACTGGAATGCCATTAATGGATGCCATTAATGTTCATGTGCATGTAAATGCGGGTGTCCCAATACTTCTGGTAATATAATATAATGTCTGAAATTAAAGCTGGTGACAGATGGTAGCTATTTTTTGTTTATGTTTTGTCATAAACAAAGTAGACATTTAATATAAAATATAACCCTAAGGAGTTTGTGCTTATTTTTCAGCTCCAATATATGCTACCATTCCAAATTAAACCATACTTATGGCAATAACAATGTTGGAGTTGTTGCCAGTACCAATCAAAAAGGTTCCTGAGCTTATGAAAAAAATCAAGCGCAAATTATGATTGGTCACTGGACAGTGACTCCAGTTTTGTGGACACTTTCTACTCTTCAGTCATAATGAACCAACATGATCATACACAGAGCATTTTTCCCTGGAACATCTTAGAGAAAGATGTTTTGGAGGGGACTAGTCTATCAAAAATATGTGATTGTGGGAGAAAGATTTCCAATTCAATTAATTTTAACACGGTTAGAATAATGTTACAATACTGGAGTTTTTTTTTTTTTTTCAAAACTCAGAGCTCCCATCTGCTTTAGCATTACATAATTAAAGTGGTTGTAAACCTTAGACATGAAATATGAGCAAAGCAAATCCCTCTATAGTGTGTACTTGTCTGAATCTAGAGCACTAAGTGACAGTTTTGTCTGCTGCTTCTTTCCCTCTTCTGTCTGGATAAGAGGTGGATGTAAGGTGAACCTACACAGGACCCCCTCCTCACCCCCCCCCCCACCCCCGGTTCCCCTGATCTGAGCCCTGGTATAGCCACCTCAGGGGTCCGGGGCTTAGAAACCTCTACAGCTTTCACTCTTCTTCTTCCCTTCTGAGAGGACAGACTACATGAGTTCTGATTGGTTGGTGCCGACCTTGTCCTTGTGACGGCGCCAAACAATTAGAATGTTCCTAAACACCCCTCCTGATGGGGGTACGTTTAGGAGATTAAGCTCCGGGGATTTCTAAGCCGCCAGAGCCATGAGGCAGCTATTCCGGGGCTCAGAACGGGAAATTGCTGTATTCAGGTTAGCGGGACGGGGGGGGTTCCTATGTAAGTTCACCTTACAGATCTTTCTGTAAAGGTGAACTTACCCTTTAAGGTAAGATAATACAGATAATTACATGCATAGTGAAGTTGTAACACTAGTTATGTTAGCCAACATTGCTCAGAATGGGCTCTTCTTAGTTATAGTGCAAGGTTGAACATTCACTACTGAACCAATGCCCAGGCTTACAACAAGAAATGCATTGCCGCTTATAAAAGTTCTAAGGTAGTTTCAGCGTGGAATCCCAAATTCAGACAGCTTTTCTTTTGTGTCTGTGTCACTAGAACAGGAACTGTGGGGGAAGCTACCCAACAAGAACAGAATCATCAAAAAACCCAACCCATGTTCTGATTTTTTTAGAAAAGAAAAAAAAATTAGGGGGGGTCAAGGAAAGCAATGAAAAATGGGTGGTTATAGTGAGATATTCATCCTTAGGTTGGCCATACACTATACAATTTTTTTCTTCAACTTTGCTTTAGATTTACCAAAACCATATAAACCATATAATATGAGGTCAAACCTAAACCCTTTCAATTTGTATGCAATCAGGCAGGCCCTTCTACTACATAGTTGAAGGTAAATCTAAAGGAGATTGAATAAGTAAACTGTATAGTGTATGGCCAGCTTTCGTTTCTTCATTGTGTGGCAGACATCACATTTTATTCGGAAAAGTATAAAGATCATTTTAATAGGTGTCCATTGTTCTTGTCCCAGTTATGCCATCAGGTTCAATAAACTTAAAGTGTTACTAAACCCACAATAGTAAAATCAGTCTGTATAGGCAGTAAAGCATGCTTGTTATACTCATTGTGGAACCTAAGGGGTTAACCCTCTGCAATGTGTAAAAAGGGGGTTTTATCCTGTCTTCTCTGATCTTCCTTAGGAGGCACTCTGCACATGCTCAGTTTGTTGTGTATTGCTAGAGAGTTTTTTTTGGGGGGGGAGGGTGCATATGATCCAAAAGGGGCCAATTAGCACTGTCCAGACAGATAGTCAGGAGTCATGAAGCCTCATAGGACAGTCAGAGAAGAATGAAAACTCCTCCTACAAGCTTTAACCAGTACTCAGACGGACACTGATAGAAGTCACAAGACTGCCCTAACTGCTGATGAGAAAAGGTATTTAGTAGTTTATATTTACTAAACGAATTGCATTTCCATGTTCTGTATACAGTGGGGGACCAGATATAGTGAATGCAGGTTCTGGGTTTAATAACACTTTAAGTATCAGTCAGCACTAAGGCAAAAATAAGTAGCAAAAAGTATCAGAAACTATCAAAATAAAGCAACAAAATGTAACACTGGTAAAATATTTGTTGACAGGAAATATGTCCTGTTAAAACAATGTGTATCACGATCCACACAACTTGCATGAAGTAACAGTTTGTTTAGTTTACTTACTCATCTGACTGTGTGTGGCATCTCGCTGTTATATGTCCCATCTATAGTTACGTCCTGTTAGCAAGTGTCCAGTACAGTAAACATAATCAGAGGAGGAGTGAAACAGATCTGTTGGAGCCCTGACCTTTGGTCTGGTAGGTAGGTAGAAGCCACTAGTGTTGTGGGAGCGATGAATGTAAAGTCACACAGCTAGCTGCTGCCTCACCACTGACGCGGTTTTTAACAGGACACATCTCCTATCCAGGATATTTAACAGCGTTTTCATTTTGTTGCTTTATTTTGATGCTTACTGGTACCTTCTGCTACTTATTGCTTAAGCACTGATTGATTACTTAAAGGCTAAGTCCACCTTATATTGCACCCATATTTACAAAAATGCAGTGTAATGTACAATTATATTTTTGCAAAAGAGCCTGCAAAGCAATGCACCTGGCTCAGTTCACAGGCTCCTGAAAACGTTTCCTCCATCTCCTTATTAGTGCTAAGGTACAGACCTTCAGTTACTGAGCTGGAGGAAGTGTCAATGGACTACCAGTGTGGTGATCACTGCACTTGTGTTCAACTGACAACTACAAGTTCATCTCCTGTGGTGCAACCATGATGCATGTTAGACTCTATAAATATGGGCATAACAGTATATAAAATGTGGAGCTAGCCTTTAAATGTATTTCTTCATCACCTGTGGATATCTGGGGAATTTATCTATTTCAGTCTTGGCTACTGCTCACACTGGATTTTTTTTTAATTGCAATATGGACATACATAATTCATAACAGCAGGTTCTGTTTTTTTGTTTTTTATGAAACAGTCATTGCCAGTTATGTGATATATTTATTAACATACAGTACAAATAACTATATTTTTAAATAATTTCTTATGGATTCATATTTTGCCTTCATGGGTAATTTAAAGAGGAAGTAAACCCTGATGGGTTTTACTTCCTCTTTTTCCTCCTGCAAAGTAAAAGCATAATACCTGTAATCGAAGCCCACGATGTCCCCGCTGGTGGCTGCATCCATCTTCACCCCTCTTCCCTCCGGGGGCCGCAGACTCTGGCTCTGTGACTGGTGAGAGTCGCGTGACGTCAATCCCGTGCATGCGTGCGGGAGCCGTCAGTCACGGCACTTGCTAGGGAAGAAACGGCTTGGAGGGCCGTTTCATCACAGCGCATGCGCCGATGCTATTATCGGCCCACTACAAGGTAAATATCTCCTGAAGGGCGCACATTTAGGAGATATATACAGTATCCATAGGTAAGCCTTATTATAGGCTTACCTATAGGTACAACTTCCACATTGGGGGTATACAATCACTTTAATTGAACTGTGAAAAACTATTTCACACTACAAATTTTAATTGTTGTATGTGCAGCAGTTCCATGTTCTCTTTTCTGAAAGCCATCACTGCTAACCATAATGCACTTATTCCAGTGGCCATTACTGCTAACCACAATACACTTATTCCAGTGGCCATCACTGCTAACCACAATGCACTTATTCCACTGGCCAAGACTTCTAACCATAATACACTTATTCCAGTGACCATCACTTCTAACCATAATGCACTTATTCCAATGGCTACCACTGCTAACCACAATGCACTTATTCTAGTAGCCATCACTGCTAGCCATAATGCACTTATTCCAGTGGCCATCACTGCTAACCACAATGCACTTATTCCAGTGGCCATCACTGCTAACCACAATGCACTTATTCCAGTGGCTATCACTGCTAACCATAATACACTTATTCCAGTGGCCATTATTGCTAACCATAATGCACTTATCCCAGTAGCCATTACTGCTAACCATAATGCACTTATTCCAGTGGCCACCACTGCTAACCATAATGCACTTATTTCAGTTGCCATTACTGCTAACCACAATGCACTTATTCCAGTGTCCTTCAAAGCGCATGCGCCGATGCCATTATCAGCATACTACAAGGTAAATATCTCCTAAACGGCGCACATTTAGGAGATATTTACAGTATCCATAGGTAAACCTTATTACAGGCTTACCTATAGGTACAACTTCCACATTGGGGGTATACAATCACTTTAATTGAACTGTGAAAAACTATTTCACACTACAAATTTTAATTGTTGTGGGTGCAGCAGTTCCATGTTCTCTTTTCTGAAAGCCATCACTGCTAACTATAATGTACTTATTCCAATGGCCATCACTTCTAACCATAATACACATATTCCAGTGGCCATTACTGCTAACCACAATACACTTATTCCAGTGGCCATCACTGCTAACCACAATGCACTTATTCCACTGGCCATTACTTCTAACCATAATACACGTATTCCAGTGGCAATCACTGCTAACCACAATGCACTTATTCCACTGGCCATTACTTCTAACCATAATACACATATTTCAGTGGCCATCACTGCTAACCACAATGCACTTATTCCACTGGCCAAAACTTCTAACCATAATACACTTATTCCAGTGGCCATCACTTCTAACCATAATACACTTACTCCAGTGGCCATCACTTCTAACCATAATACACTTATTCCAGTGGCCATCACTTCTAACCATAATACACTTACTCCAGTGGCCATCACTTCTAACCATAATACACTTATTCCAGTGACCATTACTGCTAACCATAATGCACTTATTCCAGTAGCCATCACTTCTAACCACAATGCACTTATTCCAGTAGCCATCACTGCTAACCATAATGCACTTATTCCAGTGGCCATTACTGCTAACCACAATACACTTATTCCGGTGGCCATTACTGCTAACCACAATATACTTATTCCAGTGGCCATCACTGTTAACCACAATGCACTTATTCCAGTGGCCATCACTGCTAACCATAAAGCACTTATTTCAGTGGTATACAACAGAAGGAGGTGTATCTTCATTTTCATAGTTATTGGTATTTGTCATTTTCTTAATCCCTGTAATGGTTTATTGTCATCTTCCTTCAAACATTAAAGAGAGTTTTTTTTGTACCCGTAAGAAAGTATTCTTATTATATTCTTATATATTCTATATAGAGTTATTTTATTATCCATAAGAAAATATTTAAAACATGGTTTTGCGTATGCTGTCACATATCACATAGCTGATCTTACCAGATGGTATACCTGGGGAAAGAATAACGACAGGCAATTTAAATGATGTCCAAACTTGTCTGTCTGTCTGCCCCTATAACAGATGACTGATGGTATTTCCACTTTCTTCAAATAGAAGTGCACAAGCACTTTAAAAACTCTCAAACAGATAAAACACACATTCGTTAAAGGATACCTAAACCCAAGTTGAAAAGCGTAATATATTGCAGCTTACCAGTCTTTGGTTTGTGGTGGCTGACTTTTCAGGATATTGTGTCTGTTTAATATTAAGTAATCTGGCCTACCTTTACACATTGAGGCTATTCACGACATATAAAACTCTTGGAGAAGAGCATGTTTATTAACAATTGTACTTCTCTTCTCTGATTGAAAGGACAAGTGAATGATATATGCGGTGAGCAGCAACGATGTATAGTTGATGGAGAAGGGAAATTCGTACCTGTGATCTTGCAAGTTTAATGAAAATCAAAATATCAAGATAAAAGTTAAAAAATAAAACTTAAGTTAGTTAAAGAGCTAACAGAGAGCGACAATGCATGAATATTTGTGTTTCATTTATATGAAGACATTTTTGTGACATTCGTATTTATGGCTATAAAATACGCTTGGGTACAAGTGTCAAAGAAATGTCTGGATGTACACAATTATACAGATAAGGATCCTCTCCAATAAGTCTTTAATTAACATTTGTTTCTGTCTTCATTTATAAAGGAATATATGGGACCGCAAAATACAGTACTGGGGGTCCAGTATGTGAATATACCCGCACTATATCCCCCGGAGAATTAAGAGACACAATCCCCTATACACTAGGATATTTTTTAGGAGGTAAAGGTCCCTGACTTCTAGAGGAGATAGGAGGCATGCTTTTCTTTTTAGGGCAGCCCTCATTGCCGCCCTCAAAAACCACTATATATATATATAGTATAGGTATATATATATAGTATAGGTATGTATATACAGTATTTCACAAAAGTGAGTCCACCCCTTCCATTTTTGTAAACATTTTATTATATCTTTTCATGTGACAACACTGAAGAAATGACACTTTGCTACAATGTAAAGTAGTGAGTGTACAGCTTGTATACCAGTGTCAATTTGCTGTCCTCTCAAAATACCTCAACACACAGCCATTAACGTCTAAACCACTGGCAATAAAAGTGAGTACACCCCTAAGTGAAAATGGCCAAACTGGGCCCAATTAGCCATTTTCCCTCCCCGGTGTCATGTGACTCGTTAGTGTTACAAGGTCTCAGGTGCGAATGGGGAGCAGGTGTGTTAAATTTGGTGTTATCGCTCTCACTCTCTCATTCTGGTCACTGGAAGTTCAACATGGCACCTCATGGCAAGGAACTCTCTGAGGATCTGAGAAAAGGAATTGTTGCTCTACATAAAGATGGCCTAGGCTATAAGAAGATTGTCAAGACTCTGAAACTGAGCTGCAGCATGGTGGCCAAGACCATACAGCAGTTTACCAGGACAGGTTTCACTCAGAACAGGCCTCACCATGGTCGACCAAAGAAGTTGAGTGCACGTGCTCAGCGTCATATCCAGAGGTTGTCTTTGGGAAATAGATGTATGAGTGCTGCCAGCATTGCTGCAGAGGTTGAAGGGGTGGGGGGGTCAGCCTGTCAATGTTCAGAGCATACACCACACACTGCATCAAACTGTAAGGGTACTTAGAAGTTCAGATCAAGTGCAGTAATATTAGCAGTAGACCTCCTCTGTAAATCTAAAGTGGTAACCTGTAAAGGCTTTTAAAAATGTATGCAGCTTGTAACCGCTGCACGTTTGTGTGCAATTTTAAAGCATGCCGTGTTTGGTATCCATGTACTCGGCATAAGATTATCTTTTTCATTTCATCAAACATTTGGGCAATATAGTGTGTTTTAGTGCATTAAAATGAAAAAAGGGGGGGTTTACCTCAAAAATTGCGTTTGAAAAATCACTGTGCAAATACTGTGTGAAAAAAAAAAATTGCAACACCCACCATCTTAACCTGTAGGGCCTTTGCTTTAAAAAAATATATAATGTTTGGGGGTTCAAAGTAATTTCCTAGTAAAAAATATATATTTTTTTCATGTAAACAAAAGGTGTCAGAAAGGGCTTTGTCTTCAAGTGGTTAGAAGAGTGGGTGATGTGTGACATAAGCTTCTAATGTTGTGCATAAAATGCCAGGACAGTTCAACCCCCCCAAATGACCCCATTTTGCAAAGTAGACACCCCAAGCTATTTGCTGATAGGCATATTGAGTCCATGGAATATTTTAAATTTTGCTACAAGTTTCGGGAAAATTACAAACTTTTTTTTTTGCACAAAGTTGTTGCTCAAACATGCCATGGGCATATGTGGAATTTCACCCCAAAATACATTCTGCTGCTTCTCCAGAGTACGGGGATACCACATGTGTGAGACTTTTTGGGAGCCTAGCCACCTACAGGACCTCGAAAAACAAGCAGAATGTATTTGTGGTGTAATTCCACATATAACCATGCCACGTTTGAACAATATATCATTTAGTGACAACTTTGAGTAAAAAAAAAAGTAATCATTTTCCCTTGTGGCAAAATATAAAATATTCCATGGACTTGACATGCCTCTCAGCAAATAGCTTGAAGTGTCTTCTTTCCAAAATTTGGAAATTTTGGTCATTTGGGGGGTTTTGTGCTAACTTGACATTTCATGGCCTCCGAAACTGTGATAAGTAGTGAGGAAGTGAAATCACCATTTTACACCCTTAGAAAGCCTGAAGGTTGTAATTTCACATATGCTCATGGCATTTTTGAGCAATATATCATTTAGTGACAACTTTGTGCAAAAAAAAAAAAAAGTTTGTCATTTTCCCACAACTTGTGTCACAATATAAAATATTCCATGGACTCAACACGCCTCTCAGCAAATAGCTTGGGGTGTCTACTCTCCAAAATAGAGTAATTTCAGGGGGGGGGGGGTGTTGTGCTATCTGGGCATTTTATGGCCTTCAAAACTGTGATAGGTAGTGAGGAGTGAAATCAAAAATTTACACCCTTAGTACTAACTGCAGTTAACTCCGCTATAAAATTTGAACTGCACAACAAGGTATTGGACCACAATGGCCGGTTCATCATACTAGTGTGTTCCCTCAACAATGCCTTGTTCACTTTAGTAAATGTATATGCGCCGAATGTCCACCAAATCAAGTTCCTAAGGAAACTCAAACATAAAATTGATACTGTTCAAAAAGGTGCTCTTCTTTGGTGTGGAGACTTTAACTTGACTCCGGATTTCGAATTGGACTCCTCAACCACATCCAGGCGTCGTAATCTCTCCTTAGGCCCTCTTCTGAAAGAATTTCAATTGCAGGATATCTGGAGATGCCAGCACGCGTCAGAACGCGACTTCACCTTCTTCTCACCGTGTCACAATTCATATTCCAGAATTGACTTATTCCTTACCGATCAGTGGACGCTCCAAAAAATTTCTGCTTCTCACATTCATTCGATAACTTGGTCAGACCATTCTCCAGTGAGCATCACCCTCGCGGACTCGTCCCACCACTCACCGACCTTCCTATGGCGTATGAACACTAACATCCTCCAAAAAGACCCCTACTGTGCCATTCTAAAAGATCATTTGGAGCAGTTCTTCAACATCAACAAGGACTCAGTTTCAAACCCAGCTACAGTATGGGAGGCCCATAAGGCCTATATGCGGGGTATTTTTATTCAGCTAAGCTCTAGGGCTAAGAGAAAGAGATCGCAGCGCATAGATGACCTCGTTAAAGAAATGAATGTTCTCGACTCTTTAAACAAACAAAAAGCAAACGATCATTTTAAAACTAAATTGGGCCAACTCCGTTTAGAACTCCGCTCCTTATTATTGGAGCAATTTGAATTCAACCACAGATGCCTTAAATCCACCCTATATGCCACTGGTAATAAAGCGGGCAAACTTTTGTCCAAGCAAATTAAAGGGCGACGCACTAAAACATCCATCCCCTTTTTGTACCACCCATTCACTAGGGAAAAATTGATTAACCCTCAAAATATAGCGAATGCGTTTAGCGCATATTACAGTTCCCTGTATAATCTGAAAGAAGACCCCAACACTAAACAACCCACACCTTCAGACATATCATCTTTTCTCCAATCTATTGAGTTACCCACTTTATCCGCTCCACAACTTGAAACTCTGAACTCCCCATTCACCACCCAAGAAATAGCAAAAGCTATCAAACTCCTTCCGAACAACAAAACACCAGGGCCTGATGGCTTTGTTGCCGAATACTATAAACAATTTACCCCTATTCTAATAGATCCCCTTGCCTTGATATTCAATGTAGCTGCGATCTCTTCTTCTCTCCCTGAGGATATGCTTAAAGCTTTAATTATCACACTGCCTAAACCTGGTAAGGAAGCCTCTTCCCCTCAAAATTTCCGCCCCATATCACTATTGAACCACGATCTGAAACTTTTTGCCAAAGTAATAGCAAGCAGGATTATTGACATCCTTCCTGCGTTAATTCACCAGGACCAATCCGGGTTCACGAAAGGGAGACAAACGGTAGACGCCACAAGGCGTATAATCAATATCATACACCACACCAAACTTCGGAAAGTGCCTTCTCTGCTTCTGGCTCTAGATGCAGAGAAGGCATTTGACAGGATACACTGGTCATACCTCCAACAGACATTACAGAAATTTGGATTCCAAGGTCACATATTATCTGCTATAATGGCTCTCTATTCCCAGCCCTCTGCTCAGGTTTACTGTATGGCAATGCTCTCCTCCACCTTTCCTATATCAAATGGGACACGCCAAGGTTGTCCCCTTTCTCCACTGATATTCAATGGAACCGTTAGCCCACAAGATCCGCTCCCATTCAAACATAGTAGGAATAAAAATAGGCACTGAAGAACATAAAATCAACCTATTTGCGGACGACGTAATTCTGATGCTGTCCGACCCACAATCATCACTAGAAGCGGTGTACTCGACTCTACAGGAGTTTGGCTCCATCTCCTATTACAAGGTCAACGAGTCCAAATCCCACATTCTAGGACTTAATATTCCCCCTACCACCCAAGAGATCCTCACTGACCTTTCCTCTGGGCAGACAAATCTATTAAATACTTAGGAATACAACTCACAGCTAATCCTCAATTCCTATTCCAAGAAAACTTCATCCCCTTCCTCCACTCTCTACAATCCGAATTAGCACACCTTGCCAAATTTACACTCTCATGGTTAGGAAGATTGGCATCCTTCAAGATGCTTAAGCTTCCACAGCTATTATACCTCTTTCGTAACCTACCTATTCCGATTCCCACATCATATTTCTGTAAACTGCAAACAATTTTAAACCACTTTATCTGGCAGGGCAAAAAAGCAAGATGTTCACACTCTAAGCTCATTAAACATAAATCAGCTGGAGGCATGGGTCTTCCTGACCTCAGGGACTACTACCTAGCAACAATATTAGCACAACTAAAAATATGGTTTACGCCCAACATACAAAATTCATGGAAGAACTTAGAAAGCATACAAGTCCCAGGGGGAAACTTACATAGCTGGATCATTAGCACGCTTCACAAGCACAAGAAAGACACGCTTTTATCCCCTACTGTATTAGCATCAAGGGCAGCCTTCCAACATCTAACGCTCAAATCACCACACAGGGGATCTCTGAACTCAATCCCCATCCCACTACATACGATCTCCCTTCTAACACCTGATAGCAACATCTCAGCATGGACAATGAGAGGCATCACCTTAGCGTCAGACCTGTATACATCCGGAAAACTTAAATCCTTCCCCACACTTCAGAAGGAGTTCAACCTTCCTAATAAAGAATATTATCAATACCTTAGAATCACCCACTGCCTAATCCATTCACCTGCCATATTCAAATTTGTCCCTAATCAACTATTGAAATATTGGTTTGAGGAGAGTCCACATATTAAAGGTATATCACTTTTCTACCAAACGTTAAAAAATAAAACATTCTTCACTAAAACCCAATCCCAAAATAAATGGGAATGTGAACTGGGAACACAATTCTCAGAAGAGCAATGGAGAGAGGCCTTAAATGCACCATACAAGACAACTAAATCAGCCAATCTATGGGAACTATCATATAAGATTGCCTTCAGATGGTATCGAACTCCACATATTCTGCACATAATAGACCCCTCTAAATCACAACTGTGTTGGAGAGAATGCGGCTCCCACGGCTCACTTTTACATGTTCTATGGTCTTGTAGACTCCTAACCCAATACTGGGCCGAAGTTTTCAAACTCATTCAAAATGTCACCCACTTTCACATAAGTCCATCTCCAGAACTCGCAATATTAAACCTAGGCATTGAGAAATTCCCCTACGCACTCAGAGGTATAATTACTCACATACTACTAGCAGCTAAACTGATCATCACACGCAACTGGCATTCTAAACTGAGCCCTTCTTGTTCAGAAGTCATAACTACTACTCAATTGCACTGTACTTATGAATGTTTATTTGCGTCAAGCAAAGGCCGTCTCAGTAAAACGCAAGCAGAATGGTCCCAATGGTCCATCTGGTATAAAGATACGCACGATAAGACAAATTAATAGATTAATGTAAGATATATAATGACTATGATATTCTGACCACTTACTCTTTGCATTCACGTGGCTTCACCATAGGGAACACACTGATATATGTAGACTACCTACAGCGTTACAGAAATGGAGGCAACATTTGTTATCCTTGTCCTCAGTTTAATATTGTTAATGTTAACTCAGCACCTACATAAGGCATCAGACAATTAGCTCTCTGCCTATAGTCTTCTTAATCGGCTGTGATGTAAACAAGAAGCAGTCTATCTCTCCCTCCCCATCACAGCTTGAACCCACTTGGGGTGATGAGGGAATGGAGGATCACCTCCCATATCTAGCTGGTTTTGAATTCAAATCTGTTCATTTACATGCCTTTAACCTGTTAATTATCGCAGCATGAATTGTTAGAATTACGACCACTTCATAGTGTCTAACATATGAAACATGTACATTAATGCTTTGTTCTATGTTTGTATAAAACCTCAATAAGTATATTGAAATAAAAAATTTACACCCTTAGAAATCGTGAAGGCGGTGGTTGGATTTCGGGGTCCTGTACGTGGCTAGGCTCCCAAAAAGTCTCACACATGTTGTATCCCCATACTCAGGAGAAGCAGCAGAATGTATTTTGGGGTATAATTCCACATATAACCATGGCATGTGTGAACAATATATAATTTAGTGAAAACTGTGTGTAATTTTGTTATTTTTTGTCATTTTTCAATCACTTGTGACAAAAAATAAAATATTCAAAGGGCTCAACATGCCTCTCAGCAATTTCCTTGGGGTGTATACTTTTCAAAAAGGGGTCATTTGGGGGTGGGGGGGATGTACTGCCCTGCCATTTTAGCACCTCAAGAAATGAGATAGGCAGTCATAAACTAAAAGCTGCGTCAATTCCAGAAAATATGCCCTAGTTTGTAAACGCTATAACTTATACGCTTATTGACTTTTTTTTTACCAAAGACATGTGGCTGAATACATTTTGGCCTAAATGTATGACTAAAATTTAGTTTATTGGATTTTTTTATAACAAAAAGTAGAAAATATCATTTTTTTTCCAAATTTTTGGTCTTTTTCCATTTATATCGCAAAAAATAAAAATCGCAGAGGCAATCAAATACCATTAAAAGAAAGCTTTATTTGCGGGGAAAAAAGGACACAAATTTTGTTTGGGTACAGCATCGCATGACCGCGCAATTACCAGTTAAAGCAGCGCAGTGCCAAATTGTAAAAAGTGCTCTGGTCATTGAGCAGCCAAATCTTCCAGGGCTGAAGTGGTTAAACTAATACTGTGTTGAAGCACCTTTTAATTTTTTATAGCACTCAGTCTTTTTGAGTATGTGTTTATCAGCATGGCACATTTGACTTAGCAATATTTGCAGAATGTTCTTTGCAAAAATAATCCATATCTGTCAGATTGCAAGGGCATCTCCAGTGCACAACCCTCTTCAGATCACCCCACAGATTTTCAATCGGATTCAGGTCTCGTCTCTGGCTTGGCCATTCCAAAACTTTAATCTTCTTCTGGTGAAGTCATTCCTTTGTTGATTTGGGTGTATGTTTTGGGTTGTTATGCTGAAAGATGAAGTTCCTCTTCATATTCAGCTTTCTAGCAGAAGCCTGAAGGTTTTTTGCCAGTATTGACTGGTATTTGGAACTGTCCGTAATTCCCTCTACCTTGACCTAGGCCCCTGTTCCAGCTAAAGAAATACAGCCCCAAAGCATGATGCTGCCAACACCATGCTTCACTGTGGGTATGGTGTTCTTTTGGTGATGTGCGGTGTTGTTTTTGCGCCAAACATATCTTTTGGAATTATGGCCAAAAAGTTCAACCTTGGTTTCCTCAAACCACAACACATTTTCCCACATGCTTTTGGGAGACTTCAGATATGTTTTTGCAATATTTAGCCGGGTTTGAATGGTTTTCTTCGTAAGAAAAGGCTTCCGTCTTGCCACTCTACCCCATAGCCCAGACATATGGAGAATACGGAGAAGAGTGACTTTTACGGGGGTGCCAAACTGACAAAGGAGAAGTAGAATTCATTCCTCTACCTCCTTATCACATCATGGCTGTTTTTCTCCATGCTACTGCCATCTCTGAGGTGGGGAAGCAGGGTGAGAGATAATTTATACTTAAGTCCACGCAGGTGCATTCATGGCACCTTTTTAAACTGGCGCATTGCATTCACTGCTCTTCTCATTGCAATGGGAAGAGAAGATCTTCATCTCTACTCCTCATCACAGCTACATAAACAACTGCACAGTGGAGATAAGCCCAGATAGTCCCTATCACAGCTTTTCTTGGTTTCATAACTGACACATAAAACAGCCCATAGATGAGTCTTTTTTTTTTTTTTAATTCAACCAGCGGGTTGAATGAAAAAAACTGTCTTGATTCCCCCATCCACACATTCGAAGTAAATGAGGGAATTCTCCCTGCTGACTTTCTGACAGTGGGAACACTTGTACACTGCCAGAATGCACTTAGCAGTGCTGCTGGCTATAGCCTGTGGTGTTGATCGAGTAGGGAAATCTTACAGGCTGGTTGTAAAGAAGTAAAATGGTAGAACGACTTCTGTACAACCTCCTTGCCCATACATGGATCAAAATTTGGCTGGTCCCTGCTGAACTAGCCACATTTCGATCCATACATGGCTAGCTCAAGTATGTTTTCTTAAAGTAAAAAGAATACCTGTTGCCCTTGTTAGGAATGCAGTGTCCTTGCCACTTTCTGCAAATGGAATTGATATATCAAACAATGTTATCTTCTTCTATGCTATCTTCTGTAGATTTTAACTCCCCCTGCCTCCTCCATGTAATAGAGAGGAAGAGAAGGGGAGATGTTTGTGGTCAAAAACCAGGAAAACATCCTAGTGTGACAATCCTCCATAGATATAGAGGTGTGGGTGAATGATAACAAAAGCCGGCCATACAAGAGTCAAAATCAGGGCAATTCAGCAAGGACTGGCTATATTTAGATGAATGTATGGGCATCCTAGCTGTACAAAAGTCAACCTACCCATCGACTTCTGTACAACCAGCTTGTTGGGTTTTTCCCGATCAATCAATGCTGCAGGCTATAGCCGGAAGCACAGATCGTTGTATTCTGATGGCGGGGGAAGCTCCCCACCATCAGAACACAATAGCACGGTGGGAGGATTCCCCCATCCGCATCAAATTTGTGGATGGGAGAATCAGATAATTTTTTTTCATTTAACCTACTGACTGAACAAAATGAAAAATGATGAATGTATGGTCTGCCAAAGAAAAGAAGGCCTGAAAAAATATTTTTTTTAGCTTTAGATATGTCTTATTATAAGAAATGTGTAGTAGAATTTGTAAAGGCACACAGTATATTTCAGATCAACAAATCGCCTGTGAGACGATTCATCTTAATTATTAAAGTGAGCGATTATGGCTATTAATATTCTGTGAACTTTCTACAAACATTCATTACCAATGAATTATACATGATCAGCAAATGAGGAAGCATAAACATTTCTTATGAAACATATCTCATGATCCTGCTAAATTATGCAGTAAAATATCAATACGTTAAGACATGCATCAATTACATTTTTACAATAATTTTTGTCAAAAACTTATTTAAATGACAGTGAAGTGGTATGTCATTAACACTGGGGACAATCATGCATTATGATTTTCACAAATAGCACAGTGAACTACTATTAGTAAGCTTACAACACATTTCTTTGACTTAAGCATGTCATAGGGACTCTAGCAAGGATGCTTTGGACCGATCTTTTAACCCTTCCCTAGGCTATCCATAGCTTAACCACTTCAGCTCTGGATGGCCAGGAAATGTTGGCTATTCGGTACTGCAATACTTTAACTGGAAATTGTGGGGTCATGCAACGCTGTACGCAAATGAAATTTATGTAATGTTTTCCACACACATTTAAAACTGCACGCGGCTGTAATGTTTTGTCAGATTCCGGCAATATAGATAAAAATCATTGAAAAAAACATCATGGGGACCTGGGTCCTGCCCCAGGGGACATGTATCAATGCAAAAAAAGTTTTAAAAACTGCATTTTTTTCAGGAGCAGTGATTTTAATAATGCTTAAAGTGAAACAATAAAAATTAAACATTTCTTTAAAAATCGTGCCTGGGGGGTGTCCTTAGTATGCCTGTAAATTAGCGCATTTTTCCAGTGTTTAGAACAGTACCACAACAAAATGACATTTCTAAAGGACAAAAAGTCATTTGAAACTGCTCCCGGCTGTAATGAATTGTCGGGTCTCGGCAATACAGATAAAAATCATTGAAAAGACAGCATGGGTTCCCCCCCCAGTCCATTACCAGGCCCTTTGGGTCTGGTATAAATATTAAGGGGAACCCCTCACCAAAATAAAAAAAAATGCTTGGGAGTACCCACAAAACCCATACCAGGCCCTTCAGGTCTGGTATGGATATTAAGGGGAACCCTGCGCCAATTGTTTTTTAAAAATGGCATAGGGGTCCCCCAAAATCCATACCAGGCCCTTCAGGTCTGGCATGCATTTTAAGGGGAACCCTATGCCAAACTTAAAAAAAAAATGGTGTAGGGCCCCCCAATATCCATATAAGACCCCTATCCGAGCAGGCAAGCTGGCAGGCCGAAGGAAAATGGGGGGGAACGAGAGAGCTCTCCCTTCCTCTACTGTACCAGGCCACATGCCCTCAACATGGGGAGGATGCATTGGGGTTCCCCAAGACACCATGACCCCCATGTTGATAGGGACAAGGGCCTCATCCCCACAACCCTTGACCGGTGGTTGTGGGGGTCTGCGGGCAGGGGGCTTATTGGAATCTGGAATCCCCCTTTAACCAGGGGACCCCCAGATCCCAGCCCCCCACCCTATGTGAATGGGTATCGGGTACATTGTACCCCTAATCAATCACCAAAAAAAGTGTCAATGTTAAAAATGACAAGAGACAGCTTGGAACAAGTCCTTTATTAAAAAAAAAAACTGTCCCGCGATGTCCAATCATCTTTGATCACAGCACCGACGGACCGAGAAAAAAAAATGCAACAACTCCGCCCCCTTCTCGTGTGATGTCAGAAGGGGGCGGGGTCACCCGTTTGCGTTGCCAGGTGGCCCTGCCCTCAGCTATATAACAGCTTTCATCACCAAGAGGATTCAATCGGCCAGAGCCTCCCATGGAGATGGAGTTGTTGCGTTTTTTTTCCTCGGTCCATCGGCGCTGTAATCGTAGATGAATGGACATCGCAGCACAGTTTTTCTTTCTTTGATAAAGGACTTGTCCCAAATCGTCTACTGTCGTTTTGAACATTTTGACACTTTTTTGGTGAATGAGTAGGGGTACAATGTACCCATTCACATGGGGGGGGGCAGAATCTGGGGGTACCCTTGTCAAAGGGGGCTTCCAGATTCTGATAAGCCTCCCACCCGCAGACCCCCACAACCACTGGGCAAGGGTTGTGGGGATGAGGCCCTTCTCCCCATCAACATGGGGACAAAGTGCTTTGGGGTGACCCCAAAGCATCCTCCCCATGTTGAGGGCATGTGGTCTGGTATGGTTCAGGAGGAGGGCGCTGGATTTTGGGGGGGACCCTACACCATTTTTTTAATTTTAGCACAGGGTTCCCCTTAAAATCCACACCAGACCTGAAAGGCTTGGTATGGATTTTGGGGAGAACCCTACGCCATTTAAAAAAAAAAAATGGCACAGGGTTCCCCTTAATACCCATACCAGACCTGAAGGGCCTAGTATGGATTTTGGGGGGACCTCCACGCATTTAAAAAAAAAAATTTGGTAAGGGGTTCCCCTTAATATTCATACCAGACGCAAAGGGCCTGGTAATGGACTGGGGGGGGGCCATGCCATTTTTTTCAATGATTTTTATCTGTATTGCCGGGATCTGACAATTCATTACAGCCGTGAGCAATTTTAAATGACTTTTTTTCCGTTAGAAATGTCATTTTGCTGTTGTACTGTTCTAAACACGGGACAAATGTGCTACTTTACAGGCATACTAAGGACACCCCCAGGCACGATATTTAAAGGAATATTTCATTTTTATTGTTTCACCTTAGGCATTATTAAAATCACTGCTCCTGGAAAAACAGACATTTTTAAAACTTTTTTTTGGATTGATACATGTCCCCTGGGGCAGGACCCGGGTCCCCATACACTTTTTATGACAATAACTTGCATATAAGCCTTTAAAATTAGCACTTTTGGTTTTTCATGTTAGTGTCCCATAGACTTTAACGGTGTTCTGTGGCTTTCGAAATTTGCTACGAACATCGCATAATGTTCGCTGTTTGGCGAACAGGCAAACACCCGATTTTCGAACATTGGGCTCATCCCTAAAAATTAGATATCCAGCCCCATCTATATCGAACCATTGCCATAAACAGTACCTGGTAATTTTTCTGTGGTGCCTGTAGAAGCCTTCCTCAAGGTTCTATAAAAACATTCAAAGCCTACTATTTGTCACAGTCTGGACTCCTGATAACAACCATGAAGGGAGAGAATCACCAAGGTTTTTTTTTTTTCCAGAGTATTAGTTTGCGAGCTATTGGCATTTACACTATGACTTTGAAAGAACATTAACACCTAAGGTGTTGCTAGGAATAATAAAATATGGTATAACAATCTGTACTTTTGACTGGCCATACCTCAATACATGATAACATCATCCTAAAGTGTCACTACAAGAAAAACTTTTTATTTTAGTTTTTGAATAGAGAGGAGGGGGATTAGAACTCTTTTCAAGTTTCATTACTGTCTGCACCCCCATACATCAAAACTGAAAGTAAAAGAAATTCCCAAATTTTGGGTTGACACCAGAACAGGAGTAGAGGGGCAATCTTCCAATTGATACAATACTAGCATTCCCTCACTTCACAATGGGACACAGATGGCAAAAAAAAACTGACGGGGTATCAAAAATGAAGAAAAAAGTTTTGCCTTTCATAACACTTTAAGGAACTATAGATACATTATCAAGCTGTGCCAACTTTACCCTAATATTTTTTTTCAAGACCACATTTTACATGCTTGCTGCACCTATTTTTATGATACCATCTATAGCTACAGATGTAGATCCTTTCTATCTGGCTATATTACTTTTGTTCAGTTACTTATTAATCAAACATCTCGTATAACTGTGAGCTATATCACAGAGATATTCACTGAGCATACAGTATGTACTCAGTCTTCCAGATTAAATTACACTGGGCTTTTGCTGAACTTTGGCAATGGATGTACTGTGTATAAAAGTAATAAACCCTTTTAAAAAAAAAAAAAAAAAAAAAAATTATATATATATATATATATATATATATATATATATATATATATATATATATATATACACTGGGCATCATTCAACCGTAAAGATCGAGGGCATATTGTGGCAGAGAGGGGGTGAAGTGGGAGCACAGCACTGGCAGGAGGTCAGTATGGAAGCCACCAGAGCTGCAATTTTGTTAATTTTAAAGCTGCTGGGGCTCTGATTTTTTAAAAACATGTTGAGAGTTGGGTTTAAAGTTTAAATCTTTGCATGGCTCATTGCTATTTTTATTTTAATGTGGCATTTCAGCATTTAACTCCTAAAACGGTGTATCTGTAAATCTGACTATATAGAGCATGACTGGGGAGTGGTTTAGCATGGCAGAAGAGGACCCAGACCATAAAATCTTTAATGGTAGACCTTGATGCTTCATGGTAGAGTTCCCTGTCTTGCCCTTTGTACTTGTACTGTTTTTGAATTTCAATTAGGTAGAGAAAAATGATCCAGCATTTTAAATCAATAAAGCAACACAGATGCCCAGGGAGGATGACATGAACATGAACTGAATTTAAAGGACGCCAGTAACACAGAAAATTTCTGTAATATTTTTTTCTGTTGTAGAATGATATAAAGAGTAGGAAAAAAAATCTGTCCTTTTTAGATTTACTGCATGTGACAAAGTTTTCATTTTACTGTCTTTTAGGCTGGGTTCACACTGCTGCGAATTCTATTGCGAATTTGAGCCGTTGCGATCGCTCAAATTCGCAAGTCATTTAAATTACATAGATTAACATTAGTGCCGTTCACATCGACGCGTTGCGAATATAACCTGCGTGAAAAAAAGGTCCTGTGCGAGTTTACTGCGTTGCGTTGCGAATTTAGTCTCCATAGACATCAATGTAAATCGTTCTTGAATCGCATTGATTGGTTCACATATGTGCGAATTCCACCACACTACTCTCCACAAAAACCAGGAAGTACACAGGAAGTTAAGACCCTTTTTTTTTTTACATTATGATTCCATTGGCTAGACTATCAATCGCAGCTATATCCAACTCCTGAAATTCGCGGTAAAATCGCGGTAAAATCGCGGTAAATTCGCGGTAAAATCGCGGTAAATTCGCACTGCAGCAGTGTGAACCCAGCCTTAAGAGTGTTATTGGCCATGTTATCCACAATGCGGTGCACCTGGGCACAATCATATTTTATTGTATTGCTGTTGGACCTGCAAAGCAATAAATTGCAGAGCCGTCAGCAGCATTACTCCACTCTTTACACAGCGAATATGATAGAAATGTCTTTTTTTTGATCTAATGTCTTTATACTCTGAGATCAAAGCTGATACAAAAGATTACATGATGAACATATGTTTCCGCTTATAAACAACACAAAAGGCTGCAAAAGATTTGTATGCGGTTGATCATTTCTCTTTATTATATTTCTTTAAGAGAATACAATAATCAGTCACATCATAAGAACTGATGTCTACACTTAGTTATTCATATACTTAAATTGTGACAACGCACTGGGAAATGGTTCTGAACAGATCATTTTTTTGAGAAATTATTGTGCACAGTTATAGATTTCCTCAAATCAAAGTATTTAAATTGTAGCTGAAGCCAAAACTTATTTAGTTTAGTTACTGTAGATTGCTGTCTTTGTCCCCAGTGGGAAGATTAATCTTTCTCTATTCATTCTGTATTCATTTATACTGGGACAGAAAGTTATGGGAATTCCAAAATTTTTTCAGTTGTCATCAAAACAGAAACAGAGGGGAAATCTTGTGCGGCACCTGTTCCAGGAACAACTTAGAAGGGATTTGCTTGTTTTATTGAAAACGGCTGATAGTTCCCTAATGGAACAATTAATTTAAGTGTTGGAAGTAAAATATGTGATGGTGCAGTTCCAGAAACATATCGATGTTCCTTTAATTCAAGTTTTATTGCTTGTGGACTAACTGACAGTATTGATTTTTAGCATGTACGTTAAGAGATTTGTATACTTTAAATAAGATCGATAAGACTCCACAATAGGGTAATTTATGATGAAACTGAACATTGCTAGGTTACTGACTTAAAGGGGAAGTGTGGGATTGTAAAAAAACAAACATTGATACTCAGCTCTATGGCTGAAGCATCGCTGCGATGCTGCAACTGTCCCCTGATGGCTCTAAGACAGGGAACTGAGTGATTACACGATTGCTGACTGCTCGGTTCTTGGTCTACTTTAAGCAGAGAGCGGGGACTGTCAGTCCCCGCTCTCTGCTCTGCCCCTCCAGTGCTCACTGGAGAGCTGGGCTGCAGGGTGGAGGGAGCGACTGGCTCAGGCTCTCAGTGGCAAACTGAGAGGCAGAGCCAGCTTCTGGGTGGATCCCAACTTTATTGTCAAGATTCTGTCAAGATTCTTACAGAGCCTGGAGCGGCTCTGTGAGGTCAGCTGACAGCAGGGATCACAGTAGAGCAAAAGTAAGTGTACTTCTATGTCCTTCCTACTTACACAACAAAATGGTCAGCAGAGGTCGGAATTGATATATCTGAGGCGGACTGGAGGAAGGCCTTTCTTTTCACAAGCAAGACCTCGATCTCGAGCTACATGCAGGAGAAGAACTATAAAGTCCTTTCAAGGTGGTACCGGGTCCCCACAACACTCAGGATGATGTTCCCGGCCAATTCCGATACGTGCTGGAGATGCAACTCCAAGAGAGGTACTTATTTGCACATCTGGTGGGAATGCGATAGGCTTTTACCATTTTGGACGCAGATTTTTCACATTTACTCAGAGATCTATGATAAACCCCTTATGCCTTCTCCCACCATTGCCCTCCTGTCTATTTTTCCCGGAGCTGTAAATTCACAGAAAAACAGTCTTTTGAAGTTTTTTATGAGTGCAGGGAGACAGCTCATTCCCAGACACTGGAAATCTACCAACTCCCCCTCTATTGCGGAATGGGTCAATGAAATAAACAATATAATGCTAATGGAGGAAATGCAGGCCAATGTCCTGGACAAACAAGCTAAATTTTCATACATCTGGAGTGTCTGGAGGCATTACTCCACTTCAGACAAACTTAAACAGAGACTGAAGAATACGAACCCCCCCTAATGGTCACACACGGTATACCAGTAAAACGTGGGTTGAATCCCATGATTGGTTTGTTCTACAGAGTGGGGCTCGCTGTCCCCCCCCCTCCCCCCCCCCCTTTTTCTTTATTCTTCTACTGAATGTATCTGTTCTTTCCTCTTTCTCTTTTCTTTTCTTACTTCTAATTTCTTCTTCCAGATTTCATAAGACCTATATAAATGCAATCTATTTTAATAACCGCTCCTCCATCAGTGGAGGTTTATTTTTGTCTTACTCTCCTTATACTTTACAAGTATGTGCACTTTATGGCAGATATTACGTTTGCACATTTTTATTTTAGTTATTTTCCATAATACCCTGAGTCTGTGGAAGCAGAAGATCCCCATTGGGGCTTCCTAGACCAGGGTACTTAATGCCTTACAGACTCATGTCTCATACTCAGGACCTACAGAGAATGAAACAATGTATAGTATCTAAGTCTGGGCAATTGATTGCACTAGTCTG
Source organism: Aquarana catesbeiana (assembly GCF_042186555.1). Lineage (NCBI taxonomy): Eukaryota > Metazoa > Chordata > Amphibia > Anura > Ranidae > Aquarana > Aquarana catesbeiana. The sequence continues at coordinate 615,383,719 of NC_133324.1, forward strand.
AATTCTATAAATTAGTGCACTTGGGTAACCCAAGTGATTTCATGTCAGGTCTCTATTTTTGTTGTATTTCTTCTTTTGTTATAAACCTGTCTAAAATCAATAAAAACTAATTGAACCATAAAAGTAAGTGTACTTCTATGACCCAAAAGAGAAGTATTTGGCCACACAGTACTTTCCTTCTAATACTTGGGTTTCTCCATGGAAATGATACCTCGTACATGCTTGCACCTTCTTCAGTCTGGCTTACAGTATTCCACACAAGAACACTCTTTTGTGCATGCAGCATCAAAAATCAACAAGTTTAAAGCTGAAGTTTTGCTAAAAAAATAATCCTTATGCATTTATCACTCGTCTATTTTAAATCCTCTAGAAATCTTCACTGAAGAGATGCCTGTTCTTTCCTGTCTCTGAACTTCTAGCACTGCAATGGTTAATAGCTTCAGGTCTTCAGAACAGCAATACAGATGGTCAGACAGGGACACACCTCCTCCTTCCTCCTCCTTCACTGAGAAAAGTTCTTTCTTTGATTACACTGTGTATCATGATCTGTGAACAGGGAGGAACATCCTGTGACTAGTAAGACTCTCCCCCATTTACAGATCATGTTACAAGCAGCGTAATCAATGATAAGAACTCGTTTACTTGGTGGAGGTGAAAGGAGAGGGTATGTCCCCATCAGATCATCTGTACTGCTGTTCTGTCTGAAGGTTCAAAGGTGTTAACCATTGTAGTGCTGGCAGTTCAGAGACAGGAAAGGGACAGGCATCCATGCAGTGAAGACTTCCCCAGTATCCAATTGCCTGCACAATGTGGGACATAGTTCATTATAGGCAGTGCCAAGGTCATCTGGTGCCCAGGGTGAAGGTGGCAAACTGCAACCCCCCCGGGTATAAAGAAAGAGTCAGTGTCGTTTCATAACAAGAAAACACTTACAACAATACAACACTACAATATAACAATACAATACTGTAGCTGCAGCCCCGTAGCAGTATATCAGTATAGGTCAGCGGGACTGAGGGGGGGGGGGGGGGTTTGGTGAGCAGGGTGCCCTGTGTAAATTCACCTTACAGATTTTTCTGTAAAGGGGAAATTACCCTTTAATTACCGATTGTATTTGTAATATGCAGCATGAGGGGTTCATGTATTGCCACTGGTCACTAATGCATTAATGACCAGTGTCAGTTAATTAAGCCCTTTGTGCTGCATTAGTGCCCAGGAGAGCCAAGCTGCCATAGTGTAACTGCGGCTACAACACTGCAGAGGCGGCTGGAAGTAGTCAGTTTCTTGTTGCCCAGAATGTTTTAGCAGCACACTGCCAGCACTGGGCCCCCCTAGGGCGTGTGCTCTCGGATCAGCTGTGTCTGCTAATTGGTATGAAAATATGTGGGCGCTCAGCGCCAAGGTCCACTCAGCGAGAGGCTGCATATTTGTGTACTGTCGGTGCCTGGGGATTAAGCTGGCCACACACTGACAAACTGGCCAAACTTCAATTAGTGGGAAGCCCTGTCAGCACCCATACCTAGATTAAAAAATCTAAGGATCCAGGTGAAAAGTGTCTGCTGAAATGTGACTGCATTCAATTAGATGCAGATGCTGTTTGGGTATTCTGACAGTCACCATTGTATCTATATGTCTGTATATTGTCTGTATATTTTTAGAACAATATGGAAAGCATACACAGTTTTAATAAAAATGTCATAAGTGATTCACATTGACAACCAGTTTAAGAAGTAATATGCTTTTTGACATAGTAACTCTGAAGAATGATGAGAACTGTCCCCGGGCGATTCAAAGAAAGTCGTTTTTCTTACACTGCCATGCGTCATCCAATGTCAAAATATACTTCACAGTATCTGAAAACATTCCATTTATTGCAGCGTGTCTTCTATATATGCAGCATTAAAATACAATGTTTTCAGAGATTATCTTCCATAAAAATAATTAAAAGTGATTTGTCATGATTTAATTTGAAACTCAGCCTTCCATAATCACTTATCTCTTTTAGTGTTCTCCCTGTGCCTGCGTGGGTTTTCTCCGGGTAATCTGGTTTTCTCCCATACTCCAAAGACATGCTGGTAGGTTAATTAGCTTGTCTAAGTTGGCCCCTAGTATGTGTGTGTATGAATGAGAGTTAGGGATCTTAGATTGTAAGCTCCTTGAGGAGCTTGTACAGCTGTTGTGAATGTACAGCTATATAACTACCTAAAATAAATAAAATAAATAAATAAATATATATGTAAAGCTCTGTGTAAACTGACAGCGCTACATAAGTACCTGTAATAAATAAATACATTTAGGGCTTCTCAAACCACTGCTTCCTACCAGCTAGGCTGGGTTTACATGATTTATGGACAATTGTTACAGTTTCCATTGTGAAATGTACAAAACTCTCTATTCTTGACTTCTATAACTAGCTCATCATAGCACAGAGAGCTCAAATGGAAGCAGTTGTACCAATTAAAACAAGTAGGAGTCAATAGTAGAGCCAAGATGATGGCTGACAAGATAGCGTTTGCACCTGTTTTCAGAGACAATTTATCTGAAAGTGAGATAAATCTGTAGCTGTGTTGAACTATTCTATTAGAGTTTGTTCACACTATTGCGCTGCAGTAATGCACATTACATGCTCTAGTGTGCTGTGATGCCATTTATTCAGAATGGTACCCCAATTTACCTGCGTTGCAGAATTGTAAGGCAACACACTGCTGTGGGCTTGTGGTGAACTACAGTACACTGCTGAAAAGGCTGCATGCACGAGTTTTAGTCTGTAGTGGTGCATTAGGCAGCCCATTCGAAAAAAGTGGTTGTCCTAATGCAACGCAACATAATGCACATCAAAAAGTGAGATAGTGTGTTCACACCATCCTGCAGTGGACCAGGATGGTGTGAATGGGCCCTTAACCACTAGACGATCAGCCGCCGCAGTTACACTATGGCAGCTTGGCTCTCCTGGGCAAATCGCCATAGCTATACGTCGGACACTTTAAGACCATTAGGGGGTGCGCGTACACACTGAGCCGATGCACGTGCCCGATGGTCACAATGTAATAATGTTTTTTTATACCTATACGCACATGTTTTGCCTTTCATTTCTATTTTAAATTGAAAGGGTTGCTTTACAAGGTGATTGTTTACGATCACTTTAACCCCTTGCTGCCGCCTCTCCATGGCCCTTTAAGTGAGCGTTAATGCTGGGAGGCTGAGGCAGCTTCCTGATTACACGATCTCTGCTATTGGCTGGAACCTTGGTCACATGATTGGGAGCCTGTCCCGCTGACTCCCGATCAAAAACAGTGACTGGGAGCTGGCAGTGACAGCTCGGTCAGTGTGTACCGTGAGTGTGCTTTTAGCACAGCTTCCAGATACCCTGTTATAGCCTAGAACATATTTTGACAAAGCATTTCAGTTGTTATCATAGGGTATATTTTGCATAATAATACTGTAACTTATCAGATTGTAAGTTCTCATGAGCAGGGGCCTCCTAACCCTCTTACATTGAGTTGTATTGTAACTGTACTGTCTCCCTTTGTATTGAAAAGCATAAATAAATCCTGTATAATAGTAATTATAATAATAACAATAATAATAATTCTTCTTCTTCTTCTGTATTCAAGACTGGTAAGGAATGGCTTTATGTTAGCTATATGACAGGTCTAGACACCGAATACACATAGTAGACTAATGGGGCTTAAAGGATAAGTTCACCTTTTTTTCTAAATTCCAGCCCCCCTATGTACCAATATAGCAGTAATGTACTTTTTTTGCAAAAATATCAAAGCTTTCCATTAAATCTACAAATGCTTACTTTACTTGTCCTCATCAATGTTTCCAAACGTATCCATTAGTTTTGCCTTACTTCCTGGTCAGATTTTCGGTCATGACACAGGAAGGAGTTGACCAGCTGATCTCATTAGCACACAGGCTGCATCATCTACCCTCCTACCTTCCCACCCATTCCCAGCTGCAATTTTTTTTAAATGAAATACAACCAATCAGTGATGCACTTACTTCACTGTCCTCATGGATGTTTGTACAGTCAGATTGTATAGTGTATGGCCATCTTTATACACCTAAAATTACTAGTTGCGCTTTCAGTGCCATTAATTGCTAACGGCACACCAAACACAGAAGCAAACACACATTTTGCGATGTGAAAAAACGAGTGACAAATGCTGCAAAACGCACAGTAAAAAAACACGCAACCCACAAAACACCAAAATGTCCAATACGCCACATGTAGTGCAGCAAACTGAAATCAACAGGCTGCCCTATGCATGCCAAAGTAAAAAAGAGTCACAAAATGTGCATTTCCACTATGCTAGATGTGAATGGGGCCTGAAAGTGAAATTGGTGCGTTAACACAAGGCAAAGGCTCCATTCACATCTGTGTGTTTCCTTGCATTTCAGAAATGCGCTGCCCCAATAATCACATTTAAAAACGCTCCAAGCTCCGCTTGAAAAAAAAAGTCCTGGAGCTTCTTTGGGGTAATTGTTGCGTGTAGGGCAGCCCATTCAGATACTCCAAAATGCCTCCCTTCACAAAAAAACCTCAAAAAAAACGCATGTGGGAATGTGAGTTGCTGCTATGCAGAGATGTGAATGGTGTTTGACAGCTGAGTGTTTCTGTCCACTGCCTATAGTATGTACTTGTATAAAGATGGCCATACATTATGCAATCTGATTGTATATTGTGTAGTTAATGAGAAGGGTGATCACTGAATGATCTCATTTTATTTAAAAAATGTGCAGCTGGGAATGGGTGGGTAGGTAGGAGGGTAGATGATGCAGCCTGTGTGCTAATGAGGTCAGCTGGTCATCTCCTTCCTGGGTCATGACCTATAGTCTGACCAGGAAGTAAGGCAAAACTAATGGATATGTTTGGAAACATTGATGAGGACAAGTAAAGTAAGTGTCTGTAGATTTAATGGAAAGCTTTGATCTTTTTGCAAAAAAAGTACATTAATGCTATATTGGTACATATGGTAGCTGGAATTTAGGGGGGGGGGGGGAGGTGAACAAAGGTGAACTTATTCTTTAAGAAACAAATTGTTGTTTTTTTTGTTTTGTTTTGTTTTATTTTAGCTAAGGGACCTGTTATTGTTAGTAAAGATTTTCGAGCATAATTGGAAATCTCGGTAACCAGTCAAGGGTTTTTCTTTCTTTCCCAACTGAATAAAAAAATGTCTCGCCAATTTAACAAATGTACCCAATTAAAATAAAAATGTATAGTACGTTCGATGGTGCACTTCATAAATGCAAGTCCAAAGGCAGGATATTTCTTATTTTTCACAGCAAGCATTATGATTCTCCATCATATTCTCCCTTCCAGAAACATAAAAAGGAAACAATATGATGTCTTGCTCTGAACAACAAGAAATATTTTACTTTCATGCACTTTTACTGGCTATCAGTAAATATCTCTGCGTTAATGTAAACATCAGGTCTCGTGTTGTTCAGTGAGTTACCTAAATGGTTAATTAGGAGAAAATGTTATTTAACAGCCTTAAAGCATTGAGTTTTCTGACCAAAATATCATCAAGATGTCACAAGGAAAAATTTGCTTTACAATGATAATTATGACTTGCTTCTGAATAAACAACCCAAGGTTCTGTCTCTAATTATGTGAAAGTCATCTTGATATTTTTAGATAATACAGCAATAAACAGCAAATCTTTGCACACAGACACTCGGTGACATATGACTTACATGCAGTCAGCTGGGAGCTAAAGAGATATCCTTATTCCCGCAAAGAGCCTGCGGAGTCCATATAAAGTGAGCCTGCAGAGGGCAGTGTTGCTGTGTCGTTCATAAGCTGACCATTTACGTGTTACTGTTTAGCAGCAATAAAAATATAGATACCTTGATGAAAATAAAAAAAGGGAAAGTTCTCCTTCTGTACAGAGAAACCTTGCTTTGCAAAATGCTGGAGAAGAAGGGTTAGCAATAGCCAACGGTGTTCAGCTAACAATGCTATCACAGTAGGCGGTGTCAATAAGATGATTGTGCTCACAGCCAATATTCCTCTATTCAGCTGTTATCATTCATGAAGCAATGTATCCACATAGACATTCATGGTATGGCTAACATATGTTTACAGCTGTGGCAATGGCCACATTGTACTGTGCAGCACCCTGTCACTCAACCAGTCCTAAATATACCATTCTTATTAGTTTAGAGGGTGCGTTTGCTTCTTAAATTCGGGTTATAGGTGAAAGCTTTGGCAAATTGCAACTAATAATTAATTTTTTCTGCGTAAAAAACAATCATAGTAGCCTAAAATCGAACAGATTATTTGGAAAACATTTATTTTCTATTAGTTTACTTATGGGCCTAGTCATAAGAAATTTGCATAGCTTTTGGTCCAGGCAATCTGCATATACATTCGGACTGCGCAAATTGGGCAAAAATGAATGGGTCTTTAGGCTTTATCAAAATATCAAATTGTAAGCGCTTGATTGAGCTAAGGAGCAAAGGAAATACATACACCTTTGAAACAATAGATACAATGCAACAATTCTAAGGAATGCTAGAGAAAATTACAGTAGCTAATAAAAGTAACAATAGTAATGCATATTGAACAGGCGCCGCCCCCCTAGCCATGCACCCGGCCCCTAATCTACATACAGGGAGGGCGTCAGACGCATAGATTCCAATGTTTTTTTTTTTTTTTTTTTAGAAGCACATGATTAGAGCTGAAGGCTTTAATTGGCTTAAAAAAAGGGTGGGCTCGGGGTGCCCCCCTCAGCCCCATAGCATTTACCTGTGATCCCTCTCTGTCCAGCAATGTCTACGAGTGTCTCAGCCGTCCAGGACACTCCTCCTTATTGGTTGAGACACAGCAATGGCGCCATTGGCTCCTGCGACTGTCAATCAATTGTGGGAGAGAGGGGGCGGGGCTGGGGTGGGACTCCATGTCTGAATAGACACAGGGAGCTGTGACTTGGCTCCAGTGCCCCCATAGGAAGTTGCTGACTGTGGGGGCAGGGGGCAGGAGGGAGGTGCCAGGAGCAGCAAAGAAGGACCCGAGAAGAGGAGGATCCGGGCTGCTCTGTGCAAAACCAACTGCACAGAGGAGGTATAAGTATCATGTGTTTGTTATTTTTTTTTTTTAAACGAGACTTCATAATCACTTTAATCTTCCATTATGGACAGCGACTTCCTGTGGCATCTCTAGGACAGAAAGTAAAGGAAAATCAACCCAGTGAGACAAAGACAGCAAAACATAAACTGGCAAGAGTATGAATTCCACCATACTCTAAAGAAATAAACTTTCAGCTGTAAATATACTCTCTGTCATGATTTTTATTGGTCCTATTATTTCAGTTAGTAGTCATCTGAGGCCGGGTTCACACTGGTACGACAAACGCTCCGACATTGGGAGCTCATGTCACAAGAAAAATCATGTCACAAGAAAATCAATGTTTCCCTAAGAGAGCCGTCTTAACTGGTCCAACACAAGTCAGTCTGACTTTGAAAATGCTCCCTGCACTACTTTGGTGCGACTTTGATTCTACTTCAGTCCATTGAATATCACTAAAGTTGGATCAAAGTTGGATTGCCGTCTTAACTGATCCGACTTTGGCATGCGAGTTGTGCTCTGATGATCTTGAAGGGGAACTCCACGCCAAATAAAAACAAAAACGGCATGGTTTCCCCATCCAAGAGCATACCAGGCCCTTCGGTCTGGTATGGATTTTAAGGGGAACCCCCATGCTGAAAAAATGTCATGGGGCCCCCCCAAAGTCCATACAAGACCCTTATCTGAGCTTGCAGCACGGCAGGTCAGGAAAGGGGGTGGGGACGAGCGAGCATCCCCCCCTTAACCGTATCAGGCCACATGCCCTCAGCATGGGGGGGGTGGATGCTTTGGGGCAGGAGGGGCCCTGCGCTCCCCAGCCCAAAGCACCTTGTCCCCATGTTGATGACGACAAGGGCCTGTTCCCAACAACCCTGGCCGTTGATTGTCGGGGTCAGTGGACGGGTGGCTTATCGGAATCTGGAAGCCCCCTTTAACAAGAGGGCCCCCAGATCCCGGCCCCCCACCCTATGTAAATGAGTATGGGGTACAGGGTTGTTAGGAAGAGGCCCTTGGGTGGGGAAGTTTGCTTTGAATATTAAACATTAATTAAATAGAGTTTTCAGTTTGTGGTGCTTAGATTCAGTTCAATTCTGTGTTAAGATAATAATAAAAATAAATCAATGGCATATAACATGATGCTTTGTATCATTTTTTAAAATTATTAACGGACTGCAATTCTTTTTTTCTTTTTTTTTGAATCAAGAAAAAGTTTTATTAAAGATATAAAGGATTACAAGTATTCAAAAAACAGGCTTGAAGGCCAGAATGTGTAAGCCCCTGTATATTTTATTTTTACTCACTTTTTGTTTGTTGTTGCCGGCTCTATTTTTTGTATTTATATTCATCAAACAAATGACATGTCATACAGTTAATATTGTACATCAGAGTTAAAGAATCCTCATTTTAGATTGCAAAAAAATGTGAACAAAAATAATAAGAGCAACTAACATGCCATAACGCAATAACTTGTTGGAGTGTCATGTAAGTGCTCAGAAAAAACGCACGAAAAGTGTCATTATTTACCTAGAAGGAAATAATCTTTTGGTGCATATTCAATATCACAAAATAGAAGTACAGACATCAGTAATTAGAATCGTGAAACCTTGATGGAGCCTAAATTTGTAATAATCTGTCTAAAATAAGCTGTGGAGGGGCCAAGCCAAGGTCATCAAGCACATTGCATATAGACTGGAATTTCTTGGGCGAACGTCTATGCTGATAGGTATTCTTTTACCTAGTGAGAATATATTTGACCTGCTCAATGCATTGCGTACGACTCGGTGGTGTGGGGGAGAGCCAAAAATTTGCAATAAGTTTCCGTGCCAAATATAAAGACGAGTGACAGCTATGTAAGTAGAGGGAGTGTATTGCTCAACCTCAAGTGCCCCTAGAAGACAAATCAATGGATCCATAGGGAGTCATACGTCATATGTCTGATTAATTACACTGAGCATTTCTCCCCCATAGCAAACAAGTTTGGGGCATTTTCAGATCATATGTTTAGCGGTCTCCCTGACTTCCAGGGGCCTGATGGTGACCCCCAGAGCCAGAGAGAACTGACATTCCTCCTCAGGGTGCAGGTTACTAGGCGTAGTGGGTGTGGTACAAGATGGAAAGATTGGGCGCCAGCCACTTTTTTGTAAAAATGAACAAAAAGATTTTATTTCTCTTAACAGGAACAGTGGGAGAGAGGGTTAGGGCACAGGACACTGTTAGGCAAATGCAACAGCAATTAAGGCAAACTCCTTAGACAAAAATAAAACTAGGCAGTCAGCAATACAGATAAAGGGACTTAAGCGGAATGCAGCAATCTGTATCTTTTAGCAACTGCTGTCTCCTATAGCAACAACTTCTCTCAGAGTATACAACTGTAGATCTTCCAGTTTAAATCACAGTATCCCCCCGTAGATCTTCCAGCTTAACTCACAGTATCCCACTGTAGATCCTTTAGCTCAGCTCGCCATCTCTCACTAGACTTCTTGGACTTTCAGCTACCTGCTGGATCCCTCAAGCTTCACCCACAGCTAACTGCTGTACTTATCTTCAAGCTTTACTCACAGCTACCCGCCGTACTTCTTCAAGCTTTACTCACAGCTACCCACTGTCTTCCTGGACGAGTCTCCATCTAAACTTTCACAATTACTTCACCGTCCTCGACTAGTGAAGCGTCTGCTCTGATACTCCGTCAGAACGTCATCCCTTCCAAAACTTGCCTCTGGTAACAGGAGTGGTCATCCTTTTGTGGCAACTGCTTCTCCTTTACCTACGGCAATGATCAGGCTCCCCTCCGGCTGAGCCTCTAACAAGCGCAGTTCCGTCCCAGGCTTCGGGCTTAACCTTTGCTGCTCCTCCTTTGTGGAACCCTGAACTACTGGATAGGCCTTACATAGACCTAGCAGCAGGTATGACTCCTGAATAGGCCTCAGGCTTCAGGCCTAGCAACCAGGAGTTACTCGACACGCACAAGGCCATGCCGCAGACTCAGACAGGAAGAACCCTGATCCCCTGACTCCTCCCGAATAAATAGCCTATCCCAGCATGCATGGCGGCCAAAGAAACTCCTACTGATTGGCTGAGATAACTTATTTACCCATCACCTGAATTCACTGTAATCTATCATCCTAGTGCCAAAGGCAACAGTGCACCTACTGACAGAAGAGAGAGACTACCAATTAAACTCAGACTTAGGACAGAAATCAGTGGATCAAACTATCCATCAGCCAGGCTAGTTACCACCTAGCACAACTAGATTTATTAGCAGCCCTGTTTAGGACCAGGTTGCTGCATATATATAAAGTCACCTGTGTGAGCTTTACACTTAGAATAGTAGAGTCCCTTCTTCCACAGGTGAACAACTGTTTCGTTGTGCGATAGGTGTGGTGTAGAATAAATAGCTGGGACAACTTTTTTGCAGCCGACACCGATACCAATGCACAGCCTCTAAGATGGCCTAACTTTCTCCACCAATGGAACCTATATCTGCTTCCCACTTCCTTCTACTTGGCAACAAAGCCGGATCCTGATTTTGCATCAGTAAATGTGAATAAACTCTGGAAATAGCTCCCTTTTTATCTTGACTGCAATTCTTGATAACTATAACCTAAACAATATATAACATGCCCCTAAATGAGGTGAAACTTGTTCATTCAATTTGTTGTAGAACAGAGATAAGTGCATTTTAATGTTTCATTCAAGTACATAAAAACTATACAACCTAATATTTTACTGCTATATTTACAGCCAAAAAAGTAAAACCCCGCCAATAAAGCGAATACAGAATAACATTAATTTTGTGCAAGAATGCAATAAAATAACATATTAAATATTTATACAGAAGCAGTCAATGAATTTTAGTGTAGATGAAAGTTCAGATGAATGTGATTAAAACCCCTGGAGCCGCAAAGTTTACCATCGTTAAAACAGGTTTTGCTTACTTAAACTGTGTAATATGCAGATTTAAAAGACATTAAATTCAGCTAGAGTTTGTATACATATGAAAAATGTTCATTCCACATGTACGTGATTTTTCTATCCTACAACCAAAAATATAATCACGGGAATTCATAAAGAGTGTCTAAGGTACTCTTTGGAATTCCGACATTCACAAAAACAAAATGTCAGTTTCAGCGACAGATTCATGTATCTGCTGTAGACAGGAACATGAATCTGGGACCGAGTGTGGAGGCACTATGAGACTGGAGTGTCCATGCCGACACTCCGACCTCAGTGCAACTGCACTTCCTACAGAATGATGGCCACATCATTAAACTTGTAAGAAGCTCCTGAGGACGCGCAATCGTGCAAAACAGCTGTAGGGCGAGAACGGTTATCTGCCTGAGGTGCCGCTGCCACTGTGCTCTCATGTGGCAGCTGTGGATATAAGTTTTACATTAGTGGCATTTATATGTATCATTCAGTGAATAAGGGTAATTGTCTGAAGTCCTGCCGCAACTTTGCTGTTTTGTGGTGGCTGTGGATTAAAGTTGTATTCCATTTGACATTCATATTTACTTATCCTGAGGATACTTTTTACTGTTTACTGTTTTTATTTTGTGAATGTTTTTTGAACAATAAATACTACACTATGGTCAATATCTTTTTCATTGCTGGTGATTCATGCTGGATCTGAACCCCACTGAGACAGAGTTTTTAAATAATGATCTGAACGAGCTGAATATTCTTATGATCCTCGCTGGATATTATATGAATGGAGATATCAGCCCCTGGACAAGTGGCAAAAGATATAAACGCATAATGCTGTCCTATATTTTAGACAGCAATTCAGTCTGGTGAGTGTTCACTTTTTCTATTGATGGAGGCACATCACCTTGGAGAGACTACATGGTGAAGGACTTTATACAAGCACGTGGAGCACTTTATATATTTTTATATACACTTATTTGGACTTTTGTTCTTGGGTTTATTATCTTTATATTATATGTGTATACCTATTGAAGGACACATTTATTTTACACTGGATGTTTTTTACCATTTTGTGCTGACTCACGCATATTGTTTCAGTTTTATTATCTATGAAATGCAGGTAATTATTTTAGAAATTGGTGCATTAGCAATTAATTTTACAAATGGCGTCAATAAAGATGGAGTAAACTCTGCTTTCTTTTTTTTTTGCTTTTTTCTTACCTGCAAAGTAGCACAGTATACAGTAAGTATCTCCTAAACGGCGCAAGTTAAGGAGATATTTACAGTACCTATTGGTAAGCCTTATTATAGGCTTAGCTATAGGTACAAACATTAGAGGGAAGTTTGCTTCCTCTTTAAGAACTAGCTGGATCTGACCCACATATTGCATGGGTTGTAGGGATTTTTAGTCTGAAGCAGGCCAGAAAAGGGTCAGTAGTGCTTTACTGAATTCCCCTGAATGTATCTTACATGTCTTATCTACAGACGATACTACTAAATTTATGCTAATCAGACTAAATAACATCAACGATGAATAATACATGAACTGTCATTTCTTCCTCCTGTTTTTAGGAATAACAGTTTTTACAGATCCTCTACATGTGTTAAGAGGAGGTGCAGTACTTAGTGCAATAAAGCAGAAGGAGGGCATAATGACGGGACTTTGACATGTTATAAAATAGTCCCACATACCACATTTGTACTGGGGAGTCTGGTTTCCTTTTAAAAGCCAGGGGCAGCAATGGAGGAGCTGTACAATGGTTCTTCCATAAATAAAGTATTGTTAGATGCTTTATTCACAAACGTGTGCCTGCTACAGTCCTGTTGGAAGATCTGGCAAAGTAAAGTGTAAAGTAAAGCCAGATTTTTCTATTTCTGTGCACTATTCACTACATTATTCTCACTGTGTAGCTTACATGCTTTTTCTGAATGTACAAATAAATAACAAATATTTCTTCACGGGACTCAACACTGATTATGATAAGCCAATGTAATGTATATGAAAGTAGAAATCCAGCGAAAACCTTTTCAGTTTTGGATAGAGTGAAGAAGGGTCAGAGTACTTGTAGTTTTTTCCACTGTTATCTGTGTCAGGGCGGTATCCTTTCACTTCCTGTTATGTCACTGAGAAAGCAGGAAAGAAAAATGCCCCCAGTGGGGACACGACCAGGAACTAAAACACATTTACCAATAGGGTGGGGAAGAGTTCTGTTGATTTCCCTGTGTACATTGAGGAGATGTATTTACTTTTATGTTACTATGACATGAAGTGGTAGGAATCATCCACTGTAGATGCAATAAAAGATTAAGTTCTACTTTAAATATTGTGTATGCAGCATTTTCTGATATATTCTTACAGGAAGAGTCCCTTTAAAGTGTTTATAAAGCTCATAGATAAGTCACATAAATATGCATATTTACTATCCCCTCCAATTTAAACAAAATCTTAGACTAAGGATAATTTACCATTGCACTGGGGTTGATAAACTAAAGAAATAGAAAATGTTTAACCACTTCAGCTCCGGAAGATTTGGCTGCAGAATGACCAGGCCGTTTTTTGCGATTCGGCACTGCGTCGCTTTAACTGACAATTGCACGGTCATGCGACGTAGCACCCAAACAAAATTGATGTCCTTTTTTCCCATAAATAGAGCTTTCCTTTGGTGGTGTTTGATCGCCTCTGCGGCTTTTATTTTTTGCACTATAAACAAAAAAAGAATGACAATTTTGAAAATAAAAACAATATTTTGTACTTTTTGCTGTAATAAATATCCACATTTTTTTTTAAAAAAAGCTAATTTTTTCTCAGTTAAAGCCAATATGTATTCTTCTACATATTTCTGGTAAAAAAAAAAAATCACAATAAGCGTATATTGATTGGTTTGCGCAAAAGTTATAGAGTCTACATTTTTATTATTATTTTTTTTTTTTACTAGTAATGGCAGCGATCTGTGATTTTTATCGGGACTGCGACATTATGGCGGACACGTCGGACAATTTTGACACATTTTTGGGACCATTGGCATTTATACAGCGATCTGTGCTATAAAAATGCACTGATTACTGTAAAAATGTCACTGGCAGTGAAGGGGTTAACACTAGGGGCTGATCAAGGGGTTAACTGTGTTCCCTGGGAGGTGATTCTAACTGAAGGGGGAGGGGACTGACTGGAGGAAGTGACGGATCGTGGTTCCTAGCTAATAGGAACACACGACCTGTCACTCCTCTCAGAACAGAACACGGATTTGTGTGTTTACACACACACTTCCATGTTCTGTCCCTCGTGCTCGCGATCGCTTGTGGCCAGCGGTCATCGCGACCCTCGGCCACGAGCATCGGCAACCCCGCTGTGCAGCTGGCGCGCGCATGCTATCCCGATTCCGCGAGCCAACGTATGGCTACATCAAAATATCGTTGGCAAAGTCTTGCAAGATCTTGCAATGTTTATACAAGATTTCCCAGGAAAACATTAGGTGTGGTAGCCTTCCCAGGATGCATCTGGGTATATTTGGAGATGATCATCTATGCGGATTTATGAACTGAATAGTGCAACAGATTTGTTTGTTTATAGTTTGAACACGATTTTTAAAGGAACGGACATTCTGTTCATCTGTTGTTTTTTGATTGTTTCATATCACTTCATATCATTAGCACTTGAGCACTTTATTTTTCAACAGTTACCACTGGATACTATTGCATAGCAGAGTTGCACTTGAACTTTAGCTAAATATTTAGCTAGCGCTATATAAGTACCTGTAATAAATAAATTAATAAACTTGTATTAAAATCATAAGCTGAAAATAACATTTACTTCGCTAGGCAAACAGTCCATTCCCTTTTCTTTTAGTAAACCCTATTACTTGTAATATGCAAAAGTTAACATGAATTAGAGAAACAATATCTCAACCAGCAGCGACTTGCGCCATTCAAAATGCCATAAAAAAAAGCATAATCTACCACTGTGATTTGACAAAGAAATATTAAATAACCCCCTGTAGGAATTGGTTTACATTGTGCAAAGTATAATATGCATCAGCACACAGCAGGTTGGATTTACTAAAGTCAAGGTCATGCTGTCAGAGCTGCTGCTTCAATGGCAAAAACAATACTTGCTTTCTCCTGAATTTACAAGCATGCGCATTTGCATTGACAAACAGGGCTGTGCTCAGGGGACATCTCTGTGATATAAAGATCACACTTGTATAGTGGTGATGTGTGATTAATAAATAATACAGCCCAGCAAAAAAAAAAAAATTTTTCTTAGTTCCTTGTTTTTTCAGACCTGCTCTTGATGTTATTTGGGGTGCTGATTCAGACAATTGCATTGGCTAGACTGTATCAGCTCTATTATATTACATATGGGGGTTTATTTACTACAGGCAAATCCACTTTGCATTACAAGTGCACTTGGAAGGTCAGTCGCTGTAGATCCGAGGGGGAAATACAAGGACAATAAAAAACAGCATTTTTTCTTGCACATGATTGGATGATAAAATCAGCAGCTCTTCCCCTCAGATTTACAGCGACTGCACTTCCAAGTGCACTTGTAGTGCTGAGTGGATTTGCCTTTAGTAAATCAACCCCATGGCCTTAGATATGGTCGAATGTATATCATTTTTCAGTTAGTTTTGGAAAAGATTTTGCTGATCAATGTGTTCTTCTGCTACCTAGTTTATGGTTTGCATACAAGTTAGCAGAGATAGGGAGTGTTTACATACTTCCAAATGTAAATTTACACTGGAAACATTGCATACTAAAGTGTAACTTATTAACTGTAATATAGTTATGATCAGGGCTCAAAATTTAAGTCCTGAGCTACTAGCCAGGCCTTAAGAGTTACTCGCCACCAGTTGTCCCACCTAACCCCTACCCTGCCCCGCCCCTAAATACACCCTCATAAATTATCTCATGAAATTACACTGTTAAATGATTTATGCAGATTTAAGTTACAAAAATAAATATTAACAACTTGATCCACCTCATCAGTTCCCATTATTGCAGCCTTTCGGTGACCATCAATGCAGCCTATCAGTGCAGCTTATCAGTGCCCATAGTGTCGGCTCATCAGTGCCCATCAATGCAGCATTACCAGTGCCCACCAATGCAGCCTCACTAGTGCCTATCAATGCATCCTGATTAGTGGCCATCAATGTAGCCTCACCAGTGGCCATCAATGCAGCCCGATCAGTGCCCATCGGTGCAGCCCAATCAGTGCCCATCAATGCAGCCTTGCCAGTGCCCACCAATGCGGCCTCACCAGTGCCCATCAATGCGGTCTCGCCAGTGCCCATCAATGCCTCCTGATTAGTGGCCATCAATGTAGCCTCACCAGTGGCCATCAATGTAGCCCGATCAGTGTCCATCAGTGCTGTCCAATCAGTGCCCATCAGTGCCCATCAATGCAGCCCGATCAGTGCCCATCAATGCAGCCCAATCAGGACCCATTATTGCAGCCCAATCAGTGCCCATCAGTGCAGCCCGATCAGTGCCCATCAATGCAGCCCAATAAGTGCCCATCAATGCAGCCGATCAGTGCCTATCAGTGCAGCCCTATCAGTGCCCATCAATGCAGCCTTATCAGTGCCCATCAGTGCAGCCCGGTCAGCGCCCATCAGTGCAGCCCGATCAGTGCCCATCAATGCAGCCCAATCAGTGCCCATCAGTGCAGCCCAATCAGTGCCCATCAATTCAGCCTATCAGTGCCCATCAGTGCAGCCCAATCAGTGCCCATCAATGCAGCCCAATAAGTGCCCATCAATGCAGCCAATCAGTGCCTATCAGTGCAGACCTATCAGTGCCCATCAATGCAGCCTTATCAGTGACCATCAGTGCAGCCCGGTCAGTGCCCATCAGTGCAGCCCGATCAGTGCAGCCCGATCAGTGCCCATCAATGCAATGCAGTTGAATTGGAGGCATAGGTATTGGAGGGGAAGGGGTTAGTGTGGAATTGGAGGCATAAGTATGATTCAGACCTATGCCTCCAATTAACCCCCCCTTTTCTCCCAGCACGCATCTTGTTAAATTCCCCATTCAATGCCTCCAACCCCCTCAAGCACATGTGCTGCTTTCAATCACAGCACACTGACAGTTACCTTTCTCCAGCAGCCAAGGGGTCAGGCATTGTGCAAACACTGAGGGCGGTGGAGAGGAGCGGTCCCAGGCGGCGGACTGCTCCTATGGAAATGCCCCTCGCTGCAAGCCTGTGCGAGGGGGCAGGGACAAGCGGCATGAGGGAGGTGGAGAGGGGTGGTCCCAGGTGGCGGACTGCTCCTATGGAAATGGCCCTCGCTGCAAGCCTGTGCGAGAGGGCGGGGATGAGCCGCATGAGGGAGATGGAGAGGGCCGGTCCCAGGCAGCAGACTGCTCCTATTGAAATGACCCGCGCTGTGAACCTGTGCATTCCCGGGACAGCACAGCCTTGTCTATACTCGCAAATGGAAGGGAAAGACACCCGCGCTATATATGCAGAAATTTAACACAATCAAGAAAATAATTTAAAATGATAAAGTGAGAAATCAATAAAATTTAAATAACAAAAGCAGCCACTAAAAGGTGAGATACACACACTAAAGACAATCAATATAAGGAGCAGCGCTGTGAATGTTATATGCTTATAAAATTAAACCATTGTAGGTATAAATAAACCAATATGGTAAGATAAATAAATAAACACAAGATTGAAATAATTAATATCAAAAGTTCATAATCAAAACATATATAATTGATAGCAGTCCTAATCCGTGATCAAAATCCAGATAAGTGAGGTGAAATGGAGAGACGTAGGTAAGGCCCCAGTCTAAAGGCAGGAATGCAAGTAGGAAGTGGATGAATCCTTCACCGCACCACTGTGATACTGATAAAAAATGCGCGCTTACCAAACGGCAAGCATAGGAGAGCTTGCGACCTTAACCCGGTCGGGGCCTTTCATGGGATGGAGACACCAACATACCACTCCTGAACAGTGTGCAGGGCTGAAAACTGCAGATCTGGCTCTCCTCTCCTATGTCAGTGCTACAACGCAGAAGTACTGCAGATAAGGTAGCAGTGCATCATCACAGGATTGCTATCTAGGCCTTTCCAGCTCAGGAGAGAAGCTAAAACAACAAAAGCAACATTACATATAGGATTCCAGCAATATGTCTGATCCAGCCGCTTTCAGTATGTCCGAGAAGTAAACAAATTTGCAAAGAACAAGAAACGTACGTCGGGCGTGCGGATTAGGACTGCTATCAATTATATATGTTTATTTATTTATCTTACCATATTGGTTTATTTATACCTACAATGGTTTAATTTTATAAGCATATAACACTCACAGTGCTTCTCCTTATATTGATTGTCTATACTCGCACCCCTCATAATTTCACTCGCCAAATGCGAGCAGGCAGGTTGAAATTTTGATGGCTGGTTATGATTGTATAGGAGGTGTGGTGTATATTGCCTCTCATATCATTTCATTTTTGCAGACTGAGCACCATAGAGGTTATGGCTATTTTACAACAGTGTTGCCTGAATCATCCAAACATATTTTGCTATATTTATATCCTGATTTTTGATTGGCTACCAGAGTGAAAAAGAGTGGTATATGGCATTTATGCTGTATCTCAAAAATTAGAGATGAGAGGGGGAATCAGTAGGTCAAATATATTCAGGAACAGGAGGCATCAAAATGTGGCCTGTGAATTGAACATGTTAAAGTAGAGAGAAAATTGTATAGTATTATCTAAATAGTTTAAGGACATACACTATAATGTCAAAAGTATTGGGACACCTGCCTTTACACGCTCATGAACTTTAATGGCATCCCAGTCTTAGTAAGTAGGGTTCAATATTGATATGGCCCACCCTTTGCAGCTATAACAGCTTCAACTTTTCTGGGAAGGCTGTCCACAAGGTTTTAGAGTGTGTCTTTGGGAATGTTTGACCATTCTTCCAGAAGCGCATTTGTGAGGTCAGGAACTGATGTTGGAGAAAAGGCCTGGCTCACAGTCTCTGCAATTCATCCCAAAAGTGTTCTATCAGGTTGAGCTTAGGACTCTGTGCAAGCCAGTCAAGTTCCTCCACCCCAAACTCACTCATCCATGTCTTTATGGACCTTGCTTTTTGCACTGGTCCAAATCATTTGGTGGAGGGGGGATTATAGTGTGGGGTTGTTTTTCAGGGGTTTGGGCTTGGCCCCTTAGTTCCAGTGAAGGGAACTCTTAAGGCGACAGCATACCAAGACATTTTGGACAACTTCATGCTCCCGACTTTGTGGGAACAGTTTGGGAATGCCCCCTTCTTGTTCCAACATGACTGCGCACCAGTGCACAAAACAAGGTCCATGAAGACATGGATGAGTTTGGGGTGGAGGAACTTGACTGGCCTGCACAAAGTCCTGACCTCAACCTGATAGAACACCTTTGGGATGAGTTAGAGCGGAGACTGCAAGCCAGTTCTTCTCATCCAATATCAATGCCTGACCTCACAAATGCGCTTCTGGAAGAATGGTCAAACATTCCCAAAGACACACTCCGAAACCTTGTGGACAGCCTTTCCAGAAAAGTTGAAGCTGTTATAGCTGCAAAGGGTGTGCCAACTCAACATTGAACCCTACGGATGATGACTGGCATGCCATTAAAGTTCATGTGCGTGTAAAGGCAAGTGTCTCAATACTTTTGGTAATATAGTGTATAATAAGGACAATATTTTTTTTCTGCTAGTCATATATTTTGCAATGAATATTGCAGTAAAATAATAGGACACTACTAAATATAAAGGTGCTTTCAACAACCTTATCTTTTGTGGGCTGGAAGTGACAGCATGAACATTATTAATTAGTGCCCTCTTTAATATGTGTGTTTGCTGACTTACGCTCTAATTAATGAAAAACTTGCTTTATGTTCTATATTTAGTTCACCTTATCACTTTAAAGTGGCACAAGAAAGTTGCTGGTTTTTGAATATGCACAATTACAGAATATGCACAATTACATCAAAGCATTCAATGCCTTTAAAGGTAACCTGTGAAAGGAAAAAAAAAAAGAGTTGCTATTGATGACTTCATTTTTAAGTGTGAACCCTCTGTTATCCGTATCCTAACTTTATTACCTACCATATAACTGACTTGCGACAATCCCACACTCAGTGAAGTCTGAAAAAAGTCTGAGCTCCTATCCAGCATGTTTGTTCCAGGCCAGTGACTTACATAGTAGTGAAGCTAGAATCAGGACAACAGCCCTGAAATATGTACATTTAAAAGCCACATCAGCAGTTATTATACGTATTATTATTATTCAGGATACAGCGCTTTACAATATAAAGGGAGACAGTACAGTTACAAAACAATAATATATACGAGGGTTAAGAGGGTCCTGCTCATAAGAGCTTACAATCTAATAGGGTAGAGCAAGTGGCTTCTCTTCTATTTTGTATCCCCATGGTTAATACGTAAAATATAGCTATTTGCTCTTTAAATACAAAACAAACACATTTTACTTTTACTAATATTAATAACATATGCTTTTTTTTTTTTTTTTTTTTTTTTTTGTTTCAGTGTTTTTATTAGCGTTTTCACATCAGGTATAAAAACAATAGCAAAATATTTAAGTATTGAGTACCCCATGTTAGTTTGTATGAGAACACTGGGTACCTTCTTATTGGCACATAGATGGTACTCATCAAGCTCCTTGTTAAACCAAGAAAATGTAAAGTGAGGGGAAGAAAGGAAAGAAAAAGAGGGGGGCGGGGGATGGGAAGATCCCAAGCTTTGGTCCGTGCCGCTCGAAGGCTCCTCAGATCGGAGCCGTACAGTCAGATAATTGATTCACGGGCCCCAGACTTTTTCAAAGACCTTTATTTGGTCATTCAAGCCTTTCATTAATCATGAGCCAGGAGAGCTTGTGCTTAAGTTGGTCAAATGGGATGGCAGAGATAAATATGAAAGTGAGAAGCCTTCTCTGGTTTTTTGAGGCCGCGTCAACTTTAAGCCCCAACAGGGCATGCTTAGGAAATTTAATGAGGTTGATTTGGGTAAGGATAAAAATAAAGTTGTAAACCCTTATCCAAAATCGTTGCACCTTGGGGCATTGCCACCATATATGGTATATCGTTCCATCTTGCCCACAACCTCGAAAGCACTTTGGAGAAGCTCCCAGGACATATGTAGCCAACCTGGTCAGCACCATGTACCATCTTAAAATTACCTTATAGTTTGCCTCTATAACAGAGGTGTTAATAAGTGATTTGGAAGCTGCTTGGGCAATCAATTTCCATTCCTCTAATTCAAAGTTTTCTTGGAGGTCTTGCTCCTACTTGACCATGTAAGTTTGTTTGACTGAGGTATGTGTTAAGATAGTATACAATGCAGAAAAATTACCTTTAGTTTTATCATATTTATGACATAGGTATTCCATGGGCGACATAGTCGTCAGATCACTATTGCAAGATAAAGCGTTTAGGTAGTGTTTCAATTGGATAAACTGGTATTGTTCAGAATCTGGTATTTATCTATTAGGGTCTGTTTAGTTAACATGCCGTTATGATCACAAAATGTCTGCAATGTGCAGAAGACCTTTATTGGTCCACCAGTTGAAGTTATGAGGGGTGAGACCTGGGATGAAATCTTTGTTTTATAACAAAGGGGCTAATGGGCCAGGCGGGGACTTGAACAAATGAGGTTTAGATAGTCTATCCCAAATACTAAATGATAGGGAGAGGGAGGGGCATAAAATCATAGGTCGGTCCCGAGCCGGTATCCACATGGTATGGGATATCAATTTGGATGGGCATGAATGTGATTCTATATGCATCCACAATGAGTGAGGCTGAGAGGAGTGGAACCTGATAAGCTGGGACAGTTGAGCTGCATAGAAATATTTAAGCATATCAGGGAAGATAGTTTGGGTCTGTTCACCCTCGGTCTCTTGTTCCCCAGAGAAACTGAAAAAGCTTTCTTTGAAATTTTAATAAATCGGTTCTGACCAGAGCAATAGGCAACGTGCGAAAAATGTAGGGAATCCTGGGAAGGATATTCATCTTTATAGAGTGTAGTCTGCCAAACCACGATGGATGATGGATCTGCCAGTTAGTCAAGTCTGTCGTTAAGCGCTTGTAAAGTGCAGGGTAGTTTTGGGAATACAAGGTTTGCATGAAGGTAGTTATATAACTTCCAAGATAGGGTAGGGCTACTGGTTCCCAAACAAACATATAAGAAGTCCGATCCGATAGGGAGATGTTTAACGCTGTGGATTTTTCCTCATTAGTTGAGAGGCCAGAGAGCCTTGAGAAGGGCTGTAATATGCCATAGAGATTGGGAAGGGTGGTGATGGGCATGGAGACCATCAACAGGATGTCGTCCGCAAAAAATGCAGATTTATGCTCCCTGTCCCCACATTCTACCCCCTTTATATCTGAGCACTCGCGGATTTTGATGGCTAACGGTTCTATAGCCAGACATAGAAAAGGTAGTCCCATGATAGGGAATCGAAGGCCTTTCAAATATCTAAAGATAACAACATGCCTCATCTAGCCACCTTCCCATTCCAATCTGAACGGACTGCTGAAATAATGTCTAATATTCTCTGGGTTTTGGTCAGATGCCTGGCGGCCAGGAATGAATCCTGCTTGATCAGGGTGTATGTAACCTGCAAGAAAAGTATTCAATCTACAGGCCAATATTTTGGACATTATTTTCAAGTCCACATTTATCAAGGATATTGGGCAGTAGTTAGAGCAATCTCCATGGTCTTTTCCCAGTTTCATTATGACATGTATTTACGCTGTGTTACGCTGTGTTTTCATGGGCTGGGGTGCCATTACCCCTACGGATGTCACTGAAATAGGCACATAAGTGATGAGGATTTCTTGATATTTCTGATAGTATTGACCAAAAGTATTGACCCGAAAAGCCGTCTGGGCCCGGAGCCTTAAATGGGTGTAGGGATTTAATGGCCATTTTAATTTTTGGTTTAGAGAATTCTCCTTCTATGAGCTTGGTGTGGGCCTGCTGAAGCTACCGTTGAGGGATGTTTTGAAAATATTTGTCTGTCCTTTCTATCGAGAACTGAGCCGCCTGTTGGCGATATAGTATCGAGAAAAAGTCTTGGAATTCTTGTATTATCAATTGCGGGTTCTGGGTCGATTGTCCATTGCGCAACTTCAATTTGGGTAAAGCCGGAGTGTATTTCCGGGGTACTAGTTTCTAGACATGTGCATTTGTTTTTGTCAGAATTTCAGGTATTTTCCTTATCGTTTTAACAAACAATAACGAAAGTGCAGAATCCGAAAAACGAAAGATCCAACATAAACAAATGCTTTATTTTCGTTTTCGTTGCTATAACAATTTGATATAGATAGGAGATTCGACATAATGATGACAATAACAATCTGTGTCCATCAAACCTGTGGTCGAATGTGCCTAACCTTAACTCTATTAGTCCAAGATTATTCTACATAGAGAGAAAAGATTCGACATAGAGAGAAAAGATTCGACGTAGGGGAGAAAAGAATCGACGTAGGGGAGAAAAGATTCGACATAGGGGAGAAAAGATAAATAAAAATAATGATGATGATGAATGTTATTGGCTGATTGTAACCAAAGAGGAGGAGCAGTAAAATAGCTAGAACTAAGTACACACGTACTTTGGCTTATGGGGTCTGTTGAAAGTTCTAAGAAGATTTGACGGAGCAGGTAAACTATACGGCGTCGTACAGTTTAGCTGCTCCGTCGAATCTTCTTTGAACATTCGACAGACACCATAAGCCTTCAATGACAGATTCAAACTTAATTTGGATTTTCGGACGAATGCAATTTTTTACGAAAAACAAAATAAATAAAAACGAATTTTGGGAGTAACTAAATACATTTATTTTTCGGACGAAAACGAAATTCCGAAACAAAATATTTCAGTGTGCACTTGTCTACTAGTTTCCTGGATAGCAGGGTGGTGGGTAAATCACCCATAGTGTGCTTTGGCCATCGAATGGATTTTTCTGCTTGGGTGGTGAGAGTCAAATTTAGAGCCAATCTAGTAAATTTTTGTGTCTGATATCTATTAACTGAGCCCTTTTCTGTTCATCTAGGAGGTGTTTGCTGGTGCTGTCTTGATTGTGTTTAGATCTAGCAGCTAGCTGGATAAGCTTCCCCCCGTATGGTAGCCTTATGGGCGGCCCAATTTATGGCTGGAGACGTCTCAGATGATAAATTGTCCTGAAAAAATGCCCCTAATTCAGTTTCTATTTCCGAGTATAAGATGGG
This sequence comes from Aquarana catesbeiana, assembly GCF_042186555.1. Lineage (NCBI taxonomy): Eukaryota > Metazoa > Chordata > Amphibia > Anura > Ranidae > Aquarana > Aquarana catesbeiana. The sequence goes on from NC_133324.1 coordinate 615,407,957, forward strand.
ATCATTAAGCATGGATACATTTAGGTGCCATGGAGAAGGAGAGGGTTTTGTCCATATATTTGAGAGTGATACTTTAACGGGGGAGTGATCCGACCGTGGAACAGTCAGGATCTTTGTCGATATCATATATGGTAATAACGCTGTGTGAGTGAATACATGGTCTATGCGTGAATACATTCTATGCACGTTGGAGAAATGAGTATAGTCCCTGGCAGGCGTCAACCAGACCATAAAAATGTAGCAGTCCAGCTATCTTGTTGCTATTCTTGGGTAGTTGTTTGAGGACTGCCCTAACCGGATTAGATCTGTCTAAAGTACGGTCCAGCGGGATATTACTATCTCCCCCCATAATCACCTGTCCTTGGACCTTAGGCATAAGGACCTTGAGCATGGTAGTAAAGAATTCCACTTGTCCCGAATTAGGGGCATAGTAGGAGATAAGGGATACTAGTTGATACGGCCAACCACCATGATATATCTCCCAATTTTATCCTTCACTACGGTGATGGGGGTAAAGGGAGTCGTCCTCGAAAAGCAAATAGCCACCCCTCTTTTCTTTTCGCTGTGTGATGAAAGGTAGTATTGTGGTAGTTTCACCCCGACTCAGTATCAAACATGCAAAAATAAAAAATCAGAGGTAAGGCAGTTATAAGTGAAGGAATTAACTAACAAACAGATTCTGAACAGGGTCATCTCTAATGGTTAGGGAATGGCTGGATGCTATTAAAGGTTCATCTAGGGTAAATCCAAATCAGATAATGCACATCCTGTGGCGCCAGAGTCAACCGATAAAGCCTTAGAAGATTAACCAAGGTTGATCCATAACTAAATAATCAGTTATCAGAACAGTGAACTTGTCAACAATTGACTGGAAAAGGACAGGGAGAAGTCGAGAGTGGTAGTGGTCGTACCACTACGATCAACGAGAGGGATCAATATCCTACACAGCGTAGATTCTTGTAATCCCCAGTAAAGTGATGGGGGAAGGAGGTGGCAGTTCCTTCAGGTGTTCGGTGGGGACCTTCCAGCTGGTTGTGACCTCTGTGATGACCACAACGGGCACAGGGGGCGGGTCATTGGATGCTGTGGGGAAGATGTGTGCGGTTCCCTGGAAATGATGTCCAACTCTAGCAGCAGATCTTCTTCATCTTGGAAAGTGACGAAGGAGTAGGGTTTGCCTTTAGAATTGAAAGACAGTTTAAACGGGAACGACCATCTATATTTGATCTGTCGGTTTAGTAGTTGCTGTAGTAGTGGCTTCAGGTTTCTCAGATTCTGAACGGTCGAAGGAGCAATGTCATTGAATATTTGTATGGGTGCATCATAGAGAAGCAGATCCTGTTTATTTCTGGCTTCCATCATCAGTTTTTATTTTATTTTGTAGTAGTGTGGTTTGGCAATCACATCTCGCAGCAGACCGTCTGCCCTAGGGGCCATCAGGGCACGGTGGATCCTATCAATTTCCATCTGATGAGGGGAAATACCCGGAAACAGGGTCTTCATGAGCACCTGCATGACGCTCTCCAGGTCTGTGTAGGTTTCAGGGAGCCCCCTAATGCGCACATTGTAGCGGTGTGATCTGTTCTCCCGATATTCTATTTTAGCGTTAGCGTCCACCAGCCTGTCCTGGAGCTCGGTGATCATAGCGGAATTTTGAATGACCCATGTGGATGTGTTATCAACTTTAGTTTCAATGGCCTCAAATCTGTCTCCAATGCTCTGGATATCTCGCTTGAGATCAGTAGAGATAATGGAGCAAGCTTCGGATAGCTCTTGCATATGGGGCCTGTGGAGGGTTAGGTTCGTCTTGCTCAGGGCTGGGTTGGCTAAAAAGCAGGTCGGCCATTTCAGCCATGTTTCTGGCCATAGAGGATGCTGGGGAATCTGCTGCCTCAGCAACACAGAGCAGATTAGGAGAGGGGGAGGGGGACATTGCAAATGACTCACCCCACTGGTCAGCGTCCTGTTCCCCAGAGGATTGTGAGGAGAATGGGTCCCGCACTGCTTCCAGCTGCAGTTCGTGTCTGGATGGATGTGAAGGTGGTAGGGGTTGAGAGGGACCCGGGCCGCCTCGTGTCTCTTGTCGTCCACCACCATCTTGGAAGGCTGTGTAGGGACAGGAAGAGGGCATGCTTCTCTGCTCCAATTGTCCTGTTTGTAATGACGTTTTTTCGGCTGTCCGGATCCCCATCGCTGCATCACCCTCCCAAGGTGCTTGATGGGTGGGTGAGCACCCGTTAGCTTTGCCTCTGCCCGCTGTTGTAGCCGGCGGTGAGCGGAGCTCATCACTGCATACTTGATCCCGAGCCCGCGCGCATGCACACTCCGTATGCCTATTTTTTGTTATGTAATTTATTGTAATAACATATTTGCCAGCCTTCAGTTATACCAGCAGCATGAAAACTGGACACTGAAATGCAAAATGGTGTTCTTATTAAAATAGCCAGCGGGTACAAGTTCTTGTCTGATTCATTTCACGCAAGGCAGATCGCTCTGTGAAAGAGATAGCACTGTGCCTAGCACGAAACGCGTAAGCATAGAACTTGTTCCTGCTGGCTATTTAAAAAGGAAGAATATCCCACTGCATCTTGATGTGCTGTGTTTTTCTTGCTGGTATAATTGATTGCTTTGGTGGAGACTAGCTGAGCCGAACCAGCATCTAAGATGTAATTATGGCATGTGGAGTCTAATCGCATCCAGAACAGCATGTGGGATGTTTGCAGGCCTTATTTGCAATAGCTGGGGAAAATATCAAGTATATCAATTCTTAAAATCAATTTTAATATCACTTCCTTCTTGCCCGATGTTGTGATGTAATGAGTTGTACAGATAGAAACAGGCATGACCGAGGAGATGTGCATAGTTTATTTTCAGCAAACAAGAACACCCTTGCATTACTTCCTGAAATCAACAGCTTGGCAAGTGACCTCACAGCCTTAGTAAAGTTTGCCTAGCTTTTCTCATTTGCATAAAAATCATAAAGTTTTCAAATCCTGGTTGACAGTCCCCTTAACATTCAACCTTTCTTTCCTGGCATTATCTCTGAGAAAGGAACTATTTTCCTGTGTTCTCTTTAATATGTAAAGAAATGTTTTGGGCAAGATGCCAATGGGATCATTCCCTGATGTGAAGGACAACTGAGTGTTCTATCTGTGCCCTGCCATGCCAAATGGTAGCAGATGTTGCTTTCCTCCTAGGCCCGGCATTAACTGCATTATACTTGGCAAGCTTAAATATGACCCTCACTGGGTAACAATTTTGACAAACATAATGACGTTGCAGCTGCAGTCATACATCTCAACTTCATGTGCACTAAGCTCTACTGTGTTTGTGTAGCATCCTTTACTTACATTTCACATTTTCTTGTAACTATAGTTGTCTAGCTAGTCTAGTTGTCTGCCCTGCCAAAGACTTTATATGATCTCCACGATTAAATATCTAAATTAGGTTTACAGTTCTCACCATGGGCTATGGTCAAAAATCAGCATATAATCACATTTACCATGTTTAATATTATTTGGAGACTGCATGAGAATAGCAACTATGCACCAGCTTTTCTTCTATACAGCTTTAATAATCATTAGTCCTGAACCTGTCATTCTGTCATTGATTGTGCAAGCCAGTGACAGGCTAGTATGCATAGTGTGATGCCAGAAAACACCCAAACTACCACACAGATTCGGAATGTTGTAATGAATAAGCATGTCTTATAGCATGCTCTGTTTGTTCTTCCCACAGCTCCATACCATTAGTAGCATTTGAATTTTGCAGCAATTATCCTAGGGCTCAGAAAATGGTGTTTGATAATGCTCAACCTCAATAAAAGCAAAGCAGAAACTACTACTGTATACTGTATACACAATCACAATGTTCGGGATCTCTGAATTTATCAATACTTTATGTTTATTGGTTTATCATTTGAAACATGCATACAACATTCCATTTACTAGCCAGTGACACACATTTACATTAACATACACATGTCACTGAGTGACCAGTTCTTTCACTGCTGATCCAAATGTGAAATGGGAGGGCAAGATAGAAAACTCAGTAACATGCCATAGTAATTTCCGATTAACCTCTGCCTGAGGGTAAAACAAATCTTAAAGTGGAATGTCACCCAAAAAGGGGAAGTTCCACTTTAAGTCCTCCTCCCCCCTCCATTACCACATTTGGCATATAATTTTTTTTTTGGGGGGGGGGAGGGGGTCTTTGTTTTAACAGGTACCCACTCCCACTGCCACTCAAATCCCTTGGGCAATTTAAGCAGAAGTCACAGTCAGCTTCACACACTAATGATGCTGGCGCTGGGGATCTGAAGATTAGTGAAGAACTAGTCCGGGGGAGGACAGCACTGGATCCCTGGACAGGTAAGTGTCCTTTTATTAAAAGTCAGCAGCTACAGTATTTGTACTGATCGGCATGTGCTGAAGCTAGTGACAGCACAGCCGGGCGGTGCATGCATGCCCCCAAACCCAGAAATGCAGAATCACGTATAAATACATGCATCTGCACAGCTGGCCCGCACTGTAGCAGTAAGACTCAGTGCGTGGTCGGCAAGTGGTTAAAATAACAAAACCACCCTTAATAATTTCCTCTTTTGACCTTGCTACCACCAAAGAAGCCGTTAAATTTTCTGCTAGACCCCATTCCCTAACAACTACTACAGTCACCCTCTTCTTCTATCCTATGCTCCCTCACTCACATCCTTAATCTCTTCCTCTCTACTGGCACCTCCCTCTAAAACATGCGCTCATCACCCCCATGCTTAAAAAGCCCTCACTGGACCCCATCAGCCTGAATAACTCATCTCCTTTCTTCCGCTTACCTCTAAACTTTTAGAACGCTTAATGTACAACTGTCTGAGCTCCTACCTCACTAACAACAACCTGCTTGACCCCTTACAATCTGGCTTTCGCTTACTACACTCCACTGAAACTGCCCTACTAAAAGTTACTAATAATTTAATAACTGCTAAAACTAATGGTCACTACTCCATACTCATACTATTGGACCTTTCTGCTGATTTTGATACTGTTGACCATCCCCTTCTCCTCAAAGAACTCCACTCTCTTGGCCTTTAAGACGCTGTTCTCTCCTGGTTTTCCTTATACCTATCACAGTGGTCCTTCAGTGTTACCCATAACTCTGTCTCTTCCTCTCCACTTCCTCTTTCTGTAGTGATCCCCCAAGATTCTGTCCTCAGACCCCTCCTCTTCTCCATCTATACCTCCTGCCTTGGTCACTTGATAAACTCCCACAGCTTCCGGTACCATCTTTATTCTGATGACACCCAAATCTATTTCTCTACTCCTTACCTTACTCTTTCAGTCCCCTTTTGCACTACTAACTTATTAACTGACATATCAGCATGGATGTCACACCACTTCCTCAGACTCAATATTTCTAAAACTGAGCTCATAATATTTCCTCCTGCCCATGCCTCCTCCGCTGACTTCTCCATCAAGATCAATAATACAGCTATCTGTCTCTCCCCTCATGCCAGAGTACTAGGTGTAATCCTGGATTCTGACCTGTCCTTTCAGCCCCAAATCCAATCACTGTCCAAATCTTTTCGGCTCGGTTCACACCAAAACCGGCCATGTCCCTGTTCTCAGTTTCAGGGGTGAATCAGGGCAGAATCTTTGCCTGAATTCGGCCCTGAAACAGAGCCAAAGATGCACAGCGTTTCTTTGCAGTGCACTTCGTACCCATCCCGGATATATGTGAACCAGCTCCATAGAGAGCCGGTCACATTCTCCTGCTATGCGAATTGGGTGCAGGGAAACCCGCATCCAATTCGCATAGGTGTGAACCCAGCCTTAGACTTCACTTCTGTAATATCCCCAAAATACACCCCATTTTTAACCATTGAAATCAGTAAGCAGTGGATTCACTTCCTTGTCATCTCTCGACTCGACTCTTATAACTCCATCGTCCTGGACCTACTTCTGCACAGGATATCCCCTCTTCAGTCTGTCATGAATGCTGCTGCCAGACTCATCCAACACTTAGAAGTATATTCCAGCTTATTTCTCTTTTCGTATTTCCATGGTTTGCAGAATATCTTTTATGTCTTTTGTGATATATATATATATATATATATATATATATATATATATATATATATATATATATATGCTTGTCTCCAGGATTTCTCCAGAGCCTCTCCCATCCTCTGGAACTCGCTACCTCCACTGGTCCGGGTATCCCCTACTCTTGCTACCTTCAGGCGATCCCTGAAAACTCATCTCTTCAGGGAAGCCTATCATGTCTATAACTAATCTCCTACAACTTCCATCAGCTCATTCCCCACAGTTACAACCTTTTGTACCACCTGCCCCACGTTATTAGATTGTAAGCTCTTCTGAGCAGGGCCCTTTTAATCCTTTTGTATTTTATTGCATTGTAATTGTATTGTCTCCTTTTATATTGTAAAGCGCTGCGTAAACTGTTGGCGCTATATAAATCCTGTATTATAATAATAATACTAAAAATGTATTAAAAAATGAGAAAAACCTTAAAATATTAAATTATTTTTATTTTGCCTGAAAATCATTTCCCCATGCTTAGTAACCCTATGGTTTCAATTGCTGAACCACTCTTCAGACCCTTTTGAGGTGTTTTGACTTTAAGTATCAGTGAAGACAGCAATATAAAACCTCTGAGGAATTATAACCTTTAACACTCAAAACAAACAAAAAGGTTTGGCTGTAGATATACATTAAAGACTTATTCTACTTAAACCCCAGCCCAGTCCCCCAATCCTGGAGACCACCCCCACAGTGTTTTTGTTTAAGGTCCTGTATACATACCTTTTATCTGGATGGGATGAGTCCTCTTCCTCCTTTTTTTCCTCTGGTGGTAAGTGACTCATGTCAATTACATGACACTTCTCCCTACAGCATTCTCCTTAATAATAGGCCTTGCAGGGAACAGCACCAGATATAGGGATATATGATGAGTATCGCAAACAAGGGCTACTTTTTTATTTTTACATGGGTTTGCCTAATGTAACTATTTAACAATATTGCAATTGGAATTTGGCTTTTTAGATGCACATGGGTGAAGCTGTGATTTTATTCTCAGTGACTGTAGTGGTACTCACACCTTATTTTCTATTTTTCCATACCTTTATTCCGATTATAAACCTTTGAAAACAGTTCTCTTTGCCTTTGAGTGTAGAAGTATTACATTAACATATTTCAGTAGCGGTGCATTGCTGTATAGAATGCTGGTGATTTATAAATATGAGATACTAAAGCAACTGAATATATTTAACATGCGTGGCACAGGATCTCTGTATGAACTGCAAGCCAGGAACAGAATAATGAAGAAGAAGAAAGTTAAGTGATGCGTGTAGCGACATGCTGCTTTTCAAACAACTGATTTCTGCTTCCACCTGTGCGATGGCTGGAGAAGTAACATTCATTGTGCGTAATTAATGCCACCTTCTTCCAAGCCAACTCAGTCAGTGGGCACCTGAGAGCTCCCCACTATTCTACAGTCATTTAACAAGTGATTGGAATCAAGGGCATTGTGCCATTGCCTTGCAGAAACATTCAACCATTACAACCGTGTTGTGTGACAACACAAATGACTGGTTTAATGAATAGACTAATTTTCTTACATTTGACAGAGGAAGAATGTTCTTTGAAAATGGAATTGCTTTGAGCAGAATACATAACAATAGGACATAATATAAAAGAAAGGTTTACTGTATCCAATACAATGCTGAAAGCTTAGAAGTACAGTATATTCAATCGTATTTCCATGGGTTGCAGAATATCTTTCATATCTTTTGCGATCATGAGTAAGGTTTTACTGGCTTTATATATTAATCTGTATCTATACAATTTCATTCATAAGTATAAGAAAAAATTACCAAAACCAAGAATTAGAACCCTAATGAAAATGCCCTTAAAGCTCTAGTTTGAAAATAAAAAATAAAAGCAGCCCCAGGATGCGGGTCTCTTGGCTCATAGAAAATGAGTAGAATGACACCAGATGTCATTCAGCCAAGTAGACTGAGAACATCTAGTGGCAGAAAGGGCACCTAGGATGAAGGTTAAGGGAGGGGAATCCAGCTCTAGGTTAAAGATAAGTATTGAAATAAAAATTGCATTTTTTTTATTTAAAAATTTTCTGCTTGGTATACATATATTAAGAAAATTATTTGCAGTTTTTATTTAACTCTAGCTCTAACTATAGCTAGAACCTAATGCCAAATCTTTAACCTCTATTCTAAGCCTAGCTCTAATCAAAGCCCAATCAAAGCCTGCCCAATTCAAAGCCTAACCTTATTCCAAAATTAGGTCTAACCCTTTGCCTTGCCTTTCACCTAAATCAACAAAAAATATATTATAAAGATAGCTCAGATGATGACATCTGCATATGATATTAATGCATACATAATGTTTGCTTACTTAGCAAAATTAATGTTACTCAAACCCAATTTTGTAAAGAAAAAAAAGTAAAATAAACTGCTTCAGCTAGGCCAGGTATACACTACTATATTGAGATAAGGTGCATTTTATTAATGAAACTACTGTTAACATACAGTGGGGATGGAAATTATTCAGACCCCCTTAAATTTTTTACTCTTTGTTACATTGCAGCCATTTGCTAAAATCATTTAAGTTATTTTTTTTTCCTCATTAATGTACACACAGCACCCCATATTGACAGAAAAACACAGAATTGTTGCCATTTTTGCAGATTTATTAAAAAAGAAAAACTGAAATATCACATGGTCCTAAGTATTCAGACCCTTTGCTGTGACACTCATATATTTAACTCAGGTGATGTCCAGTTCTTCTGATCATCCTTGAGATGGTTCTACACCTTCATTTGAGTCCAGCTGTGTTTGATTATACTGATTGGACTTGATTAGGAAAGCCACACACCTGTCTATATAAGACCTTACAGCTCACAGTGCATGTCAGAGCAAATGAGAATCATGAGGTCAAAGGAACTGCCTGAAGAGCTCAGAGACAGAATTATGGCAAGGCACAGATCTGGCCAAGGTTACAAAAAAATTTCTGCTGCACTTAAGGTTCCTAAGAGCACAGTGGCCTCCATAATCCTTAAATGGAAGATGTTTGGGACGACCAGAACCCTTTCTAGAGCTGGCCTTCCAGCCAAACTGAGCTATCGGAATGGCAAAGAATGGCTCAGGAATGGCAGCAAGCAGGTGTGACTCCATCTGCATGAGCAGTGAGGCAAAGACTTTTGGAGGATGACCTGGTGTCAAGAAGGGCAGCAAAGAAGCCACTTTGCTCCAGGAAAAACATCAGGGACAAACTGATAATCTGCAAAATTTACAGGGATTGGACTGCTGAGGACTGGGTTAAAGTCATTTTCTCTTAGGATTCCCCTTTCATATTGTTTGGGGCATCTGGAAAAAACCTTATCCGGAGAAGAAAAGATGAGCGCTACCATCAGTCCTGTGTCATGCCAACAGTAAAGTATCCTGAGACCATTAATGTGTGGGGTTGCTCCTCAGCCAAAGCAGTAGGCTCACTTACAATTTTGCCTAAGAACATAGCCATGAATAAAGAATGGTACAAAAATATCCTCCGAGAGCAACTTCTCCCAACCATCCAAGAACAGTTTGGTGTTATACAGTGCCTTTTCCAGCATGATGGAGCATCTTGCCATAAGGCAAAAGTGATAACTAAGTGGCTTGGGGGGGAATTTTGGGTCCCTGGCCAGGAAACTCCCCAGACCTTAATTCCATTGAGAACTTGTGGTCAATCCTCAAGGGTGAACAAAAAACCTCCCACAAATTCTGACAAACTCCAAGCATTGATTATGCAAGAATTAAATGCCATCAGTCAGGATTGACAGCATTCCAGGGCAAATTGCAGAGGTCTTAAAAAAGAAGGATCAACACTGCAAATATTGACTATGCATACATTTAATGTAATTGTCAATTTAAGCCTTCAGTATACCATAGTAACATCTGACAAAAGGATCTAAAAACAATGAAGCAGCAGACTTTGTGAAAATTAATATTTGTGTCATTCTCAAAAATTTTAGCCAGGACTGTACATAGTGCATCACAACACACTTGCATTTGAGTGCACCACAATGCATAGATGTCAGCCATATACACATTTTGATGTGTTGCCTTTAAAGTAGAAATGAAGGCAAAACAGTTTTTCCCATTTTTGATAGAATAGGGGAGGGTTTTGCCTCCTATCAATTTTTTTGTCATCTGTATCCCATAGGGGAAACTTCCCTTGACAAAAAGTGAGAGGAGATCCCTCCAAAGTAGGGGAATTCCAGGGTGTCACTGGGGTTACCAGAACTAGTGTCCCCATAGGAAAATTCCCACTTTATGTTCCGATGCCAACCTAAAATTTGGGATCTTCTTTTATTTTCACTTTTGATGATAATGGTAATCAGGACAAATAGAGAGGGTTAATCTCCTAACAGGGGCACAGACAGCAATAAAAACTAACAGGTGTTCAAATCCCGCTCCAGGATTTAAGATTTAAGAAAAAACGTGCATGTGTTTAAAACCTGTGTAGTGCTGCATTCATTCAAAATTAATAGGATGCCTTAATGCAACACATGGAAACGTATCACAACAGTGCAAACCCAGCCTGAGCTAAGTGAACAATTACTTTGCAAAATTATTGGTATCCTATTCTTTAGTAAGAAAAAACAAAACAAAATACCAAATTCAATCCAGCACATAGGGTGGCCAGCAAAATGTTGATCAAACTACTGTCAACTTTGAAAAGACAAGTAAGCATATACAGTATATCATACACAAAAAGTCTGCACTGAGCAGAATCCAGCAACCCCAGCACCAAAGTTAGGTAGTATACATGCCAGACCCACATTCTCTTATAAAGGTGCTGATCGCATGTGTGTGATTGATTCCAGGATGGATGGATCCTCGCACTTCTTTGCTGCTCACCCCAGGCGTCCAACTCAGATCCTGTTTCTCACAGACAGCTCAATCATAAAGCAACAAGGAGAAGGCTCTCATAGTGCAGCATATTTAACTTTATTTGATCAGTAAATGTAAAGAGGAAAGAATCACCGGTACTCTTGACCAGCCCATATAAACAATAAAGAGCGGCATCCTACTGGGACACATAGTCATATTTGACCAGTAGATACAGTATCTCACAAAAGTGAGTACACCCCTCACATTATTATAAATATTTTATTATATCTTTTCATGTGACAACACTGAAGAAATTACACTTTGCTACAATGTAAAGTAGTTAGTGTACAGTTTGTATAACAATGTAAATTTGCTGCCCCCTCAACACACAGCCATTAATGTCTAAACTGCTGGCAACAAAAGTTAGTACACCCCTAAGTGAAAATGTCCAAATTGGGCCCAATAAGCCATTTTCCCTCCTCGGTGTCAGGTGACCTGTTAGTGTTACAAGGCCTCAGATGTGAATGGGGAGTAGGTGTGTTAAATTTGGTGTTATCGCTCTCAAAGTTCAACATGGCACCTCATGGCAAAGAACTCTGAGGATCTGAAAAAAATAATTGCTCTACATAAAGATGGCCTAGGCTATAAGAAGATTGCCAAGACCCTGAAACTGAGCTGCAGCAATAGATATACGTATGAGTGCTGCCAGCATTGCTGCAGACGTTGAAGGGGTGGGGGGTCAGCCTGTCAGTGCTCAGACCATACACTGCACACTGCATCAAATTGGTCTGCATAGCTGTTGTCCCAGAAGGAAGCCTCTTCTAAAGATGATGCACAAGAAAGCACACAAACAGTTTGCTGAAGACAAGCAGACTAAGGACATGGATTACTGGAACCATGTCCTGTGATCTGATGAGACCAAGATAAACTTATTTTATTCAGATGGTGTCAAGCGTGTGTGGCGGCAACCAGGTGAGCAGTACAAAGACCGTCATGGTAGAAGTGTCATGGTCTGGGGCTGCATGAGTGATGCTGGCACTGGGGAGCTACAGTTCATTGAGGGAACCATGAATGCCAACATGTACTGTGACATACTGAAGCAGAGCATGATACCCTCCCTTGAGAGACTGGGCCACAGGGCAGTATTCCAACATGATAACGACGCCAAATACACCTCCAAGACGACCACTGCCTTTCTAAAGAAGCTGAGGGTAAAGGTGATGGACTGGCCAAGCATGTCTCCAGGCCTAAATCCAATTGAGCATCTGTGGGGCATCCTCAAATGGAAGGTGGAGGAGTGCAAGGTCTCTAACATCCACCAGCTCCGTGATGTCGTCATGGAGGGGTGGAAGAGGACTCCAGTGGCAACCTATGAAGCTCTGGTGAACTCTATGCCCATGAGGGTTAAGGCAATGCTGGAAAATAATGGTGACCACACAAAATATTGACACTTTGGGCCCAATTTGGACATGCTGAAATGTATTTACATATACAGTATATTGCATAAAACTAGGTCTAAAAAGCCATGTTGTTTCTCTGAATATTTCACATTTTCATAAAAACGATCCCGATGCTTTTAAATGTTGCGGGACAGTTTGGGTATCTAAACACTAGAAAGGTAGCTATCTTAGTTGTCAGTTGATATTTTGTGTACATTGCTAGCAAAAAAACATTAAAACTAGTTCTAACTGAGATAAACCACGGCACAGAGTCTGTCAACAGTGGTGTGTAATGGGTTATAAACTCTTCTACAGCATTATTTTCTTTATGGTTATAGAAATACATTCACATGACTCTACGTACTGTGTAAAATTAAAAAATAAATGTCTTCACAGGGACATAGGAACATCTCCATGGGCTCTGGGTTGGCCCCTACTGAATTCTAGTCAGATTACTTCCTACTTCTACACTCATGTTAGGAAGATTTCCTTCATTTTGTACATGATCAATAGGACATGAAATGAGAATGAATCTTCTCAACAGGAACATGGCCCATAATAAAAACAAAACTGAACACTGACAGAAATGTTTTCTATGTTTTCTATGTTGTCCAAAATTTTAATATTTGGAGTTCCTCTTTAAAGGGAATTCAAATCTACAACAAGCATCCAGGAAACTCCAATTATGTGGCATCCTTTATCCCTTTATGCAAATACCAAGAAGATACTGTGGCCATCAGCTCTTCTAGCCTGATCCCAATTTTACTACTGGCCCATCACTGTGATAAGTTGCGTCACTAACCAACAGCAAGGTGTAGGAGGGAAAGTGAGTGAACAAGTCATCTACTACTAAACTGGTTGCAAGTCCAATCTCCCCAGCATGTGGGGCTGCTCTAAAAGAAACACTGGTGTGTGTCCCAGTTTAACTTTTATATCAAGGCTACAGGTGCACTTTTAAGTACATAGCAAACAAGGATATATGCTTATATGAGTAATTTCACTGCACAGCTATAGGTAAAATCAGCATCCTGCAGCACTGTTGACTGTTCTTCAGCAGAGATTTTCTACAAGGCTAGCTACACCTTTGCACTGAGCTCTAATAGACTTGTATCTCACTGTCCCAACACTAAAGCTAGTCCTGGGATAGCCCCATACAATACAGAGAGGTCTCAGAGTGCAGGCGTGTCTGACCCCGAAGAGGAATTGTATTGAATTCTGTGCTGTAGAACATCGTTCTGCTACAGAGGTGGATACAAAGCTGGGGTTTGGTGTGTTGATGCAGATAGTTAAATTGGGAGTGTGGTTAAAGCAGTTTCTTATAAATGTGCAGTCATCCTGTAAATTGAAGATTTACCAATCGTGGGGAGTAAACACAGATTTCCAGGATTTTTTTTTTTTTTTGGCATCTTCATTTTTTTGTTGGAAATGTTCCTTGAAGATTATTTAATACATCTGGTATTATATACAGTAATACCTGTTTTTTTATTGCATTACCAATGTTTAAATTTATAGGTTTAGAGAGATATTTGCATTTGCAAATGAGACCATTTGAAAAAAGCTTTTTGCATTTCAGTATGTTGTTCTTTCAAAGTCTCCTTTGCTTAGCAACTCTGGCTATGGGCAAGTTTCCTGCTCACCAGTCAGTATGCAAATTAAATTGTTTGAAGTGCCTTTTTCCTGAACACTGTAATTAAGAAAACAAATATATTCTCCCTAATAAAACAGCATATTAATAATAATTTGGTAAGTGCTTTTTGCCACCAGCTTTACAAGGATGTAATGAAGCAAATAATATACAGGCATTTGGTAAGTTATTAGGTTTGAATACTTATGCCATTTTTGCAGTAATTTAGGCTTGGTATCACTTCAAAGAACTGATAAAATAGTATTTTCAGCAGTACTTGATTGTGTCATATTTTTCTAAATGAACAGCATGCATCCATACTGAACAATTAAAGCCCATTCGCACTCTTAGTTGTAAAAACAGGTATGGTCTGTGGCAATATTGCTGTTTTTATGCCCCTTTCACACGGGCGCCTCTGCTAAGTGGAATCTGCTTGCTCAGTGGGGGATCTCTTCACTGATCCTTGGCGAGCAAGTGGATGACAGGTTTGTGTCCGCACAGGTATGCAGAGCAAAGACGGACACAGTCCCGCTCTCCTGTATTGGCCAACTGAATGGAAACAGGCCGCCTGTCCATTTCCATCCAATGCCATTCGATTCCCCGGACAGATGGGGAATAGGACCACCATCCATCTGTCTTTGGGGGACAGGATTGGATCGGATGGTGGCAGGTGTCAGCAGACATGTGTCTGCTGACATCCGCCAGTCCATAGAAGAGACTGAAGGGGTCTGATCAGGTCCGCCTGAAAAACTGACAGGTGGACCTGATCGGACAGCCAGTGTGAAAGGGGCCTTAATCTTTATGCCAAGCTGCTAGGAAGATTCTATATGGGAGGCACAATGCCATAAACATTAAGGTAATGACCAGTGGTAAAATATGTAACAAAAATGTAAGAATTCCTTGAAAACTATGCATTGAGTTAAACATGCTTCATTTAAATGGTGCAGCATCTCAATAGAAAAGCCCTGTTCAGCTGGGAAAAAGGGACTATAGGATGCAGCAGGATTGTCTCTTAAATGCATGGCAGCTGCTGCTTCACCACCCTCTGAAAAGCAATCCACCACTAATCGCTTTTCAATGGGGCAGGAGAGTGTGCCGCCTGTTAGAATGAGGCTTTAAAGTACTGTACTGTATATCTCATGCCAAAACTCTTGTTTTGTATTGGTAAAGTAGGGAATGGTTAGACCCCTGTAAGTTCATTTTGACATTGGTAACCCACTGGAGAGTTTTTCTTTGATTTCCTGTCCTGTAGTCATAACAGAATGTGATAAATGTGATAAAATCTCTCCAAAATGAGAGAAATCTCCCTTTCTCTCAGATTGTTGTCACTGGAACAAGAATCACCATTGGAAGATCATTGTAGACAGAAATAGATTTTCCCTATAACTTTGTAACTCATGACTCCAATTACAAGTAGAGAGAGTGAATCGTCTCCTCCACTTTTTTTTACAACTAAAAAGTTTTGGCTTTAGACTTTGGCTTTACACTCTAAGTGGCAAGTGTCATGTGGGGAGCAAGAAATCATCATGTACACAGTCACATGGTTAGCTAGATTTTGTAGATTTCAATTTTAACAAGAAAAACATTGGGACAATCAAATGTAGGGGTAGGGGTGCTTGGAATACCCAAATAGTCTGCAATTACGGCTTGTCGTCTGCTCTGAGCTTTAATACCCACACTTCTGGTGGTTATAGCATTTCACTTGGCATGTTGTTATTAAATAAATGGCAAAACGAATTTTCTAGGGTCCCGTGGTGATTATAAGTGAGATCACTGGAATCTAGGTAAGAGTCAGTAAGTAAGTATTCTTTTATCCTATTTTTGGTTGTTTTACCTAATGTTTTTTTACATAAGGAGTGGGGGAAATTGCTAAATAAGGGTCCCTTCAATTTCAAGTTTTGCTTTAAGGCACCCTTTGGTATGACCATATCAGGCTGTGGCTCTGTCAAAAGGTGTGGGATGTTCTTCCCAGGACGCAACATCATTTGTTCTAGTTTTGAGTCAATATTAAAATGTACCTATGGTCAAAATGTAAAATCATTCCATGGTCATTTCCACATTGTATTTCAATTATTTCTAGCCTACTCCTATTAATCTGAACCATCTTAAAGTTAAACGTACTTTGTGAAAATCCCCGCACATTTGATTCTTTGAATTCTGTGACACGTATTCACTATGCCCTGTGGGTTGGCACTGCTGTGTTATGCATTTCACAGAGACTGCCTTCTGAACTACAGAGGTGTTGAGAGAAGGAGTTTCAGGAAGTGGGGTCAGTCCTGGAATCACTGCTTACAGGTAGCAAGGTACCATGGGATATGTAATCCTTAGAACTTGAAAGTAATCAGCAAACTTCATTACATAGTTACATAGCTGGTAAGTTTAACCACTTGCCACCCGCCATATAGCAAAATGACGGCTGCAAAGTGGTTTCAATATCCTGACTGGGCGCCCCCGGGGGCGCGCATCGTGGCGATCGCTGTTGTGGTGAGTCAGTCTGACACACCACAACTCCGATCTAGGTAAAGAGTCTCTGACGGAGACTCTTTACCACGTGATCAGCCGTGTCCAATCATGGCAGATCACGATGTGAATAGGAAGAGCTGGTGATTGGCTTTTCCTCACTCGTGTCTGACAGGGCTGCTCTCCTGATGGGGGGGTCTGTTTATCAGCACAGCCCCCCTCGGATCCCACCCAGGACCACCGGGGAAGCCGCCCAGGACCACCAGGATGGCCACCACACTGGACCACCAGGTATGCCCCCCTAGACCCCCAGGGAAATACTAATCTGTGCCCAGGCAGCTGCCAATCAATGCCCAGGCAGCTGCCAATCAGTGCCCACTCACAATTCCTACCGCTGCCAGTGCCACCAGGGATGCCTATCAGTGCCTCATATCAGTGCCGCGTATCAGTGCCCATCAGTGCCACATATCAGTGCTCAGCAGTGCCGCCTATCAGTGCCCATCAGTGCCCAGCAGTGGTGCCTATCAGTGCCCATTAGTGCCGCCTATCAGTGCCACCCATGAGAACCCATCTTTGCAGCCTTTCAGTGCCCATCAGTGTCGCCTATCAGTGCCCATCAGTGCCCACCAGTGCCACCCAGTGCCACTCATGAGTGCCCATCAGTGTTGCCTATCAATGCCCATCAGTGCTGCATATCAGTGCCAGCCATCAGTGCCGCCTACCAGTGCCTATCAGTGCCACATATCAGTGCCCATCGTCAGTGCCTGCTCATTGGTGCCACCTCATCGGTGCCGGCTTATCAGTGCCTGTCAGTGCTGCCTTATCAGTGTCCATCAGTGAAAGAGAAAACTTACTTATTTACAAAATTTTTTTACAGAAACAAAAGCAAAACTTTTATTTTTTTCAAAATTTTCGGTCTTTTTTAATTTGTTTTGCAAAAAATTAAAACCGCAGAGGTGATCAAATACCACCAAAAGAAAGCTCTATTTATGGGAACAAAATGATAAAAATGTAGTTTGGGTACAGTGTTGTATGACCACGTAATTGTCATTAAAAGTGCGACAGCATTGAAAGCTGAAAACTGGTCTGGGCAGGAAGGTGTATAAGTGCCCTGTATTGAAGTAGTTAAATAAAGACTCCAGTCCATCTAGTTCCATCTGTGTGGGTAGGTGTGTGTGTGTATGTCTCTACCACATCCCATATTCCTGTATTTTGTGTTTAGTAAGATGCCCATCTAAAAGTTCTTTTAAATTAGTGGCACTTCCCACTGAAACCACTGATTGTGAAAGAGATTTCCATATCCTTACTGCTCTAACGGTAAAAAAAAACCTATGCCATTTAAGGTTGAACTGCTTCTCATCCAACCTCATTGAGTGGCCACGTGACTTTTCGAGTGACCTGAGACTAAATAGTTTCCTCCCAATGTTGGAATTACCATTAAGATACTAGTAGATTGCTATCATATAACCTCTTAAGCATCTCTTTTCCAAGGAGAAATGTAAGGCTTGTAATGGTTCCATATAGCTGAGGTCCTACAGCCCCTTTATTAGTTTTGTTCCCCTTCTCTGAACTCTCTCTGATTCCAGCACATCCCTCCTGAGGACTGGTGACCAGAACTGGACAGCATACTCAAGATGCAGCTAAACCAGAGTTTTATAAATTGGTAAAATTATAGTTTTATTCCTTGAGTAAATACCCTTTTTAATGCATGCTAATATTCTACTGGTCTTGCTTGCTGCAGCCTGACATTTCAAGCAACATGAAAGGATATTTTTCAAGTAAGCTTATATTGCATTGTCAAATATAATTATTGTTTGTATTGTTATTATAATGCTGATGTTATAAAGTGAAAGTGTATTCTTAAAATTCTTAAAATGTACTTTCCCTCTTTTTTCTTTGGTATGGCATATTACTTTATTTACACAAAAAGGCAACGTAAACGCATGAATGGTTCCATTTGCTAAACAATGCTTAATCCTAATACTAAACTTTTCTGTCTTTGGCTGTCTCAGATGTCACAATGACATTTACATGGGGATAACCAGGCTTAGACTCCATCAACTTCATTGAACAAATGAGCACCTGGGCCCATAATATTTCTCTTTTACGGTGCTTTTGTGTACCTCTACAAGCCCCACTTAAATGAAAAAAGGAGCTGCTATTTGAGGCAGCTCGATAAATTGAGAAAATACTATTTGTATTTTTCATATTCAGCATCATTTTTTTCTGATCTTTAGATTTTTTAGAACAGTTGATTATAAAGCAGTTATTATGTTTGGAACATAATAATTGCATAAAGTACCCCCTGCTGTAAATAATAGGGATTAAAGGTCATACCAGTTTTCCATGGCTATAATTGTGAAGAAGCATGCTGATGCTGTTTATATAATTTAGGAATCTTTGAGGTAGTTATCTTTTTGTTTTTTACTCAGCAATACAGTATTGCTAATACACTTTCCGAATACATAAATTCAAGTAACGCTCAGGTAACTTTATGTACACAGTGAGATTGATTATAAAGCAGTGTTCAATTTACAGTGTATACCTAATATAAACAGGATTTTGCCTTGCACGTGAACACAGCTAGTATATGCACAATTTATATCAAATGCATTGGAATATTCATGCAATGTATTTATTAAAATGTACATATATAATATTGTGCAAAAGTTTTAGGCAGGTGTGAAGAAATGCTCTTACTCTTGCACACTTTGTACACTTGTACAAAGTTGGGGATTTTGCCAGATTATAGTCAGGTGTATGATTAATGAATTATGCCAAGCGGGTGCTAATAACCATCAATTGCATATGTAGGTTGAAACAGTCATTAACTGAAACAACTGTGTAGGGGGCTTAAAACTGAGTGAGGAACAGCCACACTCTGCTACTAAGGTGAGGTTGTGAAAGACATTTTCATGTCACAGGTCATATACCATGGCAAAATTGAGCACAGCAACAAGACACAAAGATTTTAAAGCAGACTGGGGTTTCAAGATGTGCTGTTCAAGCTCTTTTGAAGAAGCACAAAGAAATGGGCAATGCTGAGGACCACGGATGTAGTGGTTGACCAAGGAAACTTAACACAGCAGAAGATAGACACATCATGCTTACTTACCTTCGATATTGATAGATGTCCAGCAGTGCAATCAGCACAGAAATGGTGGAAACCAGTGGAACCTAGGTATACCCATCTACTGTTTAGAGAAGTGTGTCTAGAAGTGGTCTTCATGGAAGAATTGCAGCCAAAAAAGCCATACCTCCGACATGGAAACAAGGCTAAGCAACTATGCACAAAAACATAGGCACTGGGGTGCAGAAAAATGGCAGCAAGTGTTCTGGACTGATGAGTCAAAATGTGAAATATCTGGCTGTAGCGGGAGGAAGTTTGTTTGCTGAAGAGTGGTGCAATAATGAGTGTCTGCAGGCAACAGTAAAGCATGGTGGAGGTTCATTGCAAATTTGGGGCTGTAGTTCTGCAAAAGTAGTTGGAGATTTGGTCAGGATCAATGGTGTCCTCAATGCTGAGAAATACAGGCAGATACTTATCCAACATGCCATACCATCAGGGAGGCATGTGATTGGCCCCAAATGTATTCTGCAGCAGGACAATGGCCCCACACATACAGCCAATGTCAATAAGAACTATCTTCAGTGTAAAGAAGAACAAGGAGTCCTGAAAGTGATGGTTTAGTCCCCACAGAGCCCTTATCTCAACATCACCGAGTCTGTCTGGGATTACATGAACAGACAGAAAGATTTGAGGCAGCCTACATCCACAGTTTGTGATTAGTTCTCCAAGATGTATGGAACAGCCTACCCACTTTGTTCCTTCAAAAACTGTGTGTAAGTTACAGTAGAAGAAATGATGCTGTATGGAAGATAAGGGGTGGTAACACCAAATATTGATTTGATTTGAATTACTCTTCTGTTCATTAACTTTCTCTTTTGTTAATTGCTAAAAATAAACTATTAACACATCTATTTCTGTAAGCATTCCTAATTTATGGCATTTGTTCACACCTAAGACTTTTGCACAATTCTGTATATATACTAGGTTAGGATAGGTTGGGAGAAGTATCCTTACTGTGACAACTGTGAAGTTTTTAGCTTCACCACAGTAAAAACTTGAAAGCAGTTCTACCCCTCTGCAGTCATTGCAAAACTAGAAAAATATTGGGCTGCAATTCCATTTTAAGGTCAGGGGATATACTTTAGATCTCAACCCCTAACTCTGCCAGGCTAAGCTTTTAATATATAAATTGATAAATACATTTTCAGATTAGACTTAGCAAAATATAATAATATTACAATCTGTAGCTGCTAGACATACTGCAATTTTATAACTTCAGTAACACTGAAGTTGCTTGGAATAAATTAAAGCAGCTATTGTTAATATTATTATGGTGTGCTTACTGGGTTTGTAACATACTCTAATCTCTACTGGCTTGTGGCTAGCAAAAATACAATTAGCTGAAACTGGTAGTATAGTTGATGCTCTCAAGGAATCTTGCTTTGCTGGATTAATGAACAGACTTTGCTAGCTGTCATGAATTACCAGGATGGCATTCATCATGGTGGCATCAGCAATTAAGTGTCTCCCGGGAACCCTGAGTTAAGATCATTTTGACTTGAGATACCATACAACGAGAAGGATATGTCTAGAACTTGTTGTAAATGAGGTTCATTTTTTCCTTGTCTTGTTTGAAAGATCATAGTAACTGTAGATGATGTACACCCTTCTTTAAGACGATGTAAGTAGGATAAATACAACATCCCACGTGGCTTCCAAATAGAACAATGCAGGACAAGGATTTTAAAAATATTCTGCTATTTGCAATGTCCTCCAAATGTCTGCAATAGTGACAGTTTTGCGTAAACAGAAAAATTACTCTTCTGATGAAAAATAATCACATAATAAGCAGCGGAAAAAAAAGATAAAAATATTGCTGTGGGTACTTTAAGCATTGGTTATATATTCTACTGATAAATGTTTCCCTATCAAATAAAGTGACGAATTAGACTTTTACTTTGAAGAATGAATTTTATTGTCTTGAGAAAGTTTTCAAAGGTAGTGCAAGGAAACCTTGTAAACTCCTTTTATACAGCACAAAACTATGTTGTTATTAAATGAAAAATATAGTGGGTCTTGTCCATATTTTATATTCAATATTTTAAGATTAAAAAAAAATATTTTTGGTCCGGTATGAAATATTGCAATTTAATATTTTGCCCCTTTTGTATGAGTCACCAGGGAAAGTTTTAAACTTTTTTTTTTTTTGCGTTTTCCTTACTCTCCATTTTGCTTCTTTGAAGTAAAGGCTCAATAGACTCAATAGTTTAAACAGAAATTTACAGACACCAGTGAATTAGACAGAGCAGTGCCTACTGTCTTGTAGGTTGTTATCAAATAGGTGTGCCTAGGATAACATTTATTGCTTCATAAGTTAGTACTATAAAACAAAATATATGTTCTCTTGTTTGACTTGTGGCTAATATTGAGCACAATTTAAATAAAAAGAAAACATTCCCAACTGAACATTATGTTAATGTTTATTTCTGCTCATGACATTTAAAGGGCATTTTGACATGCCAGTATTTATGAATTGACATTTTCTCGTTTTGTTTGGAAGAATGTGAATGCATTGCTTGTTGAGTATAAGCCTTCATTATTTGATTTTTGGTTTAATGATTTTCAATGTACATTAAACTAAACTCAAAATTATGCATTGTGTCAAACATCAAACATGCATTTTACATTATACTTGTTTATTATACATGCACAGAGGTATTTCACTGAAGGGAAAACACAATGAATTTTCAATAAAGCACGTTATACCAGCTGCTTTTATCTGAATTGAATTGTTGATGTGACTTTCCTAACTTATCATCTGGGTTTCAAGATTGCTCAGATAAGTTCACTTATAGACAGTCTGTTTTCCATCAAGTCAGACTTCTCATATACACTTACAATGAATAGTAAATAAAACCATTGTGCAGTACTCCTAAGCAAGAAGCAAATGATGTGTAGCAAACATACGTGGCTGCCCACGTGCAGATGCAGTGTATACTGTATTATCAACTATACAAAAAAAAGTTTTTTTTTGTTTTGTTTTTAAAAAATATAAAAATGCAACACCTAAAGCTGAACTCCGAAAAATTTTAGTTTTTACCATGTAGTGGGGCTGTGCCCACACTTCATGGGTTAACTGCACAGTTTGTTCTAGGGGGAGAGTCAAGATATACTCACCTAATCCTCCGATCTTCCCAGCTCAAGACCGACCCCCCACAGTGCAATACAGTGGACTGTTCCTAATGTCGTCATGCCCATAAACCGCCTCTGTATGTCAAGACATAAGGAACAGTCCACCACTGGACGTGGGGGAGCACTGTTTTCCAAAGGATTGGGTGAGCATAGGAGCTGTGTTCACCCCTAGACAAAACGAGCAGTTGACCCGTGCAGTGCAGGCACAGTCCCACTGGATGGGAAAAAAAAATTTTGCCCAGAGTTTTGTGGGCTTTAAATAAATATTAGATGGGTTTAAAAAAAATCTGAATGACTAAAGTTATTATTTAATCTTTACTTTCTCTTTGTGTAGGTAATATCGAATGCACACAATCTACAAAATCAACTGTATTAACATAATAAAAATTTTTGAACACGCCCTCCAAAGAAAGGTCAACAAATTCATATGGGGAGGGAAAGGAGATAGAATTCCGCAAAAAACCTTAATCTTTACCAGACCACAGGGGGGATTGGGGCTACCTCGTCTACTATGGTACTATCAAGCAGCCAGAATAGCACAGGTTTCCATAGTTTACTCCAGGTTGGAGAAACCCGACTGGATACAAATAGAAAGGCATGCTGTTCCAACCTTCACCCTAGATTTCTTGTTATGGGCCACCCCAAGAGACCGACCCCCAATCCTCTCCCCAATCCTCTCACAATCATTAAACCTCTGGGACAAGCTGAGATCTGATCCTGCGCTGACCTCAGGTAGCCGACCCCTTGCTCACATTTTCAACAACCCAGACTTTATCCCAGGCCAAGACATCAAGGCCTTAAAATGGTGGCTGGACAAGAGGTTGTATTGGATTGGACACTTCTTTACCTCCAATGGACCGATTTCCCTGGATTTTTGTGTGCACCAGTTAGAGACTCCGACCTCAGAACATTTCAGATATCATCAGATGCATCACTTTCTTCACAAAATCTGGCCAGAGAAACCCTCTCCACCCAGATTCACACCTTACGAAATACGGTGTGGGCAATCCACAGAACAGATGGGTGGAATCTCCGTTATATACCAGTCACTTGCCCATCAGTCAAACAAAACCCCATATATGACCGCCTGGGAGAACGAAATTTCAATAAATTGGGACATAGAGAGATGGCGGGCTTCCTACTCTAAAGCTTTTAAGGGCATTAGGAATATTTCACTGATTGAATCCAGCCTCAAGGTTATGACCAGATGGTACCTTACCTCAGCTAGACTAGCCAAAAGGTACCTTACAACAGATCCCTGGTGTTTCCGAGGCTGCCAACTTACAGGCTCCATGGCCCACATCTGGTGGGAGTGTCCCAGAATAAGGACATTCTGGAGCAAGATTTTCTCCCTGATCCAAAAAGTTACAGATCTCCAATTGCCTAGAACCCCTGCCAATGCCCTGCTCAATGCAAATCTACCCAAGACTTCGAAACACAACCGCAAACTAATCCACTTCATTTTACTGGGAGCCAAGCTGACTATTGCCAAAGCCTGGAAACAACCCAGAGTTTCCATTAAGGCTGCTATACGTAAAACTTCTTGGATCATGTCCCAAGAGAAACTAACTGGCATCCTCCTAAACACCACAATTCAGTTTGAAGCTACCTGGGAACCCTGGGCGCGTCATATGGGCATCTCCCTCATACCAGGAGTGCAACCATAATTATTACCGACCCACTCAGGGCCGTCTAATGTTCTCCTGTTGATAGGCTCTTTCTGCTCCCCCCCATCTTCCCCCCTCTACGCTTCTTCTTCCCTCCTCCTCTCCCATTCCCTACATGGCCCTCCCAGGCAACCAGAGAGACCCTCTGACTCTAGCATCAGCTAACCTATCAACCAGAGGGCAAACCCGTTGGAGCATTCAAACTAGCCTTCCGAAGTCCTAAACTATTTACTTGACTCCAGGCTTGACATGTGATACTGTGAAGTTACAGGAGCTTGGAGAGGTTCAACCAGGCACAGTATGTTCCCATTAGGGGTGCCGGTGGACCCTCTCCAGGCCCCTTGATGCTAAACTTCTCAAGCCGGAGCATTTTTACTGAGATGAAGTGAGATGAAGGAGCTAACGTAGATGCTAAGATACCTGTCCTAAGGTAAAAGTTATTACGTTTTATTATATCTGGGCTTTGTGTCTCTTCTTCAACGGTTGTTGTATTGTACAATTGATATAAAAATACACAAGCTATAACATTTATCCATATACTACTAATTACTAATAAGCCGATGACACAAATCTTCCACCATGTGACCGGCTGTATCCAATCACAGCTGGTCACATGTAAACACGGAAGTGCCGTTAATCGGCTCTCATCACCTCACACTGACAGAGTGTGTGGCAAGAAGAGACGATCAGAGGCATCTCCTCGCAGGGGACAGCAAGACAGGTAATTAAGGCACTGATCATCAGTGCCCTGATTACAATTAAGCACCAGCAGTGCCAGCAATCAGTGCCACCAGTGCCAGCAATCAGTGCCCACCAGGGCCACCAATCAGTGCCCATTAGTGATGCCAGTCAGTGCTGGCTTTTAGTGCTCATCAGTTCCATGCCCATCAGTGCTGCCCATCAGTGCCACCCACCAATGCTCATCGTTGCCCTTCAGTAATGCATATCTGTGCTGCCTATCAGTGCCCACCAGTGTCGCCTACCAGTACCTATCAGTGCCACCTATCAGTGCCACCTATCAGTGCCCACTAGTGCCACCCATCAGTGCCACCTATCAATGCCCACTAGTGCCACCCATCAGTGCCGCCTATCGGTGCTCATCAGTGCCCATAAGTGCGGCATATTAGTGCCTCCTCATCAGTGCCACCTAATCAGTAACCATAAGTGCTGCCTATCAGTGCCCATCAGTGCAGCCTCATCAGCGCACATCAGTGAAGGAGAAAAATTACTTATTTACAAAAGTTACTGGCAGAAGCTAAGAAAAACTTTTTTTTTTTCAAAATTTTCAGTCTTTTTTAAAAAAAAAATAAAAAACCCAGCAGTGATTAAATACCACCAAAAGAAAGATCTATTTGTGTGAAGAAAATGATAACAATTTCACATGGTTACATTGTAGCATGACCGCTCAATCATCATTCAAAGTGTGACAGCGCTGAAAGCTGAAAAATGGCCTGGACAGGAAGGGGGTGAAATTGCTCTGTATTGAGGCGGTTAAACCATTGCTAAAGCATGTAAAACCATTCTTTTGTAATAATATTAAGCCTCTTAATGTACAATCATTGCACTTGGAGAGAGAACTCTAAATCAAGGTTCATTTCAGACATGTTAATCAAACAGCTTGGAAATGACTGCACACAGCGAGAGCACTGCTTACAGCAAAGTGTAAGTCAGCTCCCGATGAGCAGTGTCTTATGAAATCAAATGCTAATATATTGCAGAGCCTATTTGCTGCAGTTCCGCAAAAAGCTTGCTCGTTTATTAAAAACTGCTAGTTAGGCTACTAAAACATCTTGAAATTCTGGATATTTACTGCAGAAAGAGGAATATTTAACCATAAAAAAAAACAATAAACTGATGTGAAGATATCCAAGGAAATCTGACTGTAGCTGGTTTCTACTTTATTCAAAGGAGACTTTTTTATGTGTTATACAGTTTGTTCATTTTAAAACCAATATTTATTTCAGATGCTGTGCTTTTTATAAAATGACTCCTAAGAAGCACGATAACAACTAATACAACTTAATAACAACTTGAACATAATACTAAATAATAAAACATATGTACTATAACTAAATAGTGAAGGCTTTAGAAAACCAACAGAAGTGACATTTTTCGATGCCTGTCATTTTATAAGTAATACATTCTGCTTTCAAAAAATATAACTGTTGTTGTTCTGCCTTTCCACTCTAAGCACTGCAAATGTGATCCCTATAACTGATCCAGTTGTGGCAAGATAGCTATAAATTAGTCTCGGTAGAATTAGCAGATAGTGTCTTGATCTAAATGCCATTGTCCAAATCGTAGAAAGCTTACCCCAACATTTTATATTCCTGACATATGTTTGTTGTACCATGTACGTGTGTTAAAAAATGATGCTGTTCTTTTTGTATTGCTTTCTTTGTGTGAAATTCCTGGTGTTCGTTTCAGCCTCCCTGCTTTCCTAATTTTAAACTGACCAT
The DNA here is from genome assembly GCF_042186555.1 of Aquarana catesbeiana. Taxonomy (NCBI): domain Eukaryota; kingdom Metazoa; phylum Chordata; class Amphibia; order Anura; family Ranidae; genus Aquarana; species Aquarana catesbeiana. The sequence goes on from NC_133324.1 coordinate 615,434,771, forward strand.
GTTAGGCATGGAATCACATCCATCTCGGTGTGGTCAATTTTCTGGCTGTGGTGAGAGCTCAGCCTTCCTATCCTCCAATGAGCAGACGTCTGCTGGCATGCCCCCCTCCCCCCTGCACGACCATTCACAGAGAAGATCAGTATATAGCTGTTTCTAGACTCCCAGCTCTCTAAGCCCCTTATGCATTTCCTAATGTGGTTAGAGAAAAAATAATCAAGTAGGTGAGGGCTGGTAGGATGGAAGGTCCTTTTGAATTCCCCCCCTTTTTTGAATTTTAAGGTGTCCCCTTTAGGGGTAGTCCCCAAAAAAGAACCGAACAAATTCAGCCTCATCCACCACCTCTTGTTTCCTTATGGAGATTCTTTAAATGATCAGATAGACCCAAATTTAGCGTCAGTGTCTTATGCATCTTTTGAATCAGCTTTGCAAAACCTACATATATTGGGAAAGAATGCTTTAATGGTGAAAGCAGACATTAAGTTGGCTTTTAGAATTCTCCCATTGAATCCAAATTGTTTTAACTCTTTAGGGATTTTTTTTGAGAATAAATTTTACTTTGAGAAGTGTCTCATGTATATATTTTGAAATGTTTTCTTCATTCATTGAATGGGTAGTAAATGAGGTGGCAGACTCTAGATTCTCAATTCATTAGTTAGATGATTTTCTTTTCATGGGATCTGGTGAATCGGAGTACTGTCTTCATTTAGTGAATTCATTCTTTTCAGTATGTAACTATTTTGGTATTCCTTTGGCAGAAGAAAAACAACTTCTATAGAATTTTTGGGTATCACATTGGATATGGTAGCAGGTGAGTTTTGTTTCCCAGGCGATAAAATATACAAGATTATGCAGATGCTGTTGATGTTCATAAGAAGGAAGAAGATAACACTAAAAGAAATGCAATCGCTTTTGGGTCAATTGGCATTTGCGTCAAGGGTTTTACCAATGGGAAGAGTTTTCTCCAGAAGGTTGTACTAGGCTATATCTGGTAAAAAAAAGCTCTTCCTCTCATGTCAGATTGACCACAGAGATAAAAGGGGATCTCTTGGTTTGGTTGAATTTTTAATGGGAAATCACTGCGGCAGATGGATTTTAGTTGTGACAGTGATTTCTTGTTTGCGACAGATGCGGCAGGATCGATTGGTTTTGGAGCAATCTGGGGGGGGGGCATTGGTGCGCATCTGCTTGGCCCAGCCGGTGGATTGCCAATGGTTTCTGCAGAAAGTATGCTTTTGGAATTATTCCCAGTTATTGTTTCTTTGGAGTTATTGGGTTTTCATTTTGCAAATAGGAGAATATTACTGAGTACAGACAATAAAAGTGTATGCTTTGCTGTAAATTGTCTTTCCTCCTAATCTCCACAGGTGGTTTCTTTATTGCGGCATTTAGTTTTTCTTTGTCTAAAATGGAACATCTGTTTAAAGGCTAAATACATTCAAGGTAAGGTAACATCATAGCTGACGCTCTCTCTTGCCTGCAGATGGACCGTTTCTTCTCCCTGCTGCCGGAGGCGGGCTTATTCAGGGCTTCATGCCCACCCCATTTATGGGATCTGATTTAATTTTTGTGCATATTAAGAATTCAGTGTCAGTATCTACTTGGAAAAATTATTCTGCTTCATGGTTGCTGTGGTTATCTTTTCTATCTTCATTAAAATTGACCATTTTTGAATATCCAGAACATTTAGTGTTACTATTTCTTCATTCACTGATGGAGAAGAATTACTCTTGGTCACACATTAACAAAACTCTATCTGGAGTATCATTCTTTCTACGTCTTTACAAATTACCTGCTTGTCAAAGTTTCTTTTCAATAAAGCAGGCCATGAAAGGATATAGAAAAACTCATTTGATTACTGATAATAGATCTCCTATTACACCTGAGATATTATCAAAGTTATTTAGGGTAACAAATTGAATATGCTCATCAGAATATGAAGTTATCCTGTTCAATGCGTTTTTTTCTATGGCATTTTTTGCAGCATTCAGGGTATCAAAGTTATTACCTCCATTGAGTGCAGGAAGGTCAGGTAATTTGTTCTGAAATGTGCAGTTGTTGGAAGAAAGTGTAAGGATATTTCTAAAATTTAGCAAGACGGATTCTTTGGGTCTTGGTTCTTGGATATCTTTAAAGAGATGCCAGGACGAAAGTATTTGTCCGGTTAAGGCATTGAGGTTATATATGAATATGAGGTCGGGTTTATCCAATCTATTATTCATTCACAGGGACGATTCACCTTTAACAGGTAATCAATTTATGCCCCGTACACACGGTCGGATTTTCCGACGGAAAATGTGTGATAGGACCTTGTTGTCGGAGCGTGTGTAGGCTCCATCACACATTTTCCATCGGATTTTCCGACACACAAAGTTTGAGAGCAGGATATAAAATTTTCCGACAACAAAATCCATTGTCGGAAATTCCGATTGTGTGTACACAAATCCAACGGATAAAGTGCCACGCATGCTCAGAATAAATAAAGAGATGAAAGCTATTGGCCACTGCCCCGTTTATAGTCCCGACGTACGTGTTTTACGTCACCACGTTTAGAACGATCGGATTTTCCGACAACTTTGTGTGACCGTGTGTATGCAAGACAAGTTTGAGCCAACATCTGTCGGAAAAAATCCTAGGATTTTGTTGTCGGAATGTCCGAACAAAGTGCGACCGTGTGTATGGGGCATTAGAGTGATATTACAACATGTTTGTATCAATTACATTTGAGCCATTTAAGGATCACGACATGATCCTTTAGAATAGGAGCAGCTACAGAGGCTGCTCGGATTGGGCTAAAGGCTAACAGCATTAAGAGAATAGGTAGGTGGAGCTATGACTCTTAGAAATTGTAAATTCGTTCTTATTAATTTCATACTTTGTTTCAGGTAATCATCACTCGGTGTGGATGGTGGGGCATTCTTTTGTCTTCTGGGCTCAGAAAAGAGCGGCTGCTAGAATTTATTCCAAAAATTTGGGATTGGATCCAACCTCATTTTGCATTAATTGGTTTCCCCCCACCTGACATTCTTATAATTCACTTGGGGGGAAATGATATTGGAAAAATGAAGACGTTCGACTTACTGACAAATATGAAGGATACTTTTAGGTTTTTGAAGATAGTTTCTCCAAATACAGTGTTGGTATTTTCAGAAATAATACCCAGGTTAAGATGGTTGGAATCAGTTACCTTTAAGCCCTTAGAGACAGTTCGCAAAAGAGTGAACAGAGCTTTGGAAAGATTCCTAGTTCCAGATTTAGGTATTTCATTTTGTCATGTTGACCTTGAAGGTGGTATTCAAGGTACAGTATGTATCGGTATGATGGAATACATTTATCAGATGTAGGATTGGATATCCTTAATCTCAACCTGCAAACATGCATCAAAAAGGTTTGGGACGGTGGTGACAGGGGTACCGTTTTTTTGAGCCCTCCTGTCAGTTGAGATATGTGCGAATATGTTTAAAAAGAAATGATGGTCAGCCTGAGTCTTAGTGGTTGGGTTGAGTTTTGGTGGAACCTGGATGAATTTTGGTTGGAAAAATTATTTAAGTAATAAAGTTTATGAAGTTATATATAATTTTGATGTAAACCAATAAACCAAGCTGTGGCCTAATTTTATCCAATTATTTATGTGTGGATTGGTTTGTTTTTATTTATGCATGTTTGCAGGTTGTTTTTGGCCTGACATCTACGGTCCCATGTGGGGTAAAAGGGGGACAGCCTATTTAGGCCCCCCCCTTGCCTCATGGGGTCCTGGCATTGGCTATTACATTGATATTAAAGAATTTATAAAGGGGCTTATTCTATTGGTATAACAGGGTCACATGACAGAGAAGCTTCCAGAAGGTGAGAAGGTTAAATAAGATTGGCTAGTTAGGGTCAGGAGACCTTAGAACCTTAATATAATAATAATAATTTTTGCAGAGACCAAGTTAACCCTTGCAGTGTTGTGCCCTGTACACATGGTCGGACATTGATCGGACATTCAGACAACAAAATCCATGGATTTTTTCCGACGGATGTTGGCTCAAACTTGTTTTGCATACAGATGGTCGCACAAAGTTGTTGGAAAATCCGATCGTTCTGAACGCGGTGACGTAAAACACGTACGTCGGGACTATAAACGGGGCAGTAGCCAATAGCTTTCATCTCTTAATTTATTCTGAGCATGCATGGCACTTTGTGCATCCAAATTGTCCACACGGTCGGAATTTACGCGAACGGATTTTGTTGTCGGAAAATTTTATAGCCTGCTCTCAAACTTTGTGTGTCGGAAATTCCGAAGGAAAAAGTCAGATGGAGCCCACACAATTTCCGACAACAAGCTCCGATCGCACATATTCCATCGGAAAGTCCGACCGTGTGTACAGGGCATTAGAGTAACCCCATTGCAAAAATAGCTTTGAATTTTTCTCTTAAGTTTTCCTTTTACTGTTAAAGAGGAAGTAAAGACCCATGCATAGTTTGTACCTATAGGTAAGCTTATAATAAGGCTTACTTATAGGTACTGTAAATATCTCCTAAACGTGCACCGTTAAGGAGATATTTACTATATATGCAGCTGTAGACATCATCGACGCATGTGCTCTGAAAGAACGACCACCCATGCTGTTCCTTCAGAATCCTGTGCCGTGAATGACACGGCACAGGATTCTTGTATATGATGCATACTAGCACATTATGCCTTTACCACGCAGGTCCAGAAAAAAACAAACAAACAGCGGTTTACAACTGCTTATAAGCAAAACTGCAGCCAAAAATGTCAGAATAAAAGTGAATAGTCTGTTAAATAATAAAATCAGCTTTTGCTACAATGTTCACCTTCAATACAGAAAGTTTCATCTTTTTTTTTTTTAAGTCCCATGTCTGATTGCCAGCATCATTCAGGCCACTTTCTTTGAGCCTAGGTCATCTTGAGCCCACCCCAGCCTGTGACTGAACAGTGAAAGGAGAAGCAGCACTGTGGTGTGCTCATCTCTATCTCACTCTGCTTTATCTACCTATCAGCATGCTTTATTATGAATACATGATATGATGGGGTCCTTGTTCTGCTTCTTCCTAACACACTCCAGCTCTGCTTACAATGGACCCCAAAAGACTGATGCCAGGTCAAATGCAGGTATTTACTCTACATATCTTTTTTAACATACGTTTAATGATATATTAAAGTGATTGTAAAGTCTTGTTTTTTTTCTAAAAAAATAACAAACATGTTATACTTATCTGCTCTGTGTGATGGATTTGCACAGAGCAGCCTGGATCCTCCTCTTCTTGAGTCCCTCTTCTGTGCTCCTGGCCCCTCCCTCCTGTTGAGTGCCCCCACAGCAAGCAGCTTGCTATGCAGGGCACCCAAGCCGAGTCACAGCTCTCTGTGTCCTTTCGGCCCGGCCCGCACCCTCCCTCTCCTGATTGGCTAACTAACTTTGATTGTCAGCAGCAAGAGCCATTGGTGTCTCAGGCAATCAGGAGAGAGAGACTCAGACAGCCAAGACACTCGTGGACATCGCTGGATAGAGATGTGGCTCAGGTATTAGGGGGGCTGCTACACACAGAAGGCTTTTTAACCACTTGCCGACCAGCTCACACTGATATATGTTGGCAAAGTGGCATGTTACCGTGAATCGATGTACGGGTACATCTTCTCCTTTAAGAGCTGCTGGAGCCGTGCACATACCTCGGCACGGCGGGGGACCCGATGCTTGTGGCCGGCAGGCGCGATCACTGCCGGCCACCCGCGATTGCAGGAACGAGAGTTAGAGTGGGGATTTGTGTGTGTAAATACACAAATCCCTGTTCTGTCAGGGCATTTGTTCCTAGTAAGTAGGAGCACCGATATGTCTCCTCCCCCAGACAGTCCTATCCCCATACAGTTAGAAACACTAACTAGGGTACACATTTAACCCCTTGATTGCCCCGTAGTGTTAACCACTTCCCTGCCAGTGACATTTACACAATAATCAGTGCATTTTTATAGCTCTGATCCCTGCAAAAATATCAATGGTCCCAAAAATGTGTCAAAAGTGTCCGATCTGTCCACCGCAATGTCGTAGTATCACTAAAGATCGCAGATCAGCGCCATTACTAGTAAAAAAAAAAGCCATAAATCTTTCCCATAGTTTGTAGATGCTATAACTTTTGCGCAAACCAATAAATATACGCTTAATGCGATTTTTCTTAACCAGAAATATGTAGAAGAATATATATCGCCCTAAACTGATGAAGAAATTTGTTTTTTAGAACATTTTTGGGGATATTCATTATAACAAAAAGTAAAAATATTGATTTTTTTTTTTTCAAAATTGCCGCTCCTTTTTTGTTCATAGCGCAAAAAATAAAAACCGCAGAGGTCAGCAAATACCACCAAAAGAAATCTATTTGTGGGAAAAAAAGGATGTCAATTTTGCTTGGGTACAGCGTTGCATGACCGCAAAATTGTCAGTCAGTAAGTGACACAGTGCCGTATCGCAAAAAATGGCCTGGTCGTTATTTGTGTCTTTTATTTCTGCTTAAAGTTCAGCTTTAACACTTGGGTATAGGTCTACCAAACGGTATTTTACAAGATTTGCTTTTTCCTCTGTGTATGTACTGAAAACCATAACTGTGTGGCAGATCAGATTACTATAAAATGTGTACATGGATTAAATGTAGCATTTATAGAAACAAAATCGACTCATCTCTATGTGCTTGATTTTAGATATTTATTTAAATTATGGTCTGTAACTTAAGCTTCCTGGCTGTATTTCTTTGTAATTAATATTTACCAGACACTATAATAATAGAAGACGGGACTAAAAGAGTCAAAAAGCCCTCACTGTGATTTAGAAAACTACATATGTTATATTTCTCACAGATGAATCTGCAACTTGAGAACAGTTTGGAATTTTCTTAGAATTGTCTTCCAGAGGATCGTTTTAATTCACAACACATCTCATTCCCATTTCAAGGCTCAAGATTCACTGAATCTCTCCTACTTACATTCTCTAAATTATTTGCATGCATTATGAATTAGAAAGAAAAGTTTACAGCTGCCCACAAATGCGTGAAACAAGAACACTGACTGTCTAATATCCTGTTTTCGTGTTAAAGCATTCAGTGACCCAACCGAAACTAATTTTTCACCCAAACACACGCAAGAGAAAAAAAAATACATGCTTGATTTTAAAGTCAGACAGAATTCCATAGCCAGAATTGTTTGACATTAAAACTAGTCATAGCTTCTAACAGTTCCTCATTTGGAGGGACCATCTTTTTCCTCCTTAATTGTTCCTCCTTTTTGGTCTGATTTATAGACCTCTATAAAAATGTACTATTTAAATACCAAAATTGTTAAACTGTGCTAAATTTTTCATCCAACCTCTAAATTATTGCATTTGTTATTTTGAGATGTCAGTATAAAGAAAATACAGTGCCTTGAAAAAGTATTCATACCCCTGGAAATTTCCCACATTTTGTCATGTTACAACCAAAAACGTAAATGTATTTTATTGGGATTTTATGTCATAGACCAACATAAAGTGGCACATAATTGTGAAGTGTAAGGAAAATGATAAATGGTTTTCACAATTTTTTACAAATAAATATGTGAAAAGTGTGGTGTGCATATGTATTCAGCCCCCCTGAGTCAATACTTTGTAGAACCACCTTTCACTGCAATTACAGCTGCAAGTCTATTTGGGGGTGTCTCTACCAACTTTGCACATCTAGAGAGTGACATTTTTGCCCATTATTCTTTGCAAAATAGCTCAAGCTCTGTCAGATTGGATGGAGAGCATCTGTGAACAGCAATTTTCAAGTCTTGTCATAGACTCTCAATTGGATTTAGGTCTGGACTGGGCCATTCTAACATATGAATATCCTTTGATCCAAACCATTCCATTGAAGCTCTAGCGGTATGTGTAGGGTCGTTGTACTGCTGGAAGGTGAACCTCCACCCTAGTCTCAAATCTTTTGCAGACTCTAATGCCGCGTACACACGATCGAACTTCTCGTCGGAAAAAGACATGACGGCTTTTCCAACGGGATTCTGCTCAAGTTTGCCTTGCATACACACGGTCACACAAAAGTTCGCTGAACTTACGACCGTCAAGATTGTGGTGACGTACAACACTACGACGAGCCGAGAAAATGAAGTTCAATGCTTCCGAGCATGCGTCAAATTGTTTCTGAGCATGCGTAGGAATTTTGCATGTCGGAATTGCCACAGACGATCGCATTTTTCGGATAGGAACTTTTCCTGACCGAAAAATTAAGAACATGCTCTCAATCTTTTGCTGGCTGGAATTCGGCCAGCAAAAGTCTGATGGAGCAAACACATGGTCGCATTTTCTGACGAAAAACTCTCATTGGTCTTTTGCGGGCCGAAATTCCAATCGTGTGTATTACAGGTTTTCTTCTAAGATTGCCCTGTATTTGGCTCCATCCATCTTCCCATCAATTTTGACCAGCTTCCCTGTCCTTACTGAAGAAAAGCATCCCCACAACATGATATTGCCACCAACATGGTTCATGCTGGGGATGGTGTGTTCAGGGTGATGTGCAGTGTTTTCCGCCACCCATAGTGTTTTGCTTTAGGCCAAAAAGTTCAATTTTGATCTCATCTGACCAGAGCACCTTCTTCCATGTGTTTTCCATGTGTTTTCTGTGTCCCCCACATGGCTTCGTGCAAACTTCAAACGGGACTTCTTATGGCTTTCTTTCAACAATTGTTTTCTTCTTGCCATTCTTCAGTAAAGGCCAGAGTAGAGTGCACAACTAACAGTTGTTTCTGTGGACAGACTCTCCTACCTGGGCTGTGGATCTCTGCAGCTCCTCCAGAGTTCCAGAGTTACCATGGGCTTCTTGGCTGCTTCTGTACATAATGCTCTCCTTGACCGGCCTGTCAGTTTAGGTGGACGGCTATGCCTTGGTAGTTTGCAGTTGTGTCATACACATTTTCAACTGATGAGCAGTGCTCCATGAGATGTTCATAGCTTGGGATATTGTTTTCTAACCTAACCCTGCTTTAAACTTCTCCACAAGTTTATCCCTGACCTGTCTGGTGTGTTCCTTGGTCTTCATGATGCTACTTGTTTACTAAGGTTCTCCAACAAACCTCTGAGGGCTTCACAGAACAGCTGTATTTATACTGAGATTAAATTAAACACAGGTGGCCTTTATTTACTAATTAGGTCTCTTCCGAAGGCAATTGGTTCCACTAGATTTTAGTTAGGGCTATCAGAGTAAAGGGGGCTGAATACAAATGCACACCACACTTTTCAGATATTTATTTGTAAAAACATTTAAAAACCGTTTATCATTTTCCTTCCACTTCACAATTATGTGCCACTTTATGTTGGTCTATCACATAAAATCCCAATAAAAAACATTTACGTTTTTGGTTGTAACATGACAAAATGTGAAAAATTTCAAGGGGTATGAATACTTTTCCAATGCACTGTAAATGGTGAAAAAGTTTTTGTGTGCATAAACAATATTTTTTTTACATATTTATTCTTTGTGGTCCACATAACTGGGGAATGTGACAGGGGCATGTTCTTTGCTCACATACGTTGTACTAAAAGGTGTCCCCTTTTCACATTTATTTATTTATTTCAGGTACTTATATAGCGCTGTCAATTTACGCAGTGCTTTACATATACATTGAACATTCACATCAGTCCCTACCCTCAAGGAACTTACAGTCTAAGATCCCTAACTCGCATTCATACATACTAGGGACAATTTTTAGACAAGAAACACAAAACCTCTGCGCTTAGGACAGAAAAAGGGGGGCAAGATATGGAAACAAGAGGGAGGAGGAAAAAGACCAAGGGGGTGGGGAGGGGGGAGGGGGAAAAGGGGGAGAAGGAAAAAGAAAAAAGAAAGAAAGGTATGCTGCCACCTTTAGTTAAGCCCTCAAAGAGGACTAACATATACATAAAATTTTAAAATAGAGGTATGGCGCTTCCTTATAAAGTGTGTACTAAATAATAATGTGACCGATATGAACTATACCATACACAAACAGTGATAAGTGATCATATAAGTGCCCCCATAACTGGTAAAATATATATGTGATACAAAACGTGAAGAAGACCCTAATTAGGTACCATGCACCTATATGCCCAGGTAATTTCCAAAAAGTACCACTAGGTGTGGCTGCTGATACACTAAGCAGCTAATATGATGATTCCAACATATATATATGCAAAAAATATAAAAAAATATAAAAAATAATATAATATACCAGTGCAATCAAATCCAAAAAATTGTTATATACCCAAATGGTCTGCAAAATGTGTAATAGCTTATATGGATAGAAAAAATGTTCTGTCACAAGTAATGCATCCCAAACTGCAAATAACGGAAAATTATATGTATATAAATATGCAAAAAGGTTGTATACCAGTGCAATCAAATCCAAAAAATATGTATCCAAATGATCTACACAATGTGTCTCAAGATATTTGAATAAAGAAAGAATAATAAAAAACACAAAAAACTGTCACACGTGATACGTCCCAGACATCTGGGACGTATCACGTGTGACAGTTTTTTGTGTTTTTTATTATTCTTTCTTTATTCAAATATCTTGAGACACATTGTGTAGATCATTTGGATACATATTTTTTGGATTTGATTGCACTGGTATACAACCTTTTTGCATATTTATATACATATAATTTTCCGTTATTTGAAGTTTGGGATGCATTACTTGTGACAGAACATTTTTTCTATCCATATAAGCTATTACACATTTTGCAGACCATTTGGGTATATAACAATTTTTTGGATTTGATTGCACTGGTATATTATATTATTTTTTATATTTTTTTATATTTTTTGCATATATATATATGTTGGAATCATCATATTAGCTGCTTAGTGTATCAGCAGCCACACCTAGTGGTACTTTTTGGAAATTACCTGGGCATATAGGTGCATGGTACCTAATTAGGGTCTTCTTCACGTTTCGTATCACATATATATTTTACCAGTTATGGGGGCACTTATATGATCACTTATCACTGTTTGTGTATGGTATAGTTCATATCGGTCACATTATTATTTAGTACACACTTTATAAGGAAGCGCCATACCTCTATTTTAAAATTTTTAGACAAGATCCAATTAACCTACCAGCATGTCTTTGGAGTATGGGAGGAAACCGGGGTACCCGGAGGAAACCCATTTTAGACAGTTGGGAGGTATCTAACTAGCATGTTTTTTTTAATTAAATCAATAAATTGATTTAGTGCATTTTGTGATATTTATGTTCACAGGCAAAAAATGCAATTTTCATTTAGTGAATCCTTATTGTTGTCAAATCAGATGCAATAAGAATTTGTTAATTATTATACATGGTATTATATGGGTCTAAGAACTCAGTCCTAATAGAAAATAGTCAAATAACATTCAATTATTAGAAACCATGCCTAAGAACATTCAATCTTAAAAGAAAATACCATAACCTAGATAGCAAGCAATTATGCTGCAAGTTTGAAAATGACTTGCTAAGCTATTGCTAGACTTGCCAGGCTTCACAAGTTTGTTGCACAGTTGCAGAAGTCAGCATTGCATGACTCCAGATCAACTTTCTTTGCAAAGATTCTGCAAGTCTGCTGCAAGTTCTGGTTCAGTTATGTTGTGCAATAGTCATCCCACCACAGGGGTCACTGTGACTGAATTTTCATGCTGTAGATTTGCAGAGCTCTTACTGTAGACTCCCCACTGCAACTTTGCTCTTGCTAGAAGCTTGCCACACACATTTGCTACAAATTGGAAAAGTGTCAACTAGAACTTGTGCTTCAAGTGCTCTGCAAGTGTACAACTTGCCAGTAAAAATGTGCAGCAAGTTAATAAGACTTACAGCACAAATCAACACTGCCACAAATTTGTGGCAAGTTATCCTTCCTATCTGGGACATTCAGTCCTAATAGAAAATGCCCTTAAAACATTCAATTGGCAGGGAAAATACCCTGACTCTAAGAGAAAATAGTCTTAAACGTTTGGTTTTGCCCTGTTCGCACAACAGTCATAGCCCTAAAACGAATGAGTAGATGTTGGCTAACTACCAAAAACAAAGGTACGTGCAGTTTTGATTGATGAATAGCTCTGAAACTTTTTTTTATGAATAGACCCATAAGCCCCATGCAAAGTAATAACAAAAGAAAGTAAAATGTTAAGCAGGTTAATTTGGGAATTAAGAAAAAAAACATAATTTTAAAGAGGAAGTAAACCCTGATGTGTTTTACTACCTCTGTCGTTCCCTGCAAAGTAAAAGCATAACGGGCCAGTATGCATTGCCTGCAATCAAAGCCGCGCTGTCCCCGCTGGTGGAAGCATCCATCTTCTGCCCTCTTCCTTCTGGGGCCGTGGACTCTGGCTCTGTGCATGTACTGAAGTCATCAGTCACGGCACATACGAGCGAAGAAACGGCATGGAGGTCCGTTTCTTCACAGCGCATGCGTCAATGACATCATCGGCGAATGTTTAGGAGATATTTCCACTACTTATAGGTAAGCCTTATTCTAGGCTTACCTATAGGTAAAAGTGAAAAAAGTGACGCCGGAGGGTTTACAACCACTTTAAGGGCAGCGAGGTGTATACAATTTCACTAATTGAGGTGCTTAGGCCAAATTTCTATATACAAATGTTTTCTTTTGTGTATGTGTGTAATTAGAATAGTTTAGTTTATTTCATTAGTGTTCTTTGGATTTATCTGGGCACAGTCTGATATCGATATACCCTAAAACTCTTCTCTAAGCAATTAATCCAGCTTCATCACTATATTTTATCTGACTTGCTCATCAAGGATAATATAAAGAATGCCACAGCCATGATAATATGATTTAGAAAATAAACAAGCGTTTGAAAACATTATGTGATATTAATGACAACTGAGACCAAGAAGATGATCAATATTCAATTAAATGGCTGCCTACAGCTTTTCATATACTTTATAAATACATTTTCATTTGATTGTTATTGGCGCATCATGTTCAGGCTAAAACAGAAAATGCTGAAAATAACTATTATATTATACAATCCATTTGAAAGGAGCTTATCAGATTCAGGGTGGTAATAAACCCAAAAGCAAACATTTATTATATTGCAGCTTGTCCTTTTTTAGATGTGATGGCTGCATTACTTTCTTTTTTAGGCTTTCTTCCTTCTATTTTCATGTAGCGATCCAGCCAGGAAGCCTGTAGTTTTTCAAGAGAACAAGCACTCCAGCAGAATGTATCAGTTTACAGGGATGAGTCAAACCATTTAACTAACACTAACAGGGGTGCTTACAATAATCAGATTTTATTTATTTATTATTTATGTAAAACCTTTATTCCAAAAGGAAAAAAACTGCTTTAACTGCCTATAACAGTGATGGCGAACCTTGGCACCCCAGATATTTTGGAACTCCATTTCCCATGATGATCATGCACTCTGCAGTGTAGTTGAGCATCATGGGAAATGGAGTTCCAAAACATCTGGGGTGCCAAGGTTCGCCATCACTGGCTTATAAAGTGTTAGCTAGATCTTGGCTTTGATTTGTTAGTTTAATTAAATCTGTTAGTCTATCTAACACTTCCCTCCCCCCAGACTGACAATGCTGCTGTCCAAAGGTGCCCTCTGTGGTCCTTAATCCAGAGTGGGTGCACTCTAAGACCCCTTTAACGCTGAGGCAGTTTTCAGTCGTTTTAGCGCTAGAAATAGCGTCTGTAAAGCGACTGAAAACCGCCTCCCATTAATTTCAGTGTGACTTTTCACACTAGGGCGGTACGCTTGTGGTGCGTTAGGAAAAGTCCTTCAAGCAGCATCTTTGGGGCGATTTGGGAGCGCTGTATTTAGCGCTCCCAAAATGCCCTGCCCATTGAAATGAATAGGTAGCTCTTCCAAAGCGCCTGAAAAGCGCTTCGGAAGCGCCGCAACACAGGTGCTTTTAACCCCTTCCCGCTAAAGCGCCGCTGAAACGAGCGGCGCTTTAGCGCTAACGCGGTCACTGCCCCATTGTGAAAGGGGTCTAATACAGGAGGTGTGCTACTGGCCAAATAGCTAGGTGGAAAAAGCTTAGAAAAGAAAATGAATGCAGCCACCACATCTAACGATTGATAAGCGGCAATATATAACATTTTTGTTTTTAATACTGCTTTAAGTGTGTCATTTACGAATTAAATTATACTTAACGCTTAACATGAAAGATATATTTAAGGTCATTTGCCCAGTGTAGTCAACAACACAGTGATCAATACTTTTGTTGTCTCTCTTGACAGTAAGGCTATAATTCTTAACCTGAAAACAGTATCTCATTAGTAGTGCATATAAATAATGGGTAAACATTGTGACCACAGCAATCTCTGTAAAAACCATTGGGTAAATATAGCTGTTACTGTATCCTCATATATTGTAGCAGGAACAAATAGGCCTACAGCATTCTAAAAGCAGCAATCTGCAATTCATGAAATCTTTTTATACTGTTGCTCCAGATAGCTGCAATCAGAGTTGATCCCTCATGCAATGAATACCAAAAACAACTTATAAATTGTATTGTTACAGTGTATTGCATCTATTCATACTGGATAAAGAGATTAGGTTTATGCTGAATATAATTTTTCTCCTTTAGTATATGCTAGTAAAGCCAGAAGGCAATCTAGATAAAATAAAGCTCCACAGCAATGCTACTGTAGCCTAATTTTAACTGCAAATCTATCTAACAAGAAAACACAGTAAAACAAAAAACATTTTTTAGCAGAGTAGGTAAGAGTGATGTCTGAAAATGTTTTTTTAATCACTGTCTGTGCCTTCCATGAGCCATGAGCCTGTGCTAATACGTATCTGCCAGCTCCACACTTTGTAACTGTTTATTCCAGAATAACACTGTCTAGCTGTTCCTGAACCCCACACCCCTACCGGGTTACCCAGGCTCACCTGCTTCTCCTGGGAACCCACATCTGGTGGAGATTGATGCAAAACGGAGACTGGATGCCGTTTGTTTCCTGGTTCTCTCTGCTTACTGTGAACCAGGAAGTGCTCACAGCATGAATCTATCCACGACCGCAGCGGCCACCCCCTATTCATGCGTTCGGCCCCTTTCAGGACACCAGGCACATTAATTACAGCGGCAGGGTATTTTTTTGAAGCACTTGATTAGAGCCATAGGCTCTAATAGGCTTCAAAATAGGGTGGACTCTGAGCGCAGAGCATTGCGCTCGGAGCCCACCCAGATGTGTTAGAAAACCAAATGAATTTTCTTCAATCAGGAAGAGCGGGTCTGATACCCGTCTCCTGATTGGCTGAAAGGTCAGGTGATCCTATTGGAAGCCTAGGAGGAGGGGGATGCACGGTGGAGGGCGCTGTGATCCACACCATAGGAGGAGGAAGAAACTCGCCAGACACGCTGCCCCACCCGCTTCCTAGATAAGTGTGGGGCTTTGATGTCCCGGCTGTCCTCCTGGGGGGGTTGCTGCCACCAACTGACCAGGGGGTGGCTGTTTGCCACCCCCCCAAAAGAAAAAAACTCCAGCCACCACTGGCTCAACTGAGCAATACTGGTTCACTGTTAAGTACTGGATGATTGTAAGATAAGCTTGGGATAAGAGCAGGGGATGTGTCTGACATCTAAAAAGGCACAAGTGGCTTTATAAAGAGAACCTGTCACCTACACAATATTTTCACATAGGTAGCATGTCATCCTGCTTATAATAGTAATAATGTCAAGAAAAAACATTGAGGGTTTCAGGGTCCTTAGTTCTCTGTTAACAGCATTGTATAAGAAAAGCGAAAACAAAGTACATTGGCGCAACAGTTAGGGCTCTATGTGGCAAATGTCAGTTTTTATTTGTTGCCTTTTGCGTTGCAAATATAATATTATGGTACTTGGGAGCCCCCCCTTACTATTAAATGGGGCTTTCAGATTTTGGTAAGCCCTCCCTGCCCACAGACCCCTACAACCACTAGGACAGAGTTGTGTGGAACAGGCTGTCCACACCAGCATGGGGATATAGTGCTTTGCCAGGGCCCCACCCTGGCAAGGTACCCCTCATGTTAAGGGCATGTGGTTTAGTATGGTTTGGGAGGGGAGAAACATGCTCAAATAAAAGTCTGGTATAAATTGGGGGGGGGGACTCTTTTTTTTTTTCTTATATTTTGAGTGGGGTTCACCCTTAAAGACCAAACCAGAGCTGAATGGTCTGATATAGAATTTGGAGGGGACTCAGCGCTGTTGTTTTTTGTTTCTTTGTGGAGTCCCTCTTAAAATCCATATCAGACCAAAAGAACTCCCAGACTTTTTTTCATTACCTCCCCTTTGTTTACAATCGCCTGTCAGTCAGGAGTCCCTGGCTGACTGCTGAATGTGCCAGGTGGAAATGAGCCACAGCAGCAACAACTAGGAACCCTGAGCAGGAAGCTGTCATATTTGGCAGTAGTAGTAATACCACTGCTAAATGTCTCCCTTCCCACTGCAGCTAGTGGTTTATCTGGTCAAACACTAATTTGTTTGGCTATTCACACAGGAATCACTCTATATATTTTGTATTTCACAGAGGCCTCCATCTTGTCATTTCCCCTTCTTGTTGAATGTTCTTAGCTTATAGTGTTAGGCTATTTTCTCTATTGGTCAAATGTTTTTTTTACTTTTCTGGTTGAATGTTCTTAAGACTATTTTCTCTTAGGATCGAATGTTAGGGGTCATTACATTCGCTCGGTAAAAGGTAACAAATAGAAGCTGAGATTACATACATATTACAAACATTACAGGTATTATTCATGATTTTTGCATGAATGCTCAGACATACGCAAAGCAATTTTTTAAAAATATAGATACCTTAGTGTTCATAACTATTTCAAAGCTGCGACTTTGAACTACAGGCATACCCCACTTTACGTACCCTCACTTTACACACTCGCAAGTACGGACACATTGGCGTCTATGGAAAATTTTAGTCAGCTTGACATGGCACTGCTCCTGGTTTTTAACATTGGCGTCTATGGAAAATCTTGGTGGCTTGACATGGCACTGCTCCTGGTTTATTTGATTTTGGGGTTGGCCAGCTTGCCTAGGTAATCAGTTATGCCTGTAACAGGGCTGGACTGGGATAAAAAATTGGCCCTGGACTTCATCCAGACCGGCCCACTTTATTTGTGCAAACAAGCACAAAAACAGTATATAAACTATACGCAATTGTGCAAAAAAACATAAGTAGCATAACATAAGGAGTCCTCACTAACCTCTTTTACTATTTCACTTATTCTCCTCTGTATTTTTCTCATCTGTCTCACATCACTGTGTGAAGTTAAGGGCGAACCAAGAAAGCCATTACTTTGACAGGCTGTCACTGAAACCAGCCCACTGAGCCATCGGCCCACCGGGAAACTCCCTGTAGTCCCAATGGCCAGTACAGGCCTGGCCTGTAAATGACTATTGCAATGCAGTACATGCATTGAGAAGTGAAAAAGAGTATTGCTTCACTCTAAGTACATTTTCGTTTTACATACATGCTCTGATCCCATTGTGTACCTAAAAGTGGGGTATGCCTGTATTGTGGCTTTGTATTATTCACATTATGTCTGCAAAACAGATGTGGCATATACATAATTTACACTATGATGCAACACACATAATAAGTAATAATACACATGAATTTTTGTTTTAATACTTTGACTATGCTGCATAAAATGTAACCTTTTTGCTTTGTCATGAAAGATGGCTCCTGGGGGTTCAAATTAAAACATATTGCATTTCATTTTAGGTAACCACACATTTTTACCAGGCTGCAAAGCACAAATTTTAAGACTTAGAGTACATGTGACATTAAAATGTACACCATATATTATGAGATTAAATTGTTGCTCAGAACATATTGTGTTTATATACAGGTACCCACATCCCATATATTGGCAGAAAATTGAAGAAAAATTGGGGAATTTTTCCAGTACCATCATAGATCATACAAAAACATTTTTTTTTTATAAAAGACAGACCATTTTATTGTTTATTTTTTTTAGATTTATTTATTTTTACATATAAAAATCTGTTCTGTATACAATAACATGTCCTCGATGGTACAGTAAACATCCCTTTGCCCCAATTTTTCTATAATTTACATTATTTATTATTACATTACATTATTATATTTATGTACACCATATATTAACTAAAAGTGTATGCCAGCAATACCAGATCAATACCTTGGGTAAAAAATAGCCTCTATCTTATTATGAATACAAAGCTCTTGCCTTATCTAAGGACTGAAGAGCCTAGAACACATGAGGTGTATCTTCAAATCAATAAGGGGACAGACTATGAAGAGTCTATTGGACCCTGGCTAGTCTTACATCAAGATAAAAGACAAACTAGGCAAAACACTATGCATCACTAGGGAGCAAGAAACAAAGCCTGCACATGTAATTGGTAAATATGGTTGTCCCCACGTTCCTATAAAACACTGAACAAACAAGGTTTTTGTACATTAACACTAAATAATTATTATTAACATTAGGAAGTGTAGTGGATTGCCCATTTACTCACCACACTCAGATTCAGGTGTGGCTGCTTTAACTCTTCTGGATTCTTGGACACACCCAGGGGGTAATACGTTTTTCTGCTTACCTCCCTCAGCAGCTCAGAGAGGCCACACCTGATGAGGCGGAGAGCTGGGCAAGAGGTTTGCAGGCAGGTGAAAGGCCATTCACTGTCATAACTGGCATGTGGGCAGCCAGGACCCTAATCGCATGCAGCTTTTCCAGAAGACCCAGGAACTGTGGGGAGCTACTCCCTGATGGCTATCAAAGTACTGCAATTCCTGCAGCTAGACTATATTGTACTAATCAGTTACATGTTACACTGATGTTGCCACATGGAAATTGTCATATATAGCCCATGTTTGGATTTTTCTTCAGTGCATGCTTGCTTTTTGCCATCCTGAACCTGTTTTGCATTATTGCTTCTAACATTGCACCTGTTTAGTAAAATGCAAGTTCCGATTACTCCAGGTCTGATTGTTCAGACCTATACTGTTAAAGATGACGTCTTTCATATGTACCAATTATCTAGCAAACATTACATGGATTACATTTGCCCTTTAATCAGTGCAAGACAAAATATGGAAGCGAGCAGGTATTAGGGAAAATATGCATGTATAAACTCAAAAGTTCAGTCAAACAACATGTATGCATAAATAAAATTAAATCTTACCTGGAACAACTTCGAATAAGAATTTCCCTGGACTGTCTTCATTGCATGGATGCTCCACCACTCTGTTTCCAGGCAGAAAGATGGTACCCTGGAAAAATGAAATGATTCTGTTAAGATGTATCTCTACTGTCAAAAAAATTGGTTTGGTTTCGGGTTTATCACTTTTAGGTTAATGCAAAATGATACTACATGTATCAGCAGGTTCTTAATAAGCTCTGCATTATTGTATTTACAGATTGATAGACATTTTTCTGGACAGTTTGAGAGGTCCGTGGAGACAGTCAGGCAGGGCCACCAAAGGATCTTCTGCTGGGCCCTGCAATGTAATCATATTATATCTAGTGTCTCAGTGATCTCCAGACTTTTACCTTCCAATACAAACAAGTGGGTGTGTGTCCAATTACTAGGTGCTACAGCCCTATTAGTTAAGATGGGACCTGTCTGGTCCTTCTTTGAATAAGCTACTACTGGTTATACAGAAATATAACCACCACCCTATGCCACGCCATTTCTAATGAGGTACAAGCAGCTTATGTATGCAGACTAGAAAAACAATAGCACTTGAAATTTATACAGCACCCTTCACTTGAAACTGTGAGCTATGACAGATTAGACCCCTAGACGTTTATAGAACTGAGCTGAAACATCATATAGGTCAATTACTTTCTAATAGATTTGATTTGCCTTGATAAACTTTGAAACTATAGTATGTACAGATGTCTTGTTTCCTAATTGTGGACTGGTGCCTACAACTGTATAACAAACTGCAAAAGAAGTCAAAAAAGGAAGACAGGAATGACACTTTATCTTACTCAGCCATTTATATAAGTAGGAGAATGGATTTTGGGTATGTGAATTATAAAACTGTTACTGAGAAAGTTAATAAAACCAACCAAAAGATGTGTTTTCCACAGATGGTCTCGTTATACTTTGTTCATTATAATAGCCACATAAAAAAGTAAATAAATATACAGTATATACGATATATGCTGGCAAAACAAATATTGCCTAAATACAAGAGCCATGTGTATTCTTATCCGAATCTTTGGATGCTTTGTGTACATTAGGATGGGGGCTTCTATAATTTTATCTACGGGGTCGTTAAGCACCAAGTTGTCATCGACAGAGACAGTCAAAGTTTTGTTCATATTTGAAATGGCCAGATCCACTATAGGGACAGCCCGCTTTTTAAAGTATAAGTTCAGCCTAAAACTAACTAACTCTAAATCTACTGGCAGCTACATTCTACTGCCAGTAGATTTAGGCTGAACTTCTACTTAAAGGAACCCCCCCCCTCAAGCCCCCCTCAATGGCATATTGTTGAGAAAGATGCTTGAGGGAAGGATTAGGCCAATCACTATACAAAACAGGATGCAATAGTGAGTGTACAGGAATGTTTTAACAGGCTGGGGACTTTTAAGAGAACCCTGCTGGAAACCTTAGGTATGATTGACACAGGTTGCTCCAGGTTTAGGAACATTTGTACTGTGTCAATAAGAACCAAAATGGTATCCCTAAGTTTTGAAGTTAATTTAAAAAACTGTGACTTCTTATGTATCAAGTCATCACACACAGATAAGGTACATTCTTCTTCATCCTTGAGCAGAAGTAGCTGCAGCCAGAGGGAAAACAGAGATGGGCACACGGTCGGATTGTCCGACGAATTTGTTCCGTCGGACCAGTCCGGTCAAAAAGTCCGCCCGTGTCTACACGGCATAAAAAGCTGATTGACTACCATGCACAGTTGCACCAAATTTTGCACTCTCCAGTTTTAGTAAATCAATCCCAATGTGACCAATGCTGCAGCATTGGCAGTGCAACCATCCACTGGAGTAAGCCCAGAGCACACTTTTCTGCAGGAATGATTTTTATGATTTCATTGGGGCAAGAATAACTAGACGTTGATAGGAATTTGAATCACTTTATCATGTAATATAATCTATAGTGTTACTGATGCGTTTAAGTATAACACCATGTTAACAGGAAAGAAGAATACAATCGGCTATAATATTTTATTAAAGTACATATGCTTTAGATGCTAAAGCCTTAGCTCCACTGGGGATTAGGGCACATGCTATTAGATAAATGAAAATATAGCAGCCACTTCCATATGGATGGTTTGTATGTTTTCTAACTCCAAGACAGAAATCACAGCATGATGCATTTATTTCCAGCAGGCACAGAAGAGTGTGTAATGCTGATCCCACATGGGAGCAGCTGTGACTTTATCAAAGAGTGAGAATTTGCAGCTATAGTCCAGGTTCACAAGTCAAGGATAGTTCCCAGGCCCTGCCAAAACAGCTTGGGATGTGGAACTGTTCCCAGAAATACAAATGCAGCAAATTGATCAAATAAGTGATTAATCCACCTATGCTGCTTGTTGGAAAATGACAAAACATACTGCTTTAGAGGACAGACAGCAAATTAAAACATTATTACCTATAAAACCCAGTATACTCTATATATTACATATATTTAATTGTACTTTTCCACATATTAAAACTGTGAAGTCACAGAAATCAATAAGCTGTCAGATAGACAGTGTGCTAATAACCTTCATTTCATAGTCTTGCATCACTTTCCTACTACAGCAGTTGTGCAGGGCATATAAACATGACTGTACATTCCAGAAAAGGCACCAACATTAGACCAAGCTTACTTATTAATCAGCAACCTGGTCACGCATGCCCCCTCCCTGTCTCCGCAATAAAAGTCTGTTTAAGGACACTAGTAATGAGGTGGGTGGCTGCTACTCAGGTATGATGATTTCAGTGAGTCAGTGATATTTAAGTGACACTAAACTCTGGTTTTATATATATATATATATATATATATATATATATATATATATATATATATATATATATATATATTCAAGTACGTATTATTAATTCAAAAAAAGACCTTCTATTGTTTTCAGCCTCCTCCGCATCTCCAAATTCCTTTTTTTTTTTAGCTGCTGCTTCGGTCCAACTTTCTGTTAGAGGGTGGCTACATTTGTCCTCCATTTTTCCACTGTGTGTTGGAATGTAGTCACCCTCTTTGCTCACTCCCAAGATGGACTATGCACTATGATATTTGTAGTGTGCATAGAGCAGTGCATGTGACTGCAACTAATGATTCAATAAGTTAGTGATACCGATCTTATAAACACAAGTTTTATATCTTGTGTCCTAGTTTTTACACATTGTGCCCTAGATTGAGTCTATATATTGTGCCATAGGTCTTTATGAATAAACTTAGCCACCTGCCACCCAGCCACTGCATTTAAACGGCCGGGTGGTGGCTTCCTGGATTCGGGAGGATGTACCACGGTCAGTGACAACAGACCAGTGCAGCCAGCAACAGTGTTTCTGATTGCAACGTTAGTGATACCAGACCAGTGTACACCAGCAACAGTGTTTCTGATCACATTGTGACGCCAGACCAGTGTACACCAGCAACAGCATTCCTGATCACCATCACACTAGTGTAGGAGTCATCAGCCCACTGTGAGCAAGCAACAGTGTTCCTGATTGCAGTATTAGTGATCCCAGACCAGTGTACACCAAGAAGTGTTCCTGATCACCGTCACACCAGTGTAGGTGTCACCAGCCCAGTGTGAGCCAGCAACAGTGTTTCTGATTGCAGTGTTAGTGATGCCAGACCAGTGTACACCAGCAAGTGTTCCTGATCATTGTCACAGCAGTGAAGGTGTCATCAGCCCAGTTTGAATCAGCAACAGCATTACTGATCACAGTGTTAGTGATACCAGACCAAAGTATGCCAGCAACACTGTTTCTGATCACTGTATCAACAGTGTAATTTACACCAGCCCAGTGTAAGCCAGCAAAAGTGTTCCTAATTGCCACCACACAAGTGTGAGCCAGCACCAGTGTGTGTGTCACAAGCATCAAACAATATCTCCCCAGTAAACGTTCCAGATACAGGGCAAAGTTATATACTTTGTTAGAGGGCCACAGGATACACATATGAATTCCACTTGTATGAAGGAAAAGACGTCCACCTGAAGCCCCCTGGATGGCCAAACTATATGGGTAACAGCTAAAAAATGTTTGGGAGCTTATGTCACTCCTATTTCATCAGGGATATCACCTTTATGTGAACAATTTTTAGACCAGTGTGACACTTTTAAAACACCTTTTTCTGCAGTAAACTGCAGCTTGTGGTACAGTGCAACCAATTCGCAAGGGCTTTCCACAAAGACTGGTCACCACAAAGATAAGAAGAAGGGAGCCAGCAAGACCTGTTTATCAATCATGTTTCTACCTGCTGCCTGGACCAATCTTTTGCCTGTTTGCTGACTTTGTCTCTGTCTGACATCAGTATTCATTCATACTAATTTGTTTACCCATTGTTCAGTCTCCTGTACTTCCTGGCCAGTGAACACAGCATTGTGATATGGTGGCAACCAGTAGGTTAGGCCTGCTTGGCTTTAACAGTGACTATTGTAGGTGAAGCTACACTATGTTATATATTCTATACAGTGTTGCTTGATTTTTGTGATACACCAAATGCAATGTTGAATACATAATCAGTCAAAACACTGAAAAGGTCTAACACATGTGGTATCACCATACTCGGGAGAAGTAGCAAAATTTGTTTTGGTGTTATTCTAAGTATGTCCATGCTGTGTCTTAGAAATATCCTATTAATTGAGACATTTTTGTTAAAAAATACATTTTCATTTTCTTTCCACACTTATTTCAAAAACTTGTGGCAAAAAAATGACATCTTCAAAAGACTCACTATGCCTATAAAATAAATACCTTTTGGTCATTTTGTGGGTGTCTCCACTGTCTTGGTGCTCCAGGGCTTCAAAAAAATGTGATAGGTAGTTAAGAAATTAGATGTGTAATTTATGCCCCTAGAAAGCCTGAAGGTTCTCCTTGGATTTGGGGCTTCTCTATGTGGCTAAGCTGTGAAAAAGTCTCACACACATGGTATCTCATACTCAGAAGTAGTAGCAGAATGTGTTTATGAGTCTATTTGTAAGTATGTACCTTGTATATGCTGTGTGTGAGAAATAACTTGTTAAAATTACAACTTTGTAGCAAAAAAAAAAAAAAAGAAGTTATTTACTTTCATAATTTTCCAAAGAATAGTGCCAAACAAGTTACAAAATTAAAAAACTCATACCTCTTACTAGATACATTGGACTGTCTACCTTCCAAAAAGGGTTCATCTTGGCCATATTTGTACTGTCCTGGCATTTGAGGGCCTCAAGAACAGAGATAGGCAGTCAGAACATTAGGAATGATCAATTTTCAAATTAATGTTGTATATACCACTTTTTGTAGAATCTGAAACTTTCAAACGGACTAAATATTATAGACCTATTTGTTTTCTTTCACCAAAGAAAAGTAGTCTAATATATGTTGGCTTAAATTTATGAAGAAAGATTTTTTATTTGAAAACAGAAAATAAGAAAAATGTTTTGTTTTTTAAAACTTTTTTCCTTTATGTAGCCAAATAAAAAAAACAAAAACAAACTCAGTGGTGATTAAATACCATCAAAAGAAAGCTCTATCTGTCTATCTGTATCTGTCTTAACTATTTATAACAATTATTTGGGTACATTGTTGAGTAATTGTCATTCAAAGTGTGAGGGTGCTAAAAATGGAAAAATGGTCTGGACAAGAAGGGGATTTACCGTGCTGGTCTTCAAGTGGTAAAAAAAGTAGAAAAAACCTAGAATAGAAAGTGACTCAGTGAATAAACCTGAAATAAAGCTCTGATTATATATGTGTGAAGTACACAACAAGGCCTTCTACATAATTGATTTTGGATAGCAATATATCTTCTAAAACTATAGGAAAGTTACCCGTTGACAGCATACTGTATTGTTTTATTCTACTCATGTGAAAGAGTACTTTAAATGTTATGTATTTTAGTTCCTTAGCAGCTTTCCCTGTCCTTATAATTGATTATCTATCTACAGTAAGTTATATTATTTGCAAACATGTGTGAGGAACACAAAGTGATAAAATAACATAGTAGTAATTTGTTTTGAACCTGTGGTATCTTAAAGTAGAACTATAGGCAAAACTTTATTAAATATTTTGGATTGAGCAAGGGAGGGTTCTAACCCCTGTCAGATTTTTTTTTTTCACCATCTGTGTCCCAATGCAGAGATTTCCTTTCACTTTCTGTCCCATTGCCAAACAGGAAGTGAGAGGAAATCCCTGAAAATGAAGGGAATTTCTTGGGGACTCCCAAGTCACCAGAACTAGTGTCCAAATTTTTCTCCTCTATTACTTTTCTGGGGACATTTTCTTTTACTTTTGATGATAATGCTAAACAGGAGAAATAGATTGGCTGAATCTCCCTAACGGTGGCACAGACAGCAATAAAAACTGACAAGCATTCTAATCCCTCTTCGTTTTATCCAAAACTGAAAAAAAAAACATTTTTTGCATTTAGTTACTCTTTAACTATGAATAGGTTAACCAAAGTAAAGATATAGGTAAACTTTTAAAATCCTTTAAAAGTCAAACATCTGTGAAACTTGGTCACTTTTTTAGATTGGCATTTTTTTTTTATAGTGTGCTTTATTTTATTTTAAGCAAATACCTGTAAAGTTAAGAGTCCATGGTTATATTAAATTTTGTAATTTATAGCCAGTGATTATTTCTATTGCTAGACAATCAACAGAACAGTTTGGGATCAGATATTTTAATTGCAGATTACAAATAAAGAATGAGTCATGCCAACAATTACAAATAACTGGCTCTAGGGAAGTCTGGCTGTCTAAATTTAGTTATCACTCCTTCCATTCACCAGTGTTACAAAGTTACACAGTACAGTTGTTCTGGTCACAACAGATGGCTGGATTCTGGGTTTGGAAGCTATGCCAAGTCCAAGACAGATGCAGTTATTGTGGCAGGTGGTTTGATGTACATTTGCATAGAATACAATTTCCACAAAGTTTCGAACAATAGAAGGTTTAACTTCATTTGATGATTTCTGAAATATTTATTGCTAGCATTTTGCTGTACAATTTATGAATGAAATCAGCTGTATTGTTACAAACTGGAATCTCAACCAGACCAGGTTGTATTTACCATAATGGCACTTGTGGGCCAGTACCCAAGGCACCAAACCTAGGAAGGAAGTACTGTAGCAAGCCACAACATTTGCAGATTATTTAGTTTTTTCTCTTTTTTCTCTTTTTTTGTCCATGTTCAGAAAACCTGGAACCATCTCTTTCACTCATTTGGTGGTCTGCGCAGTTGAAAAATAGTTCAGCATATAAAGTGTTTTTTTTTTTTTGTTTTTTTTAATGTAACGCTAATATTTATTTTAAAAAAAGTAAAATACAATATAAATGGAAGACTTCCAATAGGACAGTGGACCTTTAACTGCTTCCCGTCCGCCCTTATTGTAAAATGATGGTCAGGCGGGACCGCTCTTGTTCTAGGAGGATGTCATATGAAGACCTCCCTTCTTTGTAGGCACTCGGTGGTGCACTGTGTCCCTCAAAGCCCATGATGTAGGCTCTTTACCATGTGATCAGCTGTGTCCAATCACAGCTGATCACATGTAAACAAATGCCAGTTATCACCATTTCCTTTCCTCAGAGCTGTCAGTATCTGAGGAAAAGAAAGCTGATAACCGGCTTTCCTGTGGTGACAGGGGCTATTACACTGATAATCAGTGCCCTGGTTATCAGTGCAGCCCCATCAGTGTCCATCAGTGTAGCATATCAGTGCCCATCAGTGCTGCATATCTGTGTCCATCAGTGCAGCATATAAGTGCCCATCAGTGCCACCTATTAGTGCCCATCAATTCCGCCTTATCAGTGCAGCCTCAACAGTGCCTCTTCATCAGTGCCCATCTGTGCAGCTTATTAGTGCCACCTTATCAGTGCCCATCCGTGCCGCCTCATCAGTGCCCATCAGTGCAACCTCATCAGTGCAGCCTCATCAGTGCCCATCAGTACAGCCTCATCAGTGCCCAGCAGTACAACCTCATCAGTGTCCATCAGTGTAGCCTCATCAGTGCCCATCAATGCAGCCCATCAGTACACATCAGTGCAGCCTATCAGCACCCATCAGTGCAGCCTCATCAGTGCACATCGGTGAAGAAGAAAACATACTAATTTGCAAAATTTTACAAGAGAAATTAAGAAAAAGGTTTTTGTTTGATCAACATTTTCATTTTTTTCATTTGTTTATCAAAAAAAATAAAATAAAAACCCCAGTGGTGATTAAATACCACCAAAATAAAGCTCTATCTGTCTCAAAAAAATGATAACAATTTCATAAGTGTGCAGTGTTACATGACCACGCAATTGTCCTGGGCAGGAAGGGGGTGAAAGTGCCCAGTATTGAAGTGGTTACACATTGCAAATTGCCAGATAATTTCCGAAAATACAAAGTTCTAACATTGTAATGGGACAAGCAGTCTAACAAGTACAGAAATACTTTTAGGAGTTAGTGCTTATTGAATATGGTGAAATTCTACAAATACTGTAGCTGTTGACTTTTAATAAAAAGACACTTACCTGTCCAGGGATCCTGCGCTGTCCTCACCCGGGCCAGCTCTTTGCTGATCTTCGGGTCCCTGCTCCCAGCATATTTACTGTGGGCAGCCAGCTGTGACTTCTTGTGGCTTCACAGCCAGCTCCCCACTGTGCATGTGAAAGTTGCACTGCACTTCAAAGAAGGGGACACTCAGAGGAGTACGGACAAAAGGGCTGCGCACCCCAAAAGATGCATATGAAAAACGGAAGACCCCCTTATGGGGCTTTACTGCAGCCAATATTGTAATATAATACAGTTCAAATTAGGGTAAATACTCAAATTGTTTTATTAATACAAAAAATATAACTGATAAATTCTGACATTTGAAAAGTCAGGACATGAACTGGAGTACAAAATTGATAGAAGGCAATACCCATGACAGGGAGCAGTATACAGTACAATCAACTATGGGCAACAAAGATATAGTAGCATAAAATCTAAATTGTAGAAAACTGACGCGTTTTTACCCCAGTGGGTCATCTTCAGAGGATAGGTGTGTGACAACTGTAGGGATGTAAACATGCATCAAAAAATCTTTCAAAACAGAACAGGACAAAACAAAACATTATATTTATATATGCATGAACAAATCCATATGTTACAACATTACCAGTCATATTGCTCTTAATGATTATAGACGGCCATGGGGTGAGGGAGTTGCCCTCTCGTGTGTCTCTAATTTCCCAGATGGAGGGCTGGTCCTATGGAGAGCAGGCATCGAGCATGCATGCCTTGCAAGGGATCACACATTGAATGCCCCCAAAACTTGGAGGAGAGGAGGGGCATGCACTGCACCTGCAATGAGGTAACAAAAATACTAAATTAGAAGTTCAAGTAAGGAGGTTATACCCCTAGGACAATAAGGGGGAGTCGCATATTGAAATGTTTTTTAGGAGATTGACAGGTACGGGTTGGGAGTGGGTCCATAGATACAGCATATGAAGAAAAAGGTAATGTGGGGAATAAAGGGGAAGGAATGATACAAAAGGGAAGGAGGGGGGTGGGGTAAAAAAAAAAAAAAGGGGGGGAAGGGAGGGAAAAAGGGGAGGGAAAAGGGGGAAGGGGGGGAAACGTGAGGAATCAAAAGTGATTGGGGATTGCGTTATTTCTTTCCTTTTTTTCTCCGCTTTCACCCAAGCACGAGTTCACCGGTGTTCCCCATCAACCCCCCCATGCCTTTCCCTTTTCCCCTTTTTCCCTCCTCCCTCCCGGCCTGCTGGCTGGGTCTCCCTCACACTTGATATTTTTTGGCACCTCACCATCACGCACACACAACGATCCCCAACTACACCTCAGGCTTTTTATGTTCATGTTGGGAGTCGGTCTATATATATATATATATATATATATATATATATATATATATACATACACATTCTGTCACCACCTAGGCCTTTCTTTGTGTCATTCCTGTTGCACTGCCCTTCCTGGGTTTCCCTCTATTTCATCTTTCTTCCCCAATCACTTTTGATTCCTCACGTTCCCCCCCCTTTCCCCTTTTTCCCTCCCTTCCTCCCCCCCCTTTTTTTTTTGCCCCACCCCCCTCCTTCCCTTTTGTATCATTCCTTCCCCTTTATTCCTCACATTACCTTTTTCTTCGTATACTGTATCAATGGACCCACTCCCAACCCGTACCTGTCGATTTCCTAAAAACCATTTCAATATGTTACTCCCCCTTATTGCCCTAGGGGTATAACCTCCTTACTTGAACTTCTAATTTAGTATTTTTGTTACCTCATCGCAGGTGCAGTGCATGCCCCTCCTCTCCTCCAAGTTTTGGGGGCATTCAATATGTGATCCCTCGCAAGGCATGCGTGCTCGATACCTGTTCTCCATAGGAACGGCCCACCGTCTGGCAAATTAGACACACACGAGAGGGCAACTCCCTCATACCATGGCCGTCTATATTTATTAAGAGCAATATGACTGGTAATGTTGTAACATATGGATTTGTTCATGCATAAATAAATATAATGTTTTGTCCTGTTCTGTTTTGAAAGTTTTTTTGATGCATGTTTACATCCCTACAGTTGTCACACACCTATCCTCTGAAGATGACCCACTGGGGTCGAAACGCATCAGGATTCTACAATTTAGATTTTATGCTACTATATCTTTGTTGCCCATAGTTGATTGTACTGTATACTGCTCCCTGTCATGGGTATTGCCTTCTATCAATTTTGTACTCCAGTTCATGTCCTGACTTTTCAAATGTCAGAATTTATCAGTTATATTTTTTGTATTAATAAAACAATTTGAGTATTTACCCTATTTTGAATTGTATTATATTACAATATTGGCTGCAGTAAAGCCCCGTTAGGGGGTCTTCCGTTTTTCGTTGCACTGCGCTTTGTAAATGGATCCGCAGCCTCCTGGGACCTGTGATGTGTCCCAGGAGGCTGCAGGCAAGGGAGGAGGGGGGATTCCAGTAGAAGTGGGAGTGGATACATGACAAACCTAGGTACCCACTCCCCCCCAAAAGAAGCAAAACATTTATTTTTCTTTAAATCATTAACTATATTAGGTGTTATGCCTGATGGGGTATCACATTTAGTGAAGTTGTCCTTTAAAGCTTCTTGTCTTCTTCCTAAGCACTGTGTTCAGCTCTGTTCCAAAGATCTTTGCACAAAAAAAGTCTTAGACAGGACCTGTGCGGTATCTACTGTGCATGCATACTGTGGCATCATTTATTTCGATTCCTGGGGACATACTTCACTGACCAGCTGGAGCCATCATGGGTATGGACCATGCCAAGGCTGTGCAGAACTGGTCACTGAATATCACGCAAGGAAAGTATATCATCACCATGTGTGTTATAGTGAGCCGAAAAGCTTTAAACTACAACTTCACTATCTAGCATAAAAGCATAAAAAAAGTAGAACCATGTGACCATGGGGAGGATTTGGGGGTGAGCCAGGAACAGTGGTTGAATGCATTCAGGAACATGCATCTTAGATGTCAGCTTCATTACTGTTGCTGCTCAGGACTCTTCTTTCATCATTCTTTTCATTCTACATTTAAATAAATCTATTTTAATGTAAACTCCTCTCCCAGTCCTAGAAGGAATAAAAATGTTATATATACATAATTTTTCACTTTTTTTTTTTATTTTGACAGAATGTACTCAGTCTTTCTACAGAACCTAGCAACACAGATAACTGATAAAAAACGGTATATTGTTTTACCTTCTTTTTAAGTAGCATGTAGTGATTTTTTTTTTTTTTCTACATTTACGCGCAATGTCAAACTCTCTCATTTAACAGCTCCTCTTTATGCAGTTTATTACATCGGGCGTGTTATTTTTTTCTGTAATTACACTGGGGTTTTGTAATGTGGCCTGTTTAAATGTAAATTGTGCTTAGTGGAATTCTGCGTCAAATAACTATGTTCAGACACTTTGCAAAAACTCTCCTTGCTGCCTAATCAGCAGATATAAGTCAAGTTATTGAAAAGCACACCTTGCACATCATCTAATTAGGTTCTCTCAATCAAAATCAGAAACAGCCAAAAGTGGCAAGTCTATTCCAAATTCTCCCTTGATGCATCACAAATGAAGTGCATAATATGTACATTCACAAGCTGTAATTTAGCAGCTGGCTATTCTTTAGCCCAAAATCTAAAAATCAAATAATTCAAATTCTAATCTCCTAACATAGTGTAAGCTTCGGGGTTAGCAGTGTAAAAGTACCATGTATAACAAATACAACTGCATAATTTACATACAAATGTTGCAGTAAAGCAACAACTTATTTTACATAATTTGATACAATTAGAGCTAATGAAATCCAGTACAATCCTTTATTCGCGGGATCAGCCGTGCATTATTATTTATTTTTTTGATGAGTATTCACAGTAAAGAGGGTAAATAAGTATTAGTGGAGGTTAGTAAACTGAACTAGATATATCCATTGTTATACCAATAATTTTTTGTCTCTCTTTTAGCCTGGCCTCAGTAGATATTAAAGCAGTAGTAAACTCTTCATCATGACTTCTCCCCATTTAAAGCATTTAGAATCAATAGGCATATACAAGATATTGCCAAAATTATTGGGACGCCTGCCTTTACACGCTCATGAACTTTAATGGCATCCCAGTCCATAGGGTTCAATATTGAGTTGGCCCACTCTTTGCAGCTATAACAACTTCAAATCTTCTGGAAAGGCTGTCCACATGAATGTTTGACCATTCTTCCAGAAGCACATTAGTGAGGTCAGGCACTGATGTTGGACTCGCATGTCCATGTCTTTATTGACCTTGCTTTGTGCACTGGTGTACAGTCCTGTTGGAACAGGAAGGGGCCATCCCCAAACTGTTCCCACCAAGTTGGAAGCATGAAATTGTTCAAAATATCTTGATATGCTGACGCCTTAAGAGTTCCCTTCACTGGAACTAAGGGGCCAAGCCCAACCCCTGAAAAACAACCGCACACCATAATCCCCCCTCCACCAAATGATTTGGACCAGAGCACAAAGCAAGATCCATAAAGACATGGATGAGCGAGTTTAGGGTGGAGGAACTTGACTGGCTTGCACAGAGTCCTATGCTCAACCTGATAGAACACTTTTGGGATGAAGTAGAGCGGAGACTGCGAGCCAGGCTTTCTCATCTAGCATCAGTGCCTGACTCCACAAATGTGCTTCTGGAAGAATGGTCAAACATTCCCGAAGACACACTCCTAAACCTTGTGTACAGCCTTCCCAGAAGAGTTGAAGCTGTTATAGCTGCAAAGGGTGGGCCAACTGAATATTGAACCCTACGGACTATGACTGGGATGCCATTAAAGTTCATGTGCGTGTAAAGGCAGGCGTCCCAATACTTTTGGAAATATAGTGTAGGTGTCTTTCAAATTACCCTAGTCTTCACCTTTTAGGATAATTGCCTCATGTTCTCTTTAATGACATCTCCGGCGCATGCACTTTCTAAGCCCGATTCATGGCATGCTCAGTGTGCCTTCAGTCCATTAAGGAAGATGCCATGCCTCTATTGTCACATCTCTATGGCATTGCACTGCAATCCCACGAGAGTACAGGCCCCTTCACAATTTTACAAGAGGGAAAATGCACTTTGGAGGCGGAAGATAACAGCTAACATGGCGTCGGCTTCAGTCGGGACACACAAAAAAGAACATAAGCTGCAAAATAAGTAAGAAACACTCAAAGGGGGATAATTATTAATGCAGAATGTTGTAGAAAGCTTTGGCATACTAGCTTCATTGCTTTTTATAGTTTGGGTGGCTGAGTTTACTACCACTTTAAGGTCAAGAGACACTGCTCAACCACAGCCATACACAACCTCAATAAACAGCCAAGATCTTCCACAGTCCTTTTCACTACTGGATCAAAGTGTAGCTGTGCTGCACAAGCAATAAAAGTTCTGTTCCCTTTTTTATAGGTATAAAGATGTAGATATATCAGCAAACCCCTGTACGTGAAAATAGGCACTTCCAATGCTTATTATTTCCATCAAGTTTACTCTATACGGCCAAGAATCTAATGATCACTTTTATCAGTGGTCATATTAATTACCCTAAGGGCTTACACCAAAGGTGCTTTGTTTGGAGAGAATACCATGCAGTGTACGTGTTCATATTTGGTGTTGAATGCCAGCGCAAAGTTAAGTTTTCCCATGGGGTTAAAAATGTATTGCAGTCAAGACCAACTGAGTTCAGTCCACCTTGCTTCCTAAAATAACTTTGCTCTAAATAGCCCATTAACATGAATTTAAACTTTCACTCTATGCTCTATAATAATCTACTTTAAAGTATTTTATAAGTATACTCAGTAGGCATGTGAGTGACAGCACAGAATGCTGGGTGCAATTAAATAAAATGAATTTACTTGAACTTTCGGAAACAGAACTAGATTCAGGTATAATAAGTAACAGGGGAACATTGTAATAGAGAAAAGGTTATCCCTCCATAGGAATAAATTAGTAATGGCTAGGTGGTGGCTGAGCCCCGTCATCCATTGTATTGCTGGCACTTGCCTGACAAGAACATCTCCCAATGGCATTAACTGCCTGATAGGTCAACAGGACAAGTGACCAATGTTTATCTGGCACCCTGCACACATGACTGATGTGTTCTAGTTGTAGGAGTGAGACTTCCTATCTACACATACACATTGGTATTTGGGTATGATGAAATAACTGTTTATAAGATAAACTCACACTCTTATAAAGATAAGTAGAAAAAAAGTTTTCACTTCTCAGTTATGTCATCTTAAAGCGGGGTTCCACCCAAATTTTGAACAATATCTGTATGTAGTCTCTTCCTTGCCTACATGCCGTTTAAAAAAATTTAAATCGCCGTAATTACCTTTTATTTTTCTATTCTTCTTTGCACTTCCTGGTTCTCCTCCCGTGAGAGTAGGCGTGTTTCTAGCCTCTGCCAGACTCCTGGGAGCTAGTCTCAGGCTTCCCAGGATGCCACTGAGCATGTGCGGGAATGCACAGCATTCACCACATCCAGGAAATAAATGCTTGTGGGCTTCAAATGCCCAAAATGAAGATGGAAACCGCCTGCAGTGAATAATATAAGTTATTCTTTCCGACGAAATCTGACACAGGTGGACATATTATACACAATATGTGAGTATGTAATGCTGAGAAGAAAAGTTTGTGAATGAACTAAAAAAAACAAAAAACGATAGATAGGTGGACCCCCGCTTTAAGGAACATTTATTCTCTTAGTTTCCTTCATTGAGGGAAGTGTCCTAGGTAGATGTAAACGCTTGGATCTTACAATACAGAAAATCTTTGTAAATTGCAAAAATCTATAAACACATTTAGGGTTCAGAAGATAATTTTCACCTCTGTCAACGTAAGCCAACATGAATAGAGACATTTCCCAAAGCAGCATAATAAATACATAAAACGGTCATAATTAATTATGAATTGAAATTTATGAAAAAATATCAACTTGACCTACTATATAGCGATTTCTAAATGTCACATTTCAAATAAACTTCAAAAAAGTGATGTTCGTTACTAATTGAGTAGACTGCATCTAGAATATGACAGTATCACCAGGTATATATCATAGCTATCTAGCTCACAGTATAACATTATATAAGACTTCTAAGAGAACAAGGCAGATAAAAACACTTTCTGTCTAATCAGGCTGCTGCTGCTCCTCACTTTATAATCAACATGCTGTTGACCAAGATGCAATGTAAAAATGTCACTGTGCTAGCTATGCTGTTTGACAAGGATCTCTAAATCATAGTGAACAATGAAAACTGATATTTTTTTAGTTAAGATAGTTGACATACACTATATTGCCAAAAGCTGTTATAGCTGCAAAGAGTGGGCCTACTCAATATTGAACCCTAAGGACTAAGACTGGGATGCCATTTAAGTTCATGTGTGTGTAAAGGCAGGTGTCCCAATACTTTTGGCAACATAATGTATATTTGCATATAGAGTACCTATATGAACTGTGTATTTAGCTGTTCACCTAGAGCTCAAGTTTAATGTTTTTTTTTTTTTAACAGAAAAAGTTTAATGTTTTTAATATATATTCAACTGGAAAACACTAAGGTTGATTCATGAAATTTGAAAAAAAATTTGCATACTGAACAGTGACCGATCAGATTTTTACAAAAATGAGAAGTGAAGCTCATTTGGTAGCTACCTGTATGTCCCACAACTTCAATTTCATACACATTTTCTTTTCTGCAGTTTGGGAGAATCATATTTTTTTATGTTTTCCAAGAAAAAGCATATGGCTTTTATGATGCATGAAATGACTGATTTATCTGTTCTCCTGCACAAGTCACAGCAGAGGACATAGCAGTACGACATTAGGAATAAACACTCACAAAGCATGGATGTTTCTTGAAATGTATTAGATAAACTCAAGCATGAACATCTGCACTGAGGCTTCTTACACATCAATGCATGATGTTTAAATTGCTGCATTTGATACCCAGATACTGCTTTCCACAGCCTACACTGAGCCATTAAAACACTTCAACATATTTTAAGAAATCCTTAGTAAAGAAAATGTGGATTAATCATATCCTTAAGTAAAAGTTTAGGTCATTTTGACTTTTTGTGAGTTGGAAATGGAATGCAATGTTCGATTGGGATGTGATTGATGTGTGAGATTCCAAAATATTTGTCTAGGTGTAAATGCTGTTGTCTTTTGGTTTACATGCTCAGAGATATGAGAGAGTTGTACTCCTATGGAAGCTTCTGTAAGATGTAGCTTCAAATGGAGAGTTTTCTAAAGACTCAACAGTACACTTATGCCCTGTACACACGGTCGGACATTGATCGGACATTCCGACAACAAAATCCATGGATTTTTTCCAACGGATGTTGGCTCAAACTTGTCTTGCATACACACGGTCACACAAAGTTGTCGGAAAATCCAGTCATTCTGAATACGTTGGGACTATAAACGGGGCAGTAGCGAATAGCTTTCGTCCCCCCCCCTCTTTTCCTGCAGCCTGCCAGGTTGCGTGCTTGGATAAGGGTCTGGTATGGATTTTTGGGGGGCCCCCACGCCATATTTTTAAACATTTTGGCTCGGTGTTCCCCTTAAAATCCATACCAGACCTGAAGGGTCTGGTATGGATTTTGAGGGGGACCCCCATGCCATTTTTTTTAAATTTTGGTGCGGGGTTCCCCTTAATATCCATACCAGACCTGGAGGGCCTGGTATGGAATTTGGGGGGACCCCCACGCAATTTTTTTTTTTTAATTTTGGTTCGGGGTTCCCCTTAATATTCATACCAGACCCAAAGGGCCTGGTAATGGACTGTGGGGGAATCCCATGCTGTTTTTTCAATGACTTTTATGTGTATTGCCGGGACCGACAATTCATTATAGCCACGAGTAGTTTTAAATGACTTTTTTTCCTTTAGAAATGTCATTTTGTGCACGGACTGCTCTAAACATGGGAAACATGCGCCACTTTACAGGCATAATATAGACACCCCCCAGGTACGAAATTTAAAGGAATATTTCACTTTTATTGTTTCACTTTAAGCATTATTAAAATCACTGCTCCTGAAAAAACGGCTGTTTTTAAAACTTTTTTTTGCATTGATACATTTCCCCTGGGGCAAGACCCAGGTCCCCAAACACTTTTTATGACAATACCATGCATATAAGCCTTTAAAATTAACACTTTTGATTATTCATGTTCGTGTCCCATAGACTTTAATGGTGTTCGCGTGTTCGAACAAATTTATTGCTTGTTCACATGTTCTGCTGGTGGGTGTTCGGCTCATCCCTAGTGATCGGTACTGACCACTCATTGTGTTCATTCATAACTGAAGCATAGTATTTATTTATATATCTGTGTTTATTTGGGGGGTGACTGTCAGTTTGGCAGTATGGGGCCCCCCGTGGCTTCTAATAGCAGCCCTGCTCACCACACAGGTCTTTGGATGCATCTATCGTTGTCCCTTCACAATTTCCCACTCTCAGACATTAATCTGGCTTGTTGGCCTGTCTGCAAAGGTCATGTAGACCTGGACACACACTCCCCGCATGCCACACCAAGGAGCAAAGTGTGACTAAAGAATACTTTTGTGAGCAACATTCACCTGACTTCAAGCAATTTCACATTTGTTCAGAGACACTTTTCCTGCTGAAACAGGCACTATCTGCTTCTTTATCCTGTGACAGACCTTCCCTCTGTCTCACTTCAGCAGTTGTCAACCTGTGCGGGTCAGAGTAAGGGCTTCTAAATGGGAGGCTGTCCAAACCCTATTTAAAAAAGCACTTCTTTGCACTATTTAGGGGTTCCTTGAACCCACTAAAACAGCAGTTCTGTACACATGCTGCTATGCTGCTGTTTGGCTTAGTGTAGTGCAAACCAGCTTAATATCACCTTGTCTTATAGAGTTTGTTTGCGCGACAAAACTTATAAGCTCAGCCCAATGTGGGCAAGGTTCAAAGGGCGTTAAAAAGAGTCCCTGATCTTGCCCATTCAGGTAAATGTGAGAGTATGTTTACAAAGGGGGCCTCTAACTCTTTGACACTCATCTTGGCAGTGATCCCCTGCCACTCCTTCCTCTGTTGCAGCTGCAGAGGTTGGGAGGCCCTTTGTCCCTGTCTCTTTATATACCCAGCTACACTTATTCTAATATGTAGATCATAAAAAAGCAGTAAATTGGTCTGCCTCATACCATCAGGGGCACTGTGTGTATGTGTGGGAAAGTGGGGCATTATGGGTGGCCTCAGTCAAAGGGGCTTGGGAAGCCAATCAGCAGCCTTCCCTTAAACACTAATATTCTTCATTGGAAGATCACATGTCTCAACATTGGTTGCATGGCCAGTTGCCAAAATGACGCTTATTCTAGTGGTTTGGTTTAACACAAATTAATTTGCTATTCAGAATTTTGCACATATCCATACATAAACATCGAGGTTAGTTAAAGAAGAGGTCTAACCTCATATATGTTTACTTGCTCTAGCCCCCTAGAGTACAAAGTTTGTATAGCATTTTGTCCCATATGTCTAAATACTGTCGAATCTGAGATCTGGTGTGTGACTGTGCATCCCCCATGCAGATTTCTGACCACGCCGAAGACAAATGACTAATGAGTACTGACTGACAGTGCCCAGAGGAAAGGGGACTCTGAATGAAAGCTTTTACTGGATCTTTTGTGCTGTAGGTGGGGATCAGATTATAGCTGCTATACCAGAGTCCTTCCTTTCCAGCAATCATATCACAGTTCTACCAGGTATGGGAATAACAGCAGTTTTAGCCTGATAAGACACATTATTCACATTTTTTATCCTACACATTATTTCATGCCAATTACCATATGCACACAGAGCCCACACAGCCCCTGAAAAACAATGGCAACAAGAGAAGGGAGCACCGACCTAGTGCATTACCACTAAAAACGTTTATCAAAGATAAAAAGTATCATACATTATACTCATAAACACATGATGTATAGACGCATGTCAACTACAAGTGGAACGAATCGCCTTCAGAACTGCTGGAATGCACCGATGATGCAAGGAGACCGGGTGGCATCCGTAACGGCTAGGCTGATGCATTTCAAGGGAGAGCCTCTTCCTCAGAGCCAATGGAGCACCTCAAACAGTACAAATTGTGCACACATACATGTATAAAAATGTGGATGGTCGTTTGCTCCGTTGGCACTGAGGAAGAGGGTTCTCCCTTGAAACGCCTTGGCAGAGCCATTACAGATGCCACCCGGTCTCCTTGCATTATTTGTGCATTTCAGCAGTCCTGGAGGCGTTTCGTTCCACTTGTATTTGACATGCGTGTATACATCATGCATTTGTGAGTATAATGTATGATACTTTATCTCTTTTAATAAATGTTTTTAGTGGTAATGCACTAGGTTGGTGCGCCCTTCTCTTGGTGTCATTGTTTTGCAGGAAATTTTGATACCCATGGTTCTGAGTGGGCAGCAAGACCTTAGACTGTGATACCAAGGATTAGATTTACTGTTCACTTTCAAGCATACCACTTAAGCACAGGAGAGCAGCTTTTTTCCCCACACAGCCCCTTCCTCCTTTGAAATCTGCTATATGGAAAATCTGCAGCTTTGCCCTGCATTGTAGCCCTGTGCCTCCTCTGCCCAGACTCACCCGCCAGTCACCTGCTATTTTGGAGGATATAATGCTACAGTGATAGACATACAGTGACCTAGGGGGATAGTACTGGAGGACAGACTGACCCTCAGTACAATCCCTGGAATAGTTGATTTTTAGTCCCAGCAGTAGTAGTAGTAGTTTTCACTAAAAATACACTAAAATCTTTATTAGCACATATAAACACAACATAACTTTCTGTTAAATTCCTACTAAGACCTCATTCACATGGGGTGTACTAAAGTGTAGGCTCATGTGAGGGCGGTGTTTATACACACGGGGATGCACAGGTTTCCCATGCACCCCTGTGCAGGCAGTCCCTTTCATGTCAATTGTGATGCAGTGGCTGCACGGGCACAGTTGCTGCTCCCAATCTGATATCCGTGTGGGTGCGGGTGCACAGTCCCAAATGCAGACAGTGTGAGTTCATAGACATACAGGAAGGGGGCCCAGGAAAATGGTAAAGGAAGGGCCCATTACAGGGGAGGTCAGAGCAGAGAAGGGGGGATCTGTGACTTCCCTGTAAAACCCAAAGCAAGCAGGAGGGGAGAGGAGGCAAACCCGGCAGCTGCAGGG
Source organism: Aquarana catesbeiana (assembly GCF_042186555.1). Classification (NCBI taxonomy): domain Eukaryota; kingdom Metazoa; phylum Chordata; class Amphibia; order Anura; family Ranidae; genus Aquarana; species Aquarana catesbeiana. The sequence continues at coordinate 615,474,629 of NC_133324.1, forward strand.
GAAACATAGGGGATTGGTGCTGGGGGAAGGATACACCACTGGACAGACTACAGCTCTGTCATTTACAACAAAACAAGCACCAGTTACTACTGTCTCCTCGAGAATAGCTGGAGGCTCGGTCTGGGCATAGTGTTTTCTATCAGTACAAGCTATTTTTTTCTGTCAAACTAAGGTTGCCCAAGGCTACAATATTGCATGGAGGGCTGCAGAATTGAGAATGGGTGGTATTTTGTATATATGTTTCTCAATGTTGATATATGTTTTTATTATAGATGTACATTGTTTTCCACAAGGAATCACCCCAGAAGAAAGGACAAGTTCCTGAAACACGTTGGGCGTAATTTCCACTCAGGAGACAATATTTATTTCAGGAGACAATACTTATTAAATTTGTGTATTTTTTGTACATTCTGATATTATTCTTAACTAGTCAATTGCAATGTTTATGCAGATATTGGCTTTTTACAATATTTAATAAATTACAATTTGTTATAAACTATTTACTCGGTTGTGTACCAATATCCAGTTGGCCTTAAAGTCCCAATCCTCTTTGGGGGGCCCTTTCTCACATATTAATGTATGGGATGGTGGCAACAATTTAGTCCATTTATGGTGAAATGTATTCTTTTGCAGTGTGTGACAGGGCACAGTGGGCCGTCTTTCCCTTGGGGAAGGATACACCACTGGACAGACTACAGCGCTGTCATTTACAACAAAACAAGCACAAGTTACTACTGTCTCCTCGAGAATAGCTGGGGGCTCGGTCTGGGCATAGTGTTTTCTATCAGTACAAGCTATTTTTTTCTGTAAAAGGCTACAATATTGCATGGAGGGCTGCAAAATTGAGAGTGGGTGGTGATTTCAGTGCTGCCTGTAACTCCCCCCATAGAAAAGTCCATAAATTGGGCTTCTGCCTGGGGTGGAGCTACAGCTAGCACTGACAGAGATGAAAATGTAATATTATCTCAGGACCACTACACAGATTTGAGCAGTATTAAGTTAACCAGACATTCATTTTATTTACAACATAGTATTGATCTGGATACAAAGCCGAAACCATGACTACTTCTACAGTTTTCAACATACAATAAATAAATAATAAACAATATGTTAGAATTAGATTTACAAGTTAGATATCCAAATTGTTATTCTTAAAGGTACACTCTAGGCTAACTAGAGCTGTGGAAAGCATACAAGGAACACAACCTGTTTGCTCCGGACTTTAGTATTTTATCCAGACACAGCCACCCGTCCACCCCATTCTCTTATCTCAGGGCTTATTCATATCTCTTATGCCGGCCATACACGGCTCGAATTTCAAAATAATTTTCTTTCGAAAACCGTATCAAAGAATTTTCGTATGAATGTCGCACCATTAGTGGGCTGCAACAACTGCCAATTTTCATGTGGCAATTAAATTTGAGGAATCGGACATGTTGGAAATTTTTTGAAAAACAAACGATTCTCTAATCAATGATGGGAGAATCGTGTGACAAATGTAATATGTAAAGAAAATTTACAGAGAGAAAAGAACATTCCTGGCCACGAAAATTTGTTTTCTGTAGCAACATGAGGTGAAATTGAAGGCTTCATCGGCCGAATTTCGAAAATCAATGGTGGCGCCATCAGATCACAAAAAAAAGGAACTTTCTGATTTTGAAAAGAAAATTTGTTCGAAATTCGACCATGTATGGTCTGCTTTAGTTTCATGCAATATAAGGTGCTTGTTTTACCATGAAATATTACAATGCACAAGTTTAAATACTACATTTTGTTTAACAAGAAGTATGGGTCATGTTCCTTGTAATTCTTGATGTGCTCTACAACTGAGCTCTCAGCCACAACCACTTACTGAAAGATTTCACACTGAATTTTCTTTCTTTTACATTACAAAATACTGTACAAGGAGTTAGACTGTTAAGATTGTTACTTAGTTTCATAGCTGCAGCAATGAGGTCAGGACTAATAACTACATTTTAGAGCTGGAGTCCCCAAGAAAAATAGGATAACCTCGGCCCACCTAAAACCGATATATCAACGGTGGGTCAGGCTTTCAAAAACTCACACACTGTAGGGAATAATCTATTCTTAAAATTGCAGTTTTGCTGCTCTACCTTACAACATCCTATACAAAACAATATATAAAATACATTTTTGCATTGTTGCTTTCTTTTATTCTATTAAGTGAACATCTGACCTGAATGGGGCACTCTACGGAACTTTTCTACATCCTAATGAATGACAATACGTTTACAGGTACTATCAATGATTCTCAGTAATGTACAGAAGAAAAACAAGTCCTAGTGCTACCTGGATACCAAATATGACCTCATCTCACCCAGTCTCCATAGCTACAGGAATCATAGACACAATAAAGAGTATGATGTTGAGTTTTCAACCTCCTTTTCAAGCGTACAAGTGAATGTCACCAAGTCTTAAACCTCTTTTATAGCACTTCAAGTCTACGTGATGAAAAGGCTTTACGTATACATAATAAAGAATCAAACCTTTAAAAAATATATGCTGGCAGCAAGGGTGTGGATGATTTCTAAAGAAAAAACTTCACTTTCTTTCCTTGATTTGGCAACTGCATCCAAGTTGTATTCTATTTCCCACTCAATTTTACTCTAATAGAGAAATATTATAGCTGTCCCTGGTGCGAGCTGCATGTTTTCCAGTTTTTACAAAGTTTTTTAAAGCTAGGTTTAAAAGAAAAAAAATTGGTAACACACCAATAATAATTGTAGTAAAGCCACATAATCAATGAAGGTTTAGTAGTACATCTACAATGTACTACTTTCATAAATAAGAAAATAACTGTTGTCGTGGCAACCGAGATATAAAGCAGAGGATGGATAAAAGCCTTCAGGTGTATAACTCTTTTTAAGGGGTTTTAAACTAAAGCTATGTATTTGTGTGACTGTGGTGTAAAAATGGCTATAGAAATCAATGTCTCTTTACATTTCATACATTATTTGATAATAGCAAAGATTCCAGCACTTTTCTTTTTCTAGTTGTATAGCTGCTATACAAAAAAAAAAGATCCTTACCGGTTTATAAAACTACCCTTTAATAAAGAGAAGGCATTCATGGTTGCTGTTTGACAAATTTCCATAGGTCTGTTCCTACCTTGGCTTGAAGTAAGTGTCTTATCTATACATTTTTTTAGGTGTGCTCTAAAATGTGAGCTTCATATAATGAAAAGTATTCAAAGGAGAAATAGTTTCTGTTGCCTACAGCAACCAATCAAGTGTTTCATTTGTAATGTGCACTAGGAACTTGACTCATAGGAAGTAAATTGGCATGCTCAACAAGAGTATCTTCTTTTAAATCACTCAAAACTTTAAGAACATCAGTTCAAAAGTGGATTTCTTTTGTTAAAGTGGAATTAAACCCAAAACAGTTACATTCAAGACATGCTTCTGGTGATAGCAGTTACTAGGGTGCTTATGTTAGCCCCAAACTGAACTGTCAAGCCATCAAATGGCTGGTGTAATAACTGAACATGTGATCATGGGCAGAACCATGGCAACTGCAGATCCAACAGAGGCTAAGATGACAGCTTCCTTGCCGTTAAAGGATTTAGTTCCACTTTATAAGAAAACTAATTTCTTTCTTCCGTTACTTTGATATGTGGTGTCATTTTTTAATTAAGCATTCCCCAAGTCACAAATCAGAACTAAGCTGGCTACTTCCGGAACAACTTACATAGTTACATAGTTAGTCAGGTTGAAAAAAGACACAAGTCCATCTAGTTCAACCAAAAAAAAAAAAAATCATACAATCCCATGTACACAATTCTTCACCCACAGTTTATCCAGAGGAATGCGAAAAACCTCAGCAAAGCATGCTCCAATTTGCTACAGCAGGGGGAAAAATTCCTTCTTGATCCCCGAGAGGCAATCGCATTTTCCCTGGAACAACTTTACCTATAAATGTCAGTACCCAGTTATATTATGTACATTTAGGAAAGAATCCAGGCCTTTTTTAAAGCAATCTACTGAGCTTGCCAGGACCACCTCTGGTGGGAGTCTATTCCACATTTTCACAGCTCTTACAGTGTAGAAACCTTTCCATATTTGGGAGATGAAATCTTTTTTCCTCCAGACCTAAAGAGTGCCCCCTTGTCCTCTGTGATGACCATAAAGTGAATAACTCAACACCAAGTTCACTATATAGACCACATGCCTCTTATCAGTTTAGTTGTCCTTCTCTGCACTTTCTCCAGTTCCCTGATATCCTTTTTGAGAACGGGTGCCCAAAATGGAACAGCATACTTTTTCTATTTTATCTGATTGTTTACATGCACAACCAGAACAGTCCAAGCACTGCTTCATAATTTTATTTAACATCTTCCCGCCCCACCTATAGCAGAATGACAGCCGGGCGGTGGCTTTACCATTCTGACTCAACATCATATGACATCCTTTGCATCGTGCTGCTTATGCGCTCCCTGGTGATCGGTGGTGAACCATGCACAACCAGAACAGTCCAAGCACTGCTTCATAATTTTATTTAACATCTTCCCGCCCCACCTATAGCAGAATGACAGCCGGGCGGTGGCTTTACCGTTCTGACTCAACATCATATGACATCCTTTGCATCGTGCTGCTTATGCGCACCCCGGTGATCGGTGGTGAACCATGTCCCTCAGACATAAGCGCAATGACGTAGGCTCTTTACCATGTAATCAGTTGTGTCCAATCAAAGCTGATTACATGTAAACAAAAGCCGGATATCAGCATTTCCTTTCCTCAGCGCTGTCAGTGTCTTAGGAAAGGAAAGCCGATAACCGGTCTCCAGTTACAGGGGACATTTACACTGATAATCAGGGTACTGATCATCAGTGCCCTGATTATCAGCACAGCCCCATCAGTGTCCATCACTGCAGCATATCAGTGCCTATTAGTGCCCATCAGTGCAGAATATCGGTGCCCATCAGTGCTGCATTATCAGTGCCCATCAGTGCAGCTTATCAGTGCCACGTCATCAGTGCCCATCAGTGCAGCCTCATTAGAGCCCATCAGTGCAGTCTCATCAGTGCCAACCAGTGCCCATTAGCGCAACCTCATCAGTGCCCATCAGTACAGCCTATCAGTGCCCTTAAATGCAGCCTATCAGTGCCCATCAGTGAATCCTATCATTGCTCATCAGTGAAGCCTCATCAGCGCACATAAGTGAAGAAGAAAAATTACTTATTTGCAAAATTGTATAACAGAAACAAAGAATTTTTTTTTCAACATTTTTGGTCTTTTTTTTGTTTGTTTAGCAAAAAATAAAAAACCCCAGTGGTGATTAAATATCACCAAAAGGAAGCTTATCTAATGATAAAAATTTCATAAGGGTACAGTGTTGCATGACCGCGCAATTGTCATGTAAAATGCCACAGCGCTGAAAGCTGAAAATTGGCCTGGGCAGGAAGGGGATAAATATGCCCTGTATTGAAGTGGTTTAGAAGTTGCTTTCCAAATCCGTGGTTACTGCTATCACACCATTAAATGTAGTCTTTACTTACAATTCAAGGCTTTGAAAATTTGAATTTGTAAGATCAAGTGAACCAAAAGTAGAACTGTGGCCAGGCTATGGTCTACCAACTATTTCTATATTTTTAAACAGCAGTAAAATGTTTTAAAACAGGCTCCCACTATTGCCTGTAACTGCAGATATCCTTGAGTAATTCACCTTCAGCCTGGGTTCACACAAATGCGAACATAGACATTGCACGTGATTCGCACCCGCATTGCTGTGTAGATCACATGCGATGTCTGTGTAATGCGAGTTCAGCCATACAGTTTGTATGGCTGAACTCGCATTAGATTTACACGAAAAAAGGTGCAGGGACTTTTTTCTTCCTGCGCTGGAATCGGATCGCATGGGTGTTCACACCCATGCTGGGGTAGCACATTGCAGGGGCTTCTATCGTTAAGGCTTCTATCTCTAAGTGATTCTTTCTACAAGTGATATGCACTTCATTCTCTGCACTGGGTTCTGCCTCACCTGATCATTCCTTCTGTCTCTTTACAGGTATGTGTCAGCTCATCCACATCTTCCACCGTTAACTGCAATTGGGATCTGCTTGCTGTCTCTGTGTGTGTGTGTCTCTCTGGTATGTGTCAGCTCATCCACATCTTCCACCGTTAACTGCAATTGGGATCTGCTTGCTGTCTCTGTGTGTGTGTGTCTCTCTGGTATGTGTCAGCTCATCCACATCTTCCACCGTTAACTGCAATTGGGATCTGCTTGCTGTCTCTGTGTGTGTGTGTCTCTCTGGTATGTGTCAGCTCATCCACATCTTCCACCGTTAACTGCAATTGGGATCTGCTTGCTGTCTCTGTGTGTGTGTGTCTCTCTGGTATGTGTCAGCTCATCCACATCTTCCACCGTTAACTGCAATTGGGATCTGCTTGCTGTCTCTGTGTGTGTGTGTCTCTCTGGTATGTGGCCTTCTCTATCTGTTGCCCTGTGCGAACAACCATGACATTATTTGTTTTTCTGGACTGTCTTACCTAAGTTTTATGTGTTGATCTTGTCTTGGCCTCTTGCTATTCTGACTTTTGAAGCAAAAAGTTCACTTTGATTGCTAGGCACTCTTATAGTCACTCATGATTAATTAACGAACTTCAACCCCACCCTTATAATAGTATATATTTGAGCATCCTTAAGGGGGTAGCACATTGCAGGGGCTTCTATCGTTAAGGCTTCTTTCTCTAAGTGATTCTTTCTACAAGTGATATGCACTTCATTCTCTGCACTTCAGTGATTGCACGAAGCAAACAAATACAGCAATTTGCACTGGAAAGCAGCTAACAGACTGCAGGTGACCCTGTCTCTCTATTAAGCTCTCCTTCCACTCTGTAACATGCACTCTCTACCACTGCTTCTGACACTCCTGTCCTCTCTCCTCAAACTCTCTTACCTTCACCCCCCCTCTCCACCCGCCTGCTTATACATATCACCCTGCCTTCTGTCTTCCCCCTACTACTGCTCTTACCAACTCTCGCTCATTCTACATCCATACACTGATAAAACCTCCAGTACTCTGAGACATGCCCCTTCACATAAATCACAGTCCCACATTACCTCCCTCACCCTCCTGCTTCTCCTAATCTCTGGTGACATATCCCCAAACCCTGGGCCACCATCATCTGTCTTTGCCCAACGCTCCCATCCCCCTACACCCTCTGGCAGGAGCCGCAACCCACAGAACTTGGTCCATATTCCTCTTTCCAAAACCAGCCCCCCCTTTTCCTGTGCCCTGTGGAATGCACGTTCTGTCTGCAACAAACTCACCGCCCTCCACGACCTCTTCATCACAAATTCCTTTAACCTACTTGCCATTACTGAAACCTGGCTTCATGAATCGGATACTATTTCTCCTGCTTCCCTCTCCCATGGGGGCCTTCTTTGGACTCACTCCCCCAGACCAAGTGGACGGAAGGGAGGTGGAGTGGGAATCCTTCTAGCCCCATGCAGCACCTATCAGGTTCTTCACCCACCTCCCTCTCTGACACTCTCCTCTTTTGAGGCACATTGCATTCGTCTTTTCTCTCCCATTTCTCTAAGAATTGCTGTCATCTACCGGCCCCCTGGACCGGTATCAGCCTTTCTTGATGACTTCTCTGCCTGGCTACCCTACTTTCTCTCTTCTGAAATCCCCACAATTATTCTTGGGGACTTCAACATCCCTGTCAACACTAACACTACTATTACTTCTAAACTTCTCAGTCTAACCTCATCGCTTGACCTGAAGCAATGGATACAGACTCCTACCCACTCCAACGGCAACACCCTTGACCTTGCCTTCTCCTATCTGTGCACTCCGTGCAACCTTTCCAACAATCCATTCCCACTCTCTGATCACCACCTCATTAGTTTTGCTCTCTCCTTGTCTTCCACCTCTTCTCCCTCCAACCGCCCAACAGTTACACGCAGAAACCTTCGCCACCTCAACCCTTCTCTTCTCTACTCTGCTACTGATCACCTCTATGACAAAATCTCCCCCCTGTCCTGCCCCAACCTAGCTACTTTCATTTACAACAGCTCACTGTCCTCCTCCCTAGACAAGCTGGCCCCCCTCACTACACGCAGAATTAGGCCCCGACTGCTACAATCCTGGCAAACAGTTGATACCAGAAGTCTCAGAAAACGTAGCCGCGCTCTTGAACGCCTGTGGCATAAGACTAAGACCCAGGAAGACTTCACACAATATAAATCTGCCCTCCTAAAATACTACTCCTGCCTTCACACTGCCAAACAGACCTACTTTATCACACTCATCAACACCTTCTCATCCAGTCCACATCAACTCTTCTCTACCTTCAACACTCTACTCTGTCCTCCACTGCCTCCACCCACCAACTCAATCACCGCCCAGGAGATTGCCAATCACTTCAAAACTAAGATTGATACAATTCATGAGGAGATCGCCAATGCGCAAAAACCTCCCCCATGCAACACCCCATGTCCACAGATACAGTCATTACTTCCCTCATTCAACCCTGCTACTACTACTGAGGTTGCTAAACTTTTATCTAGCACTCATCTAACCACTTGCCCCCTGGATCCTGTTCCCTCGCAAATGCTACGCTCACCCTCTGACTCGATTCTACGCTCTCTAACTCACATTTTCAACCTCTCCCTCTCTTGTGGCATCTTCCCAAACTCTCTAAAACATGCACTAGTCACCCCCATACTAAAAAAGCCCTCACTGGATCCCACCAATCTCAACAACTTACGTCCCATCTCCTTACTCTCCTTCTCCTCCAAACTTCTTGAAAGACTGGTCTACAACCGATTAAGTGACCATCTGACCATGAATAAACTTCTTGATCCCCTTCAGTCCGGTTTTCGCCCTCAACACTCCACGGAAACTGCTCTCCTTAAACTCTCAAATGACCTACTAATGGCTAAAGCCAATGGACACTATTCTGTACTACTTCTCCTGGATCTCTCTGCTGCCTTTGACACAGTGGACCACCCACTCCTCCTCGAAAAACTCCACTCCTTTGGTCTCCGTGACTGCACTCTTCGCTGGTTCTCATCCTACCTATCCCACCTCTCCTTCAGTGTCACTTACAACTCTACTTCCTCCTCTCCTCTTCCTTTTTCCGTTGGGGTCCCCCAAGGTTCTGTTCTCGGACCTCTCCTTTTCTCAATCTACACCACCTCCTTGGGTCAGTTGATTGCCTCCCACGGCTTTAAATATCATCTCTACGCTGATGACACCCAAATCTATCTCTCCACCCCCCAGCTCTCTCCATCTGTCTCCTCACGCATTACCAACTTATTAGCAGACATATCAGCCTGGATGTCACATCACTTTCTCAAACTCAACCTATCCAAAACCGAGCTCATGATATTTCCTCCCTCAGGTGCCACTTCCCCTGATCTCCCTGTCAAGATCAACGGCTCAACTATCAACCCATCTCCCCACGCCAAGGTCCTAGGTGTAATCCTGGACTCTGAACTAACCTTTCGACCCCACATTCTATCACTATCCAAAGCTTGCCGCCTCTGTCTTCGCAACATCTCCAAGATACGCCCCTTCCTAACCATTGACACCACAAAGCTTCTAATCCACTCCCTGGTCATCTCCCGCCTTGACTACTGCAACTCCCTCCTCATTGGTTTACCTCTAAATAGGCTATCCCCACTTCAGTCCATCATGAACGCTGCGGCCAGGCTCATCCACCACACAAACCGCTCAGCGTCTGCTACACCCCTCTGCCAATCCCTCCATTGGCTGCCACTCAGTCACCGAATTAAATTCAAGATACTAACTATAACTTACAAAGCCATCCACAACTTGGCCCCTAGCTACATCTCTAACCTAGTCACAAAATACCAACCTAATCGTTCTCTTCGCTCCTCCCAAGACCTCCTGCTCTCAAACTCCCTTGTCACCTCATCCCATGCTCGCCTTCAGGACTTCTCCAGAGCCTCCCCCATCCTCTGGAATGCTCTACCCCAATCCGTCCGTTTTTCTCCTACTTTATCCACTTTCAGACGATCCCTGAAAACTCATCTCTTCAGAGAAGCCTATCTGGCCCCCACCTAACAACTGTACATTTATCTTCTCAATCAGCACATCACCCACAGTTATTACCTCTTGTATCTCTTGACCTCCCCTCTTAGATTGTAAGCTCTAAGGAGCAGGGCCCTCTGATTCCTACTGTATCAAATTGTATTGTACTTGTACTGTCTACCCTCAAGTTGTAAAGCGCTACGTAAACTGTTGGCGCTATATAAATACTGTATAATAATAATAATAATAATAATTCCGACAGTCTATTCATTTGAATGGGATGTCAACACACCAGACTGCAATAAAAATCAGACTTGCACCATTTTTGCTACACAGTGCACCACAACATAAAGTTGTGTGGTACCATGCCTTGTGTCAAACCACAAGGTGTGTTAGGATGCTATTAAGAATTAATGGCAATACACTACATCAAAATGCATACTGCACATTATTGCAAAATTGCACACAATAACAAAGCACAAGAGTGTGAATGGGTCCTGAATAGATCATGTCCTCACCCTGTCGTTAGTGTGGTGAAAGTCAGCCAGACTTCTACTCTGTAGTATAAACATTGTGCAGGTGCATCGGAAGAGGGGAGAGAGCAGAGTGTTGAGCCTTGACTTCAAGAACTTTACTGACTCTCTTGTGAACTTTAACAATTAATTGCCCTGGGGCAATTAAAGATTTTTAGCTTAGTTACTGCTTGTTAAGAATATATAAATATTCATATGTCCATAGTCTACAATTGCTCTTTAAATTGAACCTGTACTAGATTTTAAAGTTTGAAAGTAAAAATTCTGCCAAACAGCTCTCGAAGCCTGCAATAATGTGTCATTCTTTGATTTGGTTTAGTTTTTAGGTGTTACTGGCACCTAACTTTATTTAATTTTAAGGCAAAGAATTATCAATTACCATCCCCAGTGCCATTTCTGGTCACTGAGCCAACTGCATTGGACAGTGGAATGGCAGTTGGCAGCTGGCTTGTTGAATGCATTGATTGTGAATACCTTATTTTTACTTCTTCATCTACAACATAATATTGGAATAGTTCATGTACACTATGCTCTGACATGCAGGTACACTATATTGGCAAAAATATTCGGACGTCTGCCTTTACACGCACATGAACTTTAATGGCATCCCAGTCTTAGTCAGTAGGTTCACCCTTTCCAGCTATAACAGCTTCAACTCTTCTGGGAAGGCTGTCCACAAGGTTTAGGAGTGTGTCTATGGGAATGTTTGATCATTCTTCCAGAAGTGAATTAGTGAGGTCAGGCACTGATGGGAAGGCCTGGCTCGCAGTCTCCGCTCTAATTTATCCCAAAGGTCTTCTATCAGGTTGAGGTCAGGACTCTGTGCAGGCCAGTCAAGTTCTTCCACCCCAAACTCGCTCATCCATGTCTTTATGGACCTTCCTTTGTGCACTGGTGCGCAGTCGGAAAACAGGAAGGGGCCATCCCCAAACTTTTTCCACAAAGTTGGGTACATGAAATTGTCCAAAATGTCTTGGTATTCTGACGCCTTAAGAGTTCCCTTCACTGGAGCTAAGGGGCCAAGCCCAACCCCTGAAAAACAACCCCACACAATAATCCCCCCTCCACCAAATTATTTGGACCAGTGCACAAAGCACAGCCGATGAGTGATCACTGTACCGGCCTGCTGCCGGTACCATGTGACCGCTGTAACCAATCACAGCAGGTCACATGATAGTTGTAAACAATGGATGGCTTCCTTTCAAACCATCCATTGTATACAATTGTGTTGCTATCTGTGATTGGTCACGGTGATCACATGGTACAGACTGGCTCAATCACCGTCCATCTGTGCCATGTGATCCGCTGTGGTCAATCACAGCTAATTACAGCAAAAGAAACTGCCTGAATCAATTTCATTCAGTAAAATGCTTGCATATAGCAATGAAATTCATTAAAAAAAAAAATAAAATAATAATAATAATATTATTAAAAAAAATAAAAAGCTATATTATTTGTACTGTCACCAGTCAGTGTACCTGATCACTGCCACACCCATTATATTATGTCGTTGTACTGCACTGGTGACAGTATGTAAAAAAAATAAAAATACATTTCTGCATTTTCCAAAAAAATGATGAAAAAAAATGACAACTTCAAAAAACCCGCCATGCCTCATACTAAATACCTTGGACTGTCTACATTCCAAAAAGGGGTAATTTGGGTGATAACTGTACTGTCCTGATATTTTTGGGCCTCAATAAATATTTCAGTAATTAGTACATCAGGACTGATCAATTTTCAGATATACAGATGCTCCTCGTTTAACGACTTACCTGTTTAACAACTGCTCGGATTTACGATCAGCTCTCCCGATCCGAGTGACACTTTGTATGCATGACAAACAGGAAAAAACAGCTAACGCGTTTCACATCATGTATTGATGCTTAGTCATAGCTAAATAATCATGGTCTGATTTCATATATATCTGATTTTTTATATATATATATATATATATATATATATATATATATATATATATATGGGTGATGAGGAATAAACAACCAATCAAAAATTTAAATTGTGTTGGAAAAAAACCTCCCCCATATGGTCTGACCTTATTAATAACTGAAATGGAATACACCTGGAGGGGAGAAACAAAAAAGCACACCAGTACAAAATAAATTCAATGGATCTAAAAAAGCATGTAGAAATGAAAAAATGTATGCTTGTAGGGTTAATGCAACTCCCCCACATTTAAAGGCAAAAAAATTTGAAATAATAAAGAAAAATATGGCATAAATCATAATTCAAATCTTAATACAAACATTATGAACAATATCAGATTATTATAAAAATCTGCAAAAGAGTTAACATCCATCATTGTATACAGTCAAACAGTCAAAAAAGACATATAAACTATACGCCTATTGATAACTATAAAAAATGTAATAATATATAGAGAGTTAAAACTGTCTATTGGAATGAGATTATTATTCCAATATTACCCCCACAAACATGTGTGCCTTTTTCCTTTCTTCTACAGTTAACAGTGCATGTCAGAGCACACACCAAGCCATGAAGTCCAAGGAATTAAGACAGGATTGTATGGAGGTACAGAAAAATTTCTGCAGCATTGAAGGTCCCAATGAGCACAGTGGCCTTCATCATCCGTAAATATAAGAAGTTTGGAACCACCAGAACTCTTCCTAGAGCAGGCCGCCCGGCCAAACTGAGCAATCGAGGGAGAAGGGCCTTAGTCAGGGAGGTGACCAAGAACCCAATGGTCACTCCGACAGAGCTCCAGCATTTCACGGAAGAGAGAGGAGAACCTTCCAGAAGAACAACCATCTTTGCAGCACTCCACCAATCAGGCCTGTATGGTAGAGTGGTCAGACAGAAGCCACTCCTCAGTAAGAGGCACATGACAGCCCACCTGGAGTTTGCCAAAAGCCACCTAAAGGACTCTCAGACCATGAGAAACAAAATTCTCTAGTCTGATGAGACAAAGATTGAACTCTTTGACTGAATGGCAAGCGCCATGTCTGGAGGAAACCAGGTACCGCTCATCACATGGCCAATACCATCCCTACAGTGAAACATGGTGGTGGCAGAATCATGCTGTGGGGCTGAAATCCAATATAAGAGCGCTACCCAACATTAATTCATATACTATAACACAGTTGACATTTTTGCAGCAAGATTCTAGTGGGTAAAATCCAATAATGTTCAATACATGACAATAACTAATAAATAAAGTTCATATAAAGTTCATAGTGATTTTCATTTTTAAAGGCACAGTCACCTTGGACAGTGGCAACCCATTACGTTTTTTTGGCACACTTTTCCAAACAATATTTGTTCACACCTATTAAGTTACACTTATTTAGTTATACATATTCTGTAGCGCAGGAGTATAAAGTGGTGTATCCATACACATTTATAAACATATTATTGCCATGCTGTGGGGATGTTTATCAGTGACGGGAACTGGGAGACTAGTCAGGATCGAGGGAAAGATGAATGCAGCAATGTACAGAGACATCCTTGATGAAAACCTGCTCCAGAGAGCTCTGGACCTCGGGCTGGGGCGAAGGTTCATCTTCCAACAGGACAACGACCCTAAGTACACAGCCAAGATAACAAAGGAGTGCCTACGGACAACTCTGTAAATGTCCTTGAGTGGGCCAGCCAGAGCCCAGACTTGAACCTGATTGAAAATCTCTGTAGAGATCTGAAAATGGCTGTGCACCGAAGCTTCCAATCCAACCTGATGGAGCTTAAGAGGTCCTGCAAAGAAGAATGGGAGAAACTGCCCAAAAAAGGTGTGCCAAGCTTGTAACATCATACTCCAAAAGACTGGAGGCTGTAATTGGTGCCAAAGGTGCTTCAACAAAGTATTGAGCAAAGGTTGTGAATACTTATGTACATGGGATTTTTTTTATTTTTAATAAATCTGCAAAGATTTCAAACAAACTTCTTTCATGTTGTCATTATATGGTATTGTTTGTAGAATTTCGAAGAAAATAATGAATTTAATACATTTTTTAATAAGTCTGTAACATAACAAAATGTGGAAAAAGTGAAGCACTGTGAATACTTTCTGCATGCACTGTATATCATAGTTTGTGGACTCTATAACTTTCCTACAAACTAAATAAAATACACTGATTTGGATCATTTTCACCAAATGTATGTAGCAGAATACATTTCGGCCTAAATTCACGAAGAAAGATTATTTATTTGCAAAATTTTATAACAGAAACAAAGAAAAACTTGGGGGTTTTTTCAAAATTTTCAGTCTTTTTTAATTTATTTAGCAGAAAACAAAACCCAGTGGTGATTAACCACTTGCTGCCCGCCCACCGTCAAATGACGGCGGGACGGTGCAGCTGTTATATGACGGCGGCCCTTCCAGGTCCCCCAGGGGGCGCGCGCGTTACACGGGTCCCTGTGCGCGTGCCCGGCGGCTGCGAGGACCGCCGGGCACCCGCGATTGCCCGGTAACCGAGCAGGACTGTGGATCTGTGTGTGTAAACACACAGATACACGTCCTGTCAGATGGGAGGAGACAGATGGTGTGTTCCTTGTACAGAGGAACACCGATCGGTCTCCTCCCCTTGTGAGTCCCCTCCCCCCACAGTTAGAATCACTCCCTAGCAACATGATTAACCCTACAGCGCCCCTCCTGGTTAAACCCTTCATTGCCAGTCACATTTATACAGTAATCAATGCATTTCTATAGCACGGATCGCTGTATAAATGTGAATGGTCCCAAAAATGTGTCAAAAGTGTCCGATATGTCCGCCGCAATATCGCAGTCACGATAAAAAACGCAGATCGCCGCCATTACTAGTAAAAAAAAAAAATAATAAAAATGCTATAAATCTATCCCCTTATTTTGTAGACGCTATAACTTTTGCGCAAACCAATAAATATATGCTTATTATGATATTTTTTACCAAAAATATGTAGAAGAATACGTATCGGCCTAAACTGAGGAAAAAATTTGTTTAACCACTTGCTTACAGGGCACTTAAACCCCCCTCCTATCCAGACCAATTTTTAGCTTTCAGCGCTGACGCATTTTGAATGACAATTGCGCGGTCATACAACGTTGTACCCAAATTAAATTTTTATCATTTTTTTCCCACAAATAGAGCTTTCTTTTGGTGGTATTTGATCACCTCTGCGGTTTTTACTTTTTGTTAAAAAAATGTAAAAACCTGAATTTTTAAAAAAAAATAAAAATTTTTTTTTATATTTTGTTATAAAAAATTTTTAACGGGTACTTTTTCTTCTTCATTGATGTACGTTGATGAGGCTGCAGTGATGGGCACTGATAGGTGGCAGTGATGGGCACTGATGGGTGGCAGTGATGGGTACTGATGGGTGGCAGTGATGGGCAGCACTGACAGGTGGCACTGATTGGCACTACAGGTGGGCATTGGTAGGTGGCACTTGTGGGCATTGATAGGTGGCACTTGTTGGCATTGATAGGTGGCACTGTGGGCACTGTTAGGTGGCACTGTGGGCACTGTTAGGTGGCACTTTTGGGTGGCACTGATGAGGAATGTGTTGTGCTTCCACTTCAGGACCGATGTCCCTGACATCTGAGCCGCTGATCGGCTTTTTTCTCTACTCGCGCTGTCAGCGCGAGTAAAAAAAAAAACGATTACCGATCTTCCTGTTTACATCATGTGATCAGCTGTCATTGGCTGACAGCTGATCACATGGTAAGGGGCCGGGACCGGCCCCTTACTCAGATCGGTGATCAGCCGAGTCTCAGTGACTCGGTGATCACAGCGCGCGCAGGGAGCGTGCACAGGGGAGGACGTCATATGACGTCCTCCCCGGAATGCAGGTCCGCGCTGTGGCCGTCATTCGGCCATAGCGCGGATGTCTAGTGGTTAAAGAAAAAAAAAAATTGGATATTTATTATAGCAAAAAATAAAAAATATTGTGTTTTTTTTCAAACTTGTCACTCTTGTTTTGTTTATAGCGCAAGAAATAAAAACCACAGAGGTGATCAAATACCATCAAAAGAAAGCTCCATTAGTGGGGAAAAAATTATAAAAATTTCATATGTGTACAGTGTTGTATGACCGCGCAATTGTTATTCAAAATGTGAGAACACCAAAAGAAAGCTCTATTTGTGTGAACAAAATGAAATAATTTACTTTGGGTACAGTGTTGCATGACTGCAAAATTGTCATTCAAAGTGCAACAGCGCTTAAAGCTGAAAATTGGCCTGGGCAGGAAGAGGGTAAAAGTGCACAAGTGGTTAAACAATGGAGTGTTGCTGCAGAAAATAAACCCATAGGTATTTAAAAAGCAATTAATTAGTGGGACATGAGATTACAAATTTATGTGTGATTAGATAAAAATGTTGTTTTTTTTTTTTTTAATTTTTACTGCTGCCACAAATCATTTGTAATCATGTAATCAAATGCTCGTCGGTATTTACATGTCTTGAATGCATTGCTTGCTTGTCACGTTTTTCACATAGCTCATTTTGTGCCATGGGGCACCAAGTGGATGTCACCTCACATGCCAAAGTGCTTAATGCAACTTTTGGTCTACACTTAAGCCACAGGACAAATGTGCCAAAACACATGAAGTCATATAAAATAAAAAAGGACAAAGTGAGTCTGCAGGTTTAACACCTCCATCTTTCTCAAAGCTTTACAACAATTCTGATTCTTACACCCCATTAACACTAACGATTGAATCCTGCACTGATTTAAAGCATTTATTGATCAGGCTGTCACTGTGTAGAAATCTAGCACCTTGATGTAATCATTGGCCTTGTTTTCAGAAAGAGTAGGTGTCTGAGCAACCTTTTATAACTCTTTAAAAGCTCTTTCTTGTGACCTCCCTGGTGTTTTAAACAAAGATATTTATCATCAGCTATTGTAGTTATTAACAGAGTAATTGTTTGAACTTTTGCATTAAAATCATGCTCAAGATTCAGCCCACATTGGACCAATTTGTCAAATCGCATGCCAAATAGGAAGCCTATTGGCGGCAATGGCGCCATTTGAATTGGTGCGACATCGACTTTGCAGCGCCACACTGATTAACAAAAGTAGTTCCTGAACTATTTTTAACAAGTTCGGTGGCGATTTCAATAGACATCTGTGCATGAACCTGTACAGATGTGTCTAAAATTGCCCCTGAAGTCGGACTGAAATCCCGGTTTGAAATCGTGCGAGTTCAGCTGAACTCGCATGATTTCAAACCAGCATTCAATGTGAACCTAGGCCTAAGCAGATGTAAACCCAACCAATAAAATCTCACTTAAGCATAACATATAAATGTATCTTTAAGATCTCATTCACACGGACATAGAGGCACAGTGGCACAGTGAATGGGCCATTTGTTTATGGATCCCTAGCCAGCAGGTGTAGCAGTCAGGCAGCCCATTCAAACCTATGAGCATGGATACAGAGGCTTGGCTGTGACCGGTGTTTGGCTGCGATAGAGTCAACCCAAAAGTAGACAGTGTGCAGTCAGGGCTGTTCATCCGCCCCTACATGCCCTTCACATTAGGGCGTGTGGCAGCGTCCGTGCTGCCGTTGCATCCACATAAGCTTCAATAAGCTGTCTACATGCATCACCTGCTGGTTAGGGACGCCCCTGTTTCATAGTTACATAGTTAGTGAGGTTGAAAAAAGAAAAAGATATTAAAAACCCCCATATACACAATACTATACCCACAGTTGATCCAGAGGAAGGCAAAAACACCTCCAATAAATTACAATCCAATTCGCACAAATCCTAAATCGTAATACAAATCCTTCCTTATCCCCCAGGTGGAAACCAGATATTCCCTGGAATAATGACCCCTGGTGTTATTACCTCTAAATGTTAATATTCAGTTATAATATGTGTATTTATGAATGCATCCAGGCACTTTTTAAAACAATCTACAGGTTCTCTCTAGCTCTTGAGGGAGTATATTCCACATTCCACAGCTCTTACTGTGAAGAAACCTTTCCGTATGTGAAGGTTAAATCTCTTTCCAAAGGGTGCCGCTTTGTCCCCTGTAATGACCTGAAAGTGAATAACTCTACACCAAGTTCCCTAAAAGGACCACTTATGATTTTATACATGCTCACTTTGTACAGATCTCAGCACCTGTGTAAACAAGGGCTAAAAGTTTTTAAATCTGCAGCTTTAAAAAAAAAGTATAGCTAGTGATCTTAACATAATGATCCTTCTTCAGGCGCATCTTATTATTGGGGGAAAGCTGTTTTCTATTTGTGCCCCTGCATTGCCACCCTGTCACATTTCCCCCCTCTGGGGCTTACAAGGGGCCATGTGGACACACAATGCTCAGACATCGTGGTCCACCATGGTCTCTTTCAAAAAGCTGATCAAGATCGACGATGTTCAGAGAATGTAGGGGCAAGTACGTAAAGACAGGAAATAGCCTAAACAGACTGGAAGATATCAGAAGTGTTTAGATAGAAAAAAAAAGGTAATAAAGGATTAAAAATAATAAAAATTAAAAAAAAAACAGTTGATGTGATGCACAGAGCAAAGTAAATGCTAATCAGTTAGGGTGCACATCTATTTTAAAGTATAACTGAAGGCAAAACTTTTTTTTTTTGTTTTGAACAGAGTACAGACGGATTAGAGCACCTGCCAATTTTTATTATTTTATTATTTATTATTTTATTTGTCCTATTTACCATTATCATCGAAAGTGAAAGTAAAAGAAAATCCAAATTTTTGGGTTTTTCTCGGAAAAGTCATAGAATGTAAATCTCCAAATGGGGTCATTCTGGTGACGTAGGGGTCCCCAAGGAATTCCCTTAGACCCTTTTAACACTGCTAGCGTGGCCGCGTTAGCGGTAAAGCGCCACTAGTTTTAGTGGCGCTTTACTGCTGTTATAGCGGTAAAGGGTTAAAACCGCCCACAAAGCGCTGCTGCCGAAGCGCTTTGCAGGCGATTCGGCAGCGCTGCCCACTGATTTCATTGGCCGGGGCGGTGTGGGAGCGGTGTATACACCGCTCCCACACCGCCCCAAAGACGCTTCTTGCAGGACTTTTTTTTTTCGGTCCTGCCAGTGTGAAAGCACTTGGGCTTTCACAATGGGGAGGCTTGAGAGGTGCTTTTCAGGCGCTTTACAGGTGCTATTTTTAGCGCTAAAACGCCTGAAAAGCGCCTTCAGTGTGAAAGGGGTCTTAATTTGTAGGGATTTCCTCTCACTTCCTGTTTTGGCACAGGAAATAAAGGGAAATCTCCGCAATGGGACAGAGGGGGCTAACAATTTTTTTTACAGAGGCTATAACCCTTACTTACTATATCCAAGGACGAAAAAAAAAAAAAAGGTTTGCTTATAGTTCTACTTTGTTTCAAACAGACATTGATATAGTAAAGTGAAATTGTATGGCAAGTGGTACTTTACACACTGTTTTTGTTTGCTTTACTAAGTCCAAAAGTGTCTGCTTCCTAACTCCTGCATAAGATATAAGACACCACAATAATTACTTCAAAAGGAATGAAGATATCACTTTGGGAAGCTGCAACTACAGGGGAGCAAAAAAAAAAAAAATGGAGACTGGTACTAAGCAGTGCTAGACAAACCAGGGGCAAGCTTTTAAAATCCATGGCATCACTGACCCGTTATATGCCTAGAGAGGGCTGTATTTAGACATTACACTGCCATAGGAACACAGGAATTATTGCATTTTTTCTAAAGATATTGTGCCATACTGTCCTCATTCATGTGATTTTATATTCAATCCTAACATTCAACATTTAATAGTACCAATTAACGGCCTATTAAACTAGAAAAGATCTCTACACATTATCTGAGCTAAAGTCTTGTGATGACTCTCAGCAGTCTTTATGGCTTCGCTGATATGCGCCATTGAATTAATCAGGAATGAAAAGAGCAGACAAAATAAAAAAAGAACAGAATTACAAATTGTATATGCTTGGTTTGGTGGATCTTTAGATCCTTCTTAAGACTTAAAGTAAAAATGTTGATGTTTACACAGCTCAATTACTTATCAGCAGTGATTTAGACCTTTAATTTCCTTACTGAGTGGCTTTGTCCCCAGTCCCCCAGTCAGACAAACTGTGCCTCAAAGTAAAAGCAGCACTGCTATGCTATGCTGTCCTTTTAGCACCACCCATAGCTTAGAATCCTTAAATATAAATATACATATATATATATATATATATATATATATATATATATATATATATATATATATATATATATATATATATATTTACATATATATATACACATATATATATATATATATATATATATATATATGTATATACACTATATTACCAAAAGTATTGGGACACCTGCCTTTGCACCCACATGAATTTTAATGGCATCCCAGTCTTAGTCTGTAGGGTTCAATATTGAGTTGGCCCACCCTTTGCAGCTATAACAACTATAAAAGCTTCAACTCTTCTGGGAAGGCTGTCCACAAGGTTTAGGAGTGTGTCTATGGGAATGTTTGACCATTCTTGCAAGAAGCGCATTTGTGAGGTCAGGCACTGCTGTTAGATGAGAAGGCCTGGCTCGCAGTCTCCACTCCAATTTATCCCAAAGGTCTTCTATCAGGTTGAGGTCAGGACTCTGTGCAGGTCAAGTTCCTCCACCCCAAACTTGCTCATCCATGTCTTTATGGACCTTGCTTTGTGCACTGGTCCAGTTCGTTTGGTGGAGGGGGGGTTATGTGTGGGCGTTGTTTTTCAGGGATTGGGCTTGGCCACTTAGTTCCAGGGATAGAAACTCTTAAGGCGTCAGCATATCAAGATATTTTGGACAAGTGGGAAATATGTGGGAACAATTTGGGGATGGCCCCTTCCTGTTCCAACATGACTGCTCATCAGTGCACAAAGCAAGGTCCATAAAGACATGGATGAGCGAGTTTGGGGTGGAGGAACTTGACTGGCCTGCACAGTGTCCTAACCTCAACCAGATAGAACACCTTTAGGATGACTTAGAGCAGAGACTGAGAGCCAGGCCTTCTCTCCAACATCAGTGCCTAACCTAAAATGTGATTCTGGTAGAATGGTCAAACATTCCATTAGACACACTCTTAAACCTTGTGGACAGCCTTCCTAGAAGAGTTGAAGCTGTTATAGCTACAAAGGGTGGGCCAACTCAATATTAAACCCTAGAGACTAAGACTAGGATGCCATTAAAGTTCATGTGGGTGTAAAGGGAGACGGGCCAATACTTTTGGCAATATAGTGTATACTGTATAAAATATCATAAAACAACAGTTAAAACGTATGAACATAAAAAAAGATAATACTTGGCCCTTTAATGTCAGCCCACTTTAAAGCCTAAGATTTACACAAGATTACATTGCGAAGTGTCCCTTGTGCTGGTGGCTGCTGTCTTAGTTGAAATCTTCATTGCTCGGTCCTACCCCCCCCCCCCCCCCCCAATACCCCCACAGTGGGGTTAATGCAGATGTTGGACCTGGTCATAGGCACTCATCAAGGGTGCCATCTATGCCTGCCCTTTCTGCTCCCTCCCTTCATAAAAACTGTATTAAGACTTCCATGTATGAAAAGTGCTCTATGAATGAGGGATGGGCAAATAAATTAAAGGCCCACCTGCCTAATCATCAAATATATATTTTTTACATTTTAGAGCACAGTGGTAAAAACTCAGCAGTTGTGTTGTGTACAATGGATGTCAGTGCACTAATCTAATCTAAACTAAACTAAAAAAAATAAAATGGGCACAACAATTATTAATATGTGTTTTTGATTGTGGACAAATCAATTGTTTGTTGTACACCAGTGTAAGGCAGGCCATATATTATAAAAAAAAAATTGTTTAACCAGCAGGTTGAGTGATTCCTCCACCCACACATTCGAGGAGCATGGGGGAATCATTCCCATCAGTGCTACTGTGTTCTGCCAGTGGGGATTGGGGCCCCGCAAACTGAATACAATGATCAGTGTTACCGGCTATAGCTGGTGGCACTGATCTTTAGGGAAAAACCCAACTGATTGATTGATAGATTGATTGACAGATCAACTTGTGTATAACCAGCTAGCTTATACATGGATCAAAATTAATTTTGGTCAGCTTAAGTGTTGTTCTAAAATGTCTTTTGACTTTTAGAACAATGAACAACATTGTTCTTGCTGTGATTTTGTTACATGCTTCAGTTTTAATTTTAAATTTTGACTTGATATACAAACGATGTCTTGATATACAAGTAACCTCGTGTCACAACTGAATATATAATAGAAGAGAGTAGCCTCTAAGTGTAGCAATATGGTTACATACAAGTGCTGGATTACGAGCATGTTTGTGGAATGAATTATGCTCGCAATCCAAGGTTTTACTATCATTGACTAGATTTTTGGCCGTTTTCCACAAAGTTTTAACACCGTTGTATCCTTTGACTTTGACTAAGGTCACTGTAGAAATGATTTCCTTACTGACTTGCTGCTGTAAATTTCTAAAGTACACTTTCTCCATAAAACCAACCAGCCCTTACCTTAGATCTGTAGATTGTAAGGTGTAGACATACAAGGTGTAGACATATAACATGGCAAGCAGCAAAACATGAATTTTTTTTTTTTTTTTGATACAAAGAAGTTTAAAATACAGTACAAGGTTAAATATAAACCTCATCTTACAGTAACATATTTATGAGATATGTGAATATACTGAAGGTTAAGTTATTACAGCTCCATAGTCTCTTCACATAAGATAGCTTTCTTTATGAAGCTACTGAAAGTGAGAATCGGTTCCTTTAACTCTCAGCAAGAAAATACATTTTAGTTATTGCAGATAAGCTTTCCCTTCTCTGCAGGACTAGCAACCCTATTCCGACTGCGTTTAGCATGCAAGCTACTTCCAGTAGCTCATGCTTAATTAATAGCTTTGTCACGCAGCACTGTATGCCCCAACCAAATGCTATACCTGCTGTATTTCCTCTCTTGATAGCAGTTTGATGTGATCAGAGTGAAATTTTGGCAGTAGACACAAAAACTCTTTTCCATTTACCTTGCAAACACCCTCTGCCTTCATTATTTTAACATATTTAAATGTAGATTTATTGGAATGGTATTGTGAAGCACAAGCCATATTTTCAATCTCTTCCATGAACAGAAGAAAATGGCTTATCAGAAGGGTATAATTGTTTAAGCTCATTATCATGCATTGAACAATATATACTTACAGTGCCTTGCAAAAGTATTCACCTCCCTTGGCTTTTTACCTATTTTGTTACATTAAAGCCTTTAGTTCAATGTTTATTTAATCTGAATAACCACTAACCAAACACTGCCATGAAGACCAAGGAACTCTCCAAACAAGTAAGGGACAATGATGTTGAGAAGTACAAGTCAGGGTTAGGTTATAAAAAAAATATCCAAATCTTTGATGATCCCTAGGAGCACCATCAAATCTATCATAACCAAATGGAAAGAACATGGCACAACAGAAAACCTGCCAAGAGACGTTCGCACACCAAAACTCACGAACCGGGCAAGGAGGACATTAATCAGAGAGGCAGCACAGAGACCTAAGGTAACCCTGGAGGAGCTGCAGAGTTCCACAGCAGAGACTGGAGTATCTGTACATAGGACTACAATAAGCTGTACGCTCCATAGAGATGGGCTTTATGGCAGAATGGCCAGAAGAAAGCCATTACTTTCAGCAAAAAAACAAAATGGCATGTTTTGAGTTTGTGAAAAGGCACGTGGGAGACTCCCAAAAATGTATGAAGGAAGGTGCTCTGGTCTGATGAGACTAAAATTGAATTTTTTGGCCATCAAACAAAACGCTATGTCTGGCGCAAACCCAACACATCACATCACCCAAAGAACACCATCCTCACAGAGAAACATGGTGGTGGCAGCATCATGCTGTGGGGATGTTTTTCAGCAGTCGGGACTGGGAAACTGGTCAGATTTGAGATAAAGATGGATGGTGCTAAATACAGGGATATTCTTGGGGAAAACCTGTACCATTCTGTGTATGATTTGAGGCTAGGACGGAGGTTCACCTTCCAGCAGGACAATGACCCCAAACACACTGCTAAAGCAACACTTGAGTGGTTTAAGGGGAAACATGTAAATGTGTTTCAATGGCCTAGTCAAAGCCCAGACCTCAATCCAATAGAAAATCTGTGGTCTGACTTAAAGATTGCTGTTCACAAGCGTAAACCATCCAACTTGATGGAGCTGGAGCAGTTTTGCAAGAATGAATGGGCAAAAATCCCAGTGGTAAGATGAAGCTCATAGAGACTTATCCAAAATGACTTGAAGCTGTGATAGCCGCAAAAGGTGGCTCTACAAAGTATTGACTTTAGGGGGGTGAATAGTTATGCACATTGACTTTTTCTGTTATTTTGTCCTATTTGTTGTTTGCGTCACAATAAAAAAAAAAAAAAACATCTTCAAAGTTGTGGGCGTGTTCTGTAAATTAAATGGTGCAAATCCTCAAACAATCCATGTTAATTCCAGGTTGTGAGGCAACAAAACACGGAAAATGCCAAGGGGGTGAATACTTTTGCAAGGCACTGTATGTGTTTTGTGGCAATATCAGGAAAGTACAATTGCCTTCCTAGCTGGAACAGCAGATATACACTCACTGGCTACTTTATTAGGTACACCTTGCTAGTATCGGGTTGGACCCCCTTTTGCCTTCACAACTGCCTTAATTCTTCATGGAATAGATTCAACAAGGTGTTGGAAACATTCCTCAGAGATTTTGGTCCATATTGACATGGTAGTATCACGGAAGTTGCTGCAGATTTGTTAGCTGCACATCCATGATGAGAATCTCTGGTTCCACCACATCCCAAAGGTGCTCTATTTTATTGAGATCTGGTGACTGTGGAGGCAATTGGAGTACAGTGAACTCATTATCTTGTTCAAGAAACCAGTTAGAGATAATTTGGGCTTTGTGACATTGTGCGACATGGTAGCCATCAGATTGTACTGTACACTGTATTTATAAAGGGATGGACATGGTCAGCAACAATATTCACATAGGCTGTGGCATTTAAACAATGCTCAATTGGTACTAAGGGGCACAAAGTGTGAGAAGAAAATATCCCCCCACACCATTACACAACCAGCCTGAACCGTTGATACAAGGTAGGATGGATCCATGCTTTCATGTTGTTTACGTCAAATTGACCCTACCATCTAAATGTCGCAGCTGACATCGAGACTCATCAGTCTAGACAACATTTTTCAGTCTTCTATTGTCAAATTTTGGTGAGCCTGTGTGAATTGTGGCCTCAGTCTCCTGTTCTCAGATGACAGGAGTAGCACTCGCTGCAGTCTTCTGCTGCTGTAGCCCATCTGCTTCAGGGTTCAATGTGTTGTGTGTTCAGAGATGGTATTCTCCATACCTCGGTTGTAACAAGTGGTTATTTTAGTTACTGTTGCCTTTCTATCATCTCGAACCAGTCTGTCCATTCTCCTCTGACATCAACAAGGCATTTTCATCTACACATCTGCCGCTCACTGGATATTTTCTCTTTTTTCATTCTCTGTAAATTCTAGAGTTGGTTGTGTTTAAAAATATCAGTAGATCAGCAGTTTTTTAAAATACTCAGACCAGCCCACCTGGTACCAACAATCATGCCACATTCAAAGTCACTTAAATCCCCTTTTAAACTTCAGCAAGCCATTTCCACGTCTAGATCCCTAAATGCATTGAGTTGCTGCCATGTGATTGGCTGATTAGCAATTTGTGTTACCAATCAATTGAACAGGTGTACCTAATAAAATGACCGGTGAGTGTATATAAAAACAGTAATTAATAACAAAATGACCAAAAATGTGTCTTCTCAAACGAATTCACCAAATTCACCAAAAAAAGCATTTCACCAAATTCACCAAATAAAGCATTTTAAGCCAAAGAGCATAGTAGTCTGTGTCATTTTTGTAATCCCATGAATTCCTTCTGTTCCCTTGCTCTATTAGGCAAAATATTTCATACTTATGGTTGTCCCTACTTTGGGAACAAGGAGGGGTGATAGTCTGGAGTTTTATCATTTGTAGCACTGGGATCATCTAAGTAGGCTCAGGTGTAAACCATTATGGGTACATTTTAAAGTACCACTGACCACCAATAATTGTGGAATTGTTTTGTGGGGGGGGGGGGGGTTAAAGTGTTTTGGGTTTATCAATATAACTGATGTTAGTGAACTGCAATTTAAACATGTCAACTTTTTATCCTATCAAATGTGTGTGTGCTGGGGGTGGTAATGTAACATTGAAGTAGTTAATAAACTAATAAAAATGTGAAACACAAGCAAAGGTTATCTCTTATGCCGCGTACACACGAGCGAACCTTCCGGCGGACAATCCGATAGTGTGTGGGCTAGTCCGATAGCTTTTCGGGATAAAAATTAGACGGACCTAGAAATAGAACATGTTTCAAATCTGTCTCACGGACTCAAAGTCCGACGGACTAAAATTGTGAAAACTGTTCAGCTGTGTGCTGGTCCGACGGACCAAATACGACGCAAGGGAAGCTATTGGCTACTGCCTATTGACCTTCCTTTTTTAGTCCCGTTTACATCATCACGTTCAAACCGAACGTACTTAGGAACGGACTTAGTCCTATCGTGTGTGGCCAAGTTCATTGGTTTGGAAAGACCGTCGGACCTAGTCCGCCGGAAATTTCGCTCGTGTGTACGTGGCATAAGGTGTTGCCCCCGTAGGAGTATTTTGCTAGAGCAAGGTTTATTGATAAGCACAGACAGTAAAACAGTACTAACAGTAAAAACCCATCAAGACACTTTGATATTTCCATAATAATGCTAGAATCCCAGCCCATTGCTTTCATCAGGACTATGGGATCTTGGAGGAGTACTGAGGCAGAGAGCTGTCTTTTCTTATACTCACCCGGATTTCAGGGGTGCCAATTAGCTTATATAGAAGATGCTTGTAGCAACAGATACGATATCTAATTTGGGCATGTAATTTAGATTCTAAGATTAAGAGTTTTGCCAAGAGCTGTACTCTAATTAAAGGCTCCAAACAGTATAAACAGAGTGTAATCCTTTTGTCACATGTACCTTTTGCAAGGATGATGTCTACACTGATATATTGCTTGACCTTCAGGCTTGTAGCTGATAACTGAACAAGAGACTTATAATTTATTGTTTCTATCTATTATTCATCTTATGCATGCGTTGTAGAATAAAATCAAGTCTAAAGTTTCAGCCAATAAAAAGCTGCCTGGCATTCAAATTATCCATACATGAAGAAATCCTATATAAGGAAATGCAGTTGATTTACTAAAGTCAAAAAGGCTGTTCGCTTTGCAAGGGAAGTTGCACTTTGCAAGAGAGCTTTCCCCAGACTTTAGTGAATTTGGTGAAATTTCACTTTGCAAAGCATACTCAATCATGCGAACGAGGGGTTAACCACTTCAATACCAGGCACTTAGACACTTTCCTGCCCAGGCCAATTTTCAGCTTTCAGCGCTGTCACAACACTGTACCCAAACAAATTTTTTATCATTTTGTTCCCACAAATAGAGATTTCTTTTGGTGGTATTTGATCACCTCTGCAGTTTTTATTCTTTGCGCAACAAATAAAAAAAGACCGAAAATTTTGAAAAAAAAAACAAGTATTTCTTTGTTTCTGTTACTTTTTTTTGTAAATAAGTACGTTTTCTTCTTCAATGATGGGCACTGATGGGCATTGATAAGGCGGCACTGATAGGCACCGATGAGGTGGCACTGATGAGGTGGCACTGATGGGCACTAATGATGGGCACTGATAGGTGGCACTGGTATATGGCACTGATGGGCACTCCTAGGCAGCACTGATGGGCACTCGTAGGCGGCACTGATGGGCACTCAAAGGCGGCACTGATGGGTACTTATGGGTGGCACTGATAGGCGGCATGGATGGGCACTGATGGGCACTGATAGGTGGGCACTGATGGGCACGGATGGGCACTGATAGGTGGCACTGATGGACACTGATGGGTGGCACTGATGACACTGATGGGTGGCATTGCTGGGCATCCCTGTTTTGTAAATTGCCACAGAGGTGCCAGTCAGTGCCCATTTGTGGGCACTGATTCGCATATTTTGGGCATATTTTTTACATGTGGATGGCCATGGTGGATGTACCTGGCCATCCACATGCTGGGGGCTTCCCTGGTGGTCTTGGGGGCTTCCCTGGTGGTCTAGTGTGGGCATCTGAGTGGGGGCTGCGCTGATAAACAATCAGTGCAGACCCCCCTGTCAGGAGAGCTGCCGATTGGCTCTCCTCTACTCGCGTCTGTCAGATGCAAATGAGGAAAAGCCGATCAACGGCTCTTCCTGTCAACATTGTGATCAGCCATGATTGGACACGGTTGATCACATGGTAAAGAGCTTCCGCCGGAGACTGTTTACTGAGATCGGTGTAGCGGCCGGCGCGCGGCGGCTGTTATCCTGCAGGGCGTCATGTGATGCCCAGTCAGGATAACTGAACCACCGTCCGGTCGTCATTCTGCTATAGGTCAGGCGGGAGGTGGTTAAAAACCCCAGAACCAGCGCAAAGTGGAAGGATAATTAGTGCAACTAGAATAGTTAAACGGGTGAAAGTTGGTAAGGAGCAGCACCTTGTAGAAAAGAAAAATGGATAAGTAAAAATCAGTACTAAATTAATTAAACCGTGCTCCTTCCCTAATAAAGTGCAAACATGCAAAAGTGGTTTCAACTGAGCACCAACATGATAATATAATATGTGTATAAAAAGTCCAAACACAAAATAAGTTCAGTAGTGCAAATAGTGAATATTTAAACAATGTATCAAAGTCTTCAGAGAATGTATCAACTGCCCATAGGGCATTTGAGGAGAATATTTAACTCGTAATTAACGCTTGTAAAACGCCAGTTGAACTCCCATACTAAAGCTCATTAACGCGAGTCTAATGCCCATACTAACGATATAGGAGCATTTGTTAAGTGTTAGAAAGTTAGTCAAGTGTGAACAATCCCTTATACTTCTTTATTATCGTTCAAAGACAATAGAGACATTGGAGTTGAATTACTAAAAGCAGACAGGCTGTTCACTTTGTAAGGTGCAGCACTGCTGACTTCCATCATCTATTCATATGCATGTTATTTTTAATTTTTTTCCTTGCGCATGATTGAGTATAAGTAAAAATCAATACTACATTGATTAAACCGCACTCCTTCCCTTCAAAGACAGTGGAGATGACGTATCACAATCAAGCACCCTACCAGTTTCATTGGTACACACCAACGTCTTCAGGGGTCATGACCGCTGTTTTTGAAGCGCAGCTGGAACACACCACGGCGTTTCCATGCACATGGATTTCTAAGCTGCAAAGTTATACTGCTGTTTTTATCATGTTTTTATCTTTTTTTTTTTAAATAAAACTGTGACATACTTCACTATGGAAGCCCTTTCTTTTTAGTTTTTTTCCCACTAACCATTGGACAACTCCCTTCAAATCATTTTGTTCCTGGGAACGTGCTCAAACGATCTGGATTCATTTTGGTGTGTGTGCAGACAATACCCAAACACTATCAGAAAAAACAGTCAAGTTTATTAGCAGTACAAATTAACTAACACCACACAAATTAGATTGTACAAAATTACAAAGCGGCTATGGTAGGTGACTAATCATAGACCCAGTTAAAATGAGTGGTCTAGAGCTCACAAGATTAGTAACCAGAGGGGCAGATTTTAGGATATGCCAGTGTTTCTGGGGGATCCCCTGGACCATTTTCCACTGGCAACCATATCTGGTAATAATCCTTGCTCGCTGTTTTCCAGATGTGGAGATTTGGATGTGAGGAGAAGCTCATCACGATTTTTCAAAGTGGCTTTTCTCTGGGCTTTTTTAACCTCCCTGGCGGTATGATTATTTCAGATTTTAGGTGCTGAAAGCGGTACCATTATTTTGCACAGAAATTTGGCGTTTTATATTGTAGGCCTGTAATTCTTAGGAATAGGTCACTTAAATCTGTCCAAACAAGAGTCTAGTAGACATCCCGGGTATGATAAAGTTTGAAAAACGAAATAAAAAATTATAATATAATAAATAACTATAAATAATTAAAACACATAATAATATAATAATAATAAAAATTATATAATAATGTAATCAAATCAAAAACACTGAAATTTGCTCAGTTGCAGAATTTTAGCTTTTATTACTTTTAGTGTTTGATGACAGATCTCCCCACAAATCACTATCGCTCAATTCTGCAAGTGATTATAATTTGTTATCGCTTTTTTTCTAGCTGGTCTAAAACCACTTTTGATGTAAAGAGACAGTTTTGGTTGCTATGGACAATCTCCAGTTTCCTGGCAGAAAGAACAGTTTTATATATATAAAACTGCATGCAGGACACTGGGCAGACCACTAGGGACAAAGGGGTGTGTAGTTATTTGATACAGTACTGTAATCTGTAAGATTACAGTATGCTGTATCTATACTGTGTGTTTCACTTTTGAATTTACCGCTGAACTCCGTCCCGTGCGTCGCAACGCTCGCAGGGAACGGAGCTCGGCACTGTGAATCGAGCGAGACACAGCGGCTCGCCGATCACAGCGGGGAGACATCGCAGGATCCAGGGGACAAGGTAAGTAAACTCTTCCTGGATCCTGCGATGCAAGCCCGAGTCTGGCTCGGGGATACCGCTTTTGGTATGTAAAATCCACCCCGAGCCAGACTCGGGAATACCGCCAGGGGGGTTAAGGGACCGATGGGAGTAACCTCTCTGTCTGAACCTCTGGTACATCTCACGTGCCTCTTTATGGAATTCTGCCTCCCCAGAGCAGTTCTGTCTGATTCGTAGGAACTGTCCTGTGGGTATACCATTGATCAGAGGCATAGGGTGATGACTTTGGGCCAAAAGTAAAGTATTAGCAGCTGTCTTTTCCCGAAAAGTACTTTTCTGTTTCCGGATCTGCTGATTAGTAGGTCATATATTCACTTAAGCTAGTCTTGCCGGCCACTTCTGTCGTTTCCATTGTTACTAAGGCTCACTGGTTCCGGCCCTCATACTCAAACTACCATGCTGAACCAGCTCCATTCATGGACTTTTATTACCTGTCCCTTCCACGTATACCCAATATTCAATTATACCACCCATTTAATTATTGAATCATGGAACTTTAATATTAATAGTTTTCAACTTTTGAACCATCCCTTACCAACAGTATCTGCAAGTGGTGATTAGTGTATGTATGTGGTATGTTTAGCCGCGGCTCCCCTGTTTTTAATGATAACGTTATCAATTTAACTGGGTCTATGATTAGTCACCTACCATAGCCCGCTTTGTAATTTTGTAGAATCTAATTTGTGTGGTGTTAGTTAATTTGTACTGCTAATAAACTTGACTGTTTTTTCAGATTGTGTTTGGGTATTGTGTGCCCTCTTAGGAGAATCTTTTTCTCTTAGTGTTTTCTTTGTATGTGTTAGGGCAACCCAAACTGCATCCGATAATTTTTCATGTGGATGAATATCTAATTTAATACTTAATTCTGCTACTATATATTTTTACTATTGGTAGTTGATCCAGGCAAAATCCAATTTTTTTGCTGTTCAGCAGGGATTTGAAGATTGTGTACAATATCTGAAGAAGTTGATACATTGTCTGAAGACTTTGATACATTGTTTGAATATTCACTATTTGCACTACTGAACTTATTTTGTGTTTGGACTTTTTATACACATATTATTATATTATCATGTTGGTGCTCAGTTGAAACCACTTTTGCAACATGCATATGAATAGATGATGGAAGTCAGCAATGCTGCACCTTACAAAGTGAACAGCCTATCTGCTTTTACCAATTTATTTTCAATGTCTCTATTGTCTTTGAATGATAATTAAAGAAGTATAAGGGATTGTTCACACTTGACTAACGTTCTAACACTCTAACAAATGCTCCTTTAGCGTTAGTATGGGCGTTAGACTCATGTTAATGAGCTTTAGTATGGGAGCTAGACTGGCATTTTACAAGCGTTAATGACGAGTTAAAAATTCTCCTCAAATGCCCTATGGGCAGTTTTGAAGTGTTTGATGACCGTTAAAGCACGTTAAAACTGCTTCAGAAAGGACTATCCTATTACAGGAAATAAACTAATCTTAACTCCCCCACAACCCCACCACAACTGCCTGCCAGAGTGTTTGCGGAGCGTTACCATAGACTTGAATGGGAGGCGTTGAAAGGCTTCAAACGCCTGACTCGAATTGAGGCTTTAATTTTGAAGTGACACAATGCTAGCACTTCATGTTTTGATAATGTGAGCAGCATCTGCATAGGCATTTGAGGAGCATTTTTAATGTCCCTCAAATGCCTGCATTTATTGCCAGTGTGAACTTAGCCTTAGGCATATATATTTGAAACCAGAAGAGTCCATTTGGGAGTTGTTGGAGATGTTTGCCCAGTTTTTAGCCAGTTCCTTATCATTACCAGTCTGTATGAAAAGGTCTTGTGTATTGGCACTAGCATTGTATATAAAATTTGTGTTAAAATGGTCTTCAAGAACAGAATCAACTGAAATGAATCACTAACAAAACAACAATTTAAAGAGGAAATTCACCCCCCCCCTTTTTTTTTTTCATTACTGGTAATACAGGGCTCAGAAAATGGAATCACCTGCCCAGTGAACCCATGGCTGTACTGCTGAGATCTGCTGCTCTCTCCTGCCACACGCTGAGTCCCATGTTGCCATCTTCGCTTCCTATGTTATTGGGAACCAGGTGCCCCTTATGGGTTATTGCAGCTGGCCCCCAATAATGCAATGCCAGGTTATCTGCCCTCCTGCTGCTGTGTGTCCTTGACTTTGTAACCCCCTGTGATGTGAAAAGAGATTTTTTTATATGGGGGGGGGGGGGGGGGTTGGTGGGGGGAAAGTCCATTTTGGGAGTTAAGGTCTACTTTAAACAATGATATAAATCATACTTATAGGTAACTGTGTTTGTAACTCCAATTTATTCCCTTAATCGTGTGTAGATTTCTGGAAGGAATGTCTGTTTGTTTTAGACCCCTTTCACATGGGGTGGATGCCGGCAGCAGATCTGCCCATTCAGCAAGGGATCTCTCCGCTTATCCACGCTGAGAGGGCAGATGACATGTCTGTGTCCATTCTGCTGCTACAGAACCCAGAGCCCATCCGATCCACCGGTCGGATGGGGAATGGATCCCCGTCTGTCTGTTTTTAGCCGACCAGATCAGATCTGATGCCGGCAGGTGTCAGTGGACACGTCCACCACTCCATAGAGATGAATAGAGGTTCCGATCGGGTCCGCCTGAAAATCTCTCGGAACGCCTGTGTGAAAAAAAACGTCTATTATATGTTTTGTAATATCAACGAAGTAAAAAAAGACAAAAAGTATACCCATAGTAGTATGCAAAATAGGATTTACAATGATTTCCTAGCCATTATCCTGTGATGGCTAAGAAATAACATCCTTTTCCTGTGTAAATAAGAATTTCTGAAGAACAAAAAAGCACATTTTTTTTCAACCTTCATTTAGCACTCAAAGTGCCTAAAAACAATAGCCTGGGGCTACAGATAGCCATTTTATGCAGTAACACATACTGACCAATCAAAGGTCAGATTTCTTTAGATTACATATTTCAGCAAAATTGGAATATGGCTAGCTAACTGAACTATATTTTTAAAATCGACTTTAAACGTTGTTATCAGTTTACCCCGAGCATGTCATCTTACAGGATATGTATCTTTTTTGCAATCAGTGGACTTTAAACTCTTTGAAAGCACAGCTGTTAAGCGACAGTCACAAAAGATGAATTAACAGATTAAACTGCTCTTTGAACCGAATGTTTAGGGTCATGTCTTTCACTCAATATCTTAAAATAAGTTTGGCAGACACATGGTTTAGATACATATTAGGATTCTACACGTTCGGTATGCTGAGTTATTTCAAACTAGTGTTGGTTTGGTAAATGTGTTTGCAAATTGGTCTTTTAAAAGTCTTTTTCTCATTTGAGTAGCATTACTGATGTCATAGAGAGAAGTTGCAAAACTTGGGTTAGATGTCAACAGCATTTACACACAGATGAAAGGAAAACCTGAACATGAGAAACAATACATACTGTATCTCAAAGACATTTAAAGATCAAAGAGTTCTGAATATATGACACAATGGGGGAGATTTACTAAAACCGGAGCTCTCAGAATCTGGTGTAGCTGTGCATGGTAGCCAATCAGCTTCCAACTTCAGCTTGTTTAATTAAGCTTTGACAATAAATAAGTGCAAATAAAAAAAGTATCACGGACAGTACTCAATTTTCTCTGTCACAATTGCACTAATACGGCTACAATCAAATCAAGTACAATAAAACCTGGAAGCTGATTGGTTTCTATGCAGAGCTGCACCAGATTTTGTACTCTCCAGTTTTAGTAAATCTTCCTCAATATGTGATAGCATAGCATTGTATTTTCCCTCAACCAGGGCAACGCATTTCTATTGCTAAATAGTATACTACTGCCTACTACACACGATCAGAAAATGGTACGAAAAATACCTCTTTCGAAGCTATCGTATGATAACCTGATCACTAATTAGTACACAGCTTTCGAGAGCTGATAATGACAGGTCATGAAAAATTATCTGAAGGGACAAGCACAAAAAATGCTCTTGTACGATTCCAAATCAAACGATTTTCGTTTAATTGGTACAGTATTTGTCTAAAAAAACAGAAGACCAAGACCACACATAGTCGGAAACAAAAGAATACATTACAGTACAATACAACATATTACATCACTTTTGAAGTTGTATTCTGTCATACGAGAATTTTCGTCAATTTAGTAAACTTCATTTTAGATATGAGACCAGCATGCAAAAAAAAAATTGGAGAATCATTAGTCTGGTATTCTCATTGTGTGTATGAGGCTTAAGTAATTCAAAACTGTTACTGTTAAAGAGGGACTTCACCCTTATCTTAAAAATGACAACAAAGGACCTTTAGAAATGTTTAGCAATGGCAATCTACAAGCACATACGTATAGATAAATGCAGGATTTTTATTCTTTGCATGCCCTTTTTTTTTTCCTCCCCATTCTTCCCATGGTGGCAATTTTATTAACCTCCTACTTCCAGGAGGGTCTGCCTTCTGGAACCTGTCACACTGCACATCATCAAAGGAGAGGCACTGGTGATGTTGTTCTCCCAAGATTCATCTGTGAGGCCCTGGTTATGACATCAGTGTCTCACTCAACCAGGAAGTAGAAAAACAGTAATTGCAAGTAAAAGCTGAAAATGTTTAACTAATAAATGTAAGGTGATTTCATATCAGCATGCAGAGTTGCATGCGGATGTGATTTTAGGCAAAAGGAAGGGAAGGTCAGCTTCAACCGCTAATAACATTTATTAGAAAATTGTTTAATATATAACAAAATATAAAAGGTTTAATATATACCTGTATTACAGTTGACATGGGTGCAAATACTGTATATTGAAATTACCTGAAGACAAAAGTCTGTTTCTCTGTCTATAATCTGTCTAATTTCTAAAACACACAAAACCTTTAGAGCTCAGATATTAAATGGTCAGGAAGGAAGATACCTTTTGGCTCTAATCTTCCTCGCCTTTGCACATAACTACTTGCCAGTTGCCACATGTTTGGATTGACAAAACTGACAAACTTTGTCATCACCATGACTTGCCAAGTC
The DNA here is from genome assembly GCF_042186555.1 of Aquarana catesbeiana. NCBI lineage: Eukaryota > Metazoa > Chordata > Amphibia > Anura > Ranidae > Aquarana > Aquarana catesbeiana. The sequence goes on from NC_133324.1 coordinate 615,510,790, forward strand.
TGATGCACCTCACCCCCTGCTTCCTGAGGCAAGCATGGAAGTGTAATAAAAGAACAGATAGATAGGAAACTATAGATGTACACGGTCTGGACAATATTGCATTTCCTGTCTGATTCTTTAGCCATTGGTGGGCTGTACTATGAGGCAGGGGTGAATCACAAGTGTGGCAGAATATAATTACCAATATTTTCGGAGTTAAATTATGTCCCATATATTTGTATAAACTGTGTATTTAGCTGTAGACTGGAGCCCTGATTTAACCACTTACCCACTGGGCACTTAAACCCCCTTAAACCCCCTTCCTAACCAGACCAATTTTCAGTTTTCGGTGCTCTCACATTTTGAATGACAATTACTCAGTCATGCAACACATGTCCCTATACGAAATTGTTGTCCTTTTTTCACATAAATAGAGCTTTCTTTTGGTGGTATTTAATAACCGCTGGGTTTTTTATTTTTTGCGCTATAAAAGAAAAAAGACTAAAAATTCTGTAAAAAAATGAATTTTTCTTTGTTTCTGTTATATAATTGCAAATTAGTAATTTTTCTTCATATATTTTGGCCAAAATTTATACTGCTACATATCTTTGGTAAAATAACCCAAATCAGTGTATATTATTTGGTCTTTGTGAAAGTTATAGAGTCCACAAGCTATGGTGCCAATCTCTGAAAATTAATCACAAACCACGAAAGTACAAATACCCCCCAAATTACCCCTTTTTGGAAAGTAGATATTCCAAGGTATTTAGTAAAAGGCATGGTGAGTTTTTTGAAGTTGTAATTTTTTCCCACACTTCTTTGCAAAATCAAGATTGTTTTTTCTTTTTTTTTTCACAAAATTGTTATTAGCAGGTTATTTCTCACACACAGCATATGCATACCACAAATTACACCCCAAAACACATTCTGCTACTCCTCCTGAGTACGGCAATACCCCATGTGTGAGACTTTTACACAGTGTGGCCACATACAGAGGCCCAACATGCAGGGAGCACCGTCAGGCGTTCTTGGAGCATAAATGACACATATAATTTCTTACTACCTCTTACACTTTTGAAGACCCTGGAGCACCAGGCCAATGGAAATGCCCCAAAAATGAACCCATTTTGGAAAGAAAACAACCCAATGTATAATCTATGAGGCATTTCGAGTCTTTTAAACATGTCATATTTTTCTACAAGTTTTTGGAAAATGTGTAAAGAAAAAGAACCTTTTTTTTTTTTTACACAAAGTTGTCCATTTATACAACATTTCTAACACATAGCATGTACATACCAAAAATTACACCCCAAAATAGATTCTCCTACTCCTCCTGAGTATGACGAGACCACATGTGGGACACTTTTACACAGCCAGGCCACATAGAGAGGCCCAACATGCAGGGAGCACCATTAGGTGTTCTAGGGGCATACATGTCAAATCTAATTTGACTACCTATTACACTTTTATGAGACACTGTAGTGGCATGGATGTGGGATGGATGAGAACTGACGTGGCATGGATGAGCATGAATGGGGATGAATGAGCCGTGGATGGGGATGGCTGAGCATGAATGAGTATAAATGAGTACTGCTGGGTATGCTGAGTACGGCTGGGTACAGCTGAGTACGGCTGGGTACGGCTGGGGGTGGATGGGATGGCTGAGCATGGATGGATGGATGAGTATTGCTGAGTATGTATGGATGGCTGAGCATGGATGAGTATTGCTGAGTATGGATGGATGGATGAGTATTGCTGAGTATGGATGGATGAGTATTGCTGAGTATGGATGGATGGATGAGTATGGATGGATGGATGAGTATTGCTGAGTATGGATGGATGGATGAGTATTGCTGAGGATAGATGGATGAGTATTGCTGAGTACGGATGGATGGATGAGTATTGCTGAGGATGGATGGATGAGTATTGCTGAGGATGGATGGATGAGTATTGCTGAGGATGGACAGATGGATGAGTATTGATGAGGATGGATGGCTGAGCATGGATGGATGGATGGCTGGATGAAGCAGGTATTGTCACAGATCAGCGCTGTAAGCACTACACATCCAGCCCACAGCGCTGCTGCATCTGATCTCTCCCCTCTCCACTCACACTGTACCGATCGGCACAGAGAGGGGAGAGATGAACTGGATATGATGCCGGTTTGTTTAAAAGTGATCGCTCTGTCATTTGACGGAGCAATCACGTGGTAAACGGTCGCTGTCAGCAGCCATTTACTGTGATATGTGATGCACCCGGCGGTCACGGAATAAAAATTCCCGGGTTTGCGCCTCTGGGGGCGCATGAGATCGCGATTCTGGGCGTACATTGACGTCCTCCCAGAGTTACTGAGCCGCTCTGTAGCCGTCATTTGGCTATAGCGCGGTCGGCAAGCGGTTAAGGATAAACACAATTGTGACTTTAAAATTAAAATTAATTGATACAGATATGCATGTGCCAAAACTGAATAATAAAGTGCAAAAGTGCAAATATTAACCGTGATTAATAAACATTAGTCATGTAAAACCAATACAATGCACAAAAAAAAATTTGAGGAGAAAGTCCAATGCATCATGAAGTCCACAAAATACACATATCCATATAATTCATAAGTGACTTGAGTTCATAGCTTGAGATCCTAGTGCAATCTGAGTTCAGTCAAGTGGAACATTCATGAAGTGTGAAGCATAGAAAAAAAACTTGACCGCGTGAAACCCGTCACCACGGAGAGACAAGAGGCTTACCGAAAAGCCTGCGACCGCCCTTACTCAGGGGGGTCATACAAGGCTTGTTGTATCTGGGATCGGTTGGAAAGATATCCTGATGATTGAGGCTTGGAGGGATATCCTGATGTATTAGGCTTTCCCCACTGGAAAATTTCCACAGATGCTGAGCGGTAGTCGGATTCAATCCCACAGCATCAATGCCAGAGTCCATTTAACTAGATATGTAACAAAAGGAAGGAAAAAACTCCAATAGTGCAACACTGCTTAAGAATGCTTTATTGGAGGGTAAATGCAATGCTGCATGTAACAAAATGACCCACAACCGGGTCACTCGATCGTTTTAGGTAAAAAATTGGAATTCCAAACACGTGTCATCAACACGCGAAGGCGATTGCGCATGCACAGAGCCTGTGTGTGTAGGGAGTGTGTTTTAGGTTGTGCTCTCACCAGAGAATTTAATGGTCATTCTACCCTGTCATTATTTTCAGCTCTGTGTATACACCTATCAGGCACCACTATAATTTGACAACACCAATGCTGGAAACACCAGAGAAAATAAATCTTGTGCCAGACACATAAATGGGAAGTGAACTGTCCATTTGAAACACTGATAAAGTAATTACCTACATTTTGCCAGCAGAAACTAGAAGAGAAGTTTTTAAGTTACAAGTTAAGTACAATTACCCTTTAAATTTATGGACATAAAAAAATTATCTCATTAATTCTCATGTGGGTTTTAAATATCTGTGTTTGAGCCGAAAAGAAAAATGTAAGCAGCTAGTTATTGCTCATGTTGATTAGGCAATGGTAAATTAAGTCATAAAATGGACTGGAAAAATGAAACATTCTCTCATTTCTATCCATCTGCCATAGCGTCTGCAGCTTTTGTTGATTGTTCATAATTTAGAAATCATAAATCTTTGCCTTCATGCAGTTTTTGGCTGGCAATTTATAGTGGAATTTTATTCTGATTAGAAGAAATGTTAGTTGTCCTTATACGCAGTGGTGGTATAACAGGAGCAATAGCAGCCTACACAGCTGCTAATGGGCCTGTGGGTAGAAACTGGGCCCATTGGGGGGGCCCCTTGAGGCAAAATTAAAGTAGAAAATCTGTGTGCATGTGAAGATAACACAAATAAAGTACTGTATCAATAGGGACTGCAGAAGTTGTTGCTGACATTGACCCTAAATCTCTTTTGACATTTCCAATCAAGAAGAGCAGATTTTGGACATAGAGGAGGAAACTTCAGAATCGTGGTCATTAGTTACAGATCCTCTTTTCAAGTTGTGCAGTAAGCAGAATTTGTATAGTTGTCCTAGTAGTGTCGATTTTATGCCCTCAGAACTTCTGGTCATTCTGGCCAGCACTAAAATTTACACTGCATACCTAATTCAGTCTTCCCTAAACTATAAAAATGCCAAAACGTATCCTCAGCTAAAACCTGACAAGACAGAAGTCCAGAAGTTTTGAAGTCCTAAACAAAAAACTGAGGACATTTGTGTTAGGGTTATAGAGAGATTGTGTGCTAACAATTACAGTATGCCATAATATAAAATATTCTGATGGTCATTAATATTGCTGTGAACCAAGCTTAGTTTACAGCCACTGAAGGGCACAACAGCCGCCCAATCAGTTTCTACTGTGGTGTTTAAAACTGTGGTGGGTCAAAAAACAATCCACCAATCTGCAGTAGAAAAACAGTTAAACTCTAAGGCCCCATTTATACTGACATTCTTTCATTTAGCAGTCATCTGGGAAATATAAACAACTTTTATGTCTCTCAGATCACTTTTTCCTGTGTTGAGATGTTCCTGCTTTAAGATTTTGCTGTGTACAGCCATATTCGACATGTTTACATGCAGAGCTTTTAATCTGATCCTGGATGCACACAATTCCATGTTCTCTAAATGCAGTTTAATTTACCACGGCTAAACTTAGGTAAACGCTCAGTGTGAATGGCACCATTGAAAAATCGATAGCTGCATTATTTTGCATTTAGAAATATCCTCTCAATGTATATAAGAGTAGGTTTGTCGCTACCAGTGTAAATGAGGCCCAAAGTCCCCACTAATACTCAAGCTTTTCTGGCAAGAAAGAATTTATGATAAACTATATGTTTTAAGATAAAAAGCTTTCTCCGTGCAGCAGCCCCGCTCAGCCCCCCTAATACTTACCTGAACCCCATCTAGATCCAGTGATGTTGTAGGAGTGTCTCAGCTGCCGGAACTCCCCTCCTCATTGGCTGACACAGCAGCACAGAGCTATTGGCTCCCGCTGCTGTCAGCCAATGAGGAGAGAAGGGGGGCGGGACCAGGACGTGGCTCCGTGTCTGAATGGACACGGCTCAAGTGCCCCTCAGCTCAGGTGTCCCCACAGCAAGCTCAACAGGAGGGGGCAGGGGCCAGAAGCACCAAAGAGGGACCTGAGAATAGGAGGATCCGGGCTGTTCTGTGCAAAACCATTACACAGAGCAAGTGAGTATACATGTTTGATATCTTTAACTGAAAAAAAAAAACGAGACTTTAGTATCACTTTAGGTGACTGAAACGTTTTGAATCTAATTTGAAAAAAAGGGATATAAGTGGCATATTTATTCAAGACTAATAGTCTGCCTTTTTATTATTGTGTCTGCCAGGAGTTCAGGCAGATTGTGTTATTCATTGCCCTCATTCTAATTTTCCAATACTAAACTATGGGAAAGTAAATGATGATTTGATTGTTTGCAATGAATTATACATACTAACTAATGCAACCATTCTCACCATTTTGATGTTGGGGCCCAACATTCTAGTTATTCAACACTTATTTATTCAGAATAATTATGAAATTAAAACTTTGGCTAAGGCCCTGTTTGGTCCTAATCAACTGGTTCAAGCCAGGAGAAAGGCAAGGCAGCGGGCAGGATCATGTGTTCAGATAACCGCTGAACACCAATGAGTATTCTTGCTCCCATTGACACTGATCGACATGGGTTTTCAGGTAGATTTTGCTCCCAATAACACTAATTCTGGATTATTTTGCTCCTATTTAACATCAACAATTTGGGGTATATTTTGTTCCTCATGATACTGATTTGGGGTGTATTTTTCTCCCACTGACACCACAAGTCATATGCTGTGAAGCCACAGCAACTTTATCTGGCCACTCAGGGGGTCATATTTTTCTTCCCAGATCCTTCAAGATGTCCTTTAAGAAGTCCCTCTTCAGAATAATTTACCCTTATACTAGTGATGTACTGGCTAAAATGCTCTATGACTACTTGCTGTACTTTGTTTAGACATACTTTATGCTAAGATCAATGACAGTAGGGAGGTCACTTGGAGTCCCATCAAAATTTTACACTAGACCTGTGGTCTTAGCTATGTCCCCAACATGCACACAGATTTTCTGTGTTTAACTTGGCTCAAGTGTCCCCCAATGAGGACTCCTTTTACCTCCCAGACCCAATTGCAGTTATGTGGGCTGTTATGGCTGTTACACCACTGCCCAGAATTATGTAGAACCAGGGCCTTTTTTCAGCTGGAACTTGGTGGAACTCAGTTTCACCACCTCTGGTTCAGACCCTCTGCTTGTCTCCCAATGGCTCCCACAGATCTCATCTCCGGAGCGGCTCCCACTTAATGCAGGATGGGGACAAGGAAGATGCAGATGCCTTGGGTGCAGTGTAGATGCCAACATCTCCCACTGGATGATCTCCCTGCAAGTGAGAGAGGCAGAGCCACCTACAGTGTGTCGGGAGATACTAAAGTCGGCTGGGTACTTCAGGTTAATACAGCAATAAAAGTAAAACATGTGGAAAACTGTGGAGCTTTTGTAAGGAGCGGCAATGGAAGTGAGATATGGATGGGGGATGCAGACGTAAGCAGCGGTGGAACATGGCTGAACTCTTCACTCTGTGTGCAGCACAGCCCTGAACACTGCACTCTGTATGCAGTGCACCCCTGAACTCTGCGCTCAGTATGCAGTGCACCCCTGAACTCTGCACTCTGTACATAATGCACTCCTGGTGTTTAATGCCCCTTTAAGACCCTCCTACTGTTGGTGAAATTTGACCACATCCACTATTTGATGCGGTTTGGAGGGTGTGTGTGGAGGGGGGTTTGAAGGGTTTCGGTTCCAGCACCTATTTTCTGAGTATAAAAGCCCTGTGTAAATCATTCTAGAAATAAACTGTTCTCACAGAGACACAGTTAACCAATACCCTTCCTAACACCCTCTTATAGGCAGATGTTCTAAGGGTAGTGCTGTTGTATGCCCATATCGGTGCTGAATTTAAAAAAAGATAACAAAAATTCTTAAATATTTATGGTGACTGCATGAAGAGCACCCCTGATTCCTTCACAATTTATTCCAATCCTTTTCAGAATGACTTTGATATCACAACACCATTCATCTGAAAACTTTCAAAATCAAAAAATGAGGGTAATTAACAAAATCACAGAGTGAAAACAGTATTTTTCAAGATAGTTGTCCTTCAATGACACATCTGGTTCCTTGCATAATCCCACTATTCATAACAGCTGCATAGCTGTGTATACATAGATTACATTCTTTTGCTCATAGCAGCTGAGCACCATGTGTATTATCAGCTCTAATATGGGAGCAGGTGATCATCTATGCAATTCTTCAATTCACAGTTTTACAGTAATTGCAAAAGGCACATGCAAAAAACTACTTTTTTTCTTCAGTTTTAAAGGATTGATCGGCATGTGTTGAACTGTATTGTATCTGTTTTTGTTGACAGGGACTATTATCTTAAAGCGGTAGTAAACCGCTGTTTTTTTTTTTTTGTTTAAACCTGCAAGGCGATGTCATAATGTGCTGGCATGCATCACATACCAGCACATTATGTAAAACCTACCTTAGAATGAAGCCCTCCAGCGCCCTGTCACCGCTGATGCCAATTTCATCTTCACCTGGCTGTGTGAGTGGTCAGAGCCGCAATGACGTCACTCCCGCTCATGCCTGCGAGAGCCGCCGTTTACCGCACAGGACTCTGAAGGAATGGCCTGGAATGCCATTCCTTCAGAGTGCATGCACCAGGATCGTCACCTGCTGCATCTAAAGTAAATATCTTCTGAACGGTGCACGTCTACCTCACCAACTGCTCAGTGTCTGCAACCTCTCTCTGCCAATCCCTCCACTGTCTTTCCAAGAATAAAATTAAAAATACTAACAATATACAAAGCTATTAAAAACTCTGCCCCAAGCTACATCGCCAATCTTTTCTAATATATCACCCAAATCGTCCTCTCCACTCCTCCCAAGACCTCCTGTTCTCTAGCTTCCTTGTCTCCTACTACCATGCTCACCTCCAGGACTTCTCCAGAGCTTCTCCCATGCTTTGGACCTCCTACCCAAATTTTTCTTGCTATCCCCTATTCTGTCCACCTTTAGGCATCACCCGAAAACTCCTCTTTTCAGGGAAACATATACTGCCTCAGCCTAACTACTGAACTTTTAATTTTTCCATCAACTTATCCCTCCCAGTTGTTACCTCTTGAGAAGAAGAAGAAGAAGAAGAAGAAGAAAACTGAAGAGCAATTTACTTTTCCATAAGTGTTTTGGACTGCTTCCCATGTCAAGTAGCCTGCAAGTACCAAACCACAGCAGAACTACTGTATGCAGCCTACAACAGTACGGTCCTACATGATAATGGTAATACTACATGTAATTTATGAAAATAGTTGTGCTCCTATAAAGAACAGCTGCATTTAAAGTGATTGTAAAGCTTCACTTTTTTTAAAATAACAAACATGTTATACTCACCGGCTCTGTGCAGTGGTTTTGCACAGAGCAGCCCGGATCTTCCTCAGCTGCTCTTGTGCTCCTCGCTGGATCGAGATCAAGCTCAGGTAAGTGAAGGGGGGCTTAAGGGGGTGGGGGCGAGTAGCACACTAAAGGATTTTTATCTTAATGCAGAGCATGCATTAAGTTAAAAAAAAACTTTGGGCTGGGTTCACACTATTTTGAATTGGATACTTGTTTCCCCGCATCTAATTTGCATGTCAGGAGATTATGACCGGCTCTCAATGGAGCCGGTTCATACATCTCCAGGGCGGCTCCGTTGCAAATTGCACAGGTGTCCTGTGTGTCTTCTGGTCGGTTTCAGGTCCGAATTCAGCCAAAATTTCAGGCTGAAACTGGACCTGAAACAGTGAACAGGGACACACTGGACCCCTGCTCTGAGCCCCTTGCTACGGTGTTAGGCTTTAGAACCACTTTAATATCAGTTTAAAGCTACATAGTATTCCTCATAACTTGTAGCTTTCATTTTTGAGGCTTGACCTATGTATAGGGAAGAAAGTTGCCTCTTGTCTTCTGAAAGCAGTTTTATTGATTTGCCATTGTGTAAAAAATTGTTATATATACAAAGGTTAAAACAAAATATTATATATAGTAAGTTCCAATAATTATTTAGTTGTTGAAACCATATCCAGTTTGAGAACCACATCCATTTGATCATAAAGCTCAATAATTGAAATTTGGAAAGAGTCACTTGAAATTTTGTGGAATATTGCCAATTGTGTCATACAGTAATAATAAAGGTTAGAACAGCAATGCTTTTTCTGTCTGAAATAGAGCAGTTACTGGGGAAATGACATTTACCGTTACTGAGCTAAGAACATAAAGGATTTTTTTCCTAAATCTCTATTCTAATATAACATGGCTTTTATATCAGCAAACTAATTGATACGGTAGTGAGATAATGATGCCTTTGAAAAGAAGGATCCTAGACATGTTTTACACCTAGCTACTCATTCTTCTGGAAATCCTACTTTTATGTCCAATGTAATAGATTTTTAGGAAGCTATTTCCGCACACTAATAGGCTGAAAGAATACATTTCAGCCAAACACTAACAAGCAGCCAGCTATGTCTAGTATGCATTAATACAGAGAGATATGTTTCTTTTATAAAATCCAGAGATAAAGGTACAGTTATCACCTCCCTAATCCTTTTAAAGCACAAAAGCTTTATCTTTTTAGCTTACCAATTCAGACAGAAAAAATTTGAACTAACATAATATGAAATATATAGTCCTTCAGAATAAAGGGGCTATGCAGCATCTCATGATACAGATTATTGTTTTTATTTATTAGCTAGTCACAGCAGGTGCCTGAAGTCAGGAGGGTGCAGTAGCTGCATCAAGCAGACTCCATAGTTATCAAATTTCCAGGGATACCTCTATCTGCTGTGCATCCAGCAAGTTCTTTGAGGCAGAGAATGTTCTTTATTTTGGGATGGGGCATTCATTTAAAATGAACGTGATTCTTCAAACCTACTGTACAACTTAAATCTAGAATACTGTATATACACAAAGTTTTATCATAATAGGCACATAAACAAATCCAAGAAAGTATATTTTTTTGTAAAATTATTTATGAATTTGTTTAGTTGGCTACAACTTTTAGTGCGTACAGTCTGTTTAAAGTGTGGCAATTCAACAGCTCTTGCAGAGAATAAACACCAAAACTAAAAAACAACCTCCTCTCGGGGGTACTTGAGGACCAAGGCTGAGAACCACTGTGCTAAAATGACCATTTATGGGGATTGATTTACATCCTGTGTGAGAGTCCTAAGAAGCTGCGACAGTGGGGAAAGGTCTGATGATTAACCGCAACCTGGGTTTGAAGTTTGTTCTGAAGCTGAGGAACAGAGCTGCTATTGTGGTTTATCCACTACATGCCCGCCTGTTGTAGCTATCTGGTAAGCAAGCGGTGTGCCTTCCTATAGACATTGAAGTTGGTGATAGGTTTATCTACTCTTCTCCCTTGGATGTTTAATTTCAGCGCTGCATGCGGACTTTTATAAGAGATAAACACCAATTACAGGCATACCCTACTTTTAAGTACGCAATGGGGTCTATTTACTAAAGCTGGAAAGTGCGAAATCAGGCTCACTTCTGCATAGAAACCAATGAGCTTCCAGGAATTATTACCAAACCTTAATTGAACAAGCTTGGGTTAGAAGCTCATTGGTTTCTATGCAGAAGTGAACCTGATTTCGCACTTTCCAGCTTTAGTAAATAAACCCCATTGCGTACTTAAAAGTGGGGTGTGCCTGTATACTGCAGTGCAAACACATTTGTTATAAAGAATTTAGAAAACATCATTTGACACTGGGTTAAAGGTCTTTGTAAGTGGCAAAGTAGGACACCCAGCTTAATGTAATGTACAACTTAGCATGTAAAGTGCAGGGGTCAGGAGTATAATGCACAACATAGTGAATACTGTGCAGGGGGCAGAGGTATAACGTAACACATAGCGTACACACAGTGTGGGGGTCAGGAGTATATTGTACAACATAGTGAATGTTGTACAGGGGCAGAGGTATAATGTACCACACAGCATACACAGTGTGGTGGTCAGGAGTATAATGTACAACATAGTGAATGCTGCACAGGGGGCAGAGGTATAAAGTACCACATAGCGTACACAGTGGGGGGGTTAAGAATATAATGTTCAACATAGTAAATGCTGTGCAGGGGGCAGAGGTATAATGTACCACATAGTGTATACAGTGTGGAGGTCAGGAGTATAATGTACAACATAATGAATGCTATACAGGGGGCAGAGGTATAATGTACCACATAGCGTATACAGTATGGGGGTCAGGACTATAATAAACAACATAGTGAATGATGTACAGGGGGGAGAGGTATAATGTACCACACAGTGTACACAGTGTGGGGGTCAGGAGTATAATATACAACACAGTGAATGCTGTGCAGGGGGCAGAGGTAAAATGTAACACGCAGTGTACACAGTGTGGGGGTCAGGAATAGAATGTACAACATAGTGAATGTAGAACAGTGGCCAGAACTGTGTAAGACACAGCTGAATGTACAGTGTAGTAGTGAATAACACTGTGCATCTTACATTGCATCAGTAGGAGAAAATATGCCCCAAAGTTGGTGTAAGAAAGTGGAGTAATAGACCCCCCCACCTCCGTTCTAAAATGGCTAGACCCTCTTCGCCATCCCAGCACAGAGGACTCCCAGTGCCTGATTGTTTATGTGGGTGTACAGCATGGAATGGACAGGTATACAGTGTTGGTGAGCAGCCTCTCAGCTCTCATTAACTCTTTCACTGCTTCCTCTTTTCAGCACTACTCAAGCACTGGACCAGGACCTGGCTTCCCTATAATTGGAGTCACTGCTCTGCCCCGCCACCACACACAAGCACAGACTAAGCAATGAGCTGAACTGCCTTGGAGAAGAGGAAGGATTTGATTATGAATAAATTCACAAATTTGCATAGGTTAATAATTGTCTCTGGATTGCATATGAATGAACTGTGAGTACAACATAACAGGGCCAGAGCTGCAGGGCAGAGGTAAGGGCACAGACTCAGTGAGGTTTACGCAGAGATTCCCAGACATAGCCTTTGAGGGACAATGGAATAAAATGACTGTCGAGGCAAATACAGGACAGCTGGTAAGTTGACTTAGACTTCCTCCCAAGCTCAGAATTGGTTTGCTCATTAATTTTAACATTAAATACCTATTTCCAATGCAAATAAGTGAAACAACCATTAGGTCATACAGAATCATAAATAATAAGTGGGTTTCATTACAATTTCAGCCAAAATATCTTTATTATTGATATAGTAGGAAGAGTTAGGACAGGCTTCAGCTTTAGCAAGAGTAGAGTGTACAGCAATATTTTTACAGTGTGAACAGCAGGTTTTTACTGAAGACACAACAGCAAGTGAGAGGAAATTCCACTTTTAGCAGCTGTCAGCGGGTGTCCCCACTGGAAGATTACCCATCACCTCTTGTGCTTTTGACAGATGACCAATTATGGATGGCACTCCCATATGACAAATTACTGGGACAAGAAGTAAAGGTAAGTTCTTCTAACAGGTACAGTTATTGTAGTAAAAAAACTTGACAGAACATCCTACTTTGTAAGGTTGCATTTGAAAATATTAAGACTGTAATATGATCTGTCTTATTTATCAGTGCACAAAGCTATTACAGAATTTTTATTACAACTGCAGCCAGTAGCAGTTTATTCCACTCCTGAGGAAGTGGTTTTCCACCCCAGCTTGAGAAATCTGTCAGAGATGGAGATGTTAAGCATCTGATATCTTTCCCACACACTACTTTATCCTTTTAAAACTTGGCAAGCATGTTCATCTCATATCCCAGGGGACGTTTTTATTTTCCCAATTCATGTGTCCTGTCCAAAAAGTTCTGCATGTTTTCCCATTGCTTGTGGGGTTTTTTTTCAGAACATCCATTCATTTTGTGAAGATAGAAACATTTCACTGCTTAACAATGAAATGTGAAAAGGCAGCATTTTTTGAGAATATGACCTTATTGAGAACATTATTTACAGTGGCAGTGGTTCTTTTTTTAAGCACATTTCCAGATGCGGTACTATAGGCTTTGCTCTAGCAACTATTCTCTGAATTGAAGAATTCCACATAGAAAATGAAATTACCATCAAAAGATATGTCCACCAGCTGTTAAAAACACAACTGCTTCCCATAAAGCTACTGAGGGCTGCTTCCTACTGCAGTAAATATGATGCTCTGCAATGAGTCAGGCAATGTTGCATACTGAGGGAAGACATCAAAGAAATAAAAAAGGTTTGGCTAACTTTCAATATAGACTCAAACCTGTCATGGCATCAATCTTGAGGGTACCATTGTTGACCTTCTTCCAAAAATTGCTTGTTGTATGGCTCTAATGCTGCCTACATTGATTCAGTACCTTCTGAGTTAGCAATCTGAAACAAATATGCTGGCTGTGAAGGCAGAGTGATGACTGAGCTCCTTTTCTGCATCTGTGTTTTGGGTCAGCTGGCAAACCTAATGAAACCAAGAGGTCAGCATGACAGCCAGGAGGAGGTAGCACTCAAATTTCTTTGCTGTAGGAAATTGCAAAACAGTGCAAATAGTCATAGAAAGCAATGTTTGGTATAGGCCAAAGAAGTTACGGTAATGCATAGTTGCCAATCCCACATCTCTGTCCTCTGTCGGTAATGCTGTATCCTGGGTTGTGTCTTGGGATCACATCATAACCCTAATTTGAATCAGTGTGCATGTGCAGTAACCAAAAAAGCAACCAAACATTAGCTGGGGGATCATGGCTGTGAATGGGTGTTCCCCACATAATTAGAGGCATGGCCACCAAGAAAGTAGGTGTGATCTTGACAGGGGCACCTGAAAAGTGGGTATGAGCTAGACAGGACCACGCAGATGGTGAGCATATCATACAAGGGTGACAATATCATGGGGGCTGGGATGAAGATATTGGTAAGTAATGTGAGCATGAATATATTTTAGGGAACTCTCCCCAAAGGATACACAATAAACAAAAAGAGATTGCCTGTGTCCCTCAAGGAGAGTAAGTTACATTATACTACAAGCCAAAAAGACTGTGGAGATCGTCTGGGGTGTAGAAGCCACCCGCCCAGGAACCAGATCATTTACACCAACATTAACACCTTAAGATAACAATAACAGTAAAATAAACCTACCAGTCCAGTGATATCTTTCTACTTTCCTCTCCCTCAAGGAGAGGTCCTAGAGACAGAATTATGGGTATCCCATTTACCTATTAGACACTGGAACGTCAAAGTATTGCATTCTGGCTGCACTCTTGCTTCCTGGTAGTAGTACCAGAGGTTTGTTTCACAATGTACTTACCCAATAAGCAACACTACAGCAAAAGAATATTAGTAGCAAGTGACCTTGCTTTTCTCTTTTTCAAATCCACATACTAGATAAACCCATTTTAATGGAATTGACACAGATAATTGTCTCGGAGGAAGTTTAAAACACTGGGAGCTACAAAAGTTACCTTGAAAAAGAGGTCTAGGAGCAAAATTACTAGCAGATTGCAGGCCTCTTTTTGCACCTACTGGTTCCACTACCATGCACCCCGAGATTACAGGGTGAAAGGTATGTGTGCCGGGAGGACAAAGTACGTACACCTTCTGTTACAAACCTGTAGAATCCTGAAACCTGGGCCATTCTGCAATGCATTTATGAACCAGCATTGGTGGTCATTTGTTAATGAGACTTCTTGCCATAGTGAAAATTCAACAGGAACACAAATTGGGAGGAGAGAGTTCAAAGCCAGAGTAGCCACCATTAGAGAACAGCCCATGTTTTGGGATGCATGGATACTCTACAGGGAACCAGAGTGCAGGAAGTTTGAGGTGTCATCTAAGCAGGGTAACTGTCACTTTATAACATTTTTAATCTCTACAGATTTTCTTTGAGCAGGTCTTCGAGCTGTAATGACAGTCACTTGCATGTTTTCAGTTATGTTAGGAAACAATTTGTGGCTATGGTTGAAGACTGATGCCTGCTAACTGAAAGCTCTCAGGGAGAAAATCAACAGGGCAGGTTAGATGACCTGTCGAGATAAATGCTTTCTCAACAGTGTCTGCCTATTCTGTTCACCCCCATGTTATCCATTTTTAGAGCAGCTAAATACAAAACAAGTTTGGGTTTAACTTGGTGCATTGTATTTAGGTATTGACATTTTCTTTGCTGATAAGTTTAAATGGATGGAGTTAAATATATTTATGTTGCTACTTTACATTTTCGCCCTCAATATTTTTCTGCTCCATCACTGTTTATGCATTGTGCTATTAATTTCTCTATTATAATTGAAGTGACAGTAAGGTTTATAGCTGAACTTCACTTTTAGGGTTAGATTTAGGGGTTTGATACGTCGTTAGGTGCAGATTACATTTTAGGAGTTGGTTTAAGATTAATACAACTCTGTTGCCTCCTAACAAACCAGAAAGACTGATCACTGCAAAAGATAGCCCTGCTATGCTGTACAAAAAAATCTAGCAGAAATTGAAGAAGATGTACATGGGCAAGGTAGCCAGCAGAACTATTTAGAAATCAGTAGAACACTCTGAAGTTAGCCAGACAAAAACCATATTTAAACTGTTTTAACATTTTAGGTTTAAAACAAAGGTTTTGGTTGCATACATTTGCAAATACTTGTAAAGCTATATGACCCCATCAAAACACTTCTAATGTGTGCCAGTGTAAAACATATATAAATATAGAAATTAATAAAGAGCATTTATTCCATGGGGGAAACCCCTTACTCTTTAAAGGCACAGTAACAAATCAGAATCCAAGATTCCTTGTTAGCTGCTGTAGAACCTAAAAATGCCCTGATGAATGCTGGAAAATGGAACCACCGTGTGCAGTGGGGGACCAGGCATCTAATTTATCCAAAAGTGTCTCAGGTGTAGCAGAAACTTTGGAGAGGATAACTGTTTAACAGATCGAAGACCTGAATTACTAACTTCTTTAGTACTGCTCTTTAGGTAGATACAATGCTTCTTGGTTGTGGTAAATGGGCATCTACATCAAATGAGCCAGAAACATTAGTGTTAAACACATATTGGCAAAAAAAAACCTTGTTAATGCACAAAATTAATTGTTAAAATCTAGTGCACAATCCCACCGCCAAACCAACTCCATCAACTTTAATACACCCTCTTTTCAGTAGTTCAAGAGACATGTACATTTCATTTAAATTTGCAGACTCGGGGAGAAGAATACGATTCTTCCTAACAATTCTCACCTTTCGCTTGCTTGCTTTTTCTTTCAGCCTCTTCCTATTCTCCTCCACTTATGTACCCTTCCCTTCTGTGCTCCAGCCTTTCTGTTTTACCATCTCTCTTTTTAGGCCTCATGCACACAGGGCGTTATAAAAAACGAGCTTCAAAGCCAGTACCGACCCCAGGAAAAAGGGGCTGTAAAAATGCGCTTTTAGGAGCATTTTGCACTGGCGTTAATGTGCGTTTAGCAGCATTAGAGTTTAGCCGCATTAGCCTTTAGCCGCATTAGCGTTTATCAGAGTTTCTCTGCCCTCTTCTATTTTCCACTCCCAAATCCAACTAATACAGCTTAAAAACACTTGACGCGGCTTAACATTGTATACAGCGTTAACACGCGTTTAGCTGCGTTTTGCAATGTCAGGCGTTCTTACAGCTGTAACGCTACTGCTCCAGAATGCACTAGCCCTGGGGTTTTTTTTTTGCAGCTTGAAAATGCCTATGCCATCTACAGCTCCTAAAAGCCTATGTGTGTATGAACACATAGAATAACATAGAGAGGCATTTTTAAGCTGTTAAAAAAAAACGCCCGATGGCTCTAGGAGCAGCTGTAAAAACGTCCAGTGTGCATAAAATCATTATAGATATATTTTATTATATCCCCTTCTACCCCTCTATATTTATCCCATAATATTGGCCACATCTCTAATTATTTTTATGAGATGTTTTTCAATTATACCACAAGTGACCTGAGCTCTAGGGGGTAAAACTGTTTTTTTTTCTACTGTTATACCTTCATATTTTTGGTCCACTTATTTACTTACATTTGCTATATCCATATGTGACCAATCTGAATGTACCCTTTTTACATTCTTTGTACTTGCGTACATTGCATTTTACCTTTGACTGTCTGCAAAATTTGAGTAAACTCAGATTTACGTAAATTTTCAGACTCCAGGACTTGATAACTCAGAGCAAAAATCTATAATTTGCAGCATCTTTTGACCACCAGTAGCACTTCAATTTTATCAGCAAATCATATGCCACTGGCAATACCATGGCAATTGTAAATGCAAACCTAAACTTTATTGGATTAAGGTAATAAAGCATTTCAGAGAACATTGGCCATATGCAATGTGCATTCAAGCCTGCTTCAGTTTACTGTTGTGAGATCAGTGAAACAAATTCTAAATTCATTGTTATTAGTTTCAGTACATTGAGCTTTACCATTCTTAGCAAGCAAAGCATAATGATTTTCCTAGTTTTTTTATCAGTTGAAACCTATGAAAAAGGATGGTTGTTGTTGGCTGAGATGCAGAATGTCTTGAGACTGCTCATTCCTGCTCCCTCACCATTGTTCTTCTATTGGATTATCCACTAGACTAGAGTATCTATGGGTGGTCAGCCTCCCATACCTCACTATATTTTTTTTAGTTCCTAGAAAATGGTCTATCTGTTCTATGTACCTAGTGCCTTTATACTCTGTAATCCAAGGGAACATTTGCATTCTGGAGCAGAGCCAAAGACTGTTTGTCGGCGTTCAGCAGCATGCCTAGCATACTTACTAAGAACATTTTTTACACACATAATTCTCCTTAAAAGAAAGATGTAAGCTTATTGTGATATCACAGTGCTTTCCATTTAGTGAACAGGTGTCATTTTTTTGTGCTGGATATATAATTAGGAATCTTTGTAGACCATATGTTGCTGACACAGGATATGAGTGAAATTAAGACACATTCATATATACAGTTGGCCCTCCATCTGAAAAATACATTCATTCCAGAAGAGTAGAAAGGTATGTATATGTGATATTGGCATTTATAAGAGGAAAAAATTACATTATCTTGAAAAAGAGAATGTAAGAGATACAGATAATAAATAACAGGGTTTTAAGAAATATGATAGTGACAAGAATTACCTAAGCTGTAACAGCAATGCTAAACTTTATCATGGTATAATGGCAACTACTGCTCATGTGGTGTACATAATCATTTCATATGCATTTGCTTTATTAAAACAAATGTTTAAATAAAATATTTTTAATGCAGCTAGAAGTTTGTCTTATCCTCTCTTGTAAGTTCTAAATTTCACATCTTTTTGTTATTTCTTTAAATGTCACCTATGAAAGACACCAACTATCCGATCCATGCATATACCATGATATCCCCAAATCAAGAGGGATGCAACCATGTAAGGTCACTGCCATGTTAAAGTCCCTCTCTGACTGAAATTTTTATTTATCAGTCCCCATCCACCTGTAGTTGCATTTCCAAGTTTTGTTATTTTTTTTTTACCTCCTACCAGGAGCACTTTAATACAAAGTCCTTGCTTCAACAGAGCCAGGTGGAGGCATACAAGATGCTGCCTCATGCCTGGAGGGTGTGAAGGAAAGTGCCCTTCGGGATCCTTCCTCTTGGCTTTGGTAGATACATGTTCTGCTCTAATTGGCAGGAAGAGGGAGAGTTATTAGCTGTGACAATGCTGATAATACTCCTCCCCATCTTACATCAGAATGCCATAGCACAGTGTAACAATGTTACATTGAATTCACTGCAAGTAAAATACCATTATTGCTCTGCAGGATTACATGGATTGTATAATGTTCTCTAACCTTATTGAGAGTCATTTATGCACTGCCATAAAGAAAGAGATACATAGTGGTGAAACTTGAAGCATATCTTTTCCTGGCTGGGGGAACTGTCATCATAATGGGCACAGGGAGACAATGTCAATTTTTATCCTATGTGTCATCTTGATTTTCTGAACGTTGAGCTCAATTTGTGAGCCCTAAGGCAGCCCATACATTGATCATTTTGGTTTGTTAAAGCAGCAGGTTGAGCAAAAAAAAAAAATGACCCACCCCCCTTTCACATGCCCTGTACAACACGATCGGAGCGTGTTGTCGGAAATTCCGACCGTGTGTGGGCTCCATCGGACATTTTCCATCGGATTTTCAGATACACAAAGTTGGAAAGCAGGGGATAAAATTTTCCGACAACAAAATCCGTTGTCGGAAATTCCGATCGTGTGTACACAAATCCGACGGACAAAGTGCCACGCATGCTCAGAATAAATAAAGAGATGAAAGCTATTGGCCACTGCCCCGTTTATAGTCCCGACGTACATGTTTTACGTCACCGCGTTTAAAACGATCGGATTTTCCGACAACTTTGTGTGACCGTGTGTATGCAAGACAAGTTTGAGCCAACATCCGTCGGAAAAAATCCTAGGATTTTGTTGTCGGAATGTCCGAACAAAGTCCGACTGTGTGTACGGGGCATTAGTCAAAGTGGATAGGGGAGTCACTCCCACTATGCCATTGTATTCTGATGGCAGGGAGCCTTCCCCGATATCAGAACGCACTGATTAGTGTGGTCAGCTGGCGACACCGATCGTCCTGGAAAACCTCACAGGTTGGTTGTACTGAAGTTGATTGATATATTGACTTCTGTACAACCAGTGACCCCATACATGGATCAAAATTCATCAGGTCGATGCTGAACCGGCAGAATTTTGATCCATGTATGGCCTCCTTAAGTTAGTATTGTTACTATTCTTTTGCCTTGATACTCTTCTAGAAATCTCTAATCTCACAGGACATACGACCAATGATATTGATTAACCTTTGAGACCTTTGCTTACAGTAAAGAAAGATCATGTATTGTATTACTGCTGTCTACATAATGTTCGCACAATTATTCCTTACTTGTGAAGTCAAAAACAGTACCCAAAATTACTTCCAGATGGGAGGAGCAGGGTTAATGGCCTAAGCATTCATCATGATAATCCTTATGGGCTTATTTTAGTAAGGGGAGTTTAGATAATTAAATATAACTATAAGGCATGATGTAAGGATAACTCAACTCACTGGTCCAAAAAGGACATTTTGAATCCATATCGGTCTTATAACAACCTGAATGAATAAGTAATGTCAGGATGCATGCAAATAGTCTCTGCAAAAATGTTAGTGCCGCAGCTCATTTATATGTACTTTTTATTCACTTTAGGATAAGTATTCAGGATCTGGAACTATATGACAACTTAACAAAAAGTAATGATGAACAGTAAGAACTTTCATGTATCAGTGAATAGAGGTTATAAATTACAGTGTGCATATATAGAGAAGTAAAGGGCACAATGCATCAAAGATTTTGGATAGGCCCTGACTGCAACAGTTATATTGATATTTATAGCCATCAATTCCCCTCCAGTGTGTCTGTACTGTTTGACGGGTTGACTATAAGTCCTCATGCACACGGACGTTTTTACAGCCGCGTTTTTGAGCGTTTTTTACAGCTTAAAAACGCCTGTCTATGTTAGTCTATGGATTCATGCCCACCTAGACGTTTTTGAGCTGCAAATGGCCTAGGCGTTTTTAAGCTGTAAAAAAAACCCAGGACCAGTGCGTTCCCGAGGCGCGGCGCTAGAGCTGTAAAAACCCGAAACGCGGAAAAACGTGCAAAAACGCGCAAAAACGCGACCGCGGCGTTTTTTCGCGTTTTTTAGCTCCAGCGTTTTTTGGTTAAAAATAGATGATTGGACACTGTAATCTCTGTAAAAACAGGAACTTCCTGTCTGGACATTAGATTACCCAAGAGTCCTTTGCACAGCCGTGTGACTGTGGTTATATTGGCTTGAAGATGGCTACTGCAGTTTCCCAAGTGGAGCTAATAAGTGCGGTACAGGCCCATCCAGAACTGTGGGATGTGGCACATCCACTTCATGGGGACCACATACGGAAGGTGAAAGCCTGGGAGGACATCAGTTCTGCCATTACCCCTGGCTGGGAACAAATGAGAAATGCGGAAAGAAAGGAAATAAGTAAGTCTATTTTCCTTGAATGCATGATCTGTTTGTGTGTAATGTAAATGAAGATTGCATTTTAAACCCTTTGTTTTCCATGTTATTTTAGGCAAAATTATGCAGCGCCGCTGGAAGTCCCTACGTGACCGTGTCAGGAGGGACCTCACGGACGAAGACAAGGCGGCACGTAGTGGAGCACCAGTGCCAACCAAAAAAAAACATGTGTACCACAGCAATCTGCAATTCCTAAGGCAAAATATGCAGAGCCATACCAGACCGTAAGTTTTTTTCATCTATTGCCTATGTACATTGCTTTTCAGGCAGTATGTTCCATGGCTATTGTAATCACTTTCCGAACGCCACATGTACATATACGTCGGCAGAATGGCACGGCTGCACAAATGGGCGTACCTGTACGTCCCTATTAAGTTGCCGCCTTGGCGGCGCGCTTTCCCATTTTGAGGTCCATGAGTCCGACCGCGGGTCCTGCGGACTCAATGTCCGCGGGCACACCGGCGATCGTCTCAGGGAGAGGAAGAGGTCAATGCCAGTGTAATTTTTACAGTATGTAATTGCAATTTTAATCGCACTGATTGCTGTAAAAATGACAATTTTGCCAAAAATGTGTCCAAATTGTCCAATGTGTCAGCCGTATTGTCGCAGTCATGCTAAAAATCGCTGATCTCCCCCATTACAAAAAAAAATTGCAATTATTGCAATTTTAATCGCACTGATCACTGTAAAAATGACAATTTTGCCAAAAATGTGTCCAAATTGTCCAATGTGTCGGCCGTATTGTCGCAGTCATGCTAAAAATCGCTGATCTCCCCCATTACTAATAAAAAAAATTTGTAAGAAAAATGCCATAAAACTCTCCCCTGTTTCATAGACGCTATAACTTTTGGAAAAATAAACTTTATTAACTGAAATCTGTATATACATATCGGCCTAAACCAAAAAGAAAATTTTATATTTATTTATTTTTTGTGGGATATTTATTACTTAAAGTAGTTACGTTTATACAATTTGTATTGTCTGCAGAACAACTTCAAACTTTAGACTCCGAGAGGTCGATGAGGAAGATACAGAGGTTCAGAGACCAAGCAGTCCTATGACCAGCACTGGATCTCCACAACCAATCAGCGAGGGAGGTGTTGAGGGCACAGATGAGGTAACTGCTTCGGTCTGCCTGTCTATCTCATTGTCTGTCTGTCCATGTACATGTCAATGTAAACATTTTTGTTCTTTTGCAGGAATCGAGGGCTGTGGAAACACCGTCTCCTGCCAGTCATCAAGGTGGAGAGCAGCGCGGTCGTGGCGGTGTTCGTGGCCGTGGGCGTGGACGTCAGGCGAGGGGCGGCTATAATCCGGAGGCTGATGACAGAGTGCTAGCACTGCTGCAGGAAGTGCGGCAGGAGAGGCGCAGTATGGATGCCTTTTTAGACACCAACAATCCACGCGCCTGCTTCTGCCGCAGCCTTTACCACATCCTGGAGGACATTGGGGGAGACCAAGAGAAACTTTGTATGGATCGCATGTACGCTATTGCAATGCAATACCGTCATGCAAAATTAAGTGGCGGGCCACCTCCATGCGATCCATATAATGTTTCTCATGATCCCCCAATGGCCCCTGGGACCTCAGCAGTGCTAGCACCCCCCTCTCACTATCAGCCCCCTCCTCAACGCCAACCACCACCTATGCCGTCCCAGACCTCATACCATAACCTGCACTCGTATGGTGAATTTCCACCTTCCACCTCCCATTTTCAGCCCTCATACCCTCTACCCCGCTACCAGCAGGATTTTGGGAGTGATCGCCAGGCCCAACCTTTACCCCGTCCCCAATCCCCAATCCCCAATCAAGCATCCACCACCACCTATCACCAGTTGTGATCCCAAAATAAATTCTTTTTTTTCTTGAAATACCAGTTGTGATCCCAATCCTTTATTTAATTTTTTTTTTTTGATTGAAAATAAATGTGTTCAATTTGTCTTTTATATGATGCACAACAGCACTCCTTTGCACTCTGCTTGCCCTGAAGGCAGAGTGCAAAGGACTCTATCGTACTCTGCCTTCGGACAAGCGTAAGCTTGCTCTTTTTTGGGCTTAGCCTAGGCTTACCCCGAAGGCAGAGTCAAATTGACTTGTAGAACAATCGTTGATAAATGGACCAAAAAATAACAAACTTCAATTTTGAAATGCTTTATTTCAAAAAACACAAGAAAGCAAAGGTAGATGTATTGCAAATATTTTTTAGATATAATCATTCTGCCATGATACCTCTCCATCAGGGGATTCAAAAAATTCTGCAAATTGGTTTTGAATGCTCATGACACGTGCAGTTGAACGCAAGTCCATAAATTGAACCCTCTGAAGTTGTCTAATGGGCTCCTGTTCAACATTATTTCTGTCACTGTCCCGCAGAAAATTGTGCAGAACGCAGCATGCCAGGACGACTTTAATGGCGTTGTCAACATCCAATTGCATACTTGTCAGCAAAACTCGCCATTTGGCCGTGCACACCCCGAATGCACATTCAACAACACGGCGTGCACGGCTGAGCCGATAATTGTAAATTTTTTGTTGTCGGCTGAGACCAGTGCCACTGTATGGCCTCATTAGATTTTCAGCCAGTCCAAAGGCCTCATCTGCCACCATGACTAATGGCAAGCTGGGTTCTTCAGTGCAGGGTAGAGGCCTGCTTTCAGGAATATTGAGTCGTCCCTCATGTAGACGACGTCCGAAGGCCGACTCGCGGAATATGCGGGCATCACCTTGGCTTCCATATGCTCCCACATCAACAAACAGAAATTTGAGGTGTGCATCGGACAATGCCAGGAGGACCACGGAAAAATATTTTTTATAATTAAAATATGACGATCCAGAGTGGGGAGGCTTCTTCACCCTGATGTGTTTCCCATCAAGGGCTCCTATACAATTTGGGAACTGAGTTTTTTCCCAAAAAGTGTCCACAACTGATTCCCAGATGTCTTCGGTTGGCTCTGGCATTACAACGTTATGCAATTCCTCCCATATTGCCACACATGTTTCCTTTATTATTTTTGAGACCGTTGAGAGGCCAAGGAGGAAGTAGTGATGCAAGGAAGCATAACTTTGTCCCGTGGCAAGGAACCTAAGATAACATAATAAATTTAGTTATTGAAAGAGAAAAACATAAACATAAGTCCTAACCCTACCCTTAAACCTAACCTTATCTTCTAACCCTAACTCCTAACCCTAACCCCTAACCCTAATCCTAACCCCTAACCCTAATCCTAATCCCTAACGCTAACTCCTAACCCCTAACCCTAATCCTAACCCCTAACCCTAACCCCTAACCCTAACCCCTAACTCCTAACCCTAACCCCGAACCCTAACTCCTAACCCCTAACCCTAATCCTAACCCCTAACCCTAACTCCTAACCCTAATCCTAACCCCTAACCCTAACTCCTAACCCTAACCCCTAACCCCTAACCCTAACCCCGAACCCTAACTCCTAACCCCTAACCCTAACCCTAATCCTAACCCCTAACCCTAACTCCTAACCCCAATCCTAACCCCTAACCCTAACTCCTAACCCTAACCCCTAACCCTAACCCCTAACTCCTAACCCCGAACCCTAACCCTTAACTCCTAACCCCTAACCCCTAACCCTAACTCCTAACCCTAACCCCTACCCCTAACCCTAACCCCTAACCCTAACCCCTAACCCCGAACCCTAACCCCTAACCCCTAACTCCTAACCCCTAATCCTAACCCTAACCCCTAACCCTAACCCCTAACTCTTAACCCCTAACCCTAACCCCTAACCCTAACCCCTAACTCCTAACCCTAACCCCGAACCCTAACTCCTAACCCTAACCCTAACCCCTAACCCTAACTCCTAACCCTAACCCCTACCCCAACCCCTAACCCTAACCCCTAACTCCTAACCCTAACCCAGAACCCTAACCCCTAACCCTAACTCCTAACCCCTAACCCTAACCCTAACCCCTAACCCTAACTCCTAACCCTAACCCCTACCCCTAACCCCTAACCCTAACCCCTAACCCCTAACTCCTAACCCTAACCCCGAACCCTAACCCCTAACCCTAACTCCTAACCCCTAACCCTAACCCTAACCCCTAACCCTAACTCCTAACCCTAACCCCTACCCCTAACCCTAACCCCTAACCCTAACCCTAACCCCTAACTCCTAACCCTAACCCCTAACCCTAACTCCTAACCCCTAACCCTAACCCCTAACCCTAACTCCTAACCCTACCCCTAACCCCTACCCCTAACCCCTAACCCTAACCCCTAACTCCTAACCCCGAACCCTAACCCCTAACCCTAACCCTAACCCCTAACCCTAACCCCTAACTCCTAACCCCTAACCCTAACCCCTAACCCCTAACCGTAACCCTAACCCCTCCTCCCATATGTGTATTCACTTACCTGAGTGTCACTAGCATCCGTTCCTCCGGTGACACAGAGCTACGCATCACAGTGTCCATCCTTGTGAGCCTTGGCCTGAGCCTCTCCAACAGGTCATCAAAGAGCGGCACTGACATCCTTGTAAAGTTAAAGAACTTTGTTGGATATGAGCGCAGTTGGGAATAAATATTGCCAAAGTACCCCATAGAAAACCGATTGGATACCATTGGATGCACCCAAAATCGAAGTCTGCTGCTTCTCTCCTCCTCCTGTCTCATTCTCCGCTGCCTCCGCAAAACAATCAGAAGGATTGCCTCATCGATCTTCTGCATGACAGGATCCATATTTCTCAGAAAAATACTGAAAACTTAACAGACTCTGAAACACTCTCTCCTCTCTCTCTCTCCTACCAAAATGGCACCGCCACATGTTCATTAACATATTTTCTTTGGTTTCTGTGGCATTGTGGGAAATTTGGGAGTGTATATAGCTGAGAGATGTGTTTTTCATTAAAAAACGCTTCTTAGCGCTAACGCGGAAAAACGCGCAAAAACGCTAATGCAAAACGCGGTAAAAATTGCGTTTTTAACGCCGGTTTTTCCAGGCGTCGAACCTAGCTTTACAGCTCGTTTTTTAAAACGTCCATGTGCAGGACAAACCTAGTACAGGACAATTTTATGGTCCAGTTTATTGAGGCCCCAACTAGGAATGAAGCTCTGTTGGACCTGGTAATCTCAAACCATGCAGAGCTTATTACTAATGTGCAGATAAAGGAACACCTGGGTAGCAGTGACCATAACATGATTTCATTTGATGTTAGCTGTAAACAAGAAATACATAAGGGAAAGATAAAAACACTTAACTTCAAGAGAGCAAATTTTCCAAGGATGAGGGCTGCTCTCGAGGACTTAGACTGGGAGGGAATATTGGCAGCGATAAACACAGAACAGAAATGGGAATTCTTCAAAAAGACTGTTTGGGACCTCACTGCAAAGTATATTCCCATGGGCAATAAGTTTAAAAGGCTAAAAAGAAAACCTATGTGGCTCACGGTCAAAGTTAGAAAAGCTATAAACAATAAGAAAAGAGCTTTTAAAAAATATAAAAATGAAGGAACACTAGTGTCATTTAAATGCTACAAAGAATTTAACAGAATATGTAAAAAGGAAATCAAGGGTGCAAAAATTCAAAATGAACGACAGATCGCAAAAAATAGTAGGACAAACCCCAAAAAATTCTTCAAATATATTAATAGTAAAAAGGTCAGGTCTGAGCATGTAGGCCCTTTACAGAATAATCTGGAGTGGGTGACTGGGGACAAGGGGAAGGCTAATTTATTAAATACTTTCTTCAGCTCTGTGTATACAAAAGAGCATGGGGAAGTTCATGTCCATAATGGGGGTGGTATTGACACAGCCCCCAATGATCCACAATGGCTCAAAAGGGATATGGTCCAGAAATATTTAGACAGAATAAAGGTGGATAAAGCACCTGGACCTGATGGCATCCACCCACGGATCCTAAAAGAATTGAGCTCTGTAATTTCAAAGCCATTGTATCTAATTTTTAGGGACTCATTAATGACAGGAATGGTACCACTGGATTGGTGCAGGGCGAACGTGGTGTCTATATTTAAAAAGGGATCAAAGTCTTTACCAAGTAACTATAGACCTGTTAGTTTAACTTCTATAGTCGGGAAGATACTGGAGCGTTTAATAAAAGACCACATAGACGAGTTCTTGCTGGGAAAAAAACATTTTAAGCAACAGACAGCATGGATTCATGAAAGACAGAAGTTGTCAGACAAACCTGATTTCTTTTTATGACGAGGTAAGTAAAACCTTGGACAGAGGGGTGGCTGTGGACGTGGTTTACTTGGATTTTGCAAAAGCGTTCGATACAGTTCCGCACACACGGCTCATGTGTAAGTTAAAGTCTACAGGCTTGGAAATATCAGTTTGTAAATGGATAGAAAACTGGCTAAAAGACAGAATTCAGAGAGTAGTGGTTAATGATTCTTACTCTGAATGGTCTAAGGTTATCAGTGGTGTACCCCAAGGTTCAGTGCTGGGACCCTTACTCTTTAATATCTTTATAAATGATATTGGGTCTGGGATCAAAAGTAACATTTCTGTCTTTGCAGATGACACTAAGCTATGCAGTGGAATAACGTCCTTACAGGATGTCTCCAATTTACAAGCCGACCTCAATGCACTGTCTAATTGGGCGACTATGTGGCAGATGAGGTTTAATGTGGAGAAATGTAAAGTTATGCACTTGGGGGCTAAGAATATGCATGCATCATACATACTAGGGGGAGTGCAACTGGGGGAATCCGTAGTGGAGAAGGATCTGGGGGTTTTGGTAGATCATAAGCTCAATAATAGCATGCAATGCCAAGCTGCGGTTTCCAAAGCGAGTAAAGTTCTTTCTTGTATTAAGAGAGGTATGGAGTCCATACCTCTCTGGAGTCCATACCTCTCTTGTATTAAGAGAGGTATGGACTCCAGAGAGAGAGATATCATTTTGCCCCTGTTCAAATCATTAGTAAGACCTCATCTGGAATATGCAGTTCAGTTTTGGACACCAGTTCTCAAAAAGGATATCGGGGAACTGGAGAAAGTGCAGAGAAGGGCAACCAAACTGATAAGAGGCATGGGGGAGCTCAGCTATGAGGAAAGATTAGAGGAACTGAATTTGTTCACTCTTGAGAAGAGGAGAATAAGGGGGGGATATGATCAACATGTTTAAATATATAAGGGGTCCATATAGTGAACTTGGTGTTGAGTTATTCACTTTACGGTCAACACAGAGGACAAGGGGGCACTCTTTACGACTGGAGGAAAAGAGATTTCATCTCCAAATACGGAAAGGTTTCTTCACAGTAAGAGCTGTGAAAATGTGGAATAGACTCCCTCCAGAGGTGGTTCTGGCCAGCTCAGTAGATTGCTTTAAGAAAGGCCTGGATACTTTCCTAAATGTACATAATATAACTGGGTACTGACATTTATAGGTACAGTTGATCCAGGGAAAATCCGATTGCCTCTCTGGGATCAGGAAGGAATTTTTTCCCCTGCTGTAGCAAATTGGAGCATGCTCTGCTGGGGTTTTTTGCCTCCCTCTGGATCAACTGTGGGTATAGTATTGGGTATATTGGATTGTACGTTTTTTTTTTTTTTTTTGTTTTTTGTTTTTTGTTTTTGTTTTTTTATGGTTGGACTGGATGGACTTGTGTCTTTTTTCAAC
Organism: Aquarana catesbeiana; assembly: GCF_042186555.1. Taxonomy (NCBI): domain Eukaryota; kingdom Metazoa; phylum Chordata; class Amphibia; order Anura; family Ranidae; genus Aquarana; species Aquarana catesbeiana. The sequence continues at coordinate 615,539,513 of NC_133324.1, forward strand.
CTGACTAACTATGTAACTATGAGGACTTAATCTTAAAAAATGTATGCTTTTAGCAAAGACACATTTTACAGCCCTTACTATCTCTGAATAGGGCTGCATTGCAATAGCTAAAGAAAATCCAGTTTATATGCATTTTATACTTTTATCCACTATAGATGGAATACTAATACAGCTCACAAATAGGACATGTTTCTTAATGTACAACACAAATGTGAGCAGCTCTAACATCTAACACAGAAAGCCACATGTCTTTAAATAAACTATTATATCATTGTTATAAAAACGCATGGAAAGTACCCTTTATGATAAGGTTCTATTCACATTTGTCCTTTTTTTTCCCCAAAACATGAATTTTAATGCATGAAATGCATTTCAAATAGAAATCCTTGAAAAGTTTAAGGCTGGGTTCACATTATTTCGAATTGGCTGCGGATTTCTCTGCATCCAATTTGCATGTCAGGAGATTGTGACTGGCTCTTTATGGAGCCAGTTTACACATCTCCGGAGCAGCTCTGGTGCAAATTGCACAGGAGTCCTTTGCGTATACTGGTCCGTTTCGGGTCTGAATTCAGCCAAAAATTCGGGCTGAAATCGGACCTGTAAGATGAATGGGGACACAATGGACTCCTATGGGAGCCAAACAGGATTTTTAAATTTTTTTCAGGTCGGCGGTGTGGCGGGTGGCGTGATTGATGATGGCTTTACATCAAGGGACACTATTTTTTTATGTCTTAGTAAAGGATTTGTCAAAAACTTGTCTCTTGTTTTTATTACTTTTTGTACACTTTTTTGGTTAATGGGTATGGGTACTATGTACCCGATAGTCATTCACATGGTAGGGAGGCTGGGACCTGGGGGCCCTCTTGTTAAAGGGGGCTTCCAGATTTCGATAAGCCCCCCGCAGGCACCCACAACCAGCCGCCGTGGTTGTGGGGATGAGGCCCTTGTTCCCATCAACATGGGGAGAAGGGGCTTTGGGGTGGGCACCCCTTTTCCAAAGCACCCACCCCCCATGTTGAGGGCATGTGGCCTGGTATAATTCAGGAGAGGGGGGGGTGCTCGCTCGCCCCCCCCTTTTCCTGACCTGTCAGGTTGCATGCACGGATAAGGGTCTGGTATAAATTTTAAGGGTGGCCACATGCTGTCTTTTAAAATATTTTGGCGTGGTGTTCTCCTCCAAATCCAGACCTGAAGGGCCTGGTATTGACTGGGGGGGGGGGGCCACACCATTTTTTTATTTATTTTTTAACCAGCGCTTTTTTTTATTATTCAGCTGTCAGCGGGGAAACCCATTCACAGCTGATGACTCATCGGTTGTTAAGGACGCCGCGGTCGGCTTCCCGGACCCGCTTCTTAACAACCAGCTTACACTGCACCCTGATTGGGCAAAGCTTTGCCAATCAGGGTGCAGAATGTACTGTGCAGCGCTCAGTGCATTGCAGGGTGTTCATTGGGGCGAACACCCTGCAAATTCGGGTGTTCAGCGAACGGCCAAACAGGCAAATGTTTGGCCTGAACTGATGCTCGGGCCAAACCGTTCACCCATCCCTACTTATGAATGATGCCATATGTTCCTTATCATGCAATCTCCTGGTTTAGTAATAATCTCCCGTCTCTGATCCCCCCTCTACCCCACCGCCATAATCGTCCAGTGCAGCAGGAGCTGAGGGAGCTGTAGCAGACACACATCAAGAGTGTTTGACTATGCCTATCCTTTCTCCCCCCTCCTCTATTCATAGAAGACATACTATCGCTTTTTATGAATGAAACATGATCTATGAATGTAGGATGGGCAAATAAATGAAAGGACTGCCTCCTCCATTTATATGTTGTTTTTCACTCATAGAGAGGATAGTATAGCTTCTATGAAGGGTGGAGGGGGCAGGAAGGATGGGAATAGTCAGGCACTCTGGATGAGTGCCTGACACAGCTCCCACATCTCTACTAAAGGATTAGTATGGCCAAAGCTTTTTTTGGCCATACTTTTCCTAAGGATCACAGGTGTGCAGCTTGTTCTGCATTTCTGTGACCCGTTTTCGGGCTCAAGACTTCTGTCAGCTGATGTCACTCAGCCAGTCCAGGCTCCGGAAAGATCCCTACTTTATAGTTGGTATCCGCCGAGAAACCTGGACCTGCATCTGGCTCAGCCTCTCAGTAATCCGCTGAGAGCGTAAAGCTCCATACACATGATCAGAACGTCTTACAAAAAAATACCGCTTTCAAAGCAATCATGCAATAATCTGATCGTTAGTCAGCTTTTGTTCAAAATTTTCCAAAGGGACAAACACGTAATTTTTTCTCGCACGATACCAGATTGTACGGTTTTCATTTAATCAGTACAGTTTTCGGCCAAAAATACAATACGAATACATTGCATCACTTCAGCATTTTTATTCTGTTGTACGAGACTTTTTGTACTTTAGTAACGTATTGGTTTTCAATATGGAGACTAGCATGCAAAAAAAAATGGACAATCTCATTATGTGTACTAAGCTTTAGCCAGCCCCTTCTGCCCCCTCCACAGCCCAGCACTCCTTTGAGCGCTGGAGGGGTGAGCAGAGAGCCACCGACTGACAGTCATTACTCTCTTCTTGGAGCAGAGGAGGAGAACTGAGCGATCAACTGTATTTGATTGCTCAGTTCTCACTGCAGAGCCGCCGTTCTGTCAGAATCGAGCGACCCATGAGATTAGATAATGGAAGTGAAGTTCTGTCACCTACGCATACGTTCCACCACTAGCAGGTTTGCTTAACTGACAGAACACCCGCCGTCACAAAAAGCGGCAGCGGACATCTTACTACACCCAGCTACGTCAGTGTGATGCTGTTTTAGATGTTACATTTTGAAAATATATATAGTTTTTTTTAACCAATCTTAGAGTTTAAAGTTTTTTCCCTGTCTAACCTCTGACTTACATCAATACGTTTATTTAGTAAACTATGTAAGAATCAGGAGACAAAAGTGCTACCAAACGAATTCCCTTTACTGAAGTCAGATCAGAACATGACACATCCTATTAATTGCAATGGATAGTGCACTTTACTCCTTGCACTGTTTTATTGAATAATTTAACAACTTTCTGTGGCCAAACTAAAGAGCATTACCGCCAGTATTCTTGCGATGTGAGCTTGTAATGCACTTTCCAAAATTTGGTTTGTCATACATAGTAGAAGATCTATTTAATTAATCTAGGAGTGCAGTTGAAGCTGTGGGTCAGCATTAACAAGTGTTTTTTACTGCAATTCCATTACAAAATAAAGAGATCAATCTTGTATATAGACACCCTTCTCAATGCCGATTTAATATATAAATGAACTACCACCAAGCAACTTTTCATTTTCATGCTGTCACCCATCCCCATTTGGTATTTATTTATAAAAAGGGAAAGAAGCAAAGAACAGCTAGCAATTATTTTTCTAACAAATGCTTGTACTAAACCTTGTTAACCTCCCTGGCGGTATGATTATTTTGGATTTTAGGTGCTGAAAGCGGTACAATTATTTTGCATGGAAATTTGGCGTTCTATATTGTAGGCCTGTAATTCTTAACAATAACACACTTAAATCTGTCCAAACAAGAGTCTAGTAGATATCCCGGGTATGATGAAGTTTGAAACACAAAAACATAAATTATAATATAATAAATAAATATAAATAATTAAAAAAAAAATATTATATTAATAAAATTAATTTCTCCATAAATCACTAACGCTCAATTCTGCAAGTGTTCTAATTTACTATCGCTGTTTTCTAGCTGGTCTAAAGCCACTTTTGACGTAAAGGGACACTTTTTGGTTGCTATGGACAATCTCCAGTTTCCAGGCAGAAAGAACAGTATATATAACATAAAATTGCATGCAGGGCACTGGACAAAGCACTGGGGACAAAAGGGAAGTGAAATGATTTCATACAGTACTGTAATCTGTAAGATTACAGTACTGTATGTGTTATGATTTTTACAATTTTCTAAATTTGCCGCCAGGCTCTGCTCCCATGCGTCGCGACGCTCGCAGGGAACGGAGCCTGCCACGGAGAGGCTTCGGAGGAGACACAGCCCACGGACACTGCGGGGGACATCGCAGGATCCTGGGGACAAGGTAAGTAAGGCGGCACCAGCATCCTGCAATGTAATCCGAGTGTGGCTCGGGGTTACCGCTAATGGGACTGAATTTTAACCCCGAGCCACACTCGGGAAAACTGTCAGGGAGGCTACGAGGTCTCCTAAGGTTTAACGAAAAAACAGGTTCACACCATTGGTTATTAATGGTTCCAAATTCCAAATTCACATCCAAACCAACAACTGAGTTTAAATGGGATGCTGTAATTGGTGCTTATTCTTATCCCCAAAAAATCCAAATTCTTCAGTACTTTTAATGTCATCCTACACTAAAGACTGAATTTAAAATATAAGCAGTTAAAACTCATAAAAATATAACTTCTTTGAATAAATGTGCTTTTTAATATTTGCTTGTCTCTGCTTCTTCCTGAGTACAGGGTAAAAAAAAGCAGAAGATTTTGCATTTCATTGCACAGTAACTGACTTTGATAAGATCATCTCATCTTATAGCATTTAAATAGAATATGGTGGAGGAAGTGTAAATCATTCCCATCATGTCTTGGAACACCTAAGCTATACAGCTGTTTTCTAGCCCTGCCTGCAAATTCTTCATTTGAGTAGTATAATCAGAACGCCTACTCAAAGTCTCTGAAAATATTCTTATTTCTGTAAATGGTTATTAAAGCAGTTTGGTGGTCTGCATCTGCTTTTATTCTTATCCTGTTACTTATTAAAAGCCAGTTGCAAGAACCATCATTTTTTAAAAGAAATCAGCTTTAAATTGATATATATCTCCAGCGTCTGTATTGTCAGGAAATCTTACTTTCTTGCTTTGCTTTGAGTATGAACAGAAAAAGGAAAGCTTTATTCATTTCAGTAGATGACAGCCATGATTGTGAAGATATAAAAATGCCACAGTAAACACTGTGTCTATTGGTATACAATTTGTTTATCAGCTTGTTACAGAAATCCAAGTGATTTTCAATCCACTGATATTAATATGAGGCAATGATAACTCCATATTGGGGAAACTACATTCTGCCTCACTTATCAAAAAGCCTCGCAATATAAAGAGTGCACAGAGCAACTCTACTCCTGTAAATGACATCTGGAGAACACCAGGAAAACAGCCCAAAAAAAAAAAAATATATATATATATATATATATATATATATATATATATATATACAATATATCACAAAAGTGAGTACACCCCTCACATTTTTGTAAATATTTTATTTTTATATCCCAAGAGCAGTAGATGGGACTTTTTGGGTTAAGAATATATACTTATATATATTTTAATCAGAGTTTAGTGTCAATTTCCATTTTTGTCTAGTGTGGACACTTCCGAATATGGAGACCATGGAGTGTTTACGGATGTCTCATATGTCCCTTGTGCTGGAACAGGTTGTAGCAATTATGATGTTTATTGGCTGGGTTTTTAACCACTGTGCTAGAGTGTGAGGAGCTCACTGTGATGATCTCTGAGCAACAGAAAGTATTCATTCCCAGATGGTTTCCCATTATTGTGCAAGATTGCATAACTAAAGGCTCCTTATTATATGTATCTATTTGATCTGGGAAATGAGTAAAAGAATTGCAACAAAGGTACTTGTCAAAAGCTATTTAGTTTCCCAGGCTGAAGAAAATCTTTTTAAATGACTTTATTTTTCCTCTTCTCTTACAATATGACAGTAGGCATTTTTAAAACATATTTGTATTCTAATTGCTTTCTCAGAGGTGACCTTGCATCAGAGCCGAGAGTACACAGACAACACACAGATAGTTTGTCAGAAAATGTGCATATCACTGAACAGTGGTGCCAATTACAACTGGGCATTGGGAGATATAATGTTGTACATAGAGAAACATGGCCATATCATGACAACCTTTGATAATTTAACCTTGGTTTCATGTCTCAGCTATTATAAACAACTGGAGCCAAACAATGTGAGACACTGAGATACATGATTGTTCTGCAGAATTTGGTGGGAAAATATCAGTTGCCTGCATAGAAATTCAGCTTTCTTCTAAAGTGCACTCAAAGCCTGGCCCCATCCCACCTGTCTATTGGCCCATCTTTGGGAGGGCAGACTAAAGCCTGGTACACACTAATGCCCTGTACACACGATAGGATTTTCCGATGGAAAATGTGTGATAGGACCTCGTTGTTGGAAATTCCGACCGTATGTAGGCTCCAACACACATTTTCCATAGGAATTTCCGACACACAAAGTTTGAGAGCTTGCTATAAAATTTTCCGACAACAAAATCCGTTGTCGGAAATTCCGATCATGTGTACACAAATCCGACGCACAAAGTGCCACGCATGCTCAGAATAAATAAAGAGATGAAAGCTATTGGCTACTGCCCCATTTATAGTCCCGACGTATGTGTTTTACGTCACCGTGTTCAGAACAATCGGATTTCCACCAACTTTGTGTGACCGTGTGTATGCGAGACAAGTTTGAGCGAACATCCGTCGCAAAAAATCCTAGGATTTTGTTGTCGGAATGTCCGATCAATGTCCGACCACGTGTACAGGGCATATGAGTTTTTTTCCAGTTTGACCTGCTGGGCTGAACGTCAAAACCTGTCAGCTCCGGTCAGAGCCAATGTACTAACGATCCGACCTTAGTACTGCGATCTCCCCCACTGAGCTGTTTTGTTCTAACAGGGGGGTGGCCCCCCCAACAGAACACTCCAATCAGCGCTCTCAGCCAATGGCTGAGAGCGCTGATCGGGAGCTGGTCGGCTGCTGGTTTTCTAACATGCTCGTCTGGGCCGTCCGGCCTGAATGTCAGCCGTTTTTTTTTGGCTTAGGCCAGTTGCACATGGATGTAAGAATTTACTGATGTTGATACTCAGAATCTTATTGAAAAAAAACATCCTGAGTAAATGTTCTGTAAGGACCTTGTGCAAATGCGTAAAGGAGCAAAAAGGTGCGTAAGCGTATACATGCGTAAAATTCTTCTTCATTGCCAGAATTGCACTATACGCATATATATGCACATAAGCATGCATATCTGTGTACATGCGTATGAGTGCAAAACACTGCACTTAAACGTTACATTTTTGTTACACGGCTCTGTACTCATTGTTTTTATTGCTATATTACTGTTCACCTTGCAAGGGAATTTGTCCTTAACTTAGTGAATGTGGTGAAAATTCACTTTGCAAAGAATAAGCTTTTTCTCTTGCACATGATTAGGTGATAGAAGTCATCAGAGCTTTACCTCATTCACTATGTCAAGTAATAATTCCTACGCAAAGTGAATCTTTATTTGCCTTTAGTAAATCAACCCCTAAAGTGTTTACATTGAAGTAATTTCTAATGTGACCTTTGTCAGATGTGTGCATGCCTGCTACTTTTATTATTGTATCAAACATACAGATTTGAGCATTAGTTGCTGAAAAGAGCATTCTATTTCAAAGGAGCTACTCAGCATGTTTGCTTAACAACTGTTCAGATAGGGTCTCAGCCATATTAGGAGTGCATCAATGGCAGATCCATATTGCATTGTAGGAAAAAAGTAGCGCCACCTTTAAAAATCACGGGGCTCCATACAGCCTATCTGACAGTGCCCTCGTACCCCGTTTTCTGTGACTGTTAGTACTAGTGTGGGCAATGTATGGTCAGTGCAGAGCAGTAGAAAGAGAAAATGCACTGAGCTGTATGCAGTGTTGGAGAGTGAGCATTATAAAATGGCAGTGTGGAGTGTGTGGTATGTAGCATTAGTAAAGAGCAGGGCAGTAAGCAGTGTGTAGTGGCACATCAGTGAGCAGTACGTGGTGGCAGGGCAGTAAGTGGTATGTAGTGGTGAGTCAGTGAGCAGAATACAGTGGCAGGGCAGGGTAGTGAGGAATAAGTGGTGGCAGGCTAGTAAGCAGTATGTAGTGGCAAAGCAGACCAGTAAGAAGTATATAGTGGTAGGGCTGTGAGCAGTATGTAGTGGTAAGGCAGACCAGTAAGAGGTATATAGTGGTAGGGCTGTGAGCAGTATGTAGTGGTAAGGCAGTAAATAGTATGTAGTGGCACGGTGGTGAGCAGTATTTAGTGGGAGGGCAGTGAGCAATATGTATTGCAGGGCAGGTCTGTTAGCAGTATGTAGTATTTGGTCAGTGAGCAGTATGTAGTGGCAGGGGAGGGATATGTATGTGTTTGTAGTGCAGTGATAAGTATGTAGTGGTACGGCAGTGCCATACGGTATGTAGTAGCAGGGAAGGGCAGTGATCAGTATGTAGTGGTAAGGCAGTAAGTGAGTGATAAGTAGTGGTAGGGCAGGAAGAAGTATGCAGTAGCAGGGCAGTCAGTGAATGATATGTAGTGTTAGGGCAGGGAGTAGTATGTAGTGGCAGGGCAAGGTAGTGAGCAGTATGTAGTGACCGGGCAAGGCAGTTTGCAATATATAGTGGCAGGGCAAGAAATTAGAATTGGTTCTAAGTCCCTTGCCCTCCAGGCTCCAGTAGCCTCCTCGGTGGTATGATTATGTCAGATTTTTGAATCTCAAAGCAGTACATTGTTTTGCATAGAAATTTGGCGTTTTATATTGTAGGCCTGTAATTCTTTGGAATAAATCACAAAAATCTGTCCAAACAAGAGTCTAGTAGACATCCCGGGTATTATAAAGTTTGAAACACCAAATCATAAATTATAATATAATAAATAACTATAAATAATTATAAAAAATAATAATATAATAATAATAAAATCAATTTCCCTACGAATCACTATCGCTCAATTCTGAAAGTGTTCTAATTTACTATCACTGTTTTCTAGCTGGTCTAAAACTGCTTTTGATGTAAAGGGTTTTTGGATGCCATGGACATTCTCAAGTTTCCAGGCAGAAATAACAGTATATATAATATAAAATTGCATGCAGGGCACTGGACAAAGCACTAGGGACAAAAGGGAGGTGAAATGATTTGATACAGTAAGGTAATCTTACAGATTACAGTGTACTGTATGTGTTATGTTTTTTGTACTTTTTGATTTTGCCGACGTGCTCCGCCCCCATGTGTCGTGATTCTCGCAGGGAACGGAACCTGGAACAGAGCATCGGACGGAGGACCTGGCGGAGGATACAGTGGGGGGGACATCACAGGATCCTGGTGACAAGGTAAGTACCTGTACCAGGATTCTGTAATGCAATCCCACGTGTGGCTCGAGGTTACTGCTAATGGTAATGAAAATTAACCCCGAGCCAAACTCAGGATTACCGCCAGAGAGGTTAAAGTTATATTAAAGTCGTGGTTTTTTTGCTCAAAAAAACAAACATGTTATACTTACCTGTTCTGTGCAGAGGTTTCCTATTCTTGGGACCCTCGCCAGCAGTCCTGGCCCCTTCCTCCTGCCAAGTCCATAGCAAGCAGATTGCTATGGGGGCACCCGAGACAAGTCATTGCTCTGTGTGGCCATTCAGAGACAGAGCCGTGACTTGCCCTCCCCCTCTCTCTCATCATTCGCTCATTGACTTTGACAGCAGCGGGAGTAAATGGCGCCCACTTTTGTGTCTCGGCCGATCAGGAGGAAGAGTCCCTCACAGCCGAGGCTCCCGTGCAACACTGCTGGATCGAGATGGGGCTCGGGTAAGCATTAGAGGGGCTAAGGGGGGCTGCTGCACACGGACTTTTTTTATTTTAATGCATAGAATGCACTGTGATAAAAAAAACCTTCTGCTTTTACAACCACTTTAATTCTTTTCCTGCTGGACCCTGCCCTCTACTTTCTATCTCATGTGGCTGGACCATATTTCACTTTTTGGTAAACATCTCACTATTTTTCACTTGTTTTAAAATTTTGTAAAAGATAACCCCCCCCTCTAAAAAAAAAAAAAAACACAGGACTGGTAGAATTTAATAATGGTACTGGTCATGTTGTACGTCCCATGATAGTTGGGCAAATGTATACCAAAACAATATTTTCATTAAAAATACACTAAAATCATTATTATTGCACACAAAGTCAACATAGTTCTTCCAAAATTTTTCCAAAATCTACAAGATAGCACTGTATTAACTTATAGTGTATCTATGGTCAACATATTTTTTTACATTTTATGACAGCTACTCATATAGCACTGTCAATTTACGCAGCACTTTATGTATATATTGTACATTCACATCAGTCCCCACCCCCAAGGAGCTTACAATCTAAGGTCTCTAACTCACATTCATACATACTTGAGTCAATTTTAGACAGGAGCCAATTGACCTACCAGCATGTCTTTGGACTGTGGGAGGAAACCGGTGTACCCGGAGGAAACCCATGCAGGCACAGGGAGAACATGCAAACTCCAAGAAGGTAGTACTGTGGTTGGGACTCAAACTGATGCCCCTAGTGCTGCTAGGTGGAAATGCTAACCACTTAGCCACTGTGCTGGCCATAATATAAATAATATATTAATTTCCACATTGTATTTCAATTATTTCTAGCCCACTCCCATTATTTTTGAATAAACTTGAAGTCTTTAATTTTACTTAGATCCCCACACATTTACTTCCTTGAATTCTGTGACATAGTATTCACGGTGGCCTGTTAGTAGGCACTACTGTATCACACATTTCACAGAGCATGCTTTCTGAACTACAGAGGTGACTAGGGGAGATTTTTTTTAGGCGGCGGAGTTAATATAGCAACCACTGCTTGAAAGCAGCAAGGTTCCATGGGATATGTAGTCCTTCAAAACTGAAAGTAAACAGCTGATGAGAAGCAGCAAAGCATGTAGGGATTCCATGAAGTTGTACAAAGAGATGGCCAATAAACAGGCAGAACTCACAACATGAAAGGAGATTTTTTTATGTAAACTTATATTGGATTGTCAAAAATACCTACAGTATTGTTACAATGCTGATGTTATAAAATGAAAGTGTATTCTGTGATTATATAACTCCTTTATTAAATAATAGATTTTGGTTAAAGTGGTTGTAAACCTCAGACATGAAATATGAACATATGTGTACTTCTCTCAATTAAAAGCACTAAGTGGCATTTTTGTTTGCTGCTTTGTTCCTCTGCTATCAGTATGATTCACTTCTGACAAGTTTTCCTGACACCAAGAGAAAAATAGTGACAGGGGAGGGATCTCCAGCTGATTGACAGCCTTAGCTCTTTTCCTGTGTGCTGTGTGAAGGGAGGCGTGTCTCTTTCCTCCAATCACCTATCAGAGCTCTCCTTACTGAGCTCTGCAGAATGTAACATCAGTTCTCCACCGCCTTTTTTCTGAACTCTCACACAAGCTTTGAAAAAAACTGAACTTTGAATGGATGTAGAGAAGAACACTGTGGAAAACTGATGAAGGTGGATTTATTTAACAGAGAAGTATGGTATTTTGTTTATCCCATAATCATACTTACCTAGGTGAATGCAGCATCAGTCCGGTGCTGCATCTGTCCCCGCCGCCTCTTCACTGAGAACCGAGCCACCGAACACTGTCGATGGCTCGGTTCTCTCACCTCCCTGAATGGAGAGTTGCTGCCTGTCAGTCAGCAGCTCTCCTGCTCTGCTCCTCCACACTCACTGAGCTGTGGAGGGGCGTGGAGCGGCCATCTCAGGCTCTCAGCGGCTCGCTGAGAGGCTGAGACGCCTATCAGTCCAGGCACCTGGCGGATCCAGACCTCCAGAGTCAGGATGACGCGGTGCCTGGACTGATCTTGGTGATGTCAGCAGAGAACGGACTTCAGACCGCTCTCTGCTGAAAACGGGTCACAGGAGTGCAAAATGGATTGCACTACTGTGACCCATAGGAGAAGCCCAGCCGAATCAGCTCAGGCTGGACTTCTCCTTTAATCCCTGTCTATCACCTGAGGCCAGTCACTTCACTGGGTATATGTGAGGATTTACAGTAACTTTATTTTAAATTGTGCCTATTTTTACAATAGTGAAAATCAAAGTTATGCAAAACTGTAAGTAGGGGACCTATGGTATAAACTTCAAGGCTGGCTTCACGTACGTGTGTTGTGGTCACGTGTTACCAAATACGTGGCATCGCATGATCCACAGTGTGGTGTGTGGCAGTATCATTCATTATTCTGTGCACAACAATGCCAAAATGCACAGATGGAACGCAATTTGTGCATTTCGGCGTGCTGTTGATTTTCTGGCAATGTGGTGCGATGGCCCCCCATTCAAAGGAATTAAATGTTGAAGCACAATGAAAGCTTACACACACTGACTTTGCCCATTTTGGGGTGGAATTAGGATTGCAGTGCCACAGCTTGGCATTTGTAATAAAGTCTGTTATGACTGAAACAATAATGCGATTGTTGATCTTCAAAATTTTGGCAAAATGGGTTGCTTTGACCCTTCAGTAGCTTTCCACTCTCGGTTATTTTAAAAGATTAGTTGACAGCACTTAACCCCCACAGCCCTCAAAAAGTGAAATTATGCATGATGTGCTTGGTAATACAGACAAATGACTGCAGCTTTGATCTTTTCTGATTTCTCTACACTAAAATAGAATAGTTTTTTAGGTATGTTTGGTCTCTTATTTCATGATAATCTTCACTTCAAAATTCTCAATTTATAAAAAAAAATATACACTATATTGTCAAAAGTATTGAGGCACCTGCCTTTATACAAACATGAACTTTAATGGCATCCCAGTCTTAGTCTGTTGGGTTCAATATTGAGTTGGCCCACCCTTTGCAGCTATAACAGCTTCAACTCTTCTGGGAAGGTTGTCCACAAGGTTTAGGAGTGTGTCTATGGGAATGTTTGACCATTCTTCCAGAAGCCCATTTGTGAGGTCAGGCACTGATTTTGGATGAGAAGACCTGGCTCACAGTCTTTGCTCTAATCCTTCCCAAAGGTGTTCTATCGGGTTGAGGGTGGGCCAGTCAAGTTCCTTCACCCCAAACTCATCCATGTCTTTGTGGACCTTGCTTTGTGAATGGAGGGCTATATAGCTCTCCCAGTTCCTATTTTGGAATACAAGTCTATTAGTCCTTAGGGTCCTTAGAGTGTGGATAAGATGACAATGGGAGGGGTTCAGTAGTTTAGCAAAAGACAATCTGCAGGGCTGACACCACTTGGTTCACAAAAACACTGTGTATTATCAGCTCACTATAGGAGATTAGGAGCCAAATGCATTTCAGGCAGATCAACAGGTATATTTCTGTACTTCCACTTTAATGCATACATGTGGCAGCACAGGGTGGGCCATTTTCTGTGCGTTCACATATACTGTGGCACATATACTATACATATAATGTGTTACTGTTTTCTATTAGAAGCTTGCTCAACCACAAAGTTGACCGGGAGTCTGTAGGAATGAGTCTCATTCATGTGATATTCATCATCACGTTTAGGAAGCCATGAAACACATCCCCTTTAAAATGTACTCTATTGTTTCAAGGCCCTACTCATGGGGTTAAAACAACACATATTGCACACATGTGGTATCTCCATGCACATGAAATGTAGAAAAATTAATTTTGGCCTTTTGTTTTTCAGTGGTGGGTCATGGTAACAGCAGAAATATACAGCTAAAGTTTAAAACATATGTATTTTTGAACAATTTTGGCCTAATCTTAATTTCACATTCGAAATTCAGGAGATCTATTAACGTTTAGTACAAATAAAGGCCCTGTTTGTCCTTGAAAAAAGGTGTAACTTCAATGAATGCAGTAAGTAATTGCAAAGATATGTACATTCACCATTAAGGGGTTGAAGGGTTAAAACATGGGTGAATGTGCAATTTATTGCATATATTGCATATGTGTTTTTTTTTTTTGTGCCCTGACAAACTCTGTTAACCACTGTGTTACTTTAACTGACAATTGTGCGGTCATGCAACACTGTAGATAATTCCCCCCCCACACACACAAAATAGAGGGTTTTTTTTTATGGTATTTGATCACCATTGGGTTTTTTAGTTTTTGCACCATAAACAAAAAATACCTACAATTTATAAAAGAAGGGATAAAAGAATAAATATTTTTTTTACTTTCTGCTATAAAACATATCCAGTATAAAAAAAGTAAAAAATCAAATTCTTCATAAATTTAAGCCAATATGTATTTTTCTACAAATTTTTGGTACAAAAAAATCCCAATAAAAGGATAAGTTAAAGCATCTACAAACTATAGGATATATACTGGAATTTTTATTTTTATTTTTTTAGTTTATTTTTTACTATTAATGGCGGGACTGCGATATTGCGGCAGACATTTGGACACTAACTGACACTGTTGACACTTTTTGGAACCAGTGACACTAATACAGCGATCAATGCTAAAAATATTCACGGTCACTGTACTAATGACACTAGCCTAGGAAGTGTCAGCTAGGGCAATCAAAGGGTTAAATGCGTGCCTAGCCAGTGGTTTGGTGTTTACTATGTGGTGTTTTTACTAAGGAAAGTGATGGATTTTCTTTCCCTACTTTGCAGGGAAAGAAAATCCATTGCTTTCCCAATGGCAGGACCGAGCTCTGCTATGTTTACACAGGCAGAGCTCTGTCCTGTGTGTCTTCTGGAGGATCAGTGGGTGATCTATTGGCCATCACCTGCTGATCAGCATCTGCTATGTGTAAAATCACAGCACAGCCAGGCGCCAGCCACGCGCGTGCCCCCTACCTGGAGGTGCCAGATCATGTACCTAGTACGTGATCCAGCACAGAAGGGCCACATTAATATAACAAGTATGTAAGGAAAATACCAAATACGGCATGCTTCTAAAAACAGGTCCTGATAATTTAACAAATAGATTATTTTATATATGCATGAGAATATTGAACTTAGTTTAGCTACAGTAGGTTTATTTGAAGCTTAAAGCATTGCTATTAAATGCTCACAATGCTTCTTCTTTGGAATATCAGCAAAAGACTTTCCTTGTCCTTTAAACGTCACGGTGACTTTTACAATATAGGTTATTTTAGATAGAGGCCCGAAGCTGATCGCAACACTGAGACTCTTCACACAATCTATTTTTGAAGGTCATATCTGGGATGTTTCGAGCAATTGCAATAAAGACAGCTGGTGCCCACTACATTTTTTCCTTATTTTTATCTGCTCTCCATCCAAGTCATTCATTTCCATTCTCCTCAGGTGCCTTTCATCCTTTTGTGTTATGCATTATGATGCTGCACCGTACAAGATTTCAGTCTCTTACACATTATTCTTCCAAAGTATTAGATATTTGTTTCAGGTGTCTTAAACTACAAAGAAAAGAGATTCCATTTGTATCCTCAACCCTCATGCATCAATTTTGGGTTTATAGGAATTTAAGTCATCGCCTACATTTTATGTCACTCATGATGGACTGAGTAGTGGCGATAAGAGAAAAGTAACTTGGCATGCTTTTAAACTTTCCATTTGTCATTTGCTGCATTGTTCATACTTCAGAGCTGTAAGTACTGTAATCTTTTCTCTCTCCTTTGATCAAATATTGTTATTCTGCTAATATGACTGTTACGGGTATATGCTTTACGTACATATGATTCTTGGTTTCCGTCAAACATCCTGTTTTTGATAGCTAACCAGCGGATCATGATTCAGCTTTAACCCTATTGATGTCAAAACAGTTTTTGCATTTTTTTGCACATTTAGGCCTGAATATTAGTTAAAACACCCAAACGTTATATATTTTCTGAAAGCAGAGACTCTGTAAAAACAAATGGTGGTAGCTCCAATTTCTGATGAAAATCTGATAATAGTGCACAACTGTTTATCAAACCCATGTTTTCAGTAAAAACAGTAAAAACATACAAAAAAAATATGCAATCCAAAATGCAAAATCTAAAGGCAATTTTAGTGTACAGAAACACAACATATTACCCAATTTTTGGTAAAGTAGAAAAGATGAGGTTGCATTGAATGAATGCATATAAAACATGTCAAGCCTTAAAATTGTAAACCTGTGAACATACTACATTGCACACTGGTTGAGTTCAGGGTCATGCACCTGCCATGATGTCAGATTGGGAGCAGCGGGCCTTGTCTGTGCAGCTGCTGCGTCTCAACTGACATCAATGGGACTATGTGCATTGGGATGCACTGAACACCATGCCATGATTTGTTCTCCAAAAATACTGTTTTCACCTTTTTTCATGCTGTTTTACATCTCAGGGCTACTGATTTCCTCCAGCTTCTTTCAGCCACTTCATGATGTACCACATTGACTGCACACTCTTTCTTTGGAATAGCTTTCTATTGATAAAAACAATGGATCAAATGTGTGAAATATATTTTGATATGGTTTTGTCTCAACCAGGGGTGTATGTGACAGGGTGATTCAGGAGCACAATTTGGAGACACCTGTCACCCCATAACAGGAAGTGGAATAGAAATTAGGGAGTAAGGGCTCCAACCCCGAACTCACCAGATTGCAAGCTGACTATTTCGGTACATAGAAGTGCCTTATCATGGACCTCCATGCTATGATCCCTATGTTTTAATAAAAGCTGCAAATTTAAAAGGATTGAAAAGAACTTTCGAAATTACATTGTGGATGGTGCATCTGTTTATTTTGGTTTCTCACATACACATGGTGGGGGGCTTTAAGGTTTATGACTGTTGTGAATAAAACAAATATTTTGGAGTTTTTTTTCAGAATTTTAAGAGCTCTGTTTTTGATCCTGGAGCCCAGAGACTTTATAGATCTTTGGGTGGAATAAAGCCTCCACTTCTGGTTCCACATCTTACCTGGAAGCCAAACCTCATTATTAGTCTCAGCTGTCCATAGGCCTTTTTATATGCAAGATAACTGATATTTAAGGCGTGCTCTCGCACTCTCTCTCTTTCTGCTGGAGGAGCCTGCTGCTGGGTCAAAAGGCTAAGCGCTGACAGAACACCGAAAAGGTACCTGTGAAATCTGTTTGTGTTGGGAAACCCAATACAGAGCACCCTGTTAGTCAGGAACTGACCTCAGTTTAGTTAGCAGATGTTTTGTTGTATGCTGTGGACTTTCTGTACAAACAAACCTGCTTGGACTGTGCCTGGATGTCCCTGTCTCATGCATGGTTTACCACTGCAAACACCTATTACACCTATCCCTCTTACAGTATGCAACTGTAAATCCAGTCATACGATACACTCCTCCCGACTGACTCTGATATTTAAAAAAAAAATACCCAATATCCACTAGCCATTGTTAAATAAATACAGACAAATGTCATTATACTAGTAATAGATTTAAAAGGATAAATAAGACCTGGGTAATTGGGTTTATCAATTCTATCTAGTCCAAATCCAAATCCAAACAAGATTTAGCTGATGTCAATTTAAAATGTCATTGATTTTAGGAGGTTGTGCGCCTGTGATTCAGCATACTAATACTTGATTGCAGAAAGGACTGCTAATTTTATAGATAAAATCAGAGCAGTAGAAAATTAAGAATTAATGTTACAGTACAACAGATAATATAAATGAACAGGCCATTAAGCTAACACATAACCATATGAAACTGCTTTCCGCCACTGTCTGAGGTTATATAAAATGTGTAGTCTATAAAGAATGATTAAACACAAAATTCCAGTATTACCTTTTGTTTGTCAGGACTCATTTTTTAAATGTATTGTCTTATTACACAAGTTCTCACACTGGTGAACTTCAATTTTGGCAGGATCATATCTCAGTGTAGCAAGATGGAAATCAGGAGGCAGCATCATAGTAAAGATTCACTCTAGGGGACCCTGAGTTCATAGACCCCAAGCATCTTCAGGGCCACTGTTCATGCTAATTTACTGTGAAAGTACTGATATATTCACACTAAAAAGCTCCATGACTTCAATCTTTTTACAGAGAGGACATAGGAAACATCCTACCCTAGTCTTATTTAAAAGAATGAAATTCAAACTAAAGCTATATACTGAGCTAAGCAATGTTCTAAGACGATCTGCAAGATTTTAAAGTTGAAATGGAGCCACTGTATGCCATCTTGGAAGTAAGCAATAGACTTTCCATTGAAACAAAATCACCTCCTTTTCAACTCTCATGATGCACTCTGCAGCTCCATAGGTTGTAATTAACTCTCATCAACCTGTAGGCTGAAGAAGGCCACTGCATAGAATTACAGCCTATGGGGCTGCAGGGTGCATCTGCAAAGTTGAAGAGGTCTCCAGTGATCTTGTTTCTATGGAAATCCTATCACTGATTTTTATGATGGCATGCAGTGGCTTCTTTTTCAACTTTAAAATTTGAAAGGTAGTTTGTGAACCCAGCCCCTTAGGTAGTAATGGAATCCTGCCAACCTCTAGTTCAACAAGGGCCATCACATCCAATTACAGCTTATAGGACTGCAAGGAAGTCTTCAGACATACTTCGTAAACCTGATTGCTGACATCCAGGAAGGTGGCTTCTCCGCTCGAAGGTATTAAAGTATTTGTGACTCAAAAAAGATCCAGAGGGTTGAGAGGAAGGGTATTCATTTTTATATGGTTGAATATAGCGTTATCCTACATGTTTTATCCTCTCCCTAACATTCCACACTTAACACTTGATGGAGAAATAACCCTCCTATTAGCTGAGGACAGTGCCATCTTAGCTTTTAGATTTGCAGCTGGCATGGTGCTGCACATGTAATCAGTTATGACACCAGCCATTTAATGGCCTGAAAGATCAGTTGAGAGCTGACATAAGCACACTGGCAGCTGTGACAGTTTTTACCAGAGGCATGCCTTGAATGTGTTTTATGGAGCAGTTATTTAATGTAATTGTAAATAAAGTTGTATCAGTTCTCTAAAAAAATTGTAGATATGTAAAAAAATGGGACGACATCTTAAAAATCTTATTATTTTAGTATTTTTCAAATGGTCTCAAATTCAGGGATATGGTGTTTGAAATTACTGCATTGGGGCAACTTGTGATACAATTAAATACTTTAATACTGACCAAACCATATTTAGCCAATCTTGACTTAACGTTATCCTTAACATTCAGGCTACATTAACCCTTTAGCCCTAAAGGCATTTCTTTACAAGATTTTTTTACATTTTGGAAAAACTAGGGATTGGGTAGAGTCTCTGTAAGTTTGTTTTTTTTTTGCTGTCTTTTTTGAAGAGATTTCTTTTTATTTTCTGTTCTGTCCCAATGAGGAAGAGGAAATCTTCAACAAAGACCAGGAAAGAAAATCCAAATGTAAGTCTAATTTAATCTTAACCCTTAAGCCTAGTACACCTGGGCCGAATGCCAGGCAGCATTGGCCGGTTCAATAGAAACCGGCTGACATTCGGCCCCTGTATACTGCAGTCGGTCCATTCAGCTTCTCTCGAAGGGACATGACTGAAAAAGGTCTGCCCAATGGTTCCCGGTCAGCGTTTTCAGCCAATGCCAAGTTTTTTTTTTCGCTCAGCCCTGCTGGGTTGAAAGAAAGAAAACCACTAGCGTGTACTGGGCTTTAAACCAATCCTCTGCTAACCTTAAAGCGGAGTTCCGCTTAAAAAAATAAATAAAAGTCAGCAGCTACAAATACTGCAGCTGCTGACTTTTAATAATCGGACACTTACCTGTCCCAGGGTCCAGCGATGCAGGGGAACGAAGCCCCGCTCGTCTCCCCCTCCTCTCTGTGGCACCGGCATTGTAACTGTAGGCGCCCGGCTGTGGCTTCACACCTGGGCATCCACTGCGCATGCATGAGCCGCGCCATGCGCTGCGACTGGCCGGGCAATCATCTGGGACCTGTGACATGTCCCAGATGATTACCAAGAGGGAGGGGGGAGAGGTGATCTCACTTCCGGTGCGCAGTGTGCCAGGAGGGAGTGGGAGCTGGGACCCTCTAAAAAGAGGGTATGCACCAAATGTGGCATGTCAGGGGGTCACCTCCCTTAAAGCGGAAGTTCCATTTTTGGGTGGAACTCCGCTTTAACTGATACCCTCATGCCCCTGGAAGGAGCGCCAGTCTAAGGGATAAAAGAGTCCAAATTAATATATTAGTTTGTACTAAACCTACCAATGTGTTTCATGTGGTCAAAACAACTACCCATTCATCAGGGCTTGAGTTAAAATAAGAGCACTGAATGGAGCTTTCCTGTGTGAATCTGTGCAGGGAAGCAAATTACTCAAATTACTCAAGAGAGTAACTTGCCGACAGTATCTGCGTGAGGAATCAAGATTGCTCTTCTTTCCTGGTCCAGCAATTACCTTCCCTGCATACAAATTCATACAGAAGAGCTCTATTTTTATACATTGATTTTTTTTTTTTTTTTATCCTTTGGTCTGGAGCACCTTCCATTTGTACATGTTTTTTTCTGGTAACTTGCTGGGATACCCACTGGTGGGTATATTTGTGCTGAAACAAAATGATACAGATAAAAAAATAATCTATAACCATAGTAATACATATTATAATGTAATGATTGTTTATTTGTGTGAAATGTACTCAATGGGTCACAGACAGAAGTAAAAGCCTGACAAAGTTCTAACCCTTCCTCTCGTTATCTACAAAATTTGGCTGACTTACTCTTTAAAATATCAAATTACAATCCTGAAACAAATGATTTGATATCAGCACATAATTTTGCATCTTATGGTGTAAGAGTGCAAATAATTGTATTTCTCCAGACATACGCCACCAGTTAATCCTCAGTCGATTTCCATATACAAACAAGGCAATTTATCATTTTCTTGTTTTCACATGGTTCAACAGAATTACTGTTGAATTAAATGAGAAGCAGCATGTATATTATGTGAATTTGTTTAAAAAGTGTTTTTCTTAATTTGTTCCACTAGGTCAGTGGTAGACAACCTCGGCCCTCCAGCTGTGGTTAAACTAAAAATTCCATCATGCCTCTGCCTCTAGGAGTCATGCCTGTGATTGTCAGTGTCTCATTGCAATGTCTCATGGGACTTTCAAAACAGCTGGAGGGCAGAGGTTGCCTACCCCTGCACTAGGTGATAACAGCAAGATGAGGCTCCCCTAAATCTGGCATAGAAACTCCAGGACTGTTTTATAAGCTTTCAACTAAAAATCAAATTTTTTTCCTATGTGGCTGGTTTAGATCTATGCACTTCAGTTTTTATGTGAACCCGAATTTAAAAGCGAAAATTTGAAAGATTACAATTTTCCTTCTGAAAAATAACATTGCACATCCTGGTATGTGAGTGCGCCTTGGCACTCCTGTGTCACAGCCTCATAGCTATATACAGTGCCATAAAAAAGTATTCATAACCCTTGACATTTTCCACATTTTGTAATGTTTCAACCAAAAATGTAAATGTATTTTATTGGGATTTTATGTGAAAGACCAACACAAAGTGGCAAATAATTGTGAAGTGGAAGGAAAATGATAAATGTTTTTCAAAACTTTTTACAAATAAATATCTGAAAAGTGTGGCGTGCATTTGTATTCAGGCCCCCTGAGTCAATACTTTGTAGAACCCCCTTTCGCTACAATTACAGCTGCAAGTCTTTTTGGGGATATGTCTACCAGCTTTGCACATCCAGAGAGTGACATTTTTGCCCATTCTTCTTTGCAAAATAGCTCAAGCTCTGTCAGATTGGATGGAGAGCGTCTGTGAACAGCAATTCCCAAGTCTTGCCACAGATACTTAATTGGATTTAGGTCTGGACTTTGACTGGGCCATTCTAACACATGAATATGCTTTGATCTAAACAATTCCATTATAGCTCTGGCTGCATGTTTAGGGTCATTGTCCTGCTGGAAGATGAACCTCTGCCAGAGTTTCAAGTCTTTTGCAGACTCTAACAGGTTTTCTTCTAAGATTGCCCTGTATTTGGCTCCATCCATCTTCCCATCAACTCTGACCAGCTTCCCTGTCCCTGCTGAAGAAAAGCATCCCCACAACATGATGCTGCCACCACCATGTTTCACAGTGGGGATGGTGTGTTCAGGGTGATGTGCAATGTTAGTTTTCCTGCCACACATAGCGTGGTCTCATCTGACCAGAGCACCTTCTTCTACATGTTTGCTGTGTCCCCCACATGGCTTCTTTATACTGAGATTAAATTACACACAGGGGGTCTCTATTTACTAATTAGGTGACTTCTGAAGGCAATTCTACTAGATTTTAGTTAGGGGTATAAGAGTAAAGGGGGCTGAATACAAATGCATGCCACACTTTTCACATATTTATTTGTAAAACATTCTGAAAACCAGTTATCATTGTCCTTCCACTTCATACTTATGTGCCACTGTGTTGGTTTATCACATAAAATCCCAATAAAATACATTTATGTTTTTGGTTGTAATGTGACAAAATTTCAAGGGGTATGAATACTTTTTCAAGGCACTGTTTCTATTGAGAGCACTGTGCATGCGACTGCTGGTCTAATGATATTTAGTATTAGATTTTGTTATGTCATTATTGAGCTACTTTCTGGAGAGGCATCTGCATTGCACACATCACCCTGCTACTACACTTCTGTGGATCTGTGCTTCCCCCACCTCTCCTGCTGTTTCTTGAATATTCCCCCACCAATTGTTACATCACTATTCACCAGTGGACATCTCTGACATTAGGAAGCAAAGCCCTGCTCTCCAACAACATGGCTGCCTCCACACATAGACACAGTGCATAACAAGGCATGGTAGGTCAGCAATGATAAAAAGATCAGTTGCAGGGAGCCCAATGCTTATTGCTCATTTGCCTTTTGCTTGCCACAGCTTCCAAAAAGCAATAACATTATGGGAGCTGAATAACTGCACACCTTGAAGATTAAAACTCCAACATCTTTATTTCAACGGTTAAGAACTTGACAACAGCACAGCTACACAAAGAATCTGGTTATTTTTTGCATTGATTATGGTATGAGCTGAACCTACACCCTAGCAAGCTGCAGGGGAAATTCAGTGGTGGACCGACCTGAAACAGTGCTTTCTTTTCTTTAAACATTGGAGCTGCTTATGAATTTTTCAAGGTGCAGCCCCAAGCACCAGCATCTTGATCCCAAGGTGCAGAATAACATGCCTGGAAGAAGCATGCAGACAGAATTCGGACCTTACTGATTGTTTCTCCCAAGGCCAGTGACTCGCAATGCAAAACAGGATGGCAGCAAGCCAGATATCTGAATAGCCTACAAAGGCTGTGGCCTAGAACTGCATGGTTGCCAGGGGCTGCACACATCCACCTACATGTCATATAGGCAATAAAACTAATACAAATCATTTCAAACTGCTGCCCTGCTAGCTAGACCAGCATGGTGAGACCCCCACTATTATCCCTGCAATAAATCGATTTGAGACAGGTTTTAACTAGAAATTCACTGCCAGCAGTCATGTTGATAGCTTTAGCTGTGATAAAACAGGAATTACTGCTAATAAAGTGCATAGGGACAAATTCGTATAGACCTTGTAGGCACGTTTTTTTTTTTCACAGGGCATATTTCTCAATTGTTAAAATGATGACAGTTTAATAAGCCTGGACAATGTGCATCAGTGCAGAAGCTTATAGTTTTCTGTGTAAGAGCATATGTCTTTACAAACAGAAGATTGTTGGAGACAGGGGCCGTGCATTGTCATCAAAAGTCAAAATATCTTAATATATGGACCTTAGATGTTCTTTATTTGTCCTGTGCAATCACTCCAAATTAAATATCATATTAATAAAGGAAAGTAAATGAACTTTTAAGGTACTAATTGTAGTGCATGACAAAAAATTGTTATTAATTTCCATAATACAAAAATTGCAGAACAATTGAATTGAAAAACAATTAAATAACAATGGTATATAACATGATCTTCTCCTCGGTCAAAAGGACCAAATGAAAACAATTTTAGGTATTTGTTCCAATGCTCCTTTTTAGATCATAACATCTATAACATAAATGTGTCAAAAGGCAATGGTGGAATTAATAGGAAAGATCAATTGGGAAAAGGGACCAGGATCTTTTTTTTTTAGATATACCTGTAGAATAGTTACAGAGGTTGCCAAAAAGAGGTGTACTGGCAATCCCATATGTCCAGCTAACTTTACAATAACAAAACTAGTTTATATGTTCTCATATAGAGTTTTCAGAACTAGTTTCCACCCCAGAAGGCAGAGGGTTGTCACCCCATAGTACAAAGTGCCCAAGCAAGAACCTTTATGCCAGTATCAACAGCTGTTTTTTCCACGAAAGCCAGCTATTAAAATATATATAGGCTTTCCAAGTGATAATGTCATGTTAGAGATGGACCAACATTTAGCTCTCAGCACTATCATGGGTCAGGTTTCTGCCTCTTCTGTCTTGTTTCAGAAACTGCTGGCCTCTGACTCCTTGACTAATACCTATACCGGTTCTCTTTGCTCTTCCAAAATGGCTTATTGAATCCATTAGAAAAACTTTTAACTCTACTCTTACCTACAAGGTGGCATTCCTTGTAGCCATCATCTCTGAGAGGTGGGTGCCTAACCTAAGAACCCTATCTTGCATGGAACCCTTTCTGATTTTGCATAGAGACAACTGTGTTGAAGCCCAGGACTTCTTTCTTGCCTAATGTAGTGGCCAGTTTGCACTGATGTCCCTGTCTGCGTTTGCTTGACCAGGGAAGGAATGGTCTTACAAGGAAAAACATTTAAAATGTAAATAAAAAATTGTAAATATGTAAATAATAATATGTGTTTAAAATTGTTGTATACATGCCACAAATAGAGCTCAACCTTCAGTTTATGACAGTTAATGTCATAATAACACTTCTCTATATGTTTGCCCAATGAAGGAAGATTTGAGGGCGGGTGCGCTGTAGAACTCTACATTTTTTCTCCTACCTGCCCTTCTCCAGCTATAGGATTTCCCACCTCCATCTGCTGCCCTTCCCTTCCCTCCGACTTTAATGAAATATATATATATATATATATTTACATATACACAGTATATATACACACATATACAACTCCAATTTCTGAGAAAAGGTACCATTTTAAGAAGAAAAGGTAATTTTGAGATTGGTGGCAGCAACACGTCACAAAAAAGTTGGGACAGGGCATGCTCTTACCATGGTGTAGCATCCCCTCTTCTTTTAACAACACCCTGTAAACATTTAGGAACTGAGGAGACCAGTTGCTGGATTTTTGTGGACAGGAATGCTGTCCCATTCTTGCCTAAAAGAAAGATTTTAACCGCTCAACAGTTCTGGGCCTTCTTTTTTATATTTTTCATTTCAAGATGCACCAAATGTTTTCAATTGGGGAAAGGTCTGGAATTGGTGATGTATAGCTACACGGTGCCTGAGATGATTATGCTGACAAAGTGGAGAATTTGCAGACATGCATCCCATTTGTTGTGTGCAGCCAAACCACCTCATCAATACCTAAAAAATTAAAATAAATACAATTTATAATAAAAATAAGTTGTGTCTGGGAGTCTACCACTTTGGGGCAACAGAGGTAAGGAAATGTCCACTACATTTTGTAGGAAGCATTACAGCACAAAGAGCTGGGACAAAGTGAAGTTCCGACCACTGGACCTGGGAGTGGTTATACATTTTAGAAGCACTTCTGTCTTTCCTTCATTAAAAAAGAAGCTGGCCAACATCTGCCGCCTTGATGTGTAAACAAAAAAGCCCATCTGTAAGGACATTTATTAAAATACAGAATTAATACATTTGTGTGTACACTAAGCAAATGAAGAATGCACTAGAAATACATGGCTGTGATATTGCAATAACAAACATATTGAGACCTGGAGTAGCTGCCAAAGTAGAATAGAACATTTGGCACCATGCCTCACTGACCCTCACTGGAATACCAACAATTAAGTATGCAGAGGACACATCAGCCAAACTCTCTTCTAATATCTATCCTAACCATTCTTTCACGCCTCCCTTGTTCTTACAGCTTTATTTTATTTTTCTCTGAAGGCTGTAGCTCATTACTAGCTTTCAGCATGTATTTACTGAGGATTTTGGTCAACATTATAAGTGGGGACATGGAAAATAAGTATTCACTAAAGGTTTCACACATGAGCATATATCACAGCATCCATAAAAAGGTATCTAATGATAGCAGGCTCCAGCATCAGCAACAGAGTATGTAAAAACAAATATGTGTTTTGCTCCATATACTTGTCCTCCTTGTCACAGGTGCCATCAGTTCTTGCTGTGCATAGAAAATTCCAAATAAATAAAGGAAGGAATTCACAGTCCAGCTCAATAACCATACGTTTTAATTAAGCAAGCACCTGATACATAGACCAGTGTTTCTCACACTTTTTTCAGCCAATGTACCCATTAAATTATGCACAATTCCAAGGCACCCCATACTAAAATAGAAAATAAAATAAACTAATAGTTTTACATACACTATATAACCAAAAGTATGGGGACACCTGCCTTTACACGCCGCACAAGAACTTTAATGGCATCTCAGTCTTAGTCTGTAGGGTTCAATATTGAGTTGGCTCACCCTTTGCAGCTATAACAGCTTCAACTCTTCTGGGAAGGCTGTCCACAAGGTTTAGGAGTGTGTCTATGGGAATGTTTGATCATTCTTCCAGAAGCGCATTTGTGAGGTCAGGCACTGATGTTGGACGAGAAGACCTGGCCCCCAGTCTCTGCTCGAATTCATCCCAAAGGTGTTCTATTGGGTTGAGGTCAGAACTCTGTGCAGACCAGTCAAGTTCCTCCACCCCAAACTCGCTCATCCATGTCTTTGTAAGACTTGCTTTGTGCACTGGTCTAAATCATTTGGTGGAGGGGGGATTATGGTGTGGGGTTGTTTTTCAGGGGTTGGGCTTGGCTCCTTAGTTCCAGTGAGGGGAACTCTTAAGACGTCAGCATCCCATACATTTTGGACAATTTCATGCTCCCAATTTTGTGGGAACAGTTTGGGGATGACCCCCTCCTGTTGCAACATGACTAAGCAATAGTGCACAAAAAAAGAGGAAAGTGCACTAAAAATAAGCCACGTCCATAAATCATTGAGGATACAAAATAAGGTAGTATTGAGTATTACCAGGGAGGCGGACTTTTTAGGCTAAGAACCAGTGGAGAAGATATAGCAGTATAAAAATATATAAATTTATTGAAAAATACAATATCTAAAAAACAACGACAATTGTAACATATGGCATCTATGATTATTGTGCAGTGAGTCCTTGTATGTCTACGTGTTTCACCGTTAGGCTTCCTCAGGACACGGCCAAGGTTCACAGATGAGACAGAGAAGGAAATATGTCTCTCTATCTTAAATTGGAATGCAAAATTATGCAAGTCACGGTAGCATGAGAAAGTTCAATCAGCAGTAAGACAGTATATTAGATATAGCTAAATATCTCAGCAGGGGCATGTAAACAATATTCCTAATTAAGGGAGCAGCCATTAGAGGGAGGAGGGCCAACACCGGATTCACCACTTAGATCCTGGATTTAGTATCAGCAATGCTGAAGGCTCAATACAATCCCATCGCTGCATATTCAGGATACAAATAATCCAGCGTGCCCCTGGGAGACAGCAATACACTGCACCATTTTTATACTGCTATATCTTCTCCACTGGTTCTTAGCCTAAAAAGTCCGCCTCCCTGGTAATACTCAGTACTACCTTATTTTGTATCCTCAATGATTTATGGACGTGGCTTATTTTTGGTGCACTTTTTTTTGTGCACTATTGCTTAGTCATAATACTCAGTACTACCTTATTTTGTATCCTAAGCAATAGTGCACAAATAAGGTCCATAAAGACATGGATGAGCGAGCTTGAGGTGGAGGAACTTGACTGACCTGCACAGTGTCCTAACCTCAACCTGACAGAACACTTTTGGGATGAACTGGAGCGGAGACTGCGAGCTAGGACTTCTCGTCCACATCAGTGCCTGACCTCACAAATGCGCTTCTGGAAGAATGATCAAACATTCCCAAAGACACATTCCTAAACCTTGTGGACAGCCTTCACAGAAGAGTTGAAGCTGTTATTGCTGCAAAGGGTGGGCCAACTCAATATTGAACCTAACGAACTAAGACTGGGATGCCATGTCCCAATACTTTTGGTAATATAGTGTATCTCAGTAGCATCCACACACGTAGGACACCCAACATTAGAGGTGATTTATATGTACTAGGCAACATACCTTTGCATACTGGTACTGACTAGTATTCCAGCATTGCTTTTCTCTCTCAGTTTCTCTCCTCATTCAGCTAACATGACTGCAATGCTGACGAAAAGAAACAGGGGAGAGGCAAACGATGATGTCCTCAGGTACCCAACACCCACCTTATCAACCTGTGACATTATCAGTTTTTAAGACACTGGCAGCTAGTCTGCATAGTGCTCAAGAATGTAAAGCTGCACAGTTAAAACCTATGGAATTTTGTAACCAAAGGCAAGCTCGATTTACCCTCTATTTAGTTGACATTTTTTGGCAATTTGGGGCAATTTTTAGGCATTTTGCCAAGGCGCTCCTGAAGGACCCATAAGGCAGCTCATGGTTGAAAAAAGCTGACATGGATAATTGACATAAGATCCTCCTTTAATGTCTTTGTGTATAGTCTTATTGAATCCAAGGAAGGGAATAATTATTGCGCTACCCTAAAAAATGAGGATGGACAGTGAGTGAGTAAGCTGCTACAAACCATGTGACAAGAATGAATACCATATATTAAATAAATGTAGCGCTAAATCAACTTGTATAAGTAATAAATGTGCACGTGCATATAATGTCCCAAATAATGCCGTGTGGCTGTCAACACAAAAGTCCACAATCAGGGTAAATGAACCATGGGGCAATACATGCAACTTCTCAACGATGTACTCAGAAGTCTTCAAGGTAAGTAGAAGGATGGAATACGCTTACCAGCTGTGTTGGATTCTATTGCCATAAGCATAGAATCAGTAAGACTTTGTGCCACCAAGGGCAGAAACATGAGGTGATGGAGGCAAGGGTAGAGCCTCTATGGTGGAGGCAAGGGTAGAGCCTCTCTCGGCTATGGATGTCCCTTCTGGTCCACTAGAACTGGGTCAAAGATGATTTCCACAGATCAATAGTTCCTGATACTCTGTTAACACGACAGGCCAGGGCAGGTCCCGATTCTCCTTTCCTCTTGTCTGTAATGTGGAAGTGTCCACATCTTAAATCACGTGGGTGCTTCCTATAGCCTGACAAAGGTGTCTATCAAAGGGGTTCTCAAGATTCCTTATATGGTCCTGACGGGAAGGAGCAAGATTAGAATAACTGGCAACAAGATCTGGCAGCAGTAAAACACTCCAGTGTTTTACTGCTGCCAGATCTTGTTGCCAGTTATTCTAATCTTGCTCCTTCCCGTCAGGACCATATAAGGAATCTTGAGAACCCCTTTGATAGACACCTTTGTCAGGCTATAGGAAGCACCCACGTGATTTAAGATGTGGACACTTCCACATTACAGACAAGAGGAAAGGAGAATCGGGACCTGCCCTGGCCTGTCGTGTTAACAGAGTATCAGGAACTATTGATCTGTGGAAATCATCTTTGACCCAGTTCTAGTGGACCAGAAGGGACATCCATAGCCGAGAGAGGCTCTACCCTTGCCTCCACCATAGAGGCTCTACCCTTGCCTCCATCACCTCATGTTTCTGCCCTTGGTGGCACAAAGTCTTACTGATTCTATGCTTATGGCAATAGAATCCAACACAGCTGGTAAGCGTATTCCATCCTTCTACTTACCTTGAAGACTTCTGAGTACATCGTTGAGAAGTTGCATGTATTGCCCCATGGTTCATTTACCCTGATTGTGGACTTTTGTGTTGACAGCCACACGGCATTATTTGGGACATTATATGCACGTGCACATTTATTACTTATACAAGTTGATTTAGCGCTACATTTATTTAATATATAGTCTTATTGAGCAAAAGGCATCAGAGAAGGAGCTTAGGTTGAATGCCTATATACCAGGAACTTGCTTGACACGAACATATGATTATTGATCCGGAGTGTGGTTTACTTTCTTTATTAGGTACGTGACTATGTGCCGTTTTTATTAGGTACAGGACTATATGCCATCTGAAACTCAGAAATACTGGGTAATTCCTTCAGTTCCTGGCACTGGGAGCTAAGAAGAGGTCAGTGTATACTGCTGAGGAGTAAGGAGGAGGAGTAAAGCACACCTGATCCATTGCTTTTTCAGGGCAGAGCAACAGGTTTGTGTTAAAGCTGAACACCAGGCAAATAGCTACATACACAGATGAAATACATACAGTATATGGGATCTGTTTTACCTGCCACCTGATCTGTAGTTCTGTCCAATCAGTTTTGAGATTTACACATCTTTGCCACACAGAACAGCACTAAGAAGGCAGAATACCTAAATTTTCTCCTCTGCAGTTAAGTAACACTTATGCCGTGTACACACGGGCGGACTTTTCGACTGGACTGGTCCGACAGACTTTCCAGCGGACTTTCGACGGACTTTTGACGGACTTCCGACTGACTTTTTAACGAACAGACCTGCCTACACACGATCACACCAAAGTCCAACGAATTCGTACGTGATGACGTACACCGGACTAAAATAAGGAAGTTGATAGCCAGTAGCCAATAGCTGCCCTAGCGTCTGTTTTTGTTCATCGGACTAGCATACAGACGGGTGGATTTCTGGGTCCGGCGGAGTTACGACGTAAAGATTTGAAGCCTGTTCCAAATCTAAAGTCCGTCAGATTTGCGACTGGAAAAGTCCGCTGAAGGTCCGGTGAAGCCCACACATGATTGGATTGTCTGTCAGATTTGGTCCGTCTGCACCTGTCAGACCAGTCCAGTCCAGTCGAAAAGTTTGACCGTGTGTACGCCCCATTACAAGTCTTGTACCCCAACCCAATCCTGTGACTGGACAATGAATGAAGAAGTAGCACACTGATAGGCTCATCTCTCTGTCACTATGCTCTCTCCTCCTAACAGCATGCATCTCGATAGCACACGAGCGCTGTAGCCTGACTGGATCCTTGTATTGCCCTCTACCATTCTGAGATCTGCTGTAAAGGGAATTTGAAGAGACAGACGTCAAAATCTGGTACCTATACTGCTTGCATTTTTAAAAAATTACATTATATCTTGTAATTATTAATACACAACTGCAGTAAATTACTAAATAAGGTAGTCTAGTGTATATGTTACAAATGTATACTATAGAATTAAAGCGGAACTAAACCTTCCATGGAAATTTCCCCCATTTTAAACAGCAACATACATACAGTACATGCCAGGTGCGTTGGTAGGATTTTAAAAGACCCGGGGCACCCCCGGATACTGCAAGTTGAAGCATGATACAGAGCAAAATGTGCCATAGAGAATGATGGGTGTGACGACACTGCACTGACAGTGCAATGGTATAGTTAAATGGGACTTAAGCCTACTTGCTCTATACTCAGCACATATATAGTAGTCTTTGTACCCGGAAAATATGCTTTCAAGAGACCCAGTCAATAGTTCTGCTTGCGATATAAATGCTTTTATTAAAATGTGAAGAATAATACATTTAAGTGTATTATTATTTAATTAGTTGCCTTTTCCTAAAAGTATTAGCTCTGGAAAACAAATAGGAATCTGACACTTCTGGGGTGTCGAATTCTACTATCTTCCAGCTTCCTCTGCAGCTGTCACGGCTCATGCAGACAGTGCTTGAACTGCCTGCTGATAGTATAAATAAATGAGTGTTTTCATCCAGCAGTCCTGACAGCTCCAGATTTAGTCTCTCCATAATTGTTAGGGCCAAAGAATGAAAAAAGCTATATTCATTTATTCATTCATATTATCAACGAGCAGCTCCTGTTTTCAACCTCTGTACTATCATTATCAGTGTGCTACTTTGCAGGAAGCCTCTGCAGAGCTGTATTGAAGAACAGACTTGAAAAGATGAATCATGCCTGCAGCAGTGACCCCAGCTCCTTGCAAAGTCGAACACTGATAATGACAGTGCAGAGGTTAAAAGTGAGATCCGTTTGCCAATAGTGTCAATTAAATTTTTTTCATTGCGTGGCCATGACAACTTAGGAGAGACTCTCACCTGTGCAATCAGGGTCACAGGATTAAACATTATCCTTATGTCATAGAGGGGCTCAAGCATTGTCAGTATGAGCTGTGATAGCTGCAGGGGTAGCTAAAACATAGGATCTGACACTCCAGGAAGTGTCAGATTACTAATAATTGAGTGTGAAATGACTCCCAAGACTGCTAGGGATCTAGGAGAGTTGATCTCCCAAAGCCAATATAACTAAAGGAAGAGTGCATGGGAAACACTACCACTAGCGTCGGCAGGAAATGGACATTAGACTTGAGCACCAGAGGTGTTGCTAAGACACTCCAGAGGGATCCTGTGGAACCCCCTTGCTGCCCCCCCCCCACCCCAATCTAGAGATCTAGCAAATGTCCTGATCCCTCAAATCCAGCAAAGTGACAACAGTCGCTGTGCAAGTGACAGGGGTCTTAGCAGTTCAGCTAAGAGCAATCGCCTAAATAAGGACAGAGCCCAAAGGGGCATCTGAAGGACCTTCCTCAGAAGGTTGGGGATAAGACACAGAAGATCCTAACATTAGATGGACAGGACCCACAAAGTACTCAAGATATACTCTATTCCCTTCAGGGGGAACCTGTGTCAGGAGACCAGTGTGATCTGCCCACTTGAAATCCATGGAGGCACAAGACCCTCTAGCAATGGCTTTGGTACAGCGCCGCTCCGCACTCAACTGATCTCCTGCTGCTCTCCTCCTCTTCTCCCAACTGTCAGCAGGGGGTCTCGCCCCCCCCTGCAGTGCTCGGAGTGGGGAAGAGATCACCGGCGGGGCATGGAAGCGCAGAACGGTGCCGAGCTGATCTCCTCTTCTCCCAGGGGAGATCTCGCCCCCACAGCATGTTCTCATAGCGCAGAAGAGAGCTCCGGCGGGTCATGGAAGCCGGAGCTCAGCTGATCTCCCACTGTTCTCCTCTTCTCCCAGCTGTCAGTGGGGGATCTCGGGCCCCCCTCCCTCTGCAATGCTCTGGGCGCTATAAGAAGGTATTTGACACAATTTGATTACAGAAACACACACCTTTTACATTATATACTACTGTGATAGAAAGGATTCTAGCATTTTACAATCACTTTTACTATGTTCACACTAAGGATTCCTGACAGGCAGGGAGAAGGAGGGGAAGAGAAGAAAGCACATTAAATAGCAAGCCCTACCCCGAAAATAAGCCCTACTAAGTTTTTGGTTGCCAAAATTAATATAAGACCCAGGCTTATTTTTGGGGAAATGCGGTATGTGTATATGTCTATATGACGGATAGATGAAACAGACAGACATAGATGTTTCTTTTTCTTTCTTTTTTGTCAGAGCCACTTGTTCTTATGGTTTTGATAAATGTAGCAACCAATCGCATCTGCTCCCCATATCTGGGGTCGGTCTTGCAGCCCAGGGTGAGGCTTTTTGACTTATTTGTCTGTCCACACTTGTGCATCATTAATTTATCTAGCTATGTTGGAGGGGAATATGTATGCACCTCCAGGATACCTCTGAGTCTATCAGCTTCTCACACCGATCGTAAGTCAGTTTAAAGAACTCTGAGCAAAATGATATAATGTGAAATGCAAATGATTATTTTAAATTGGCTGTATATTATGTATATATATTTATATATTTATATTGTGTATATATATATATACGTTATAAATATATGCATATATGGTATGCACATAGGGAAGGACCTCTACCTTCAGGGGTGTATTGGATTGGGTATAGTAGGTGAGGTCGAAAAAAGACACAAGTCCATCAAGTCCAACCTATGTGTGTGATTATATGTCAGTATTACATTGTATATCCCTGTATGTTGTGGTCGTTCAGGTGCTTATCTAATAGTTTCTTGAAACTATCGCTGCTCCCTGCTGAGACCACCGCCTGTGGAAGTGAATTCCACATCCTTGCCGCTCTTACAGTATAGAACCCTCAACGTAGTTTAAGGTTAAACCTCTTTTCTTCTAATTTTAATGAGTGGCCACGAGTCTTGTTAAACTCCCTTCTGCGAAAAAGTTTTATCCCTATTGTAGGGTCACCAGTATGGTATTTGTATATTGAAATCATATCCCCTCTCAAGCATCTCTTCTCCAGAGAGAATAAGTTCAGTGCTCGCAACCTTTCCTCATAACTAATATCCTCCAAACCCTTTATTAGCTTTGTTGCCCTTCTTTGTACTCGCTCCATTTCCAGTACATCCTTCATGAGGACTGGTGCCCAGGACTGGACAGCATACTCTAGGTGCGGCCAGACCAGAGTCTTGTAGAGTGGGAGAATTATCGTTTTATCTCTGGAATTAATCCCCTTTTTAATGCATGCCAATATTCTGTTTGCTTTGTTAGCAGTAGCTTGGCATTGCACGCCATTGCTGAGCCTATCATCTACTAGGACCCCCAGGTCCTTTTCCATCCCAGATTCCCCCAGAGGTTCTCCCCCCAGTGTATAGATTGCATCCATATTTTTGCCACCCAAATGCATTATTTTACATTTTTCTACATTGAACCTCATTTGCCATGTAGTTGCCCATCCCATTAATTTGTTCAGCTCTTTTTGCAAGGTTTCCACATCCGGCAGAGAAGTTATTGCCCTGCTTAGCTTAGTATTGTCTGCAAATACAGAGATTGAACTGTTTACCCCATCTTCCATCTACCCCATTTATGAACAAATTAAACAGATTTTGTCCCAGCACAGAACCCTGAGGGACCCCACTACCCACCCCTGACCATTCCGAGTACTCCCCATTTATCCCCACCCTCTGAACTCACCCTTGTAGCCAGTTTTCAATCCATGTACTCTTTATATTTGGGTTTGCAGAAACACAAATCATTTGACAGATAAGAAAGCTCATATGTCTTATTTAACCCTCACTTTACCTTTTTTCCCCAGTGTTCTGTCCCCAAAGTACATCCAGTGCTTTTTAAGCCTAGCTACGGGGTTGGACACGGCACACCCCCTCCCCCCCTGTGGCCACCCAACAATGTAGCTAGCCATAAGATGGCTGCTTGATAACTACCACTTGTCTCAGCTCTTAGCCCTTGCCTGAGAAAAGCAGCGACAAGAGGAATGCAAAGAGACAAGAGGATGACATGATAATAGTACTAAATTTGCTAAAGCACTGTGCATCTTAAACAATGGATTTTTTATAAAATACCAGCCTCTTTTTTTGCGAGCCGTTTCTTATAAATGACCTGCTCTAATAATTCTGATGCTGCATGTGTTTAGATTGAGGTTTGGGGGTAGAATTAATTTTGAAACGTTGGGTTTTTTGTGTAGCTTCTAAAAGTAAAATAAAATACAATAAATGTTTTACTGTTTTCTGACTACCAGCTGAAACCTCTGCTTGCTATTTGTTCTGTTTAGTAAGACCATGTGTCCTGGTTTTGCGTTACTCCATAAACTGCCAATGAGCAAGTGAAACTTTTTAATAGCGAAAAAATAAACATTCATATGAATCAAAATTTAAATATGTTCAGAGTAATGAAAGCAGTATGTTTGTAAGCTAAATGTAAGGCATTTTTTCCCCACTGTTAAAAGTGTTTGTCTGATCATACAAAATTGCCACTGAGATACAAGTAAGGCAGGTAATTTAAGTAGCTAAATGATGCTTCAGCATGGAAGCCTTTGGTTGGGGGACTGAGCAGCGTGAGTTGCCTATTAATTACCATAAAGTAGACAAGCAGTCTGACTATTCATTTTGTTAACACAATCTGTGCTGTGGGGAGAGAATGTCTGAACACCAGGTTGCATCCAGTGCTGGTATTTCACCCTGACCATCAGATAACTTTGCAGCATTTATAGCGCCACATAAAGCTCTTCCTAACTGACATGTGATGCACTGCTGGTCATGCATAAAACATAAGCTACAAAGAACAATCTTTGACACTGTAAGATCAGTAAGATAATTTAAATATATACAGCAGGGATCATGGTGGGAACATTTACACTAGAGATGACAGCATGGAGAATGACTGTTAATCACACATCCACTAATCTTGTTTAGACTCTCAGAAGCTATTAGATGAGGATGAAAAGTTATGTTAAATGGCATGCCATTTCTTTGGATACCGTAAGGGAACCCAATCCATACAATTAAAAATGTTAATACTCCTATACTGGCATTCCAGTAGATAGGACTTTTCCTATATATCTGTTACGTATTCCAGTTATTCTCTTCAATTACTTAAAATGTGAATAAAAAGTTAAAATTCTCTTTCTTTAAAATCTATTTACAACACTTTGCAACATGCTGTTGACAATTTTTGGAAGAATGAGTTCTGAACAAAAGCAAGGAAAAGCAATTGCACGTTGCAAAGTGTTGTAAATAGATTTTAAGGAAAGAGAATTTTAACTTTTTTGAAGGTAACTTATTTATTAAAAACTTCACAATAGAACAGAAAATAAACAACATGCACAAGCATATGAGAACAAGATGGAAAGCACGCTAGCAAATAAAAGAATGAGTACTTCACTATACTATAGATGCCAGCATAATAGTTCTAAAGACATTCAAGTAAAAATACAGTTCTGAAATGTAGGTTTCTTTGCAGTACTTACTGTTACAAGTAGAATGCTTTAGTGCCACTGCTTGCTGAACTGGTACAATCAATTCAGAAACCGGAGACACTACTTTCTAGGAGATTTAATTGGACTCAAACTCAAAATGTTGGTACTCATAGCACTTCTGAAACTTTTCGTTCCTTAGTTTAGAAAAATGATCTTAAATCTCCGCTCTTTATTAAAGATAAAGATGTGCTAATCTTATATGATTAATCCTAAACATTTTATGAGGTAGTAAATGTTGGAGAATTGCAAATTGTGTCTTAATAAATAAGGCTTGGGTTTACAAAAATATTAAAAGAAACACACACTTTAAAAGTATGCATAGGTTTCGGAAGATGCTGGTTTGTACTTGTGAAAAATTGTGCAATATGTCTTGCCTTACCACTTCGAAATGTTTACTTTAGAGCAGCCTTTCTCAACCTTGGTGCTTATTGGGAAGAAGTCTACTTACATTGTTGATCATTGGGAAGAATGCTTTTACATTGGTCAACATTGGGAAGAATGCTTCTGCTTATTGGAAAGAATTCCCCTTGCATTGATGCTTATTGGGAAGAATGCCCCTTACATTGATGCTCATTGGGAAGAATGTTCCTTACATTGGTGCTAATTAGGAAAAATGCCCCTAAATTGGTCATCAGTGGTAAAAATACCCCTTGGACTGGTGCTCATTGGAATAGAATGTCCCTTACATTGGCGGTTAGTGGGAAGAATGTTCCCCTTACAGATAGCGATAAAGATTACAGGTGTCAGTGGTTACTTATCTGAGAGGCAGAGATTGCTCATTGTTCAAGAAACCCTAGCAACCTTAAGAAGAAAAGCTAGGGTTCCACAGAACCCTGGATGAGAAAGCCTGCTCTAGACCACTAATGAGTCTGCAAAGTGCAAAGTACTTTATACTTCATACAACTGGTTCTTATCTTCCCAGTTTAAATCAATAACCCCCAGCATACATATAAATGATCAGTCCAACCAAAATCTGATATACAGTTTGTTAATCTGTATTTTTGAGGCATTGGTAATGTTTACATTTTTGCCCGGGACGCTAATACATTTTGTTTTCTGCATGCTGAAATACAATTTTAAATTGATACCATCATTTAGCATTTGGTATATTATTACACTATACTGTTTATGAATAGATTACATCCTGTCATAGATATAACCTAGCTAATACTCACAAAAGCTCTAGTGAAATTCTGTTTGGAGAATGATCTGCTTACGATGGAGGAAGTCAAGAGTCACTGATGTTTTTAGTTCACTAATAGATCACTAATAGACTAGGGGAAGACAGTATATATGGTAAACTGTCTTCTTAAACCATTTGAATCTGGAATCCTTTTTGTTCTTTCTGATGTTGCTAATGACTAATTTGATTATGAGATATTACTTTTTGTAATGATTGATTCATTTTATGTTTGAACAACCTGAAAAATAACATTTAAAAGAAATGTATTCTGCTATGGTCTATAACAAATTATTTGTTTGGGGTTTTGTATGTTTCATAGTCAATACTCTAAAAAAGCTGTTTTTCCACACATGCTTTTCTTCCCAGAATAGATGTATGTCTTCACGTGTTGTGACAAGAACTCTTATTTATCATTGATCCATTAGGAACTAATGTAGTTGCATCATATAAAATTAACTGTGGCATTAGGT
The DNA here is from genome assembly GCF_042186555.1 of Aquarana catesbeiana. NCBI lineage: Eukaryota > Metazoa > Chordata > Amphibia > Anura > Ranidae > Aquarana > Aquarana catesbeiana. The sequence continues at coordinate 615,577,623 of NC_133324.1, forward strand.
TCAGTTTCACAGTAGTGGAAACTGAATTAACCATCACAGTTGGTAGCACATTAGCCTCTTCTCTTGTATCTAATTCACATTATTTACAGTCTTTAAATAGTTACATCTTTGCAGACACTTGCCATTAGGGACAGGGACAGACTGGGGGCTTATGTTCTCTAAAATGGAACTTTACTCTTTAACCACTTCAGCCCTGGAAGGATTTACCCCCTTCCTGACCAGAGCACTTTTTACAATTTGGCACTGCGTCGCTTTAACTGCTAATTGCGCGGTCATGCAATGCTGTAACCAAACGAAATTTGCGTCCTTTTCTTCCCACAAATAGAGCTTTCTTTTGATGGTATTTGATCACCTCTGCCGTTTTTATTTTTTGCGCTATACACGGAAAAAGACCGAAAATTTTGAAAAAAAATGATATTTTCTACTTTTTGTTCTAAAAAAAGTCCAATAAACTCAATTTTAGTCATACATTTAGGCCAAAATGTATTTGGCCACATGTCTTTGGTAAAAAAAATGTCAATAAGTGTATATTTATTCGTTTGCGCAAAAGTTATAGCGCCTACAAACTAGGGTACATTTTCTGGAATTTACACAGCCTTTAATTTATGACTGCCTATGTCGTTTCTTGAGGTGCTAAAATGGCAGGGCAGTACAAAACCCCCACAAATGACCCCATTTTGGAAAGTAGACACCCCAAGGAAATTGCTGAGAGGCATGTTGAGCCCATTGAATATTCATTTTTTTTGTCCCAAGTGATTGAATAATGACAAAAAAAAAAATTACAAAAAGTTGTCACTAAATGATATATTGCTCACACAGACCATGGACATATGTGGAATTGCACCCCAAAATACATTTAGCTGCTTCTCCTGAGTATGGGGATACCACATGTGTGGGACTTTTTGGGAGCCTAGCCGCATACGAGGCCCCGAAAACCAATCACTGCCTTCAGGATTTCTAAGGGCGTACATTTTTGATTTTACTCCTCACTACCTATCACAGTTTTGAAGGCCATAAAATGCCCAGATGGGGCCCCCAAATGACCCCATTTTGGAAAGTAGACACCCCAAGCTATTTGCCGAGAGGCATGTTGAGTCCATGGAATATTTTATATTTTGACACAAGTTGCGGGAAAGTGACAATTTATTTATTTATTTATTTATTTTTTGCACAAAGTTGTCACTAAATGATATATTGCTCACACAGGTCATGGGCATATGTGGAATTGCACCCCAAAATACATTCTGCTGCTTCTCTCGAGTATGGGGATACCACATGTGTGGGACTTTTTAGGAGCCTAGCCGCGTACGGGACCCGGAAAACCAATCACCGCCTTCAGGATTTCTAAGGGTGTACATTTTTGATTTCACTCTTCACTGCCTATCACAGTTTCGGAGGTCATGGAATGCCCAGGTGGCACAAACCCCCCCCCCAAATGACCCATTTTGGAAAGTAGACACCCCAAGCTATTTGTTGAGAGGCATGGTGAGTATTTTGCAGCTCTCATTTGTTTTTGAAAATGAAGAAAGACAAAAAACTAAATTTTTTTTTTCTTTTTTTAATTTTCAAAACTTTGTGACAAAAAGTGAGGTCTGCAAAATACTCACTATACCGCTCAGCAAATAGCTTTGGGTGTCTACTTTCCAAAATGGGGTCATTTGGGGGGGTTTTGTGCCACCTGGGCATTCCATGGCCTCCGAGACTGTGATAGGCAGTGAAGAGTGAAATCAAAAATTTACGCCCTTAGAAAGCCTGAAGGCGGTGCTTGGTTTTCGGGGTCCCATACGCGGCTAGGCTCCCAAAAAGTCTCACACATGTGGTATCCCCGTACACATGTGGTATCCCCGAAGCAACAGAATGTATTTTGGGGTGTAATTTCACATATTCCCATGGCATGTTTGAGCAATATATCATTTAGTGACAACTTTGTGCAAAAAAAAAAAAAAAAAATTTGTCTCTTTCCCGCAACTTGTGTCACAATATAAAATATTCCATGTACTCGACATGCCTCTCAGCAAATAGCTTGGGGTGTCTACTTTCCAAAATGGGCTCATTTGGGGGGGGGGTTTGAACTGTCCTGGCATTTTATGCACAACATTTAGAAGCTTATGTCACACATCACCCACTCTTCTAACCACTTGAAGACAAAGCCCTTTCTGACACTTTTTGATTACATGAAAAAATTATTTTTTTTTGCAAGAAAATTACTTTGAACCCCCACACATTATATATTTTTTTAAAGCAAATGCCCTACAGATTAAAATGGTGGGTGTTTAATTTTTTTTTTTCACACAGTATTTGCGCAGCGATTTTTCAAACGCATTTTTTGGGGAAAAAACACACTTTTTTACATTTTAATGCACTAAAACACACTATATTGCCCAAATGTTTGATGAAATAAAAAAGATGATCTTAGGCCGAGTACATGGATACCAAACATGACATGCTTTACAATTGGGCACAAACGTGCAGTGGCAACAAAATAAATACATTTTTAAAAGCCTTTAAAAGCCTTTACAGGTTACCACTTTAGATTTACAGAGGAGGTCTACTGCTAAAATTACTGCCCTCGATCTGACCGTCGCGGTGATATCTCACATGCATGGTGCAATTGCTGTTTACATTTGACGCCAGACCGACGCTTGCGTTCGCCTTAGCGCGAGAGCAGGGGGGACAGGGGTGCTTTTTTTTTTTTTTTTTTTTTTTCTTAATTATTTTTTTGCTTTTTTATCTTATTTTAAAACTGTTCCTTTCATTTTTTTTTTTTTTAATCATTTTTATTGTTATCTCAGGGAATGTAAATATCCCCTATGATAGCAATAGGTAGTGACAGGTACTCTTTTTTGAAAAAATTGGGGTCTATTAGACCCTAGATTTCTCCTCTGCCCTCAAAGCATCTGACCACACCAAGATCGGTGTGATAAAATGCTTCCCCAATTTCCCAATGGCACTATTTACATCCGGCGAAATCTAAGTCATAAAATGCTCGTAGCTTCCGGTTTCTTAGGCCATAGAGATGTTTGGAGCCACTCTGGTCTCTGATCAGCTCTATGGTCAGCTGGCTGAATCACCGGCTGCATTCTCAGGTTCCCTGTTGAGACAGGAGAGCCAGAGAAAAACACGGAAGACGGTGGGGGGGGGGCATTCTCTCCCACTGCTTGTAAAAGCAGTCTAGAGGCTAATTAGCCGCTAGGATTGCTTTTACATGAAAGCCGACCGCTGGCTGAAAAGAATGATACCAAGATGATACCTAAACCTGCAAGCATCATTCTGGTATAACCACTCAAAGTCGTGAATGGTGTGCCTGAAGATAAAAAAATGGTTAACAATAAAGCACAGTAAACGGTAAAGTATAAAAAATTGCATACCTGAAAAGCAAACATGATAAAACATAATAACAATAAAACATTGCAGAATAGAATACAGTAAAAAAGAGCAGAACAATAGAGAGAATAGAGAGAGAACAATAAAACGACAACTATTATTTTTTATTTTATATTTTTGTTTGTGTTTTTTTTTTTTTTTACACTTTTTTTGTAACTAACTTTTATAACTGTAACCGGTTCCAGGTTCGGGTCTCTCAAAATGCGATGGCATCTTGGGAGACCCTGTGAAAGTGTGTCCTAGTCTGTGCAATGCTGTACCCTACGCTAATACTCAACTAGTGAATGGTAGCGTTCAAAACATTCACCAATGCAAAGACCAGGATTGACAGGAGGGACAATAATAGCGGGTGTCACGCCTATATCCGCGTTTGCTGCAGACACATCTTTTTTGGGGGGGTTCGTTGGGTAGGGGTACTCGGGAGGACATAAAAATGCCTCTCATGCAGCCGACTGCATTTGGTTGGGGATGTGAATGGGGGAAGTACGGGCGCTGCAGAAGTGGTGGGTTCCCAATTAGGATTGGCGAATGCAGCAGGAAGGGCATTATGGGCACGACGGGCCTGTGTTTGTCTTTTTGGTGGCAGTGGGACACTATTTGTGCTTGCCACCTCACCAGCTTGAACTGCACTTATGGGACTCGCCACGTCACCAAGTGTTACTGCAGTGCTGGTTTGACTACGACCGGGGTGTACTAGGCCGCTGGTGCTTGCCAGTTCACCAAAATGCTACCAAAAAAACTGTTAGCGATCGCAGGGATCAGGCCTGACTCTGCGAACGCTGCAGTTATGCGTTTAGTGTTTTGTAAGTGACAGTGATCGATCGATACTGCACTTGGGTGGGCTGGGCTGGGCCGGGCGGAGGGGCAAAACGCTGGTGCTAGCAGGTATCTGGGCTGATCCCGCTAACACTGCGTTTTTGGGAACCCTAAACTGCTGGGGACGCTAGTATAGATCTGAACGGATCAGATATTGATCCGATCAGATACTATACCACTAAGGGAGGCGTATGCTGCGTGCGTGGGTGTTAGCGGTACTGGCGCTAATCTGACGCTGCCTGGGGCGACGCATATCACCGCCGGGCGATCAGGGGGCTAAACCTTTATTCGGTAATAAACGGCGGGTGCCCTGACACTATAAAAAATAAACGAACTAACCAGCGTCACCCGTAACGGTTATACGGTGATCAGTGGTGAAAGGGTTAACTAGGGGGCAATCAAGGGGTTAAAACATTTATTAGATAGTATATGGGGGTCCCTGTCGCTATAAAACGGTGACGGCGAACCTAAATATTTACGTCCCTAACTAGCGTCACCAGCGACACTAATACAGCGATCAGAAAAATGATCGCTCAGCGACACTTGTGACGGGGGGTGATCAAGGGGTTAAAACTTTATTAGGGGGGTTAGGGGGGTATCCTAGACCTAAAGGGGGCCTAACACTCATTGCCCTAACACTGTAACTGTCACAAACTGACACCAATACAGTAATCAGAAAAAAAAAAAACCTGCTTGGTGTCAGTTTGTGACAGGGGGGGGGGGTGATTGGGGGGGGGATCGGGGGGCGATCGGGGGGGGGATCGGGGTGTTTTGTGTGCCTGGCATGTTCTACTGTGTGTGTGTGTGTTGGTGCACTCACATTACAGTCTTCTCTCCTCGGCCCGGAACGGAAAATACCGAGCCGAGGAGAGATGACATCATTTCCTCTGCCTCTGTGTACAATACAGAGGCAGGGAAATGATCCCATTGGCTGGGAGCGATCGCGAGGGGGGGGCCACGAATGGATGGCCTCCCCCTCACCACCGATAGCCGGGGGAGATTTGCCGACCGCCGCAGGCACTGGGGGGGGGACCCCCCACCCGCGGGCAGGCAAGGACGTACCTGTAAGTCCTTTTGCCTGCCCGTGCCATTCTGCCGACGTATATAGTCGTGCGGCGGTCGGCAAGTGGTTAATAACAACATTAAAGTGTTACTGACCCAGAACCTGCATTCACTATAACTGGTCTCCCACAGTACACAGAACATGGAAATGCAATAGCTTTAGTAAATAAAAACTGCTAAATACCTTTTCTCATCTAAAGTCTTGTGACTTCTATCAGTGTCCGGCCAAGCACTGGTTAAAGCTTGTAGGAGGAGTTTTCATTTTCCTCTGACTGTCCTATGAGGCTGCAGGACCCCTGACTTTCTGTCTAGACAGTGCTGATTGGCCCTGTGCTGATCACATGCACCCTCCCCAAAAAAATAAAAAACTCTCTAGCAATACACACCAAACTGAGCATGTGCAGAGTGCCTCTCAAGGGTCTGTTCTATCAGCAGATAGATTGGGGACAGTAAAAGAAGGGGAGGATCAAAGAAGACAGGATCAAACAGCCTTTTTACACAATACACAGGATTAACCCCTTAGGTGTCACAATGATTATAACAGGCATTCTTTACTGCATAAACAGATTGATTTTACTGTTGTGGGTTTAGTAGCACTTTAACGATTTAAATACTTATGTTGATATCCTTAGTAAATAGACAGGAAGATATATTATATTTGCTTGTTTTAAACATTTTTTTTGTACATTTCTGAAGTTGCTTCCTAGTTTCTGTCCTAGGCCAAAATTATGTCATACACCCCAAGAGTCTTCACTGCCGTTTCCTTTCATATGAGGGAAAGAAGGTGGGGCTTTAGCAGCTAAAAATATCCTCCTGCCTGTCTGAGCTAAGGGCAGATGGACTTCTAAAAGTAAATACTACATTAATCATCTTTCCTTATTTAAGATGGATGTGGCTAGAAATGCTAGTGGGTGTTTTCCATAGTGATTTCTCAACAATAAAGCAAGTAGACATGGAGGGATGGGTGAGTTTGATGGGTGATGGGTGAGTTTGCTTTGAATATTAAAAACAAATTAAATAGTATATTTCTTTTTGCGTTTCCCAAAGTGTAATGCAGCGTACACACGATCGGACTTTCAGACAACAAAATCGTGGATTTTTGTTCGAAGGTTGTTGGCTCCAACTTGTCTTGCATACACACGGTAACACAAATGTTGGCCAACAATTACGAACGTGGGAACGTGGTGACGTACATGATGTACGACGAGCCGATAAAAAGGAAGTTCAATAGTCATGTGATAGCTCCATTACGGACGCTAGTTTTACAAGACTGAGCGATTCGTCTCGTACTTGATTCCGAGCATGCGTGAACTTTTGTGCGACGTACTTGTGTACACATGATCGGAAATTCAGACAACAAAGTTTTGTTGGCGGAAAATTTGAAAACCTGCTAGCCAACATTTGTTGGCGGAAAGTCCGCCAACAAATGTTCGATAAAGCATACACATGGTCAGACTTTCAGCCAACAAGCTCACATCCAACATTTCCCGTCAGAAAATCCAACCGCGTGTACGTGGCATAAGAGTAATTCTGGTGCTGCAGCACTTTTCAAAATAATACTTTCTTTCACATTTACAGAATTTTGCTCCATATGCTGGGCACTAAGTTTCTGGGTTGGTCCTGGAAGTGTTGATCTATGTAACGATTGTCTGTGATATTTTCTTTTTGCTGTTTATTTACCTCCTGCAAATTCTGTGCTTTGTGTACAGTAAGCCAGCCCACTGTGTGTTAATTGCTGATCACTGTCTGAAACAACAGTTGCAACAAAAATGCAAAGACTGGTCTTTGCAATAGAAGACGGAATACCTACCACTCCAGTGTCACAAGACTGAACTCTGCTGTGTTAAAGATATATATCCTCCAAGTGGGTCTAATGTCTGGTACTCCGCTGTACTCAATGGCTCAACCCCACCCCAATCCTACAATACATAATTACTCTGTACTATTATGATGTAGGAGCCACCAGGAGGAGCCACAGCAAGTGGCAAGGGAAACAGGCATTTAAAACGTGGAATACCTGAGGATCTATTGAACACAACAGAGTTCGGACTCACTTTCAACCAAAGAGGTAAGTATTCACAGTCTTCTATTGCAGGGACCATTCGCTTGATTTTTTGGGGAAAGCAACAGAGACTCTTTAATATTCTGTACACCCAGGATATAGAGACATAGGGTAGTGTTTAGATGTCTGGGATGGTGCCCAAAGGGGAATATAGGAGGATCCTACCACTTTTTTGTTTTTGGTTTCTTTAATATTCTGTCCTCTCTTACTGATGGTAAATATCATTAGCCTATGCACCAAAAGGCATGTAAATAAAAATAATACACAGTCTTTTTAAACAAGAAGATTTTAAATAAAGAGTATTCCCTTCTCATTTACTAGTTTATTAGCAGATTTAATAATCCTCATTATACCATATCTGGCATTAGTTTTACAAGTTTTCTCATTCAACAATCGATTGATGAGAAATTGAGCATAGGAATGTCCCAGGATTACAAGCCTAGTGAAATAAAGAATGACTTTTAGATGCAGTTATTTTGTGGCTTTAGGTCACTGAAGGCATAGGGGAGCTTTGTACTCTAATTTATCCCTAGGTGGATTGTTTTGAAACCAAGATCGAGGACACATGGCAAAATTATCCTTTCCTTACACTATATTGCTATTTAAGCTGGATACTGAGTCCACAGTTACTGGTTTGGATTGTAGCTGTCTACAAGGCTTAATATCTGCTGTATGTTTACTACCTACAGATTTTGTGCTATTTTACTCTCAAGCGATCCTGTATCCATCATACTTTTTCTACAGATTTATCTGGACATGTAATTAAGTTGACCAGGCCAAAAGGAGACATTGAAGCAATTTGTGCTTTTTATTTCTTTACTGAAAGTTTCACAATAAAACAAAAATTAAATTATATGCAAATGAATATGGATCCAGTAACAGCACTACAGTGTTAAAATTCTGCTGCATCTGTCAGGAGCACAGAGGAGGGGGCAGAGAGGCTGAAGTTACAGTATCTGAGAGCTGATTGGAGGAAAGTGAACAAGGTTCCTCCTTATGGCATTTTATAGGCCCTAATGGTGATATAACACAAAAAAATATGAATAATAAATATAAATATAAAAATAGAAATTTATTATAGTGCATATAGTTCAAGAATAGGAAGCAATGAATAATTGATAAGAGAATCGTGGCTGTAGGGGATCAAAGGACACCATATAGAGTGCAGGCTCCACACTCAACGTATTTCAGAAATTACTTCCTTCTTCAAGGATGTATCAAAGTATCAAAGCATCATATTCTAAATGCAAATAAACAGAATTTAGCCAGATATAACATAGTGGAATATAAACAATATACAGTATGGCCTTTATCCATTTTAGTGCCAAGCCACAAACAAACTTACATGTTTATGATGAAAAATCGTATATTAGCCACATAGGATATACAGGTTTAAAAACAGCCAAATCCAGCCAGGGGTGACTCAAATGCCAAGACCACTCACCACCAACGGCATTCATGTAGTCTTTATATGTGTCCCCATTTTTGGTTTCTGGCAACTAGGGTGGGTATTCGCTGTGATTCACAGCTTAAGTGTTGCTTCATATTACTTATACATATACCTGTTTTTTCTTGCTCAAAAGCCATACCATTCAGAAGTTAAGGACATTTTTGCTGTACATCAGCCCTGCTGGGCTCGTTCCGCTGTCTGACCTCACTGGGTGTCCTTCTGTTTAGCCCCGATGGTGGTGAGTGGTCTTTGCGTTTGGATCACCCCTGGCTGGATTTGGCTCTTTTTAAACCTGTATATCTTATGTGGCTAATATGCAATTTTTCTTAATCAACATGTGTGTTTGTGGTTTGGCGCTAAAATGGACAAAGGCCATATATTGTTTATGTTCCACTATGTTATGTCTGGCTAAATTCTGTCTATTTGCATTTAGAATATGATGCTTTGATCCTTTGATACACCACTAAAGAAGGAAGTAATTTCTGAAATGCATTGGGTGTGGAGCTTGCACTCTATATGGTGTCCTTTGTTCCCCTACAGCATTTAACCAATGTGTCAGCCATGTTTCTCTTATCAATTATTCATTGTTTGCTATTCTTGAACCATATGTACTATAATAAATTTCTATTTTTATATTTCTATTTATTATTCATATTGTATTTTGGTGTTATATCACCATTAGGGCCTCTAAAATCCCACAAGGAGGAACCTTGCTTTCTGCACAATGCACATAGGGATGCTGGCCCACTCTTACAGGATGGACAACTCCTATCAGAAATAGGTGCAGTGAAGATAACTAATTAACATTATTTATTTAAAATGAATGCCACTACATATTTTTAAAAAAAATTAAGTCTTGAGGAGGTTAGAGGGCTTACCCACAGCAACCAATTACCACAATTGCCAAGGTGCTGTCTGCATATTTCCAAATTTGCTAGTTTACTGCTGTGGTGCAATCTGTGACCTAGACAGCACTGTTTGTTTAGAGCAGTGGTTCTCAACCCTGTCCTCAAGTACCCCAACAGGCCATGTTTTGGGAATTTCTCTGAAATAAAATAGCTGTCCAAAATACCAAGCCATTGATTCTGATTTAAAGCACCTGTGCAAGATAAAGGAAAACCTGCAAACATGGCCTGTTGGGGGCACTTGAGGACAGGATTGAGAACCACTGGTTTAGAGGACTATGTTAATATAAATGAATTTCCAGCAGGTTCTCACTATCCAACCTTTCCTTAAAATTTGAATATTTTGTCCCTATCCCTAAGTCACCCCTCAAATTCAACATTAACCAAACAGTTTGCAACATGCACTGCTATTATCCACTTATTTAACTGTTATTCTTTCCATTTGTTCCACCCCCTCCCCACCCCAAAATCACCGAATTCTAAACATTCCCAGGTATGGTTATAGCTAAAAAACTGCATGTTGATGTAATTGATCTGTAGTTATTCTCAATTAATTATGGATCTGTGCAGGAACTACCAAAACATGATCAGTAGTGGATGCAGCAACATGCAATCATCTAGGGATGTCAGTAGTGAGCTATTAATCATGGGAAATGTGCAGCTAAAAATCACTTAGGAACTTCAATTATTTCTACTCATAAACTACACCTGATTCTATGCTGCAGGAGACAAAACAATCTGCTAATTAAGACTGGGAAAGCATTAACTGTATAAGAAAAAAAACTTGAGGACTGGATTTGTTTTGTTTTATCAATTCAGAAGCTAATCCAGATCAGGGTTTAATACTGCAGAATGTTTATAGTGCATTACAATTGTATGATGTCATGGAAATTTGCCATGATGTTGTGGGTAGTTTTGAATTAGTTAATTTACTGTGCACATTGGGATTGGGACAAAAATGTTAAACCCATACAGATAGATCAACTCTTTCAGCAAATTAGAAATAAGAAATAAGTAAAGCCATCTGGTAGGTTCCATATCTGACATACTGTATATATCCACTTAAACATTACCAACCTGGAATGCCAGAAATATAAGCTGGAATCTCCATTTGTCTTATTTATGTTGCTACCAACTTATATGCCCTTCAGCACTTAGTAGATTCATCAAGGGGAGGGCCTACAAAATGCATTACTTCTGCCCCTCCAACAACCCAACAAGAAATCTGGGCATGGGGGCTATGTGCAAATTATTCCTGGTATTTCCCAGTCTACCCTGAGCTAGCTGAGTTTTTTTTATCATGGTGCTCCTTTCTCTCATTAGAATACAGTGTATGCCCCGATCTGAAGATTGAGTCTAACAATACAGAAGAATAGGCAATCTGTCTATTTCCCGTCTTCAATTTGTAGCATGAACTGCCATTTTCCTCTATGACCATTTTCAGCTTGGTGCATGTGATGACTTTGTACTGTAGAGTAGTATGTGGACAAGGGTCAAGTCAGATTGTTAGAGCAGTAATTGAGAACAAGAACCAAAGACCACAGCAATGGCCAGGTAGATCGCTATTCTCTCATTAAAGGCATTTCAGTTCTTTTATTACTCAGCAAAGTGAAGATTCAACTACAGTTAACAGTCCATCCTTCTATAATATAGAACTCCTTGAAATATTCTGGAGGCTTGTATGGCTGTGTGCCACAACAAAAATTTAACATTCAATTAAAACAATGCGCACGTTGCTCTTTATATTTCATTTTTAACTTTTATTAATTAAATATTTTATATATTCAGAAATGTTTAGAATTCAGGTACACAGATGTTCCATTTCTGGAAATGTTTACTTCAGCAATAATATTAACTAAATTTTAAATGTTAAAGTTACTCTGCACTGGAAAAAAAATAGACTAGTACTTTCATAGCAGCTAATATATGCTTTTGTAAAAAAAAAATAAGGAAAATATGATATTGTAGAGAATAATTTATAGTTTTTGATGCAGACATTGCAATTATCTTCTGTTTACAAAGGATTCGATTTTGTTGAGCTATGCATATTCTATTCACAATTGAATGCATTATTAATAACAGACTGAAATTGTAATGAATGCTTTATTACTTTAGGTACTTTTGTGTACCGATAATACAGGACATAAGCTCATCTATCTCCTTACCCACAGTCCTTTGTAAGTGTTTTTTTTTCTTTTTGGTAACCGAGTCACTTACGGTATATTCTATGTGGCCAGAAAATATATCTTTATCGTCTATAGTAGAACTTAGCCTTCTCTTGCCAGTTTGGGATGTGCAGTGGTGTAAACAGACACATGCAACAGCATCTTTATTCTTATATTTGATTTGCATGTGAACAGACTGCCATGAACAAGCTTAAAGCGTGAATTTAAAAAAATGTTTAAAAGGCAGGAAAGACTGACTGATCAACTTAATGATTTTCAAGGGCAACAATCTTGATATTATACAATGAACAGACACCTCATCAAGAAGTCTACTATGTAGGAGGTTAGCCCTTTTCAAATGAACATTGGAGTTGTTAATGAATATCGTATTGCCAGTCTGTAGTAAAAAAAATAACAACTCCATCCAGCTGTGGCACACACCTGTAAATATCCAAAAAACATGATGCTTCAGACTCTTTGTCACTGGGTTATTAAAATATAACACTTCTCTCTGTGATAAACTGACAATACTTTTTCAGTGAGATATGACACAACATGCCTAGTCTGTTATTACATGGATGCAAAGACGCAATTTAGTCTAATGAATCTTGTGCCCAATTGCACGCACTAACACAATGTCAAACTCAAGAGGTATAATGCTTTTAGGATAAATTGAATGCAGCATTAATATCCAGTCATCATTAAAGTATAAGGTAGTGCACATAATATATCTTCTGTGACCCTAATAGTCTTTTTACTCTATAATGTCCAAAAAATGTAGGCCACAAGCCCTGCAGCTCCTTGAGGTGATCAGGATATTATCCAAGTATCAACATTGTATACCTTAAAGCAGTCTTCTTCAACCAGTGTGCCTTCAGGTTTTATTCAGGGGTGCCTTGGCAAAATGCCTGAAAATTGCCCAAAATTGTATACAGCAAGTGGCTCAAGCCTACTTTTTAGTTCCAAAATTCAACAGGTTTTCAATGTGCACCATTACAACCTTCTAGCCACTGGCGTCCTAACAACCAATGACGTCATCGGTTGATATGGAGTACATTGGGCACATGGAAAGCATCCTTATTTGCACCTCCCCTGCCGCTCTCCATCAGCATTGGTAACTTGTGAGGGAGAGAAACGGAGGTAGAACGTTGGAATACTAGTCATTAAAGTGATTGTAAAGGCTCGTTATTAAAAAAAAAAAAAAAAAATTAAATAATAACAAACATGTTATACTAACCTCCTCTGTGCAGTTGGTTTTGCACAGAGCAGCCCGGATCCTCCTCTTCTCAGGTCCTTCTTTGCTGCTCCTGGCCCTTCCCTCCTATCGACTGCCCCCATAGCTAGCAGCTTCCTATGGGGGGCACTGGAGCCTAGTCACAGCTCTGTGTGTCCATTCAGACATGGAGCCCTGACCTGGCCCTCCCCGCTCTCTCCCTTGATTGGCTAACTGAGTTTGATTGACAGCCACGGGAGCCAATGGTGCTGCTGCTGTGTCTCAGCCAATCAGGAGGAGCTTGCACATCTGTCCCACCTCTGTTCTCCCTGCTCTTCTGCCCCACCACTGTAACCCCCTGCTCATGTGTTCCACCGATGTACCTCCTTTCTCCTGTGCACCCCTCTGCACATCTGCCCCACTGCTGTAACCCCCCTGCTCATCTGTCCCACCAATGTACCTCCTTTCTCCTCTGCCCCACCACTGTACCCCCCCTGTACATCTGCCCCACCTCTGTGCCCCTGCTCTTCTGCCCAACCACTGTAACCCCCTGCTTTTCTGTTCCACCGCTGATCCCCCTTCTCATCCCTCCCACCACTGTACCTCCTGCACATCTGTGTCACCACTGTACCCCCTTGCTCTTCTGTCCCATCAATGTACCCCTTTTCCCATCTGCCCCACCACTGTACCTCCCTGCACATCTGCTCCACTGCCGTATCCCCATGTCCTTCCGTCTTACTACTGAATCACATTCTCATCTGTCCTAACACTGAAACTCCTGCTCATTTGTCCCACCACTGTAACCCCTCTGCTCTTCTGTCCCACTGCTGAAGTGCCCTCTCATCTCTTCCACCACTGTACCTCCCTGCACATCTTCCCCACTGCTGTACCCTCCTGCTCTTCTGTCCCACCTCTGAACCCCTTCTGCTCATTTTCCCCACTGCTGTACCCTCCTGCTCATCTATGATATGCAAGATATGCAGAGCGGTGAAAGGAAGCAGAGATGAGACACATCTATCTGTTCTGGCACACTCATCCTGCTGATCCACCTCTCACATCCAGCCCATGTGCTTGTATGTGATGTATGTGATGTCACATACAAGCATCTGAAATGGATGCGCGATGATGAGCTCAGGTCAGAGGTATTTTCTGAAAGCAGTGGGCCTGTGTGCAGGATCATAAGTTGGGCTCCCGCAGCTGAGAAAATGTTTCCGAGCTGCAGCAAAAGTTGGGTGTGATTTTCATTGCACTGAATACTGGCTGTGGCTTAAAAGGGACACAGAGTGCAGGGGTTCAGTAGTAAGTGACACAAAGGTTCAGGAATAATTTCAACAAAGTTCCCAGAAGCTCAACATTAATTCCACAAACTGTCACCTGATTGTGTTTTCTCAATCACAGTGAAATCCCTTCTTTCTGAGATTGGTAGTGACAACCAAGTGAGTCATTTTCCTCCAGATGGTGGGCGGGGCTAGAAGGACTGTGATTGGCTTTAGCAGTGGCCAATGACAGTCCTCCTCCTGGAAAGAGGGACAGCCCCCCCTCCCCCTTAGCAGAACTGCACCCAATCTCTTCCCCATCACAAAAGCTGACGATCGCAGCTACAGCAAAGTTAGAGAACCAAACAATGTTTCCCATCTTTTACAATGTGTGGGACACAGTGCCTCCCCCTTAATGTAGGTGCGGTGTGGGGAATTCTGACATTGGAATGCATTAGTGTCTCACTGACACGTCCCTGCGATGCTCTGCTGATGGGGAGGGAGTCGAGTTCTGGCAAAAGAGGCTTTGCGTGCCGCTTGCTGCACCCGTGCCGGGGTTTGCCTACCCCTGTTTTACTGCTATCTGTGGTTCCATTAGAGAGATTTTCCTCACTTTCTGTTCTGGGGTTAAGCTTTTACTGGACAGGAAGTGATGGAAAATTTGCAACAGGAAAACAGACATCAATAATAAAAGAGTTTTTAGCAATCCACCACTTAACGTTTATTTCCTCCTATTTCCTGACCTTGGACAAGCTTTTTGCCAGAGAGAAAATGAAGATATTTCTCTACACATTACTTATTGCTATGCATGTCAGAGTGAGAGCAATAATCCTAGGCCCATTATTGTGAACTGGTGACCTGCAGAGACTTTTAAGGCTTCACCAAAGGAAAATGTAGGGTACCAATGCTTGTCACCTTTTCACAGGTCCATGTTATTTTTTTTATTTTTTTTCTGGTACAATATTTTTGATTGGAATATAGAAAAATGCAAATGCAATATTCCCATGCAGGGGATACCAAAAGTAGGGTTAGAGCAAAATAGCTTGAACAAGTACACATATGGAATGTGTTTTTAAGGGAAGCACTATCAATCAACAGGTGCCCTCCGACCAAGGCCGGGGGGGCCCATGTTATTTTAAGGCTTGATATGTTCAGTATCTATTTACTTGGCGCAATCTTATTTCTCATTCTTAGGTAATGCACTGTATATTGTTTTTATTTACTGTAAAATTACCTTTCATGTATTTTTAACTAAAAATGTTTGTTTAATAAATGGTTGCGTTATTACTGTGACATAAATTGGAACTACCGCTATTTTATTCTCCAGGGTCTTTACATTGCTTTCAGAAAATATATAATGTTCTAGGCGTTTAACTAATGTTCAGGCCTGAAATTATTTTATTAAACATGTGTGCAAAAAAATACAAATATGGCTCTAGCAGGGAAAGGGTTAAAGTCAAACTCCAGGAAAACTAAAAATCCTTCCTTGCTGCCCACGCTGCTGGGGTTGATTGCTTAGGTCTAGGGTACAGGAAAAGCCATTTACATACCTGATCCTCCACCCCACTGGCAGATGGAGATCCCCTAAGTTGCAGCTGTGGACTGTTCCCCAATATTTTCAAGTCCAGTATAGGGCTATGGGCCCTGCATTGGTCTTAATTACATTAGGGGTATCCAACTGCCAGAGCAAGAGGCTGCAGCCTGCAGGAGTGGAAGATCAGGTAAGCAAACCAACCTTTCTGTAATCAAGCAAGCAGCTTGCTATGGGGGCAGACACAGAAAAGGAGGTACAGAAAGCACCAGTGGGGGACCCCAAAAGAGAAGGTTCAGGGCCGTTCTGCACAGAGCAGGTAAGTATGAGTAAGCCTTTAGAATCAATTTAATACATTAAAACCCTGCATCCACAGAACCCTAAAATCATAGATGATCCAAAGGAGAAAGGCACAAAACCTGTTAAAAAATTGTCCAAGTTGCTTCCTTTTCTAACCTCCTAATTGGCTTATCAGATACTGCCCAGCTCAACAGTCTTCAGAATGATCTCTTAGAAATTTTAATAGCCAGTTATTATTTGTACATTTAGAAACACATCTACCTTGTCATTTTTCAAAGCAATTAAATGGGAACAAAACATGGCAATTTTTCTCAGCAGTCTTTGTGCTTCTCATATAAAATCTATACAAGTTAAAAATGGGGAAGCTTGGATTAGAGAATTATAGATTGGAAAATAAAAAATATGAACTGCTTGGTTGCAAAACTTTTTCTTTTCTATCACTTTATATGCATGCCACCCAATTTTTTCCATTACCAGTGTGGCCGAAAAATTCAATAACATTTAGTATGTCTCAGTACTATAAAACAAAGTCCTTTTTTGTGTCAGTGGTTTTTAATTATTTTAAAGAAAGCTTCCTATTCATCTGCTAGGAGGAAAACTTAAAGGGCTCCTGTTACACGCTGCCTTCATCTCTTTAGTGTATCACTAATGGCTGCTTTTAATTTACTTTTGATGTTATTTGAGTAATTCTAAATTAAATGTCTGTTCTTCATATGTCATTTTAATAGAGATTCATTTATCCCCAAAACTAATTAGTCACTAGATAATTGGCTATTGATAATACAACATCAAGTGTTCCCAGTTATTTTAGCTGATGGATAAATGTAAGTTAGACATGAAAAGTTCAGGTAAAAGATGAAAAGCTTGGTTCTACATTATATGCTGAACATTCACTATGAATTGTGTTTTTTAGTTGGTTACATACTGTACACAGATGACTATACATATTATAGTTTATTGGAATAGCACGAAAGAAGTAAAAGGTATTACTCAAAAGTATATTGTATGTTATGGGCTAAAAATTTCATCTCTTTATAGAAGCCCATTGAATGAAAAAGTAGACGTCAGTTCTACAACCTACCAGTATGTCTTTGGAATGGGGGAGTAAACCCACAAAAGCACAGGCAGAATATGCAAACTCCATGCAGGTAGTGTCCTGGCTGGGATTTAACCTAAGGACTCCTATGCTGCAAGGCAGAAGTGCTAACCACCAAGCCACTGTGCTGCACACATAGACACAAAGGACCAGAAGGATGCAAATATATTGGATCTGTAATTCACATAGATAGAAAGCCATAAGAAAGTTTCAGTGATAAAGCTTAAGTAAAAAATCTGTAAATTTTTAACCTGAGAAAAAAAATGCTACTAAAATTAACTCCTTCCCGGCAGCACTATAACCAAAAGACAGCTACGGCATGGCTCTCTAGTTCTGGGAGGGCATCCAAGGATGTCCTCCCAGGACTGCACCACCCGCGCGCCCCCTGGGGAATCCAATCAGGCGCCCTTTGTGACCACTGCGTCCTTTGGACACAGCTGGTTACAGATCACGGTATAGGACCAGTTACAGTCGCTCTGTAACATGTGATCAGCTGTGTCTAATCATGTAAACAGGCTTGCCAGTTATTGGCAGTCCTTACCTCACATGCTGGCTCTGTGTGAGGAAAGCAGAGACGATAACCGCAAGATTGACAGGGCACAGAGTACATTCTTTATACAGATAATCAGGGCACTGGCCATCAGTGTCCTGATTATAAGTGCAACCCCATCAGTGCAAATCAGTGCAGCTTATCACTGCTCATCAGTGCCCATCGGTGCTGCCTCATTAGTACAGCCTCATCAGAGCCTCTTCATCAGAGCCCATTGGTGCAGCTTATCAGTGCCCATCAGTGCCACCTCATTAGTGCCCATAAGTGCTGCCTCATCAGTTCAGCCTCATCAGTGCCCATCAGTGCAGCCTCATCAATGCTGCCTCATCAGCGCACATCAGTGAAGAAGAAAAATTACTTATTTGCAAAAAAATGTAACAGGAATTAAGAAATACTACTTTTTTCCAAAACTTTTGGTCTTTACTTGTTTGTTTAGCAAAAAATAAAAAAAATAAACAGTGGTGATTAAATACCACCAAAGGAAAGCTCTGTCTGTCTCAAAAAAATGATAAAAAATGAATTTGGATACAGTGTTGCATTGTAACTCAAAGTGTTACAGCGCTGAAAGCTGAAAGTTGGCCTGGGCAAAGGGTGAAAGTGCCCAGTATTGAAGTCGTTAAGGATGTTAGTTTAGAAAGAAGAAAACACACTGACTGTGCTGGAGATCTCCCAGTTATATCATGTACCACAATTGTGAGGAAGTGAAACGAGAAGAACTTATATTCATCTGACATAAGTTGTGTCTAGTGGTAAGACACCTGCTGCATGCTACATTCTCTGTGACAACTGTGGCAACCAGTCACAGCTGAATGCACCCTAGTGTACTGTTTAATTGCTATTACATAAATTGTACAATTTAATTTCATGTATTTAATTTCTTTTACAACATAGGACTGGGAAAAAGCATAACATTTTTTGTATTACAGAAGATTACTTTTTAGTTGCTTTTCCAATTAAGACTAGTACATTCAAAAACATATTCTCAGAATGACTTCATAACCACCCGCCTTTTTTTAAAAATAAAATATACTTGACTAAATACACCTTTTATAATCTTCTTAAGCTGCCCATACACTGTATTTTTGTTCAACAAGTGCTAACATATTCCTTTATCTACACACATGAGGTCAGTGAAGTCACCTCCCACCTGGACTTTGTACTCAGTCAACACCAGCTACTGTCCAAATAGACTGATAAGCAGCTGCAGCTGATTGGCTGCAGCTACTGATCAATAACATTTTCCCAACATGTCTCTTTGACAGAAGTCAATCAAAAGATCACTTCTGATGAACAGGGACTGAATCACACTGATCTAAATGTTTCTGGTCTGTCAGTCACCGCTCTCTGCTCTGCCCCTCCAGTATTCATTGGAGCACTGGCAGAAGAGGGTGCAGGCACAGCTGGCTGCGGCTCTCAGCCGCGTGCTGAGAGCTGCAGCCAGCTGTCAGTCAACCAGCTGGGTGGATCCTGACAAAATGGTTGGGATCAGAGGCGTCGTCAGGGGGTGGCTATTGGGGCTACAGCCCCGAGTCTCTTGTCCCGGTCCTAGAATGCAGGGGACAGGGACGGACTGAGCCGTGGTAGCGCTGGCTCCGGCTCCAGCTCCGCCCCCGCCTGACTCTACTCTTGGTCACTGGTTGCTATAGCCGCCTAGCAGCTAGCAACCAGTGACGTCACTGCCCACTGTGCCCACACTGCCCAGCATTCAAAGCGGAGGAGGATTGCACTTCCTCTTCCTCCTCCTCCGCGCTAGTGCTCATGGGCAG
Organism: Aquarana catesbeiana; assembly: GCF_042186555.1. Lineage (NCBI taxonomy): Eukaryota > Metazoa > Chordata > Amphibia > Anura > Ranidae > Aquarana > Aquarana catesbeiana. The sequence continues at coordinate 615,597,179 of NC_133324.1, forward strand.
GGCCGGCCCTACCATGGGACCCGGGCGGCAGATTCTGAGGGGCGGCACATTGATGCCTAAGAAGATGGTGGCGGAACTCCCGCAGATCGCTCCACTTCTTATCCCACTGTGAGGGTGGCCTGGGCGGCGCCGCTGCTTTTAGAGGTGATGGCAGAGCACTCGCTGCTATACCCGCACAGCGGACCGCCGCTCATCTTTTCCGTGGCTCCCCCCTATTGCTGCTGACTTGTCGGGACGACAAGAGAAAGTCAGCTGATGGCTAACAGCGTGAAGGGGAGGAGTTTCCTGCTGTGCACTGAGACCCCATGATGAAAGAGGGATCGCTGGAGGCGCGGCTGACACTGAGAGAAAGTAAGTGTCAGCGCCATTGATCTCATCTCCACCACCCCTGCCTTTGTCTAACCCACTCCGCCTCCCCTGCCTGTGTCTGTCTAACCCTCCTCCTCTACCCCTGCCTGTGTCCAACCCCCCCACCAGCCCTGCCTGTGTCTAACCCCCCTCACCACCCCTGCCTGTGTCTAACCCCCCTCACCAGCCCTGCCTGTGTCTAACCCCCCTCACCACCTCTGCCTGTGTCTAACCCCCTTCACCACTCCTGCCTGTGTCTAACCCCCCTCACCACCCCTGCCCGTGTCTAACCCCCCTCACCAGCCCTTCCTGTGTCTAACCCCCCTCACCACCCCTGCCTTTGTCTAACCCCCCTCACCACCCCTGCCTGTGTCTAACCCCCCTCACCAGCCCTGCCTGTGTCTAACCCCCCTCACCACCCCTGCCTGTGTCTAACCCCCCTCACCACCCCTGCCTGTGTCTAACCCCCCTCACCAGCCCTGCCTGTGTCTAACCCCCCTCACCAGCCCTTCCTGTGTCTAACCCCCCTCACCACCCCTGCCTTTGTCTAACCCCCCTCACCACCCCTGCCTGTGTCTAACCCCCCTCACCAGCCCTGCCTGTGTCTAACCCCCCTCACCACCCCTGCCTGTGTCTAACCCCCCTCACCACCCCTGCCTGTGTCTAACCCCGCTCACCAGCCCTGCCTGTGTCTAACCCCGCTCACCAGCCCTGCCTGTGTCTAACCCCCCTCACCACCCCTGCCTGTGTCTAACGCCCCTCACCAGCCCTTCTTGTGTCTAACCCCCTCACTACCCCTGTCTGTGTCTAACCCTCCTCACCACCCCTGCCTGTGTCTAACCCCCCTCACCACCCCTGCTTGTGTCTAACCCCCCCTCACCAGCCCTTCCTGTGTCTAACCCCCCTCACCACCCCTGCCTGTGTCTAACCCCCCTCACCAGCCCTGCCTGTGTCTAACCCCCCTCACCACCCCTGCCTGTGTCTAACCCCCCTCACCAGCCCTTCCTGTGTCTAACCCCCCTCACCACCCCTGCCTGTGTCTAACCCCCCTCACCACCCCTGCCTGTGTCTAACACCCCTCACCACCCCTGCCTGTGTATAACCCCCCTCACCACCCCTGTCTGTGTCTAACCCCCCTCACCAGCCCTGCTTGTGTCTAACCCCCCTTTACCACCCCTGCCTGTGTCTAACCCTCCTCACCACCCCTGCCTGTGTCTAACCCCCCTCACTACCCCGTCTGTGTCTAACCCCCCTCACCAACCCTGCCTGTGTCTAACCCCCTCACCACCCCTGCCTGTGTCTAACCCCCCTCACCACCCCTGCCTGTGTCTAACCCCCTCACCACCCCTGCCTGTCTAACCCCCTCACCACCCCTGCCTGTGTCTAACCCCCCTCACCACCCCTGCCTGTGTCTAACCCCCCTCACCACCCCTGCCTGTGTCTAACCCCCCTCACCACCCCTGCCTGTGTCTAACCCCCTCACCACCCCTGCCTGTGTCTAACCCCCCTCACCAGCCCTTCCTGTGTCTAACCCCCCTCACCACCCCTGCCTGTGTCTAACCCCCCTCACCACCCCTGCCTGTGTCTAACCCCCCTCACCACCCCTGCCTGTGTCTAACCCCCCTCACCAGCCCTGCCTGTGTCTAACCACCTCGCCAGCCCTGCCTGTGTCTAACCCTCCTGACCACCCCTGCCTGTGTCTAACCCCCCTCACCACCCCTGCCTGTGTCTAACTCTCCTCATCACCCCTTCCTATGTCTAACCCCCCTCACCACCCCTTCCTGTGTCTAACCCCCCTCACCACCCCTGCCTGTGTCTAACCCCCCTCACCACCCCTGCCTGTGTCTAACCCCCCTCACCAGCCCTTCCTGTGTCTAACCCCCTACACCACCCCTGCCTGTGTCTAACCCCCCTCACCACCCCTGCCTGTGTCTAACCCCCCTCACCATCCCTGCCTGTGTCTAACCCCCTCACCACTCCTGCCTGTGTCTAACCCCCCTCACCACCCCTGCCTGTGTCTAACCCCCCTCACCAGCCCTTCCTGTGTCTAACCCCCCTCACCACCCCTGCCTGTGTCTAACCCCCCTCACCACCCCTGCCTGTGTCTAACCCCCCTCACCACCCCTGCCTGTGTCTAACCCCCCTCACCAGCCCTTCCTGTGTTTAACCCCCCTCACCAGCCCTGCCTGTGTCTAACCCCCCTCACCAGCCCTTCCTGTGTCTAACCCCCCTCACCACCCCTGCCTGTGTCTAACCCCCCTCACCAGCCCTTCCTGTGTCTAACCCCCCTCACCAGCCCTTCCTGTGTCTAACCCCCCTCACCAGCCCTTCCTGTGTCTAACCCCCCCACCACCCCTGCCTGTGTCTAACCCTCTGCCACCCCTGCCTGTGTCTAAACCCACCACCACATCTGCCTTTGTCTGAACCCCACCACCCCTGCCTCTGACTGAACCCCACCACCACTGTTGCATGAATATCTGACTTCCTGATAAATTTAATTTTAGTTTTAATAATCATGATATAAAATAATGGATGCGTGGGCCTTTTGGTGGGCGTGCAGTTTTTTTTTTTTTTTTTTTTGTGGAGGAGGGGGGGCAGCATTTTATTCCTGGTCCCAGTCAGCACAATGTCTTGGGCCAGCCCTGCTCATGGGGCTAGTGCTCATGGGACTTCTGGACTGGAGCGCCCCTCCGGTGGCACCGTGGAGTGCAAAGCAGCAGGGATGGGGATACCTGGGCAGCCGGGAAGAGCCCAGGAGGGAGAGAAGACACCGCCACCCTGAGCAGCATCCCCAGCTCCTCCCAGAGCCTGCACTCCACCTATCAGTCCTCTCCCAGCGCGCTGTGACTGGAAAAGGAAGAAGGCGGGAATTACAATTTGGCCACCGTGCGACATCGATCGGCGCGCGGGCGGCTCTCCTCCTCTCCTCTGGCTGCCTCACACACCAGCACCACGGCTGAGCTGCTGCTGCAGGACCTGGACACATGAAGTCTGCCTCCCTCCTTCTAGTCAGGTGGGTCAGTCAGTCTGTGTATGTCAGGTACCAGGTCAGTGTATGTATATCAGGTAGGTCAGTGTATGTAGGTCAGTGTGGGTCAGGTAGGTCAGTGTGGGTCAGGTAGGTCAGTGTGGGTCAGATAGGTCAGTGTGTGTGGGTCAGGTAGGTCAGTGTGTGTGGGTCAGTGTATGTAGGTCAGTGTGGGTCAGGTAGGTCAGTGTATGTCAGGTAGGTCAGTGTGGGTCAGGTAGCTCAGTGTAGGTCAGTGTGGGTCAGGTAGGTCAGTGTATATCAGGTAGGTCAGTGTAGGTCAGTGTATGTCAGGTAGGTCAGTGTATGTCAGGTAGGTCAGTGTGGGTCCGGTAGGTCAGTTTACATTAGGTAGGTCAGTGTATGTAGGTCAGTGAATGTCAGGTAGGTCAGTGTATGTAGGTCAGTGTATGTCAGGTAGGTCAGTGTATGTCAGGTAGGTCAGTGCATGTCAGGTAGGTCAGTGTATGTAAGTCAGTGTATGTCAGGTAGGTCAGTGTATGTAGGTCAGTGCATGTCAGGTAGATCAGTGCATGTCAGGTAGGTCAGTGTATGTGGGTCAGGTAGGTCAGTGCATGTCAGGTAGGTCAGTGTATGTGGGTCAGGTAGGTCAGTGTATGTAGGTCAGTGTATGTCAGGTAGGTCAGTGTATGTAGGTCAGTGTATGTCAGGTAGGTAGGTCAGTGTGTGTATGTCAGGTAGGTCAGTGTGTGTGTCAGGTAGGTCAGTGTATGTCAGGTAGGTAGGTCAGTTTAGTGGTCAGCATTGATGGGCACTGGTAAGCCAGGCAGCAACCAGCAAGTCAGCCTACCCCCCCGCCACACAACCCCTCCGCCCAACCAAAAAAACCCAGCGCCACTAGAGGCCCCCCCGTGCCAGCCTTGGACTTCGGGCTGAAGCCTCTGGTCTTTTTGCCACCTAGCAACGCCCCTGGTTGGGATCATTCCATAGCCTGAAGTCACTCTGTGACATCAGCGGGCAATAGCCCACTATCAGCTGACTCTATGACACAGGAGAGCAAAAGTAAGTACAATCCTGTAACCCACAAGTGAAGTGTGGCAAAAAGTTTTGGCCATACTGCTCTTTTCTACACTAGGAAGCTGAGACAATACTATATATAAAGTAAACAAAGATATCCAAATACCAGCAAATGTGAAGGTACAAGTAAACCATAACCATATAACCCAAATACCTAACTAGCAACCTAACTATATACAAAATGTACAAAAATGGGGAACACGGATAAACTGGGAAAACTGGATATGCAGGGAACAGATGGGAAGAGGGAGCAGAAAAGAGGCAGCATGGTTCAAGATACAGGGCAGGCGCAAGGTCAGGATCTAGGCTCAGGATAAGTGGCAAGCAGTATCTAGCAGCAAAGCAAAACACTGGAGGGAAAAGCATTAGTATGGAAGGACCTAAATACTCACCTGGGAGACACCAGGAACTACAACCTACTGCTCTGAGAAGCGCAATGCCACTAGCAGGTGATCGAGATCCTGACAGCAGTTCTGTAATCATTACTATATCTATATATATTTAAATTCAAGCATTGTAAATACCTGAATTTGACTTATCAGCAGAGCTCAGAGATGAGCAGGAAGAGCAAGCAAAAGGAGTCAGATATGCTGCAGTGCAAGACGTATAACGATAGAAGTATAGAACAGAGTAATAGAGAGATTTTTTTTTTAATGTCCTGTGCTGTAAAACATTTTATATATATGTATTTGTCTGTGTATTTTAGCAGTTTGCTTGGAGTTGAGCTTTACGTAAGGTTAGAAGCTGAGAGGCAGCTTCCCTCAGTATCCTTTTGTGGAATCTTTATTACCAAAAAGCATTCAATATATAAACAATGGGCTTCTTTCAGCACAGCTGAAAAATAATCATGCTATTGACAAGAAAAGTAGACTACAGCTCCACATGTGGATGAATAGAAAACTATAGAAGAATATAGTAATCATATGTATTATATATCACTATACAGTTAGGTCCATATATATTTTAGATTTTTTCAAGTATTTACCAAAACATATTCAAGCTATAGTTATATACTGGATATGGGTTGAAAACTCTCAGATTTAATTTGAGGGTATGTACATCCAAATCAGAGGAAGGGTTTAGGAATTACAGCTCGTAAGACTAGCTATCCCACTTTTTTCAAGGAACCAAAAGTAATTGGACAATTGAATCAAAAGCTGTTTCATGGCTAGGTGTGGGTTACTCCTTCAATATTTCTTCATAAATTAAGCAGGTAAAAGATCTGGAGTTGATGTGGTATTTGCATTTGGAATCTATTGCTGTGAACCTACATCATGCATTCAAAGGAGCTGCCCATGCAAGTCAAACAGGCCATTGTAAGGCTTCAAAAACTAAACAAATCCATTAGTGAGATAGCAGCAACGTAGGAGTGGCCAAATCAACAGTTTCGTACATTCTGAGGACAGAAGATGGCACTGGTGAGCTCAGGAATATAAAAAGGCTTGGGCGTCCATGGAAGACAACAGTGGTGAATGATTGCAGGATCCTCTCTATGGTAAAGAAAAACCCATTCACAACTTCCAGACAAGTGAAGGATACTCTCCAGAAGGTGGGCGTATCAATGTCAAAGTCTACAATCAAGAGAAGACTTCACGAGAGCAAATACAGAGGGTTTACCACAAGGTGCAAACCATTCATTAATAGAAAAGCCTGAAGAATAGAAAAGCCAGATTAGACTTTGCCAAAAAAACATCTAAAAAAGCCAGACCAGTTCTGGAAAAGCATTCTTTGGATGGATGAAACTAAGAATAATCTGTACTAGAATACAGGAAAAAAAAAGTATGGAGAAGGCTTGGAAAAGTTCATGATCTAAAGCCACAACGGCATCTGTAAAACATGGTGGAGGCAGTGTGATAGCATGGGCATGCATGGCTTCCAGTTCCAGTTAAACTGTCAACCCAGATTCAGCCAAATGCAACAAAGTTGATTGGACGGCGCTTCACAGTACAGATGGACAATGATCCAAAACACACTGCAAAAGCAACCCAGGAGCTTTTGAAGGAAAAGAAGTTAAATATTTTGCAATGGCCAAGTCAATCACCTGATCTCAACCCAATTGAGCATGCATTTCACTTGCTGAAGGCAAAACTAAAGAAAGACCCACAAAGAACAACTGAAGACAGCTGCAGTTAGAAGCCTTGCAAAGCATCAGAAAGGAGGAAACCCAGTCTTTGGTAATGTCCATGGGTTCCAGACTTCAGGCAGTCACTGCCAGTTAAGCATTCTCAACAAAATATAAAAAATTAACATTTTATTTATGATTATCTTCATTTGTCCAATTACATTTGAGCCCCTGAAAATGGGGGGACTGTGTATAAAAATGGTTGCAGTTCCTAAAATTTGTACTTGATATTTATGTTCAACCCCTTGAACTAAAGTTGAAAGTCTGCACTTCAAATTCATTTGGATTGTTTCATTTTAATTTTATTCTGGTGGCATACAGAGCCAAAAGTATGAAAATTGTGCCTGTGTCCAAATATATATGGACCTATCTGTATATTCCCTATAACACACAAGATCACACATCCCATATGTGTATATACTGTTACTAGAATTCATCAGTTTGCATAACTCTAAGAATAGTGTGGGTTTTAGCCTACCTATTATCACAATTACTTTCTTTTATTAAACAACTGTAACGTACTCATACTACACAGCTATGTACTTTGTAATTCTATCATATAATGTTGATCAAATGCATTGTTACTTTGCATGCATGAAATTTAAGATACTCTTGAACTTGATTAATGTTATAGGACATGATAAAGCGACTACAGCAGCATCTTTTGTTACAACATCTATTATTATCATTAGCCCAAGCACCAGTCATCCAGCCATTTATTCACAGCCTCTATTGAGGGTGGCTCATCTACAAGTGTTATAAAAAAAATATCTGTAGCTCTAAAACCAACTTGATAAAACTTTGTAGATAAACACTTCATATCTGTTACAGATTTAATGTACTGTACCCGCTTAGGAAGAATTATTTCCTTTAATTAACTGGTTAAATTAGACTAACTAACTCTGGGGTTGGTCGCCTTTGTGATAACATCCTCACTGATAAACCTATAAATAATGGTTAATTATTTTGTGCCCTGCAGACACAGCAACCTATTCTGGCAGGAAACCAGAAGCTTGTATTTGGAAATCTTAATTGGAGATGTGCTCAGCAAGGCATCCCTTAGAATAATTTTATCTGTAAAAGGACAAAAAACGTGCAGGAATTGTTAAACATGATAAACTCATCGGCCCTTTACAAGCCTGGCATATGTACTGTAGTACTGAAAACTCCTTTAATGTTCATAAACTGCAGCAGACCTCATAGCAATACATAAGTGCATTTTTATTTGCAGATTACGTAGAGTTAATGCACTGTGACTTCAGCGGTTGTGTAAGATGTTAACGCAGCGACAATAAGGGGCAATGTTTAGAGGTTATGTGGGAGTCTAATAATGGCCTGTGCGTAAACTGACAGAGCAAAAGAATAGTTAATGAGTCCACTACCCACGTGCCAGCTTGTGCAGTCTATAAAGAAAAACCATTTCCTGCCTTATCAATTCATTCCTGGCATTCTTGAGAAAGCAAATAGGGCACTGCTGTCGGATCTAGAATGAAATATAAATTGATTTCAATTCTCACTCACAGTCTTACCAGTATAAACAATGGAAATACTGGGCTGCAAATACATAGGAAGAAATTGAAAACATCCACGGTGGAAAAAAAGTTATAGATGTATTTTAGAGTATGGGAAAAAAAAACTTTTTATGCAGCAAACGCCTAGCAACAAAGACTAGAGAGCTAAAAAATGAAGCATCATCACATTTTAAATATGAGTGTTGTTCCAGTGCTCTGCTTTGCCTTGTCACACCTCTTCTGCAAAGCACTTACCTGCAACAGAATGATATAGAACTGCCAGCATGCAAGGCTGATTTACCATGGCTCACAGATCTTAGTCTCCATATTCTCCAGTCTTTATCCTACATCCCGATAGTTTGTAAGCTGCTGAAAACGGGATTCTCTTACCTAGGAATTACTGTATTCATTGGAGTATAACACGCACGTTTTCACCCTGAAAATCAGGTGCAAATAGTGTGTGCGTGTTATACACCGATACTGCAATTTGGGCTGCCTAGGAGGGAACGGGGAGGGGGAGCGTGACGAGAGCCATCAGATTACATACAGCAAGAATCTCCTGTTTACTCAGCGGCCTCTGTAATAAGAAGTCCCGTCTCCTGGGCCGGCATTGAACCAGTGTTCTGTCTATCTTAGAAGCCGGGACTTTGTATTAAAGAGGCCCCCGAGTAAACAGGAGATTATCGCTGTATGTAATCTGATGGAGCTCATCCCGCCCCCCTCCCTATCCCCTCTGAGACAGCAGTAATCTGAAGTGAGACTGCAGATGGGCATTGATCGGGCTGCATTCATGGCAATGGTGAGGCTGCATATGGGCATTGATCAGGCTGCAGATGGGCATTGATCAAGCTGCATTGATGGGCAATTGAGAGGCTGCAGATGGGCATTGATCAAGCTGCATTGATGGGCAATTGTGAGGCTGCAGATGGCATTGATCAGGCTGCAGATGGCATTGATCAGGCTGCAGATGGCATTGATCAGGCTGCAGATGGGCAATGGTGAGGCTGCAGATAGGCAATGGTTAGGCTGCATTGATGGGCACTGACCCTTAGGCCCCTTTCACACTGGGGCGGTTTGCAGGCGGTATTGCGCTAAAAATACCGCCTGCAAACCGCCACTAAACAGCCTCCGCTGTTTATTCAGTGTGAAAGCCCGACGCCCCCACCGCCCCAGTGTGAAAGGGGCCTTATTTTGCTTCAAAGTTCTTTATTTAAAATTTAAGTTTTTTTCCTGAAACTTCCCTCCTAAAATGAAGGTGCATGTTATATGCCTATAAATACGGTATGTTCATTCAAGAAAAAATTTTCTTTCTTCTCCTATTTTTCTCATCATTATAGTCAAAAAACAGGTCAGCAAATTGACCCCATTAACTATTAGAAAATTGAACAAACGTTCCGAAAACTTTTTTTTTAATGAAATTCAACCGATGCATGAGCAGCTTTAAGCTGGTCATAAATGGATAGAATTTCAAATGAAAATTTTAAGAAAAAGGAAGGGGAGCTCTTATTAACTATATTGCATTAATTCTATGCATTAAGATAAAAAAATCTGTTGTGTGTGGCAGCCACCCCAGCTCCCCCCTAATTACTTACCTGAGCTCCATCTCTCTCCAGCGATATCCACGAATGTCTAAGCCGTCCGGGACACTCCTCCTGATTGGCTGAGACACAGCAGTAGCGCCATTGACTCCCGCAGCTGTCAATCAACGTCATTCAGCCAATCAGAGGAGAGAGGTGGCGGGGCTCCGTGTCTGAATAGACACATGAAGCTGTGACTCGGCTCCAGTGCCCCCATAGGAAGCTGCTGACTGTGGGGGCACTCGATAGGAGGTAGGGGCCAGGAGCAGCAAAGAGGGACCCGAGAAGAGAAGGAGCTGGGCTGCTCTGTGGAAAACCAACTGCACAGAGGAGGCAAGTATAACATGTTTGTTATTTTTTTTTTTTTAAACAAGCCTTTACAATCACTTTAAATTATAAACTGTATATAATGCAAAAAATATTATTTTATGCATGTACAAAACAAGCTGCTGTATCCATTGAGCCTGAAAAGAAATATCTGTGTTGTTATCGGTTTTGCCAGTGTACAGCAGACTACAGTTATCTTCTGTTAATAATATGTTTGAGTAGACACATTACTTCCTATGTATACAGCTCCCACGTGTCAAAACTGTTTGAACATTTTCTGTCAGACACCAAGAAAACACACAAAATGTGTAAATTTAAACTCAATCACTTAAATCTCACATGGTCTTTAAATTAAGGTCTTTCTCTTCTTGTTGTAACTATAAGGAAGCTTGTATAAAGCAATGATGTGCAGATGGCAATATAGGAATTGCATATAGACAGAAAGTGGCTAAAAGAGGCTGGAGGAGATCAGCAAGCACTGAGATGGAAAAATTATGAAAAAGATGAGAACAGTACTTTATGAACAAAAAGAAAATGTATGGCCATTTCCAATGCTATACTGACCTTTAGCAAACTAAATGTGGTCCAATTATGCTGCGCACACATGATCGGACATTCCGACAACAAAACCGTGGATTTATTTACAACGGATGTTGGCTCAAACTTGTCTTGCATACACACGGTCACACAAATGTTGTCGGAAATTCCGAACGCCAAGAACGCGGTGACGTACAACACGTACGACGAGCCGAGAAAAATTACGTTTAATAGCCAGAGCGGCTCTTCTGCTTGATTCCGAGCATGTGTGGAATTTTTTGCGTCGGAATTGTGTACACACGATCTGATTTTCCGACAGATTTTGTTGTCGGAAAATTTGAGATCCAGCTCTCAAATTTTTGTTGTCGGAAATTCCTACAGCAAATGTCTGATGGAGCCTACACACGGTCGGAATTTCCGACAAGCTCACATCGAACATTTGTTGTCGGAAATTCTGACCGTGTGTACGTGGCATTAGAGTCTAAGTCTATTTTAACTATGTTTCTGTCTTTCCTTAGAATATGAAAATTGCCAGGAATATTAAGAACAAATGAGTTCAAAATGCAAGAGGCTCTGCAGCTTTGAAGAGGCCACTTGGCCAAGATGTTGAAGGATTGCGAACAGGGGAGTACAAGTATAGGACTGGGGTGGGTTACACTAGACCTTAAAGGCAAACAAAACTCTAATACAAAAATCTTTACAGGGGTATTCTACAAAATTAAGGTCAGAAACAATTCTTGATCAAGCTCTGGGCATGTCTCAAGGTAACCCTAACAAGTTCATACCAGACATTTCAACTGGCCATCTACAAACACAATCGCAACAACTTGCTTTCATTTCGAGTCAATCCCAGAGTGTTATAGACAGCCAAAGCTTCTCTACAAGATATCTATGATAACATGATTTGTTTCTATTTTTGTTTTTTATTATTAAGTATAATTGTAGCATAGAAATGGCTCAGACCCTGGACTCTGTAACCAAGAACAATATATGAGCAGGTATCTCTGTAGTGAAAATAACATTTACCTGGAGAGGCAGAGAGGCGGGCATATGGCATCACAATTTTCATCAGAGGAAGCTTTGTACTCATTGATAAAAATACAAGGCTTCTCCTGAATGGTGGAGAAGTGCTCAGCCCGACTCTCTTTAATTCTGGCAACAGAAGCTCTGCTTACTGCATGTAGCTAATGCTACTACAGTGCATTAAAGCACACACAGTGGTCACATTGTTTACTAATGGAAAAAGATTGTCTGTTTAGGCCAGCTTGGCCCAAAGAAACGATTTAAAGTACACTGATCCTGGAATTCTACTTTAACCACTTCCCGCATGTAGGACTTCATATGCAGCTACAAGCATCATTCAGATATCTTTCTTTTCAGCCAGCAATTTCCTGTAACGTAAAAGCCATCCTAGTGGCTATTCAGCTGCTGGATTGCTTTCACAGGCAGCAGGAGGGGATGTCTCCCCTCTCCCTCCACCCTCCTGTGCCTCTCCAGGCTTTCCCGTGCAATAGGGCACCTGGAGAAAAGATCTGGTGGCGGCGATGGATTACCATAGAGCTGGCATGAATCGGATGGTCCTTGGCCATTACTATGACCCTGGGAGGCCAGAAGCGACATCACTTCTGGCATTGGCAGATGTAAACACAGCCAGTTTTTTTTCCCCTGGAAAGCAGAGATTGATTTTTTTTTATCTCACGCTTTTAAGGGTAGAGGAGATATCTGGGGTCTCATTGACCCCAGATGTCTCTATAAAGAGGACCTGTCATGCCTTATTCCTATTACAAGGGATGTTTACATTTCTTTTAATAGGAATAAAAGTGATAAAAAAAATAAATGAAAGGGACAGTGTAAAAATAAAAAAAAATCTAATAAAATAAATAATAATAATAATATGTGTTCACACCACACATGTGAGGTATTGCCGCGAACATTAGAATGAGAGCAATAATTCTAGTACTAGCCCTCCTCTGTAACTCTAAACTGGTAACCTGTAAAAAAAATTTAAAGTGTAGCCTATGGAGATTTTTAATACCGAAGTTCGGCGCCATTCCACAAGTGTGCGCAATTTTAAAGTGCAACATGTTAGGTATCTATTTACTTGGCATAACATTATCGCCATGTTATTCTCTAGGGCAGTGATGGTGAACCTTGGCACCCCAGACGTTTTGGAACTACATTTCCCATGATGCTCATGCACTCTGCAGTGTAGCTGAGCATCATGGGAAATGTAGTTCAAAACATCTGGGGTGCCAAGGTTCACCATCACTGCTCTAGGGTCTCTGCTAAAAAAAATATCAATATAATGTTGGGGTTCTGAGTAATTTTCTAGCAATAAAACGAAGATTTTAACATGCAGGAGAGTAATGCCAGAATTGGATCGGTATGGAAGTGGTTAATGGATGTGAATAACTGCATCTTCAGTGGCTAATTACCAGTAAATTCTTACTTGCCTAAAGAGTGTGCAAACCCTAACAATGAACGTCTCCTTTTTTCTTCCTTTTGATCTGTAAAATATACCATTAAAATCTTTTTGTTATATCTGCTCAAAAAGAGAAAAAAAAATACCTGCTGATCCTGCCAGAAAATATGTAATCTGATAAATTCCTGTGCTTTTTGGCTCTGCTGATTGTTATGATTATGATTGTCAACATTTTTTCTGGGTCTCTCTAGACTACAGAGCACCTCTTCCATGAAGAGGAGATGAGGGTGAAAATAAAGGAAAATAGCCTGAATTTTAAAAAAATGAATACATCCAACACATCTAAGGACCTTTAAACTGCAGTGTATTACATTTTTGTTCCTAGGTTTAGCTACACTTTAATGCTGCATACACATGATCGCACATTCCGACAACAAAATCTATGTTTTTTTTCTGACAGATGTTGGCTCAAACTTGTCTTGCATACACACGGCCACACAAATCTTGCCGGAAATTGCGAACGTCAAGAACGTGGTGACGTACAACACGTACGACGAGCCGAGAAAAATGAAGTTCAATAGCCAGTGCGGCTCTTCTGCTTGATTCCGAGCATGCGTGGAACTTTGTGTGTCGGAATTGTGTACACACGATCGGAATTTACGACAACGAATTTTGGTGTCGAAAAATTTGAGATCCAGATCTCAAATTTTGTTTGTCGGAAATTCCGATGGAAAATGTCCAACGGAGCCTACACACGGTCGGAATTTCCGACAACAAGCTCCCGTCGAACATTTCCCGTTGGAAAATCAGACCGTGTGTACGCGGCATAACGCTATTATAACATAACTGGCAACATCAAAAAAAAGTCGGTGTTGCAGATTTAAGATGCATTTAGTGTCTAATTATATACAGTATATATTTGGTATGTATTTACTACCCCGTATTGGCTGCTTAATACATCACTTAGAGGAAGCCAGTTTTACAAATCAATTTATCAATACGGCAATAAATGTGTAATATATATAAATGCATGAAGAGCAGAGCAGTTATCTGCAAGCTGAGTACATACATCTTAGAAACATCTTTATTTATGGGGATTGGACAACATTCTCTTGTAACCATAGCTATCATAATTAAACTAAAGGACTTTGCCAACAAGGACTGCTTGGAATTAGGTGTATGAATTAAATCAGCTACCAAGCTAAACATCTATTAGGGAATGTGCCCATGTTTCTTACTTTAATTAATTCTTTCTTCCTCCGGGGGGTAAACATTCAGCAACCTTCCAACATTATGTGAAATTTCCAGTCAGTATCTGGCTGCTATAAAAGCCACAGCCTGAAATTAGACTTTGGGCGGCTTTCAGGCTGAACAGCTCAGAAGAGATGTAGAACAAAGCTGATATTTGTGTCCCCATCATCAAAGTCTATGGCATGGCCTGAGTTATGCAGAGGCGTCATTTCAGCTGCAGCCCCCTTGTACATAAAAAAACAAGCACATTATGCAATACACAATCTTTGTAACCGGAGTCACAAGATGGACAGTGGGCAGACGACCTCTGGTCTAAAATGTATCAGAATATTAGATGTGGGATAGTAGTGTAATAAGTAGTGATAGCTGTGTGTGTACATTTTTAGTGGCACTCCAACGCACCTAATATAGTAACAGCTTTTCCTTGTAGCACACCACAATGCACAAAGGTGAATGATCTGTGTGTGATGTTAAAATAAAGTTGCAGGTGTGGTTTACTGTAAGTGCTTTGGAGAAATCTGGCATTAACTATGAATGGGCTGCTTAATGGAAATCACATTATTACACAAGAGTTAAAGTGGTTGTAAACCCACTTTAAAAAAAAAAGAAAAAAGCTAACACTTGCAAGACAAAGGCATAATGAGCTAGCATGCATAGCGTACTAGCTCATTATGTAATACTTACCTGAAATCGAAGCCCTCGCTGCGGTGCCCATACACTGCTCCAGGGACCGACATCACTCCCGGGGGTTACTTCTGGGTATCGTGGCTCCAGCGCTGTGATTGGCCGGAGCTGCGATGACATCACTCCCACGCATGGGTGCAGTAACGGCACACTCACTGAAGCAACGGCATATACAAGCCATTGCTTCAGTTTGTGTTAGTGCGCATGTGTCACATGCAAATACAGGGGATAGCTCCTAAATCGTGCAGGTTTAGGAGATATACTGGGTAGCTAGAGGTAAGCCTTATTATAGGCTTACGTGTAGCACAAAGTGGTCTGTAAGGGTTTACAACCACTTTAATGGCCATACACGTGGGCTGAATGTTGGGCGGCATTGGCTGATTCAATAGGAACCTGCTGACATTCGGCCCGTGTGTACTGCAAACGGTCCGACAGAAGCCGGCCAAAGGGGCATGACCGAAAAAGGTCTGTCGACCGGCTCCGGATTAGTGCTCTCAGCCAATGGCTGAGAGCGCTGACTAGAGTGTATCCCCTGTCAGAATACAATAGAACAGCAGGTAAGATTGCTGTACTGGTATTGTGCAGGGAATGAACCGCTAGCGAAGACTCTCTCCAAAATGTATACGCTACTCAACACACCCTCCACACAACCACACCTGCCCTGTTTAGTTAGATGGGAAAGGGACCTTAACCGCAATTTCTCGGAGATACAAAAGCAAAAAATCATCAACTGTGCCCTCAAATCGTCCCTGAGCACCAAAATACAGGAGACGAATGATAAAATTCTATCAAGATGGTACCTCACCCCCTCTAGATTACACAAATGTTTTCTGGCCACCTCAGATCGATGCTGGCGGTGCAGGGCGGGAGAGGGTTCAATGCTCCATATCTTTTGGTCCTGTCCTAACCTGCAGAATTACTGGAGGGAGGTTCGTCGCATCATTCAGAAATTCACTGATTATGTGATCCCTGACGATCCGGCGTTCTTCCTTCTGCACCTATCAACAATCCCGATTAAAAGATACAAAAAATCTCTGATACGTCAATTACTGAATGCCGCCAAGGCATGTATACCGCTCCATTGGAAGCAACGGTGCTCACCAACCATTACGGACTGGCTGCGAAACGTGGAAGAACTGAACAAAATGGAGGACCTTGTCCTCACCGTGCAACACAAACGCGAGAAATACTCAGACACCTGGACTATCTGGAATATTTTTATGTACTCAGAAGAAGGGGTTTCTCTACTGGGTTCATAGCTTACTCTGCAAACATCCCAGAACACAGATTGTTCCTTTAGGCCAACCCTCGCTCTGACTGACCCCCCCCCTCCTCTTTTCCTCCCTTCTTTCCTCCCACTTTACCTTTGTATACTTCTATTTCACTCCCTACGTTTCTCTAAACAGTTCTTTTTATGGAAAAAGTGAAAAAGTAGGGAAGAGGCCCGTTTGCTCCTGGACACACATGGAAAAAATGTTATACATTACTCTATATGTTATATACTAATTTCACCAGTATTTCTTAATGTTCGGTCTATCATAATATCTGTACTCTGTCACACTGTTTGTGGTGTATGTAACATATACTGCATTTTCTGATTGTCTGTTACATTGGGACCTCTCCCTCTGTTGAAGTTTAATAAAGCTTATATTTGAAAAAAAAAAAAAAAAATTGCTGTACTGACATTGAATTGTTAGTACAGCAGATTGTTAGTATAGCGGTCCCTCCTGAGCTGTCAGTTTTTTTTTTTTTTTTTGCTCAACCCGCTCGGTTGAATGAAAAAGCTAGCAGTGTGTACTAGGCTTTAATGCAACACTCTAGTACATTGGGCTCATGTACTGTTAGGGGCAGAAAATAAAAAATAATCCCGCACCTCTCCCTGTTGCTTTCTTTCACAATTTTATTTCACAGTGGCTAAGTGCTTAGCACTTCCATCTAGCAGCACTAGGGTTGTTGGTCTTCGAATTCCAGCCCTGCACTACTGGCACAGAGTTTGCATGTTCTCCCTGTGCTTGCGTGGGTTTCCTCCGGGTACTCCGGTTTCCTCCCGCACTCCAAAGACATGCTGGTAGGTTAATTGGATGCTGTCTAAATTGGCCCTAATATGTGTATGTATGAATGTGAGTTAGGGACCTTAGACTGTAAGCTCCTTGATGGCAGGGAATGCGAATGTACAATATCTATACTGTACATATATATATATATATATATATATATATATATATATATATTTGTAAAGCGCTGCATAAATTGACGAGCTATATAAGTATCTGTAATGAATAAATACATTTACAATAATAGTGAATACAAATGCCAGGATTTTGGGCAGGTCTGCTGGCTTTCTTCCTTTTTCTTTTAGGATGAAATGTGTCTGCTGTTGCTGGAGAGACACTGAAAGGGGATGCGGCTGTTGCTGTACCATTAGGCACAACTGATCCATTGATTGGTGACTAAAATTTTATTAGGAAATTTGATTTGATTGTACCGTATTAGTGCAATTGTGACAGAGAAAATTGTGACAAAGAACATAAAGAAGACAGTTTATGCACAGCTGTGGGACATCATTTCTCACAACCGGACCACACTATAGAAGACCTCAATGTTTTAGTTCTTAAGGGAATTTCAGAACTATCCAGGAAAGGAAAACGTTTGAACTATTGGGAAATTTAATATCCAATAACAAAGTACTCCTAGCTTCTTATACACATCTATCAGTAAGTGCTTGTATCAGCTCTATCTACCGTTCGCATGATCTACCTTTATTCTTACTGGGCGTAATGTCGCCCACTTTGTGAGTGGAGAGTGCTTCATTTGTTTTAACATGATTAGTTGTATTTGATTTAGGGCCAGTTCACACCAGATGCAGTTCCGTGCGCTTTTTTCTGCACAAAATGCATGCACAGTGTTTTCCATGTATTCCAATGGCTGTAGTTCACACCATGCAGTCAGTTTTCGGTCAGTTTCTGGTCAGCTTCTGCACCGGAAACTGACTGCATGGTGTGAACTACAGCCATTGGAATACATGGAAAACACTGTGCATGCATTTTTAGTGCAGAAAAAAAGCACACAGAACTGCACGGAACTGCATCTGGTGTGAACTGGCCATATTTAAAGGCTTTGGAGAAGTTGAGAAGTCTGGTGGTTGGGTAATGTCAACCAATTTGTGAGTGGTCAGAAGTTCACATGATTTAAGATGGTCCGTTCTATTTCATTTACAGTGATTATTGGTTATAAAATGTAATGGTTATGATTTATGAGTTAATAAAATTTGGTAAGGTTCAATTTACCAATAAGGGGCAACAGCCAAAACGTTTTAATATTCACATGCCTGGTGTTTTATTACATTTATTTGTCGTTTACATTGTACATTTTGTAGTGAGGTGATAGTGGGCATATACAACCCCATGTTATAGCTGGCATTGATACAGTTTACAACATGTGCTGGAGAGATGGAGAAGGCCACAGATAAACTTATGCCGCGTACACACGGTCGGACTTTACGGCAGACTTTGCCCGGGGGACGGGATTTCGTCGGACAATTCGATCTTGTGTGGGCTCCAGCGGACTTTGTTTTCTCAAAAGTTGGACGGACTTAGATTTGAAACATGTTTTAAATCAATCCGTCGAAATCGAGTCTGGTCGAAAAGTCCGCTTGTCTGTATGCTAGTTCGACGGACAAAAAGCCATGCTAGGGCAGCTATTGGCTACTGGCTATGAACTTCCTTATTTTAGTCCAGTCGTACGTCATCACGTACAAATTCGACGGACTTTGGTGGATTGTGTGTAGGCAAGTCCGTTCATTCAGAAAGTCCATCGTAAAGTACGTCGAAAAGTCCGCCGGGCAAAGTATGCCGTAAAGTCCGCTCGTGTGTACGCGGCATTACAGTCTATACCATGAAGTATACCACAGAGAGACCAACCAGTAATAAGTACGTAAAAAGGAATTCTTTGCTTTCAGGTAACACATTCTCTGATCATTTTGCTTCTAGCTTGCCTAGATGCACTTCTAAAAACAATTAGAAATGTTTTCCCTTTTAGTCAGTGCTTTGGTGTACATCCTATGGGATTATGCTGATATTCTTTATTAATAATAAAATAAAAGTGAAAATCGATTATTCTGCCTGACAAAAGCCTTTTAGAGGAAACCTGTGGTGAGAGAAATAAGGAGGTTACCATTGTCGGCCTTCATATCTGATTGTTGTGCTGATACAGCTGATTTAAAAGTTATGGATTCATACAGAGGTAAGCAGCTGCAGAGTAACCCCAATGGTTGTAAACCAGTTGTAGCAAAAGGTAATACAGGGATTTAAGACCTAGTCACTAAATGTTCTAATTTTGGAACCACAGCCGATTACCACTTTGGCCTCTATTCCCCCTGCCATGGTTCATATACTATACTCTCTGAAGTTTCCAGGAACCCAGAGTAGCAACATAATTATGTTGCTCGCTGTAGGAGGTTAGCTGAACATTTCTGAATCCCAGCCTGACCTGCCCACTTACTATTTCAGATGATTGACTGGCCCAAGATTGCTGGTCTGTCATGCTCCCCATGACTTAATTGTTTGTCTGACAGACAACATCTTTGGAATGTACACATCTGACAGCACTTATGGAGCCCAGAGCTTAGCTTTACAACAAGTATGTTGTTCAGGGCTTCTGACTGTGCTCTGATTTCACTGGTTGCATGCTTGTTCCAGCTCAGTAACTAGGAAGTTATTCAAGTCAAAGGGCACAACTTTCTGTCAAACAACTAGCATTCTCAAAGGGAGAGTAAAAATAGCAGCCTTTATATTTCTCACAACACAGGTTTACTTCAAATCTGCAAACAGCTCACTCCACCTTTAACTTTATATTGGTCAATACGTCAAAGGAAATATGATATTACTGATCTAGCTATTTAGGAAATGTTTGACATCTGTTAACACTGAAGGCTCTCTAGTTCACCAGTCACAACTGTCAAGCTGTGTGGAACATTTTAGGAGATAAAACCACAACAAAACTACATACCTTTGTAGCACTCACCCTTGAATGGGCTGCCGGCTTATTCTAGAGCAGTGGTCGCCAACCTTTCGGACCTCACTGACCACTAAACTGACAATTTTGAATCCCGCAGACCACTAACATGAATTTTACATGTCTTTTACACACAATGCTCCGGCTCTCTGCCCCCTTCTGACACCCCCCCCCCCCCCCCCACACACTCTGCATCACACTGCTGCCCTACACAGACTTATCACTGGATCTCACCTCTTTATCCAGCCATATGCTCAAGCTCCCTCCCACAGTCTGTGATCAGAGCTGCCTTCTTCATATTCCGCCACTACTCCCAGCATCTCCCTCTGAGTTTACAGGAGCTAGAACTACAGAGGAGGCATCAAGTATCAATGTGCGCTGACAGTATTGACTTTCAGTGAGCTTTGAGAACAACACTGGAAACAACATTGGGCGATATACTTTACATCCACCACAATGTTGATTTTTCAGCAGAACCCCTGGCGACCACCGAAATTTTCTAATGGACCACTGGTTGATGACCACTTGTCTAGGGGATATCTTTTTAGAATGTATTGCTGAGCTTCAGGGATCAGGATACTTAAAACAATAGTAAAAATAACTGGAGCATAGCTTTTCACTAATCTTCTCTAAGCAGCCATTCCTGGAGGTAACAGGGGATGGCCAATATATCTAGGACTCTATAAGAGCAATCCCAGTCCATATAGCATCTTCTGGCACATAGTTCCCTTCTAGCACCCAAGAGTCCACAGCAAGGTCTTTACTCACAGTGTCCAAGAAGCTGTCTTCCACCTAACATCCACAAGTAGTTCCTCAGTGAGAGAGACAAAGGATCCTTCTCCAGATCAGTACTCCAGGATGAAGCCCTCTAGCAAATAATCCTTTGGCAATCTTCTCTGGGCCCTTAGCCCAGCAACTGCTGAGGCCCAGACTGCAATATCTTGTCACAGTAGCTATCTTCCAGGGGCAGTAGCCCCATGAGAAATGGAACCCTCCCTGGAGCAGAAAAACACTCTGGAAAGGCCTGCCAAACATTTATCAAATCTCCAGCCACCTTTTGGATGCCTCCTTCCAGGGACTGGAGTTAAATTTAGACTAAACTAAATTTAGCCTAAGAACCTAACTAGATGAGGGCGCTTAAAGAATACCAGAGAAATTCAAAGTCAAGACCAACTTACACAAAAAATCTTATAGTATGAGCTTTATACACACTTTTATATGATTTAATTTCATATTCCAGAATTTATTTCCAGTTTTAGATTTACACGTTGACCAAGCTTTCCAACAACAGTACCATTTTAATGGGCTGAGACAAAATAGGACACAGCCAGGCCAGGGCCGTCTTTAACGCAGGGCAAAAGGGGCAGCTGCCCTGGGCCCTGTCATTGCTGTGGGGCCCAAAGCAGCTGCCACTTAAGCCCTGCGCTGCCCGCAGTTTTTGCGGAGTAGCGGGGGGAGCCGATCCCCCCTGCTCTCCCAAGCGGCTACATTCATTATACAGGAGAGCGGGACAGCTGCGGGCTTCATGTGTTTGAGCCCGCTCGTCCCGCTTCTCCCTCTGTCAGGAGCTGCGGACCCTAGTCAATGACAGAGCGAGAGCGGCGCTCTGTGTTCCTCCCGCCACCACCCCCCGCCTGGCAGACCTGTGTAGCACACAGCCGAGTGAAGTTTTCTGGCTGTGTGCTGGGTCTAATAGGCTGGGACTGTGTGTGTTCGTTGCACCGCCGTGTGATCAGGTAAGAAAGAACAAGGTGAAGAGAAGGGGAAGAGGATTCATTTGTGCAAAGATGGACATGGGGGTTACAGAGATGGACATGGGGGGGTACAGAGATGGACATGGGGGGGTACAGAGATGGACATGGGGGTTACAGAGATGGACATGGGGGGTACAGAGGTGGACATGGGGGTTACAGAGGTGGACATGGGGGTACAGAGGTAGACATGGGGGTACAGAGGTGGACATGGGGGGTACAGAGGTGGACATGGGGGGTACAGAGATGGACATGGGGGGTACAGAGGTGGACATGGAGGGTACAGAGGTGGACATGGGGGGTACAGAGGTAGACATGGAGGGTACAGAGATGGACATGGGGGGTACAGAGGTGGACATGGAGGGTACAGAGATGGACATGGGGGGTACAGAGGTGGACATGGAGGGTACAGAGGTGGACATGGAGGGTACAGAGATGGACATGGGGGGTACAGAGGTGGACATGGAGGGTACAGAGATGGACATGGGGGGTACAGAGCTGGACATGGAGGGTACAGAGATGGACATGGGGGGTACAGAGGTGGACATGGAGGGTACAGAGATGGACATGGGGGGTACAGAGGTGGACATGGGGGTACAGAGATGGACATGGGGGTTACAGAGATGGACATGGGGGGTACAGAGGTGGACATGGAGGGTACAGAGATGGACATGGGGGGTACAGCGGTGGACATGGAGGGTACAGAGATGGACATGGGGGGTACAGAGGTGGACATGGGGGTACAGAGATGGACATGGGGGGTACAGAGGTGGACATGGGGGTTACAGAGATGGACATGTGGGGTACAGAGGTGGACATGGAGGGTACAGAGATGGACATGGGGGGTACAGAGGTGGACATGGGGGGTACAGAGGTGGACATGGGGGGTACAGAGATGGACATGGGGGGTACAGAGGTGGACATGGAGGGTACAGAGGTGGACATGGAGGGTACAGAGATGGACATGGAGGGTACAGAGATGGACATGGGGGGTACAGAGGTGGACATGGGGGGTACAGAGGTGGACATGGGGGGTACAGAGATGGACATGGGGGGTACAGAGGTGGACATGGGGGGTACAGAGGTGGACATGGGGGGTACAGAGGTGGACATGGGGGTTACAGAGATGGACATTGGGGGTTACAGAGATGGACATTGGGGGTACAGAGGTGGACATTGGGGGTACAGAAATGGACATGGGGGTACGGAGGTGGACATGGGTAGGGTACAGAGATGGACATGGGGGGGTACAGAGGTGGACATGGGGGTTACAGAGATGGACATTGGGGGTTACAGAGATGGACATTGGGGGTACAGAGGTGGACATTGGGGGTACAGAAATGGACATGGGGGTACGGAGGTGGACATGGGTAGGGTACAGAGATGGACATGGGAGGGTACAGAGGTGGACATAGGGGGGTACAGAGATGGACATGGGGGGTACAGAGATGGACATGGGGGGTACAGAGATGGACATGGGGGGTACAGAGATGGACATGGGGGTACAGAGGTGGACATGGGGGGGTACAGAGATGGACATGGGGGGTACAGAGGTGGACATGGGGGTACAGAGGTGGACATGGGGGTACGGAGGTGAACAGAGGCGGTGGGGGGGTACAGAGGTGAACATGGATGGGGGGTACTACAGAGGTGGATAGGGGGTACAAAGGTGGACATGGGGGGGTACAGAGGTGGACGGAAAGATATAGAAGTGAACGTGGATGGGGGTAAAGAGCAGAACACAGAGGTGGATGTGGGGTACAAAGGTGGACGGAAAGATATAGAGGTGGACATGGGGGGGGGGGGGGTACAGAGGTGGATGGGGGATACAGAAGTGAGCTGTGGATAGAGGGGTACAGAGGTGAGCTGTGGATAGAGGGGTACAGAGGTGAGCTGTGGATAGAGGGGTACAGAGGTGAGCTGTGTATGGGGGGGGGACAGAGATAGACAGGGAATACAGAAGTGAGCTGTGGATGAGGAAGCAGAGGTAAGCAAAGTGATGTGCAGAGGTGACCAATAGATAGTTACCTTGCGGGAGGGAGGAGGATATGCAAGTACTGCCCCTTGTGCTGATTTTTTTCTGTGCCCTGTATGATACAAACACCTCAAAGTACACACCCCCAATCCCTGTGTGTCATCCTGGACTCCTATCTCCCCCCTTCCCCCATTATCTTGAACTCCCCCATCTCCCCCCCCCCCCCAATCATCCTGGACTCCCATATCTCCCCCCCCACCCATCATCCTGGACTTCTCTATCTCTTCCCCCCATCATTATTATACAGGATTTATATAGCGCCAACAGTTTGTGCAGCGCTTTACAACATGAGGGCAGACAGTACAAGCAGAATACAATGCAATACATACGTTTACGTGTTTGTTTTGTTTTTTCGAATGTTGGGGTGGAGAGACAATTTGCATGGGGGGGGCCCAAGAATTTTTTTTGCCCAGGGCCCAATCAATAGTAAAGACGGCCCTGAGCCAGGCATGCTTACAATGTATACCTTTTATTCTGGTTTAAAATGCCTTTTGAAAACCTGTTGCTGCAACTTCTCAAGTACCCCTAACAGTAGTATAATTTACCCCAAACCTTGTCATTGCAGAATTTGCACTTTCATACACTTTAGTATAGAAAAGTGAAACAGCTGAACTCCAAGCAAACAGCTTAATACACCGATAAAATACATATATGAGGCTGTTTTACCTGCAAAGCAATTTGAATTTCTATTCATCCAGTCCTGTAATCTACACAGCTCTGCCGCACAGCACAGGCATGTCTGGCAGGGGAAGAGGTCTTGTCTCCTCCCACAACCTGTGGTTGTACAGTGAAAAGAGAAGCAGCAGACTGCTGAGCTCATTCCTTTGTCACTCTGCTACATCCTCCTTCCCAACAGCTTGCTTGAGGACTAAAACACAACTGATTGGCTTCTGCTTATCCCTCTCCCAGTTTGAGCTCTGATGAACAGGGATTGAAAGAGGCTGATGCCAGGTCAAATTCAGATACTTTCACAGTTTGTATAAAAAACAATGGTGCGTTAATGAATACCGAACTGCATTACTGTGTGGCTTTTATATCTGCTTGGGGTTCAGCTTTAAAAAAAATGAATACAGTAAAAACTATAATTACCTGTTTTAAATGTATGTCTCTTTTGGATAGAGTGAGGACGATTTAGAACCTATGTCAGTTTTTTGTTCACAATGTTTTACCAGTTAGGAATTGATAGTCATTTTCCAACAGCAACACCAGCAGAAATAACATGATTTGAAATCTTACCTTACCTAAAACAACCCATTCAGTTTAAAATAGAAATGAAAGGTAAAGCATTTGTGTATAGTACAGTATCTCACAAAGGTGAGTACACCCCTCAAATTTTTGTAAATATTTTATTATATTTTTTCATTTGACAATATTAAAGAAATGACACTTTGCTACAATGTATAGTAGTCAGTGTACAGCTTGTTTAACAGTGTAAATTTGCTGTGTGTTCAAAATAACTCAACACACAGCATCCATGTCAATGTCATCCATGGGCCCAATTAGCCATTTTCCCTCCCCGGTGTCATGTGACTCGTTAGTGTTACAAGGTCTCAGGTGTGAATGGGGAGCAGGTGTGTTAAATTTGGTGTTATCACTTTTACTCTCTCATACTGGTCACTGGAAGTTCAACATGATACCTCATGGCAAAGAACTCTCTGAGGATCTGAAAAAAAGAATTGTTGCTCTACATAAAGACGGCCTAGGCTATCTAGGCTATAAGAAGATTGCCAAGACCCTGAAACTGAGCTGCAGCACAGTGGCCAAGACTATACAGCGGTTTAACAGGACAGGTTCCCCTCAGAACAGGCCTCGCCATGGTCGACCAAAGAAGTTGAGTGCACATGCTCAGTATCATATCCAGAGGTTGTCTTTGGGAAATAGAAATTTGAGTGCTGTCAGCATTGCTGCAGAGGTTGAAGGGATGGAGGGTTGGCCCGTCAGTGCTCAGACCATACGCCGCACACTGCATTAAATTGGTCTGCATGGCTGTCATCCCAGAAGGAAGCCTCTTCTAAAGATGATGCACAAGAAAGCCCGCAAACAGTTTGCTGAAGACAAGCAGGCTAAGAACATGGATTACTGGAACCAATTCCTGTGGTCTGATGAGACCAAGATACACTTATTTGGTTCAGATGGTGTCAAGCGTGTGTGGTGGCAACCAGGTGAGGATTACAAAGACAAGTGTGTCTTGCCTACAGTCAAGCATGGTGGTGGGAGTTTCATGGTCTGGGGCTGCATGAGTGCTGTCAGCACTGGGGAGCTACAGTTCATTGAGGGAACCATGAATGCCAACATGTACTCTGACATACTGAAGCAGAGCATGATCCCCTCCCTGCGGAGACTGGGCCGCAGGGCAGTATTCCAACATGATAAGGACACCAAAAACACCTACAAGATGACCACTGCCTTGCTAAAGAAGCTGAGGGTAAGGGTGATGAACTGGCCAAGCATGTCTCCAGACCTAATGAGCATCTGTGGGGCATCCTCAAACGGAAGGTGCAGGAAAGCAAGGTCTCTAACATCCACCAGCTCCACGATGTCATCTTGGAGGAGTGGAAGAGGACTCCAGTGGCAACCTGTGAACTCCATGCCCAAGAGGGTTAAGGCAGTGCTGAAAAATAATGGTGGCCACACAAAATATTGACACTTTGGACCCAATTTGGACATTTTCACTTAGGGGTGTACTCACTTTTGTTGCCAGTGGTTTAGACATTAATGGCTGTGTGTTGAGTTATTTTGAGGGGACAGCAAATTTACACTGTTATACAAGCTGTACACTCGCTACTTTACATTGTAGCAAAGTGTCATTTCTTCAGTGTTGTCACATGAAAAGATATAATAAAATATTTACAAAAATTGTGAGGGGTGTACTCACTTTTGTGAGATACTGCATATAAAAAAAACATTATAAATCAATTTATCAAAAGTGATCACATAACTTCTGTTCTTAGCTGTATAAGGAGCTCAGAGAGCTGGGGGAGGAGAAGCAGCAGTACACTGATCTTCCCAGTGAATGGCTGTGCAAGGTCGGGGGGGGGGGGGCAGGCATGTCAGGACAAGTCTGACCATTGGAGGAGAGCAAAGCACAACTAGAAACGGGACCACGTTGTGCTCTCATGCCTAGTGTGGTCAGTTGTTGATAGGTAAGCATAGGAACTGCCAGAGATTTCACACAAAAGAAGCAATACAAAAAGAACAGGATACTTTCTCATACAAGTACATGGTACAACAGGTACATATCAGGAAAGTAGGGGAAATTGTCTCTAAGAGAGACACGGAAAGCACTAAAAACCCAGCAGCTGTTCTTCTCCTTACCCATTTTTTGCAAAAGAATATAGAATATTTTTTGTCTTGACATACATTTTGACCACATACTTTCCAGAGCTTTTATGAAGTCCATTCATCTTTGTTCTAAAAACTGTTTTTGTATTTGCAGGATGGTGGGATTTGGCCTGAAGCTCAATTATATCACTATAAAGATTAATGGAGGAAGAAGAGAAACCACTAAAACCCCCAGAGCCGAAATAGGATGAAAACAAAACTTGATGAATTTATTGCAAATTGGCAAAACAAATAGCATAGCTGTATTTGTGTATGTTTGCCTGTTATGGACAATAGTGTCTTTCAAGATGAAGAATCAATTTGTATCACAGAATGGCATGCTTACATAAAAAGCAACATTTAGTTCAGTTTATTAAATATGCATTTTTAAATACCACCTGTACTAGTATAGGTACTTGAATATACATGAACATTAGATCATATAATCTAAACAGTAGCATAGGGAGGGAGCACATGAACAACCTCCTCAATCTGTTGCACAGCATGGGGCACAGCATGGGTCTTGGGTAATTGAAGATATACAGAAAAAAAGGGAAAGTTGTAGCACAGTTGGACACCACAAATAGCCAGGGATATCTCCATAAAAACATTTTAAGGACAAGTAATTAAAACGTAGGCTCTCTTTGGATATCAGGGACCACTGGCAAAAAAAAATGACCCAGACCAAACCCATGATTATATACTTTTGTGTACTTTAAAATGATAGTGTATTCATGAAAAATGTGAAGTAATTGACATGAATAGTAAACAGTCAATTGACAAAAAGGTGGTAGCAGAACGCAGATAAACTCATCTCTGTGGGGGTTATTTACTAAAGGCAAATCCACTTTGCACTACAAGTGCACTGCAAGGTCAGTCGCTGTAGATCCAAGGGGAACATGCAAGGAAAATAAAAAAACAGCATTTTAGCTTGCACATGATTTGATGATAAAATCAGCAGAGCTTCTACTCATTTCAGATCTACCCCTCAGATTTACAGCGACTGCACTTCCAAGTGCACTTTCATTGCACTTGCAGTGCACTTGTAGTGCAAAGTGGATTTGGCTTTCGTAAATAACCCCCTGTGTCTCTCTCTCCTTGTTGCACTACAGCACACCTGATTGGTTCCTTGTGCTGCCTTTCTCTCCCTCTCTCTAAGCTCTGCTGTATAGTAGACTTCAAGAGGCTGATACCAAGTCCAATTCAAGTATTTGCACTGCATGCATTAAAAAATATGAATGTATTAATAATTACATAGCTGTATTTATTGTTTTTTTATATCTGCCTGGGTTTCAGCTTTATGGGACCGAACATATCGCAACATGTGCATTGAGAGCATGTTTGTGCGTTGACATGCTACATTTTGCTACATTGCACTTTAACATGAACTTTTCTCCTCATTTCCTGAAACATGCAAAGGGTCCACAGCCCAGTAGAAGCACCAAGCTTGTGCTGGCCTGCTGTTTTTCTTCACCTGTGGATCACATTAGTGAAGTTTGTTCTGCACTTCTGTGACCCATTTTCAGCCGCTGAGAGCCTGAGCTGGCTACTCCTGCCCCCTCCACAGCCAAGCGGTGTTTAATCGCTCGGTTTTCAGTCTTATAGACGGAATGGGACCGATGCTGCATCCACCTAGGTAAGTATGATTCTGCAGAAAAAAAATGAAACCCATACTTCTCTTTTAATGTGTCTTGTTGCACTGAAAATAGTAAGTCTTGTTTTCCTTTTTTTCCACCACAAACCAGCACTCCTATTCATATACCTAATTTTTTTTAGACGTCCTTGCATTGGCATGCTTTCAAAAAATGTGCCAACGCATCTAGTGTGAATGGTCCCCAAGCCATTTCACAGTACATAATTAAAACACAAGCACCATAATATCTTATTGCTCAGCTAGTCACACTTTAGAAACAAATCTTCATAATGATACTGTACCCTCACTAAAAATTAAAACTTGTGACATGCTTAATTTGCTTTAATAATAGCTAAAGGGCATTACAGTTAGAATGTTTAAAAGATGTATTGCAGGAAAAGATTGGGCTATAATCAATGGTCCTGCAAAGCCTTCCAATATTTGATATGCATGTTTAATGAGATGTAAGGTGTACTATTAGAGTGGATGTAAGCCCTTTCACTAATATCTCAAATAATATTTACATTTTTTTTTAATTTCAGAGGTAACTTCCAATCTTTTAAACCAATACCTTTCAATAAAAACAACCAGGTGATCTTGTCATGAATATCCTTGTTCAGGCGCTTCCTGTTACAGGGTGGCAACTCTCTATTCCTGTTTTGCAACTGGTCTCCAGTGTTGTTGCCCTTTTTCATTTTTTTTTCAATGGAGATTGCTAGAAAATTACTCAGAACCCCCAAACATTATATATCTTTATTTCCGCAGAGAGCCTAGAGAATAAAATGGCGATCCTTGCAATTTATGTCACACAGTATTTGCACAGCGCTTTTTGAAACACAATTTTTTGGGGTAAAATACATTTTAATGAATTATAATGCAAAAAACACAATACATAACCCATTTTTTTAAATATAAAAGATAATGTTACGCTGAGTAAATGGATACCAAACATGTGGAATGGCGTCAAACTACGGTACTTAAAAATCTCCATAGGTGAAGCTTTAAAATGTTTTACAGGTTACCAGTTTAGAGTTACAGAGGAGGGCTAGTACTAGAATTATTGCTCTTGCTCTGATGTTCGTGGCGATAACTCACATGTGTGGTGCGAACACCGCTTACATATGCGTGTGCAACCTATGAATGCGATCGCTTCTGTGTGCAAACACGAGTGGACAGGGGCACTTTTAAAAAAATATATATATATTTATTTATTTTATTTACATTTTTTTTTACATTGTCCCATTATTTTATTTTTAGTTTTCTTTTATCACTTTCATTCCTAGCACAAGAAATTGTAAACATCCCTTATCATAGAAATAAGGCATGATAGGTCTTCTTATGGAGGGTATCTCCTCTACCCTGGAAAGCTTAAGATTTAAAAAAAAAAACATTGATCTGTGCTTTCAAGGAGAAAAAAATGGCAGTGTTTATATCTGCCGGAGCTGGAAGTGACAGTCACTTCTAGCCTCCCAGGGTCATAAAGGTGGCCGGGGACCATCCGGTCCTCGGCCAACTCAGTGGTAACCTTGCATCACCACTGGATCTTATCTCCGGCTTCTCATTCACACAAGAGAGCTCAAAGTGGTGCCAATGGCGCTGATAAGCCGCTAGGATGGCTTTTACATTGTAGGGAATCGCTGCCTGAAAAAAAAATAAAAAGATATCCGGATGATGCCTGTAGCTGCAAGCATCATCCAGATATCCCCACTCAAATTCCACAATGTCATATGATGTCATGCTGGCGGGAAGTGGTTGAACATGACTTTTGCTGCAAATCAGGATATATTGATGACGTACATGTTTCTGAACATTAGTAAAGGCATTCCATCAATACTGGATGTCCATATGTCAGGCTGTCACAGATGGGAGCCCTTTTGTACTAGGCAGACTGGCAATTCAAGATTTGGGTATAACAGCTGGAGCAGGAGCTCAGTGGTAACCTGGCGTCGCCACTGGATCTGATCTCCGGCTTCTCATTCACACAAGAGAGCCCAAAGAGGTGCCGATGGCACTGATAAGCCGCTAGGATTTTTTTTACATTGTAGGGAATCACTGCCTGAAAAAAAAAAAAAAAGATATCTGGATGATGCCTGTAGCTGCAAGCATCATCCAGATATCTCCACTCAAATTCCACAATGTTATATGATGTCATGCTGGCAGGAAGTGGTTAAACATGACTTTTGCTGCAAATCAGGATATATTGATGACGTACATGTTTCTGAACATTAGTAAAGGCATTCCATCAATAATGAATATCCATATGTCAGGCTGTCACAGATGGGAGCCCTTTTGTACTAGGGGGCAGATTGGAAATTCAAGATTTGGGTATAGCAGCTGGAGCAGGCAGTGGCTTGAGCCACAGATGTGGCAAAGAGAGCTCAGAGTGCCAACTCATTCACCCAAGATAGAAGACCTTAGTAGGGCCAAGGAGCAGAATCTATGGAGCGGCTGCGTAGTCATCTCTTGAGCTAATGATGGTGGAGATAGGCTTTGCTGCTACTGGCTCCCAGGTTGTGGGCCTCTGGCTCATCTGAGCAGGCAACTACCAAGGACAGGATTAGATATATATACAGGAAGAGTCTCGTGAAGTGCTGTGATGCAGGTCAGTAGAGAGTACAGTCCAAGCTGGCAGGGGTGCACAAAATCACACAGAGACACTGGCAGCTGGTACATATGCACAGGCTCACTCGGGATCCCTGGAAACAGGCTGAGGTGCATGGGGACACAGAGCAGGAAGCTGACTGGGAGTGCACAGGGGCTTGGTAACACAGGTAAAAAGTTGCTAGCTGGAACACAGAGGGAATTGCACAGGTGTTGGGATGCTGATTGTTGGAATGAATACACAGGGAGACACTGAGGTTAAGGAAGTCTTGGTGCTAGCTGAGGTACATGAATAAGCAAAAGTGTCAAAAGTGTCTGGAGAGGATGACACAGGTGCTGGGATTCGGATTGATGAATAGAACACAAAGAGAGTCACTGGTGATAGGTGAGAGAGGAACACTAGAGGTCACAGGAGCAGGATGAACTCTGAAGGAAATACTGGCACAGAGGAACACAATGAATCAGTGAAAATATTAGGAGGCACTGAGGGGTCCGGCTACTATGTGTAGTTAAATTGTGGGATCACTGAGAAACCTGCACACTAGCCCTTTAAGTCAGTGCCCTCTATGTGATTGATTTTGGTGCCAGCAGAATCAGGGAGCCCATGGCTGCACACAGAGGGCAAGACCTGGTGCTAGAATATGGAACCGTTGATTGTGACACTTTACCTATTAAAATGCGAAGATCAAAGACATCATATCATACAGTTCTTCTTTGAAGAGAATGAATGAGGTGTTTGAAGATTACATTCAGCCTAATGTGACAACACTGCTCCTCCACAGATACAATACAGCTAGTAAGCAATGCCACCCTAAAACAGAAAGTTAATTACTGGCATGAATACCAGCTGATGCTGATATAAAAAAACGCCTGAAAAATTAAATTAGTTTAGAGCCCATTCACACTATATGTTGCAGTAACTCAGTGTCTGAATGGCACTCCAACATACCTTGCCGATGGATGAGTATTGCAGACTTGCTAGTCGGGGTCAGGGGAAAGAAGGCCTTTTCCAATAATCCATCTAGGTATTTGCGTTGAATATGGGCCTGTTTTGCCTTTTAAATATATGAGCAATCACCAAACCATCTTGTTATCAGTTTCACACCTTGGAGATTTTCCATGCGCCATTTTTATTTGCTGTTTACAGCCTGTATAGAAACACTTCTGGAGTTTCACCTCAAAAAGCTCATATTTTCTCAAATAACTTCTATTTAACTGGGACCACATTGCTGGATTTTTACAGCTTAAACCTTGTAACATCAGCCATTCAGCTTTGATGAAAATAATCGCTTACAACAACATGTAATGACCTGTAATAGCTCATTGTTTTTATTCATCTGTCTTACAAAAGACAGAATCTGACTTTTGCTATGAACAATATGACCTTTTCTTTGGTGTGGTTTTCAGACAGTGACTGTATCTTATTAAAGTGGAAGTTCGAATAAATTGTTTTTTTTTTGTTTTTTTTAGTTTTAGACATAGTAAAACAGAAATATACCGTAGTGTCAGGTTTTAATGTCTGTCTCTATCCTTGTTGGGGAGAATTTCCCTCACTGCCTGAAATATGTCAGAGGAACAGAAGGCGAGACAAGAAGTCCCCAAACAGAGAATTTTTCATAACAACTGCCAAAGGTATGATTAGTCCAGGATAGAATGGGGAATAAATGCAATCCATTCACCCTTTTATGGTAGGGATAGATTTCTGTGGGCTGAAAAAAAATTGTACAAGTCAAGAAAAAAACAGTGACACACCATAAAATCTATTGTTGTAAAAGCTTTATTTTTTCCGGGACCACCTCTACTGATGCATTTCACCCAAATATCTTGCTTAATCATAGCAGCCTTTACAAATAAACCTAAGTTTGGTTGAAATGCATCAGTGGAGGAGGTCCCAGATGCTGTTTTGTCTAAAACAATAAAGCTTTTACCTCAAAGGGGTCTTCAGTGTGCCAACTTTTTTTTCTTGACTAATGCCGTGTACACACGACCGGACGTTTCGACCGAACTGGTCCGACGGAACAGAAATCGGAAATCTGTCGGACTTTAGAAATAGAACATGTTTCAAATCTTTCCGACGGACTCGAGTCCGATCAAAAAATCAGTTTGTCTGTATGCTAGTCCGACGGACAAAAAGGACGCAAGGGCAGCTATTGGCTACTGGCTCTGAACTTCCGTATTCTAGTCCGGTCGTACGTCATCGCGTTCGAAATGATCCGACTTTGGTGTGATCGTGTGTAGGCAAGTCCGTTTCATTGGAACTCCGTCAGAACTCCGTTGAAAAGTCAGTCGGAGTTCAGTCCGACGAAAAGTCTGGTCGTGTGTACACAGCATAAAGGATATGGTTTCTTTTGATGTACCTTCATGTCTTACAACACTAGTTTCCTTCGCAGCTTTTGGCACTTTAGTCACATGATGTCTCAGAGCAGCAAAGCAAGTTGGTGTTAAAAGACTTCCTTCTGACAGATACCTTGATTGCAAGTCTAAATAAGATAGCTACTATGTCCGGCATGTGTCCCTGTCTGTGGTTCATGTTCTGTGCAATGTATAAATGGCAATAAAATAAAAGATTTTGGTCTTGGCTGCGGACAAATGCCTCCTAGATCTCCCTTTGGCAGGTGATTAAGCTCATAAATATGTATTTTATCTGTGTAGCTGTTTGCCTGGAGTTCAACAAGTAAACTCTGGGATATCATATCATTGTTTAGCATTTGGCAAACATTCTCCTTCTTAATTAATTCCTTGTTCTTGTTCTTAACCCAAAAAAATGGAGACATGTCAGACATCCAAAATTTATACACAACACTTACGAGCCTTTGTTTTTTTTATACCCATAATTAATTCAAGCTCATTTATAAAACAATACTTGATGTGTTGTAACAGCAGTATTGGGAGTGGGAAACCTTTGATGTTTTGAATGCATTGTAAGCATGACATGTTTATTGTATGGAGTGGCCATGCTTTTTAACCTAGCTTTTTATAGTCCTTGTTAAATCTTCTCGCTGTTTTATTTGAATATATTCTCTTAATTTGCATAAGAATGTCACAAAAGCTGGTCGTATACCAGCCATTACCTTCAATCAAGCAGAATGTTGGGTTGTTGGGTCTGTAATAAATCTTGGCCAAAATCTGACCACATTCACCTGAAAAACCAGACAATGGTGCCCAGACAGCCTTGGAGAAAATAAAAGAAGAGGTATAATAAATGAATGAATAGAGAAATAAAGGATTTTTTAGTTACCCTTTCACCATTTGCTTACTGGCAACCTAAATCCCCCTGCTGCCCAGACCAATTTTCAGCTTTTAGCGCTGTCACTCTTTGAATGACAATTGCACGTTCATACAACACTGTACCCAAATTAAATTTTTATCATCTTTTTCCCACAAATAGAGCTTTATTTTGGTGGTATTTGATCACCTCTGGGTTTTTTATTTTTTGTTAAAAACATGAAAAAAGACAGAATTAAAAAAAAAAAAAATACAAAACCGTTTTATATTATGTTAATAAAATTTTGCAAACAGGTAATTTTTCTCCTTCATTGATGTACGCTGATGAGGCTACACTAATTGGCACTGATAGGCTGCACTGATGGGCACTGATAGGCTGCACTGATGGGCACCGATAGGCTGCATTGATGGGCACTGTTAAGGCGGCACTGACGGGGCACTAATAGGCAGCACTGGTGGGCACTGATGAGGTGGTACTAGTTGGCACTGATAGGTGGCATTGGTGAGCACTGAGTGGTGGCACTGATGGGTGGCA
Organism: Aquarana catesbeiana; assembly: GCF_042186555.1. Classification (NCBI taxonomy): domain Eukaryota; kingdom Metazoa; phylum Chordata; class Amphibia; order Anura; family Ranidae; genus Aquarana; species Aquarana catesbeiana. The sequence goes on from NC_133324.1 coordinate 615,632,138, forward strand.
CTGATGGGCGGCACTGAAGGGCATTGATAAGTGGCACTGAAGGGCACTAATAGGTGGCACTGATAGCTGGCACTGATGGGCACTGATGGGTGGCAGTGATGGGCACTGGTCGGCACTGGTAGGCGACACTGATAGGCAGCACTGCTAGGTGGCACTGATGAGGCACTGATTGGCACCACTGGTGGTCATTGATAGGTGGCACTTGTGGGCACTGATAGGTGGCACTGATTGCTGGCACTTACTGTGGGCACTGATTGCTGGCACTGGCAGGTGGTACTGGTGGGCATAGATGAGTCGGCTATGCCTCTTCCTCTTCGTGACCGATGTCTTTTCAAACAGAAGCCGGTGATTGGCTTTTTTTCTCCTCACACTATCAGCGTGAGAAGAAAAAAAGCGATTACCGATCTTCTGTTTACATCACATGATCAGCTGTCATTCGCTGACAGCTGATCATGTGGTAAGGGGCCGGGATCGGCCCCTTACACGGATCTGTTATCACCCGAGTCCCCTTCTGTGGGGCGTGGTGAGACTGCAAAGGGGAGGACGTCAATAGACGTCCTCCCGGCAAAGCAGATCTGCCCTGTAGCCATCATCTGGCTATAGCGTGGATCTGAAGCAGTTAAATTTAATCAGATACCAATTTGCCATTAGGCTATTTTTTGCTCCATAAAGGGGAAGCGTAATAACAGATAAGATCTAAAAATGGCCTGTAGGTTTTTCTGTGAATGACCCTATAAAACTCACTCAGTACTTCACTAGAAAAGCAAGAAAATAAATCATACCCTGGGCTCAACCAGATATTTAACCTTCTTATTACATAATCTGTGGAAACAGCTTATGCACTACATTAGTTCTCAGAACTGTAAGCTTGCATTTTTACTCCATTTTTTTTTATGTTGAGTTGTTGGTGCCATAAACAAGTGAACCCTGCAGTTTTTTCAACAATTTTTATGCTTCAAAGCTTCTGTAACAATAACACCCCTCATTGAATCCTTTATGTCATACCCAGCCTTAAACACGTTCCCTTAACACTTAGCTCCTCTACCACTTTGCCTTTATAACAGGGACATGCTGTCAGGGGAGGCAGAGCCATGAACATTAAAAAAAAATTGAGTTTCGAGGGTTGTAGCTCGGCGACCTGAGGTCACAGAGACCCCAAATTGGAGTAGGTAGCCTAAGTTCTACCCCACCACTGATAAAAATGTGGGGCTCCTATGACCTTTGATTCTGGAGATACGGGGCTCCTTGCGCAGCCTGTCAGAAGCTACATACAGAGCGGCCACTTTAAATACAAGCTGGCACACTCTATTTGCAGCAGACTGAGGGGATGAGCTCACAGTGCCTCTCCTCACTTCTTGTCAGAGGCACTGAGCTCAATGTACAGCTTGGAGTCTTGGACCAATGGTAAAGTACCATTAGTCCCAGCTGTCCAATAAAAATGCTGCAGTAGAGGCACGGCTCTCACTGTAGTGTCATAGAAGGGTCATGTGTCTAAAAGACAAATGCTCCCTTCCAGCCCAGCGCTCTTAACTACAAGGAAAAAGCATGTGTTTATGGGTATAAGTTTTACCCACAATCCCATGTTTTTCTCACACAGTTAAGAGGGAGAATGAGAATCTGCTGCTGTTGAAAAGGTATAAGCTAAATCATATATTATTATGCTATATGTTATAAGATAATAATTTATTATTTATCTATTTACTGTGAAAATACTGGTTTGAAGTTATAACTTCAAACTTCAGTAATTTGTCTGTTAAGACACCTGCTTGCGTATAGTTTTTGAAAATATAGTAAATTACCTTAAAAACAATATATAATAATTATTTGTATATTACCTACTTATGGTAATTAAACCCTTGCCACCCAGGCCAATTCTGACACTTGTATGTAAAAATCATACATTTTTTTGCTAGAAAATTACGCAGAACACCCAAGCATTATATACCGTATATTGTTTTAGCAGACACCCTAGGGAACAAAATGGTGATCATTGCAACTTTTTATGTTACACGGTATTTGCGCAGCAATTTTTCAAACGCATTTTTTGGGGGGAAAAAAACTGTTTCGTGAATAAAAGAGAAAAAAACACTAAAGTTAGCCTGATTTTTTTGTATACTATGAAAGATGATGTTACACTGAGTAAATAGATACCTAACATGTCACACTTTAAAATTGCGCACACTTGTGGAATGGCACCAAACTTCAGTACTTAAAAATCTCCATAGGCGACACTTTAAAATTTTTGCAGGTTATGCCGCGTACACACGAGCGGACTTTCTGGCATACTTGGTCCGACGTTCTTCCCGCCGGAGTTACGGCGGACTTTCAGAATGAACGGACTTGCCCACACACGGACAAGTCCGTTCATTTTTATCGGCGAGATTGACACCTTGCAAGCCCCGTCGTGGGGCATACCAGGCCCTTAGGTCTGGCATGGATTTTAAGGGGAACCCCCTACGCCAAAAAATCGGTGTGGGGTCCCCCCCAAAATCCATACCAGACCCCGATCCGAGCACGCAGCCCGGCCGGTCAGGAAAGGGGGTGGGGACGAGCGAGCGCCCCCCCCCCTCCTGAACCGTACCAGGCCGCATGCCCTCAACATGGGAGGTGTGCTTTGGGGGAGGGGGGGGGCGCCCTGCGGGGCCCCCCAACCCAAAGCACCTTGTCCCCATGTTGATGAGGACAAGGGCCTCTTCCCAACAACCCTGGCTGTTGGTTGTCTTATCGGAATCCGGGAGCCCCCTATAATAAGAGGGCCCCCAGATCCCGGCCCCAACCCTATGTGAATGAGTATGGGGTACATGGTACCCCTACCCATTCACCTAGGGAAAAAGTGTCAATAATAAAACACACTACACAGGTTTTTGAAGTAATTTATTAGACAGCTCTGGGGGGGTCTTCTTCCGGCTTCGGAGGTCCCTCAGGTTCCTCTTCTCCCAGTGTTCCAGTTCTTCGGCCGGCTCCTCCGCTATCTTCATGCCGCTCTCTTGCCAGAGGAGGTCCGGACTTCTGGCTTCTTGGCTTCTTGTCTTATTCCCTCTTCTCTTCTCCAGATGTTGACATGACGGTTGACACGGCGGTCAACATCACCCGGTGACCACGCCCCCTAAAACCTCACAGTCCCGGCATGCCCAGTGACTGTGACGGCATAAGGGGGCGGGGTCTCCGCTTATATAAGTCACATCGGAGTGCTCAGAGACCAGTCCAGCCAGAGAGACCGTTGTGTCAACATCTGGAGAAGAGAAGAGGGAAGAAGACAAGAAGCCAAGAAGCCAGAAGTCCGGACCTCTGCTGGCAAGAGAGCGGCATGAAGATAGCAGAGGAGCCGGCCGAAGAACTGGAACACCGGAGAAGAGGAACCGGAGGGACCCCCGAAGCCGGAAGAAGACCCCCCCGGAGCTGTCTAATAAATTACTCCAAAAACCTGTGTAGTGTGTTTTATTATTGACACTTTTTCCCTAGGTGAATGGGTAGGGGTACCATGTACCCCATACTCATTCACATAGGGTGGGGGGCCGGGATCTGGGGGCCCTCTTATTATAGGGGGCTCCCGGATTCCGATAAGCCCCCCGCCCACAGACCCCGACAACCAATGGCCAGGGTTGTCGGGAAGAGGCCCTTGTCCTCATCAACATGGGGACAAGGTGCTTTGGGGTGGGGGGCCCCGCAGGGCGCCCCCCCTCCCCCAAAGCACCCACCCCCCACGTTGAGGGCATACGGCCTGGTACGGTTCAGGAAAGGGGGCCGCTCGCTCGTCCCCACCTCCTTTCCTGACCGGCCAGGCTGCGTGCTCGGAACGGGGTCTGGTATGGATTTTGGGGGGGACCCCACACCGATTTTTTGGCGTAGGGGGTTCCCCTTAAGATCCATACCAGACCTAAGGGCCTGGGATGCCCCGCACTCGCCGCAATAGGAAAATTCATTTTTCCTATTGCACCGAGCGCGAGATGCAGTACTCTGCCCTTGCGTCGTATCTGGTCCGTCGGACCAGCATACAGACGCATACAGACGAACGGGCTTTCCGTCAGAAATCTAGGTACGGCGGACTTTTGGGAAAGTAGCCGGAGCCTACACACGGTCGTATTAAGCGGCGGACTCTGGTCCGCCGAACCAAGTATGCCGGAAAGTCCGACCGTGTGTACGCGGCATTACATGTTTAGGGTTACAGAGGAGCTCTAGTTCTAGAATTATTGCTCTCACTCTAACGATCGTGACGTATTTAACCTGTGTGTATCTGGTTCTGATACTAGCCAGTGCCTCACCGGCCACTGACCTCACCGCACGTCCCTGCTTTATAACTCTTAACCTATGCCTTAACCGCTAACACTAAGCCTGACCCTGACACTTCTTCCTAACATTTACCCTAGCTCTTAAGTTAAACACTTGAAGACGAACTCTAGGGAAATTTAAAAACTACCTGGCAACCCCAGTACTGCAAGGGTTAACTGCTTATCTTTGCCTAGGGTACCATTAAAGGCAGTTTTACTTACCTTATCCCTCACTCTCACAGACTTCTTTCTATCCATATGACTGGTCCCCCAAAGTTGCTTCTCTTTGATACTCCATCCATCTGACCAAGCTTTCCTCTTCCTTCTGATGCTCTGCCTTGTGGGCAAACCCCCAACTTACCATGCAGGAAAGCTGGTCCTACACTCTACATGATGAGGTAAAAATGTGATTGACTGATGCAGCACTGAGGGTAAGAGAGACTCTCTTTAATACCAGCCATTATAGCTGTTTGGTTTTACTTTTCATTTTTTCGTTCCAGTGTTGCTCCATTTCCATTGGGGAGGGGGAAAAATAAAGAAATCCAGTGTAAGCTATGACTAAAGAGACTTGGAGCTTACACAGCATGTGAAGGGATATTAAAAATAAACAGATGCAGGAGCTAGTTCTCTCCCTGCCCCAGGTGATTGTGCAAGATGTGGACCAATTACCAAGCATCAGCGCTATCTAATAGAGGAAGGAGAGTGATACGCACTGCGAATGTCACTTTTCTTTCTTGGTTGCATGGAGGAGCGGGGGCACAAATAGTTGGTAAATATAGGTAGCTACAGGTGCCAGTACATGTGCACTTATTCTTCCTCCCAAACGTAACCCTTAATCTATTTCTTAATACTTAAAGGATATCTAAAGGTTTTTTTTTTTGTTTTGTTTTTTAAAACAAACATGTCATACTTACCTCCTCTGTGCAGTTGGTTTTGCACAGGGTGGCCCCAATCTTCCTCTTCTGGGGTCCCTCAGCGGCGCTCCTCCTCTTTTCGAGTGCCCCGTTGGAGAGCCGCTCTCCCTGGCGGCGCTCGTGCGGGCATGCTCCCGTGTCCCGCTGCTGCATCTATTGACACAAGACAGCAGGACTCGGCACTCGGTGATGTTACTTGCAGGATCTTCAGGTAAAGAAGCAAAAATTTGCTTATGAAAACTATATAAAGTGAGACATGAGATGCCAAGTATGCTGAAAAAAAAGATTTTGCGTTTGACATACACTGTAAAGCTAACCCACCCTAACATGTAACCTAACCCAAAAAGTGAGCCATTAGCATTACTTCTTACAATTAACCACTTGCTTACTGGGCACTTAAACCCCCCTCCTATCCAGACCAATTTTCAGCTTTCAGCGCTGATGCACTTTGAATGACAATTGCGCGGTCATACAACACTGTACCCAAATGAAATTTTTATCATTTTTTCCCACAAGTAGAGATTTCTTTTGGTGGTATTTGATCACCTCTGCGGTTTTTATTTTTTGTTAAAAAAATTTAAAAAGACAGAATTTTAAAAAAATATATATATTTTTTTAAATATTTTGTTATAAAAAACAGGTAATTTTTCTCCTTCATTGATGTACGCTGATGAGGCGGCACTGATGAGCACCGATAGGTGGCAGTGATGGGCACTGATGGATGGCAGTGATGGGCACTGATGGGTGGCAATAATGGGCACTGATCAGTTACACTGATAGGCAGAACTGCTAGGTGGCACTGATTGGCACCACTTGTGGGCATTGATAGGTGGCACTTGTGGGCATTGATAGGTGGCACTTATGGGCATTGATGTCCCTTGCAGCTGAGCCGGTGATCGGCTTTTTTTTCTACTCACGCTATCAGCATTAGTAGAAAAAGAAACGATTACCGATCTTTTGTTTACTTCATGTGATCAGCTGAAATTGGCTGACAGCTGATCACATAGTAAGGGGCCGGGACCGGCCCCTTACTCGGATAGATGATCACCTGAGTCTCAGTGACTCGGTGATCACAGAGCGCTCGGCGCACCCAGAAGGGCGCGTGCACAGGGGAAGCCGTCATATGATGGGCTCCCGGGAATTCAGGTCCACGCTGTGGCCGTCATTCGGCCATAGCGTGGATGTCAAGTGGTTAAACCCTCAGATTTCTTACAATTGAACTCCCTTGATCAGCCCCCACATTGTTAAAGTGGCTTTAAAGTTAAAATGTTGTTTACCTTAATGCATTCCCTGTATTAAGGTAAAAAAACGTTTTACCACTTGTTGTGCCACCCCCTTCCCCGAACACTTACCTAAGTCCTCTATTGATCCAGCACTGTGCCCAGCTGCATCTCTTCTCTCCCCTCTTCCTCTTCTCACAGGAGACATATGCAGCAGTGTGAGCCATTGGCTCCTGCTGCTGTCAGTCAAATCCTACGAAGAGAAAGCTGTGAGCAGGGCAGAGCCATTGTAGATATACTGTATATGGATGCGCACAGCCTGGCTCAAGAATGTGCCTGCACTTGTGCCTTCCTTGCTGAGGAGGCACGCTTAAAAAACTGAGTCTTTAAAATCACTTTAAATATGGTCTCTTTTTTTTTTTTCATTGCAGAAAAGTCAAATGCACCTGCACAACAATACCTAGTGATATGATCTATGGCAGATGAAGGCAAACGCACCAGCTCAGAAATCATTCACATGGAATGTGCTAAATCATATGCCAATGGAGGGCCATGTTCAACCGCATGGGGAAGCACAGGTGTTCTGTGCATCTCTATGCAGGCAGTACCATGGACACAATCGCTGCTCCCAATCTGACATCTGTGCAGGTGTGTGTGCACAGCCCCAACGCAAACTGTGTTAATTCGCAATTAACAACAAAAATAATATTCCTGTTGTGGCTATTTCTGCAGCAGAGGGCACAGCATAAAGGATCCCAAAATTGTAGTACTGATGAAAAAATGGAAATAATTTAAAGAGAGACTGGAAAGTAAATGTAAATTCATACACAGATTCTGCACAATAGTCTAAATAGGGACAACAATTTTATGTGCCACTATGATTTTAATTCACCTTCTGTTCTCCAACACGAAAAACATGTTTTATTGAAAGCTTGCATCTTTAATAACTTAAGTTAGCCAACATAGGGTATCACTTAAGCTCCAAACTTTCTACATATACTATATATATTGTAAGAACCAGCTTCAAACAGTACAGTGTTAAGGATGCAGCCACTCACTTAAATCCTCCTTTAACCCTTTCGCCGTTAGGTCCGTACGTCATATGGACCTAACGGCGGGGGGTATCACACACAATCCTTTGGCTGCAGCCACTGGGATTGGGTGTGAAACGGACAGGCAGATTCCTGCCTGTCAGGCAAGAGCATTTGGGTGCCCCGCCGCCACACTTACAGACTCTGCTTGCCCAGCGACGGGGCCCCAGATCTCCATGGCGTGTGCCTGCGGGTAGAGGGGAAGTAAAAGAGCATACACACATCTGCTCTCCTCCCCTTCTTGTGACCTGGAAAGCGATGTCTCTGATGTCACTTCCAGGTCAAGCTCTAGGCGTCCACAGCTCGCTTTGCCGGAAAAGAATGTGTTTGTAATGCGATCTGCATTGCAAAACATTCAGTGGTGTACAGCTGAATGGTGTCACCTAAAAATCATCACATAGGAGACTTTGTGTCCCCTATGTAATAAAAAAAAAAAAGTTAAGTAAAAAAAAATTTTTTTTGCAAAAAAATTAAGTTACACCCAAGCACACAAAATCCCCCCCCTCCAAAAAAAAAATTTTGAGACCCCCCACCCCCACATATACACATGCACGAATGTAAACGCAAGTGCCGGGGAGCCTACGCGTGAAATGCAATACACATGTTACATATCGCCACGCACGCCGGAGTGAGAGCAATATTTCTAACATAAGACCTCCTCTGTAACACTAAACTGATACCTATAGGGGGCTTTTGAAGTGTCACCTATAGAAAATATAGGGTACTGAAGTTTGACGCCATTTTGGCATGTTGGGTATCTATTTACTCAGTGCAAACCTTGTCTTTTATATTTTACCAAAAATGTGGGTAATTTATTGCGTTTGTTTGCCCTAAAATTCACGTCAGTGTGTTTTTCACTTTGCGGTAATATCGTGTGACATAAAAAATTGCAACTACCACTATTTTATTCTCTAGAGTGTCTGCTTTCAGAAAATATATATATGTGGGTTTTGTGTAATCTTCAGGCCTAAAATTTTTTTTTTCCTGTGTGCCAAAAACACAAAAACGGATCTGGCAGTAAAAGGGTTAAAGGGCTTTTCCTGCCCACTTTTATTAAAACAAAATTCAAGACATCACAAGGGTTTCCCCTGCATGATTTTTTTTAGCATTTCTTTACCACAAAACAACTGTTCATTAGCCTCCTGGTTTACACTTGCCGCACTGCTTCTGTGGCCTCAGTCCTCAAGCCCTTGTCTGCCTCCTCCAGACAGTCTTCTCACACAGAATCCCTGCATACACCTAACGGCTATCTGCTGCAATGGCTCCCACCTGTCTCCTAGGTAGAGACCTCCTCTGTCCTCTGGAGTAGAGCCCTGAACCACAGTCACTTCTCCAATAAAAGCCCTGCGCACACCTACACAATGGGGGTTATTTACTGAAGGCAAATCCACTTTGCACTACAAGTGCAAACTACAAGTGCAAAGTGCATGTGGAAGGTCAGTTGCTGTAGATCTGAGGGGGACATGCAAGGAAAATAAAAAACAGCATTTTAGCTTGCACATGATTGGATGATAAAATCAGCAGAACTTCCCCTCATTTTAGATCTACCCCTCAGATTTACAGCGACTGCACTTCCAAGTGCACTTTCAGTGCAATTTCAAGTGCACTTTGCACTTGTAGTTTGCACTTGTAGTGCAAAGTGGATTTGCCTTTTTCATAAATAACCCCCATTGAGTGTGCTGGTTGTCTGCAGAACCTGGACCCAGGATTGGAGACTTTATCCCTCTCAAATCAATTTGTTTTTTACCAACCATTGAGGAAACTGACATTTCAGTGTCCTTTGAATAAGGCAAGCACCCTGGAGCCCCCCAACCTGCCCAGATGAGAAATCTGGGTGACAAAAACATCCTTTTTACACCATGGCAGGGCACAGCACTGTCATAATATATATATAAATTGTGCATTGCTTCTATCAAAACAGAGTTGCACTAACAATTTAAACAAATTGATAATTGATTAAATCCTATGTAAACAATTGCCCACACAAAATGAAATTTAAAAGTGCATTTCTACTATATACAGAAGTCTGATTGGGCAATTCCAGGAGGAAGTTATTTGCCCAGTTAGAAGAGGATGGGAAAGGGACCAAGGAGATATATCAGATGAACAATGGCAGAATATTCTGGAGCAAGTACAGTTGGTATCTGTATCACCTCAGCAATGTTTAACTCAATTATATAAAACTCATAGAGTGTATAGAACCCCAGGTAAATTGTATCAATGGGGTAGGCAAGATACATCAGAATGTCCTCATTGTCTGAGACTGTCTGCTGATCTATTACACATGTTATGGAAATGTCCCAAATTGTTCAGGTATTGGCCAAAAATTGTGGACACCATTAACCGGGTTTATCAAATATAGATACAACTAGATCCTAAAGAATGTCTACTGGGTTATTTAGAAAAGGAAATATATGTATACCAGCAGTTAGGACATCTATTAAAAAGATGCTATTTATAGCACGGAAGATGATTGCAAAAAAATGAATATCCTCAGGTATCACTAAATATGAGGAATGGTGGACACAAGTTAATGATACTTTACTAAAAGAATGGAAGGTGTACCGGAATAGAGGCTTGATAAAAAAAATTCCATAAAATGTGGGATCCATGGCTAATGATGCCTGGTATGATATCCGTTACTATAGCATCATATGGAATTCTGGGGGTGAAAAGCCCTTTTTTTAATTATAGAATGAGCAGGGAAGGATAAGTAAAGAAGGGTGAGGGGAGAAGATGTGGAGATGCAGAAAATAGGTCTATATGTGTTTTCTCAAGAGAGTTTTATTCTCTATGTGTAGTTATATGATCTGTAGGAATAGTGGTGGGGGGGGGAGGGGAGGATAAAGGAAAGAGAGAGAAAAATATATGGTACCTATATAAATATGGAATGGATGATACACAAGTAATTGTATACTTAATAGGAGAAAAATTAGTGCTATAATTGTATTAGCCCCCCCCCCCCATTTTTTTCTTTTTTTTGTTACGTTATTTTTAAGTTGATTATGAATGCATTTGTTTTTTTTATTTGTAAATCAAAATTGACATTAATAAAAATTATAATGATTAAAAAAAAAAAAAGTGCAAAAAGGGTAAAAGTCCAAATTTGCAGTGATTATCAGTGAACTTTCAACTTTTATGTGTGCAATTGTTCACATGGGATAAAATCAATTATCAATTTGTTTACATGTTAGCATGACTCTGTTTTGATAGAATTAGTATTTGCTGTGTATGGTACCTCACAGTAGAGTTGCAGCTATCGTTTTTTCAGTTGTTTTTTTTTCTCATATATGTTTTCACTGAATTAGCGCTGTTCTTTTTTATTTTTTTAATTGCGCACTGTTGCGAAGATTGTGGAAAGTCTGTTTTTGTCACCATGTGTCTTGGTGCTGGCTCCAATATTGTGGAAAGTGTGTATTTGTCACCATGTGTCTTGGCGCTGGCTCCAAGATTGTGGAAAGTGTGTATTTGTCACCATGTGTCTTGGTGCTGGCTCCAAGATTGTGGAAAGTCTGTATTTGTCACCATGTGTCTTGGTGCTGGCTCCAAGATTGTGGAAAGTCTGTATTTGTCACCATGTGTCTTGGTGCTGGCTCCAAGATTGTGGAAAGTCTGTATTTGTCACCATGTGTCTTGGTGCTGGCTCCAAGATTGTGGAAAGTCTGTATTTGTCACCATGTGTCTTGGTGCTGGCTCCAAGATTGTGGAAAGTCTGTATTTGTCACCATGTGTCTTGGCGCTGGCTCCAAGATTGTGGAAAGTCTGTATTTGTCACCATGTGTCTTGGTGCTGGCTCCAAGATTGTGAAAAGTCTGTATTTGTCACCATGTGTCTTGGCGCTGGCTCCAAGATTGTGGAAAGTGTGCATTTGTCACCATGTGTCTTTGGGCTGGCTCCAAGATTGTGGAAAGTGTGTATTTGTCACCATGTGTCTTGGCGCTGGCTCCAAGATTATGGAAAGTGTGTATTTGTCTCCATGTGTCTTGGCGCTGGCTCCAAGATTGTGGAAAGTGTGTATTTGTCACCATGTGTCTTGGCGCTGGCTCCAAGATTGTGGAAAGTCTGTATTTGTCACCATGTGTCTTGGTGCTGGCTCCAAGATTGTGGAAAGTGTGCATTTGTCACCATGTGTCTTGGCGCTGGCTCCAAGATAGTGGAAAGTCTGTATTTGTCACCATGTGTCTTGGCGCTGGCTCCAAGATTGTGAAAAGCGTGTATTTGTCACCATGTGTCTTGGCGCTGGCTCCAAGACTGTGGAAAGTGTGCATTTGTCACCATGTGTCTTGGTGCTGGCTCCAAGATTGTGGAAAGTCTGTATTTGTCACCATGTGTCTTGGTGTGGGCTCCAAGATTGTAGAAAGTGTGCATTTGTCACCATGTGTCTTGGTGCTGGCTCCAAGATTATGGAAAGTGTGTATTTGTTACTATGTGTCTTGGTGCTGGCTCCAAGATTTTGGAAAGTGTGCATTTGTCACCATGTGTCTTGGTGCTGGCTCCAAGATTGTGCAAAGTGTGTATTTGTCATCATGTGTCTTGGTGCTGGCTCCAAGATTGTTCAAAGTGTGTATTTGTCACCATGTGTCTTGGTGCTGGCTGCTAAGATTGTGGAAAGTGTGTATGTGTCACCATGTGTCTTGGCGCTGGCTGCCAAGATTGTGGAAAGTGTGTATGTGTCACCTAGGTTTCTCACATAAACACGGTGATGAGCTCTATAGTTTATGGCTGCTGTGGAGAAAAACCTTTGTTTTCTCCAAATTTTATCAAGGTCTGTTTCAAGTTCTGGAGCAATGAGGCTTTGTAGAACCTTTGGAGGGAAAAAGCCTCAATTCGTAGGCCCGCACCTATTAGTTACAGTTATACACTGGTCTTTATACAGTATTTGCAAGTTGACTGATTTTAAAGTATCTTTTTCTCTCTGCTGGGGAAGCATGATGCTTGGTGAAATGATTGTTGACAGAACACTAAATAAATTACAAATGCTGCCTTTTTGTTTTGGGGAACCCATTGGGTGCATCACATTAGTCAGGAGCTAACCTGAGTTTAGTTAGTAGCTCAGATGACCTGATGTTTTGTTTATTTTATGCTATGAACTTGCTAACCTCCTGCTATAAACTGTGCTGTAAAGAAAAGTTCAGGACAAACCTGCTTGGCCTGTTCCTGTCTCATGAAGGATTAACTGTCGCAAAAAAAAAAAAAAATGATATCGCCCATCTTACTATAAAATATACATACTGTAGGGGGGCACACAATTAAAAATAAAATTAATCATGTAGCGAAATAAGTCTCTTACTCACAAAGGCATGTGAAAAGTTAAACCAAATACAGAAAATATATAAAAGAAATTATTTAAAACTGAATTTCTCATTCCTTTTCAACCTAATGATATTCATAGATTCCGTTTCACACTCCAGGATATTTCCCTTTGGTGAAGTTTCACAATGTAATCGATCCCTTCTGGAATAACCACCTCTTGTAAGATACGGCTGCACGGATCAAAGGATTTACACCTATATTCAAAGAAATGTTTAGCTAGAGGTGTATCTCTACTGTCTTTATGATTACTAGTTGTAATTCTGCTCCTGTGTTAATTTATACCCTACCATTCTAGAAGTCTGCTCAATAAGTAAGGCCACATGGGCTCTTAATTGCATTAACTACATGACGTGTCATATTTGAAATAACCTTATTTAGTTATTTTGAAATCTTTCGCTGAATGTATTATGGAATTACCTTGAATAATTGCTGAGCAATTTTGACAGCATGTTCAAGGGATGGGGCCACACCGAGGTGCATACAAACTTGTAAACATATTTTTTCTTTTAACCAGTGTAAGGTTTTACCAGTTTATGCCTATGTGTTTTTCTTTATCAGACACAAATCAAGAAAGACATTTTTTCCAATATAGTAGGTTCTTGTTCAACCAGTGCATGATGCTGTAATGCAATTTTTTTCTAGATAACTGTAAACGTTGGGAACCCATTTTCAGGATAATTAATCCAAACCTCGGTTCCTCTGGATGTATTGTAGCCACAAGCAACACAGTCTTCCAGGAGCAGGTCTTTTTGCATTTTATACAGGTTATCATAAGATGTAATCTTATTTGCTATAATAAATAGTTTTTTTAGATTGACTTTGATAAGGTCCTTAGAATGGCTACTGTTGCTGCTAGAAGAGCATTGTCCTTGGCACGTTTATGATCGATTTTGATCTTCATTTGACCATTAATAAATCCAACTTTGACATCCAGGAAATTTAGATATTCTTTGCCAAAATGCAGACCAAAAAGCCACGAAAATATGCACAGATCATTACTATGACAGCAGTGCCTTGGGATGTTACTAGTATAGCCTAGGTCATCAAAAATAAATGTATTCTCTATATCTGTCATGAATATCCTTTCAAGTCAAAGGGTGTTTAGTTTTCCCATGTATCCTCCTTTATTTGTACACAATATTTATCTCCATAATGTAAATACAATTCATGCACAAATCAAGTTAATGTGGAACTTTACTCACTAACAACTTGATAAAAAATAATGTTCTTTAGCAAAGAACATACATTCCACATAATAACTATGATACCAAACTTAGTGTGTGCTGTAAAATGCCTCCAGCATTGCTCCTGTTTCTTCTTGCTGGAGGCTGCCATTTTGGTGAAGCTCAAAGCCCATGAGCGGCAGTAAATCTTTGGGCTGCCGGCAGATCAGCCTCTGGTAGCTTTGATTTTCAGGACATTTCCAAAAAAAGGAGAAAAAATGAGCAAGTGCAAAGGGGTTGAGACAGTGTATTTTCAGATTTTAAACAGTATAGGCACCTATTTTCATGTTTTACATAGCTATAAATGCAGTAGGGGCCAGCATGAAGTGATCTAGCAGGCCAGACAGAATTTGATCAAGTCAATATCAAAACAATGATTTTTTACACTTTTTGCCTAGTTAAAGAAAGCACTTCCTTATTCTTTTCCATTATTGTGATATAAATCTGTTTACGTCCATTTCCATTCACATCCGTTTTTATGCAAGAAACATATTTGTTATACTTTTGTTCACCTACAACTTTTCCTTCAACAACTAAAAAAAAAGACAGGTGCATAAACTAATGTGAACTGATGCCAAACGCTTCTGTTTTCATGCTTTTCTGTTTTCATTTTTAAAATCAGTTTTCTTGGAGGAATTAATGATGCTCTTGTGAAAGAACCCTTCTTTAAGTTCAGCTCATGATAAATAGGGGCAAATGTGTTGCATTTATAATTTTGCTCAGTGTATATATATATATATATATATATATATATAGATAGATAGATAGATAGATAGATAGATAGATAGATAGATAGATAGATAGATAGATATAGATATATAGATATATATATAGAGAGAGAGAGAGTGGGGACGCAAAGTATTCAGACCCCCTTAAATTTTTCACTCTTTGTTAAATTGCAGCCATTTGCTAAAATCATTTAAGTTCATTTTTTTTCCTCATTAATGTACACACAGCACCCAATATTGTCAGAGAAACAGAGAATTGTTGACATTTTTGCAGATTTATGAAAAAAGAAAAACTGAAATATCACATGGTCCTAAGTATTCAGACCCTTTGCTCAGTATTTAGTAGAAGCACCCTTTTGATCTAATACAGCCATGAGTCTTTTTGGGAAAGATGCAATAAGTTTTTCACACCTGGATTTGGGGATCCTCTGCCATTCCTCCTTGCAGATCCTCTCCAGTTCTGTCAGGTTGGATGGTAAACGTTGGTGGACAGCCATTTTTAGGTCTCTCCAGAGATGCTCAATTGGGTTTAAGTCAGGGCTCTGGCTGGGTCATTCAAGAACAGTCACGGAGTTGTTGTGAAGCCACTCCTTTGTTATTTTAACTGTGTGCTTAGGGTCATTGTCTTGTTGGAAGGTAAACCTTCGGCCCAGTCTGAGGTCCTGAGCATTCTGGAGAAGGTTTTCGTCCAGGATATCCCTGCACTTGGCCGCATCTTTCCCTCGATTGCAACTAGTCATCCTGTCCCTGCAGCTGAAAAACACCCCCACAGCATGATGCTGCCACCACCATGCTTCACTGTTGGGACTGTATTGGACAGGTGGTGAGCAGTGCCTGGTTTTCTCCACACATACTGCTTAGAATTAAGGCCAAAAAGTTCTATCTTGGTCTCATCAGACCAGAGAATCTTATTTCTCACCATCTTGGATTCCTTCAGGTGTTTTTTAGCAAACTCCATGCGGGCTTTCATGTGTCTTGCACTGAGGAGAGGCTTCCGTCGGGCCACTCTGCCATAAAGCCCCAACTGGTGGAGTGCTGCAGTGATGGTTGACTTTCTACAACTTTCTCCCATCTCCCGACTGCATCTCTGGAGCTCAGCCACAGTGATTTTTGGGTTCTTCTCTACCTCTCTCACCAAGGCTCTTCTCCCCTGATAGCTCAGTTTGGCCGGACAGCCAGCTCTAGGAAGGGTTCTGGTCGTCCCAAACATCTTCCACTTAAGGATTATGGAGGCCACTGTGTTCTTAGGAACCTTAAGTGCAGCAGAAATGTTTTTGTAACCTTGGCCAGATCTGTGCCTTGCCACAATTCTGTCTCTGAGCTCTTCAAGCAGTTCCTTTGACCTCATGATTCTCATTTGCTCCGACATGCACTGTGAGCTATAAGGTCTTATATAGACAGGTGTGTGGTTTCCTAATCAGGTCCAATCAGTATAATCAAACACAGCTGGACTCAGGTGAAGGTGTACAACCATCTCAAGGATGATCAGAAGGTAGGACAGCACCTGAGTTAAATATATGAGTGTCACAGCAAAGGGTCTGAATACTTAGGACCATGTCATATTTCAGTTTTTCTTTTTTAATAAATCTGCACAAATGTCAACAATTCTGTGTTTTTCTGTCAATATGGGGTGCTGTGTGTGCATTAATGAGGAAAAAAATGAACTTAAATGATTTTAGCAAATGGCTGCAATAAAACAAAGAGTGAAAAATTTAAGGGGGTCTGAATACTTTCCGTTCCCACTGTATATATATAAATATATGTAGCTGTACTGGGTTCCAAAATGCATAAAACAAAACTTCAAAGCCATGTCCTGGTGCTAGATACACAACAGCAGTCCTAAATTACAGATTTC
Organism: Aquarana catesbeiana; assembly: GCF_042186555.1. NCBI lineage: Eukaryota > Metazoa > Chordata > Amphibia > Anura > Ranidae > Aquarana > Aquarana catesbeiana. The sequence goes on from NC_133324.1 coordinate 615,648,750, forward strand.
AAAGGCCTAAAGCCCAATTCACACTTGTGAATGGGGCTGCTTGCAATTACCCCAATCAAAGTGATGGGAAGCTGACAGCACCTGCAGTTATTCGCCGCCATTCACATAAAATTAGTCATTTAGTTATTACCTGCAGATGATCATCCCTAAACAAATGGCAGTTAATATCTGCGGGTGCTATAAGCCTCCTATTGCTTTGAATGGGTCTAACCACATGCAGTTAATCGCAGAAAAATATGGTGAATCTTCCATGAGTAATTGCAGTTGACAAGTATCTGTCAGCCTCAACATATACAGTTTTGTAGAATTCATCAAATTTTAGCTCCAGCAGACTTGACCTGTTTTCCCCAGGCTGAAAAGCACTGTCTGTATGTTTCAATTGCAGCTAAATGACATTTTAGACTAGATTTACAGTTGCGCAAAGCATTTGTGCACACACATCGCGGGTTCAGCAGGCCATTCATTTTAATGAACTGCTGTACACACGAGTAAAGAAGTCCCACAAAGCAAGGTCCACAAAGAAAGTCCTGACTTCAACTCGTTAGAACATCTTTGGGGTGAATTAGAGCGGAGACTGCGAGCCAGGCCTTCTCGTCCAACATCAGTGCCTGACCTCACAAATGCGCTTCTGGAAGAATGGTCAAACATTCCCATAGACACACTTCTAAACCTTGTGAACAGCCTTCCGAGAAGAGTTGAATATATTATAGCTGCAAAGGGTGGGCCAACTCAATATTGAACCCTATGGACTAAGACTGGGCTGCCATTAAAGTTGATGTGCATGTAAAGGAAGGCGTCACAATACTCTTGACAATATAGTATATATATATATATATATATATATATATATATATACAGTATCTCGCAAAAGTGAGTATGACACTTTGCTACAATGTGAAGTAGTGAGTGTACAGCTTGTATAACAGTGTAATTTTGCTGTCCCCTCAAAATAACTCAACACACAGCTATTAATGTCTAAACCACTGGCAACAAAAGTGAGTACATCCCTAAGTGAAAATGTCCAAATTGGGCCCAATTAGCCATTTTCCCTCCCCGGTGTCATGTGACTCATTAGTGTTACAAGGTCTAAGGTCTGAATGGGGAGCAGGTGTGTTAAATTTGGTCCTATCACTCTCACTCTCTCATACTGGTCACTAGAAGTTCAACATGGCACCTCATGGCAAAGAACTCTCTGAGGATCTGAAAAAAAGAATTGTTGCTCTACATAAAAATGTCCTAGGCCAGGGGTCTTCAAACTATGGCCCTCCAGTTGTTCAGGAACTACAATTCCCATCATGCCTAGTCATGTCTGTGAATGTCAAAGTTTTACAATGCCTCATGAGATGTGTAGTTCCGCAACACCTGGAGGGCCGTAGTTTAAGGATCCCTGTCCTAGGCTACAAGAAAATTGCCAAGACCCTGATACTGTGCTGCAGCACAGTGCCCAAGACCATACAGCGGTTTAAAAGGACAGGTTTCACTCAGAACAGGCTTCACCATGGTCCACCAAAAAAGTTGAGTGCACGTGCTCAATGTCATATCCAGAGGTTGTCTTTGGGAAATAGAAGTATGAGTGCTGCCGGCATTACTGCCGAGGTTGAAGGGGTGGGGGGTCAGTCTGTCAGTGCTCAGACCATACGCCACACACTGCATCAAACTGGACTGCATGTATGTCGTCCCAGAAGGAAGCCTCTTCTAAAGATGATGCACAAGAAAGCCCGCAAACAGTTTGCTGATGACAAACAGACTAAGGACATGGATTACTGGAACCATGTCCTGTGGTCTGATGAGACCAAGATAAACTTATTTGGTTCAGATGTGTCAAGCGTGTGGGGCGGCAACCAGGTGAGGAGTACAAAGACAGGTGTGTCTTGCCTACAGTCAAGCATGGTGGTGGGAGTGTCATGGTCTGGGGCTGCATGAGTGCTACCGTCACTGGGGAGTTACGGTTCATTGAGGGAACCATGAATGCCAACATGTACTGTGACATACTGAAGCAGAGCATGAGCCACTCCCTTCGGAGACTGGGCCGCAGGGCAGTATTCCAACATGATAACGACCCCAAACACACCTCCAAGATGACCACTGCCTTGCTAAAGAAGCTGAGGGTAAAGGTGATGGACTGACGAAGCACGGCTCCAGACCTAAACCCTATTGAGCATCTGTGGGGCATCCTCAAATGGAAGGTGGAGGAGCGCAAGGTCTCTAACATCCACCAGCTCTGTGATGTCATCATGGAGGAGTGGAAGAGGACTCCAGTGGCAACCTGTGAAGCTCCGGTGAACTCCATTCCCAAGAGGGTTAAGGCAGTGCTGGAAAATAATGGTGGCCACACAAAATATTGAAACTTTGCGCCCAATTTGAAAATGTGTTGAGTTATTTTCAGGGGACAGCACATTTTCACTGTTACACAAGCTGTACACTCACTACTTTACTTTACTGTAACAAAGTGTCATTTCTTCAGTGTTGTCACATGATAAGATGTAATAAAACATTTACAAAAATGTAAGCGGTGTAGTCGCTTTTGTGAGATACTGTATATATATATATATATATATATATATATATATATATATATATATATATATATATATATATATATATATATATATATATATATACATATATATATATATATATATATAAATATATATAAATTATATGTCCAATCCATATAGCAATACAGTGTCATCAGCCATGATGACTATGAGTTCTTTATTATTTTTTAATAATTCAATATAATTTTAACTGGTGTGTCTTTATTTTATATTTATACTTACATTTCCTTAAATGTAATTTTCTGTTGAAAGGGTTAATTATCAGTGTGACCTTCTAAGTTGTACAAGACAGTGGATAATGATTTAATGGGTTACAAGACTGTATATGAAACGTAAAAATCCCAGGACAGCTAGGAGGATAACAGAAAATCCATTTCCTAGACTCCTAACTGCTGACACAGACCATTTTCAGAATGGATTAAATCTCTATGCTCCAGTGTACTGTTCAGTGCTCCAGACTCTATTACATCTGAGCCGATAAACTATTCCTTTACAGCTTTAAATTATACATGGACGCTTTTCAATGGAATATTTATATCTCATGTATTTTTGAGCACCCTGGAGATATACCTGATAACTTCTTACAGAAAAAAACACACTGCATCAATATTTGAATATTTGGTTTTAATATTTACTTTAAAGTTCTTACTGTTGTATTACTACCTATTTGCAAAATTCTAGAAAAGTGCATTGTTATACAGCTCAGTAAATGTTTTTGTAAATAATTTTGAGTTCAAACAATTGATGGAATTGAAATGTTTCATTTACAATTGCATTCCTCAAATTGCTTAGCATAAAAATAGTCTCATAGTAAAACTTTTCTTTTGGAAATGTTTCACTTTTAAAGAATTGTAATTACCAATAAGCAAGTGCCAAGAAAAGAAATATAGGGGGAAAAAACTCAAAGCATATATAGTGTTTTTACTTTTTTTCATGCTTGGCGCCACAGGAAACCTGTATGTAAATCTAGCAGTTTAATAATGGGGCGAGGGAGAGTAGTTGTGGGGGACTCAAAGAAGAAATCAAAAGACTCTGCCCTTCCTCACCCCAATCCTCCTGACTCCTTTCACCAGGAAGCTCCTCTCCTGGACCTCAGCACTCAGCACAGCTCCGGCAGGCTCCTGGTGCAGCGGACAGTCATGGGGAACTGCACATGCTTCTTCGCTAACCTTCTCAGAAAAATCCAGAGCTTCAGAGTCCACAGGGGCCACCTCGCTTCTTCTCCCACCTGCCACCTCCCAGCACCAGGCTCCTGCTACGATCCAGCTCCCCTCCACTCTAGGCTCGGTACTGGCCCAGGGAAGTGAATGGCTCCCCTCCATCTGTCAGCTCCATACAGAGTCTCCTCCTGCCTAGGGATCAGCCCGCTTACCTCCAGCAGAACAGGATCAGTCAGGGCACCGGTGGGCCCCCTTCCTGCCTCTGACAGCTAAAACGTCATTAGTTCTACTGGACGCGGCAGCCCCACTCCTTAACAACCAACAATTACCGCATTCTTTTGTATACATTTCATCTATCAGCGGGGAATCCCACTGATAGATGATAGAACCGAACCTGAAGGTATCGGTTTCTAATATTGCCGCATTTGCACGAATACTGATACTCATGCAAATGCTTAGTATCGGTATCGGGGGCAACCCCACTTCAGTTGTAAAAAAAAAGTATTTGAAACCATAACGTGTTTATGCCAAACAAACAGAAACTTTTCCTGCACTTAACTAAATTAACAGGTTAGAGTAAACCATACCCAATCTATCCAAATGCACAACCCTTGATGGAAACTAAAGGAAAATAGCTGATCTTACTTTATCCACACATAACATAACATAACATAATGGATATGAAAAGTAGGTGAAAATAGACAGAAAAAATATGGATAGCCCTTTCCATGTAATATATAAGATTATTTGCTTCCGTAAGTGATGCTTATCTCTTCTGTTGTAATATAATTGATGTATGGTAAGAACGTTGGAGGTATAAATATTTTTGAATCTTTTTCACAGACAAGGAATCTCCAGTAGATGCTTACAATTCTTAAAATACTGCTCAACAAGTTTGCTAAACAGCATGTGTATATAAACAGTGCACCCAAAACTGATATTTCAGTTTTGGTGAACGCTGTAAAATGAAATCACCTTATATCTTCTGAGGGCTATCGGTGGGATTTTTGTGCTTCAGCTCCTGGATCAACGCATCTGCTGTTACAATTGACCAATAAAAGGAGGTCTAGTTCTGTCTGTTAGACTTTCTTTTTATTTTACCTTTTGTGGAATGATATAGAACACAAAAAGATGAGCAGGATGAGAATCAAATACATAAGGAAATCTCACTGTTGGGGTGTCTAAAGCTGGCCACAGATGGGTAGATAAATATGAAAATTCTTAGGAAAAGTTTTAAGAAAATGTGTATGAAATTTTTCAGAACTTTCGAATGCTGTTTGAAAAATGTATTTTTTCTTTAATTTTCATTTTAATTTTATTTTGGAATGAATGGACTTTGCCGAACGGAAACCACAAACACTGTTAGAAATGTGTTAGTTCAATAAAACGTTTCCATCATGCTTTGATTATTCTCATCACTGAGGTCGAAACGAACATTGATTTGACCCACTAATGATTAGAAAAACAAATCAACTTTCTGAGAACATTCTTTTCCTAAGAATATTTGTTTGAAATTTTACTCATCTATGGCCAGCTTAAGATGTATAAGAACCCAGGACCAGATTTTGGCCATCAGGCTCCTCCTATAACAAATATATAATTTTTGGCAGGACTGACGTAACCAAGATGTGTAAGAACACAGGACCTGACTGTGGCCATTAGGTCCCTCCTAAAACAAATATATCATTATTGGAATGACTGACTTTTAACTGATGCTATACCTTCCTTCAGTATATTAGACTGGACAAAGAGAATATGCTTAACCATAAGTTTAACCACTTAAGGACTGGGCCTATTTTTTAGACTTGGTGTTTACAAGTTAAAATCATTTTTTTTTTGCTAGAACATTACTTAGAACCCACAAAAAAAAAAAAAAAAAAAAAAATATATATATATATATATATATATATATATATATATATATAATTTTTTTTTCTAATACCCTAGAGAATAAAATGGCGGTCATTGCAATGCTTTCTGTTACACCGTATTTGCGCAGCGCTTTTTTTTGGGAAAAAATACATTTTTGAATAAAAAAATAAGACAACAGTAAAGTTAGCCCATGTTTTTTTATATCGTGAAAGATAATGTTATGCCGAGTAAATTGATACCCAACATGTCACGCTTCAAAATTGCACCCACTTGTGGAATGGCAACAAACTTTTACCCTTAAAAATCTCCATAAGCAACAGTTAAAAATGTCTACAGGTTACCAGTTTTGAGTTACAGGGGAGGTCTAGCGCTAGAATTATTGCTCTCGCTCTAACGATTGTGGTGATACTTCACGTGTGGTTTGAACACCAATTTCACTCGCTTCTGTGCGCGAGCTCGTCGGGACAGGGCGCTTTACATTATTTATTTTTTTCTTATTTATTTTACTTTTTTTTTTTTATCTTGACACAGTCTTTTTTTAAAAAAAAAATTTGGGTCACTTTTATTCCTATTACAAGGGATGTAAACATCCCTTGTAATAGAAAAAAAGCATGACAGGACCTCCTAAATATGAGATCTGGGGTCAAAAAGACCTCAGATCTCATATTTAACTAAAATGCAATAAAAAAAAAAATAAAAATATGTAATTTGAAAAAAAATAAAAATAAAATTCTCCTTTAAGAGCATAGGGTGGAAGTGACATTTGACGTCACTTCTGTCCTCCAATTCTATGAAGCAGAGTGGGGGCCATCTTCCCCTCATTTCGTATCCAGGCAGTGAGGGGAGCGGACGCGATCGTCTCCGCTGCTACCGACGGCTCTGGTAAGCAGCAGAGACGACCAGAGCGCAGCGGGAGGGGGATGGGCACCTCTCCCGCCACTGATAAAAGTGATCCGCACCTCTCCCGCCACAGAGACCACTTTTATCTGAAAGAGAAATGCACGCGGTTCCTGAAAATACCAAGGTTATGGCAGCTAGCTGCTGCCATAACAACGGTATTTAGTGTCAAAATACTGACGTACGGGTATGGCGATTTGTGTGAAGTGGTTAATTAATCCTGGAGAAAGATCTTCACCATGGAGTTGGTGTCAAGCTGCTGTGACCGGGGAACACAGGACTTGCACTTTAGAGAAGATCAGTGAAGAAGCAACAGTAGGACTGAGGAAAGTAGAACAAAGTTCTGTGACCGGGGAACACAGGACTTGTGCTTTGGAGAAGGTCAGTGTGAAAGAAGCAAAAGGAGAATTGTTGAGAGTAGTGCAGAATGCAGCGTTTGGAGTTATGGACTGGCTGGGAACAGTAGTCCGCTTATTACTGTGTGTTAGGCCATCGGGGAGAGGTACCGAGTATCTCTGGCCTGGTAAAGGACTCTGGTAATACCATGCAAAAGACTGTGTAGCTACCAAATTCACTGAGCCACCTGGGAGAGGTATTGCATGCCTCTGGCTTATTGATTTGCTAAAGCAACACCATTCAAGAGACTTTAATACAGTAACAAAGTACAGCCAGCAAACTGGGGTTATTTAGAGTGATCCTTTTTGTCCTACTGGAAGTGATGATACAGGAGTCTAACAGTTTTGCAGCAAAGGATTTGTACAAGAGGAGTTTGAGGTAGTGATACTCTACAGGAGTCAGTGCAGAGGAGGAAGAGGAGCAATAGTCTTCAGTGGAGATATGCAGGAGAACTGACTGTGAATGTTAGAAGTGCATCATTTTTAGGGCTAAAGCTGCTAATTAATGTTCTACAAATGTGATGACAATTCAATAAGTGCTATGGGCATCCTATATCTTCCTTTACCCCAACCAAGTTGTATCCCGCAATAAACGCAACAAAACTACACAAATGACTGCTCATTGTCTCAGAGGTGATAGATGGGGGTCTGGCAGCAGGGTGATTTGGTGGATTGTTGTCAGGAGTGCTCACACCATGGCTACATTTGGAATGACAAATTCGTCATAAATGAGAAATAGTAGGATATTAAGTAACTGCATTTCATCAAGTATAAAAAGCAATGATTTTTCAATACACTGGAGATGGTGATTTGTTAAAAAAACTGCTGGTTTCTTTTCTTAAAGTAAAGTAAACCACATAACAGCTAACATGGGTGTGACGAACACTGACATCTGCCTTTCTCACGACTCATGACAAAGGACTGGCCAATCTCACATCGTGCTGTCACTTGCGTAACAATGTCACTCTCAGCTACGCCCTGCACAAAGATTTTCCATCTTGCGGGACCATAATCTAGGTGCCAACAGCCTGAGAGTGATTGTCACCGGGTTAAGTTAATTAAGCGTTTAACCCTTTAACTGCCACCGCCAACCTTTACCAAAGAGTGAGAACTTCCACAAGATTAGAAATACAATTATGATTTTAAAAATAAATGTCTGTACACACACCGTCACCACAGACAGGTATATTGAGAGATTTATCACATACAGTAGCGCTCGTCAAGAGATAGATTCTTTTAGTTTGCATTAAAAGCTTTAGGGACAATTTTAACACTTTTCAAAACAGGGTTTAATAATAAAAAGGTCAAAGTGGTGAAAATAGAATATTTACAGAAAAAAAAGGTGTTACAAGGAAATAAAGAGAGAATAAAACAACATAGATATGAAAAGGAGTTGAAAATGAAGAATACTTGCAAATCCTGGTTTCAGCAGAGACCAGCGAATAAGTAAAAACGCTACAGTGGCTCTCACAAGTCCTGTTAAGTGTTCCTTAGTTTGATGTTAATGAGAGCTGTTTGCTCTGGTTCAAAGGGATGTTGACAGAGACCATCTGACCAATTAAGCATCTAAGGAGTAGTTTCTGGGATGTCATCATATTTATGATTATGCCCTTAATACAGTTTTCTATATGTATTCATTTCTCTGACTACCTACTGGGTACATTTTGCTAACATGCAGATTATTGTCCAGCCTGAATTTAGCTTTGAAATGAAAAACTTGACAGGTTTTGGATGCCCAGTTCACCTAGGAGAGGAATTGGGCTGATTCTGCTTCCAGTACTCCTAGGGTAGTGGTGTTTGGGCTCAAAATGCTACAAATTAACTAAGGGAGGAAAATATGTCTATATTTTGGCCATGCTATTATGTTTTCATGAGTTAAAAAAATATGCTGAAGTTTTAGTCTTTTCTGCTAACCAGTCTAGCAGAGATGTGTATTGGCCATTTCCTTCAACTGAGCTATTTATGACCGGGTATCTGTTGGTTCTCTGGATTGCTCAAGTTTGCGAGGGTGACAGTTTTATTAGGGTTTCCTGAAATTATGGATTGGGTAATGGAGAGGTCTGCATGTCCGATCAATGGATTGATAAGGTCCTGGCATCAATTAACAGTTTATGTATTGTATAAAGTGTTGGAAAGAGGGAGAAAAGGTCATTGGGGCTATGCATTCTTATGACAAAATGGCAGGGGCGACTTGTGACGCAAACAAAATGGCTGCTACAAACACAGCTATTTGGGTGCCCAGTATGCATGACTGTTGCAATGGGTATGCACAGTTACAATCTATATCATCTAATAGTATCAAATCAATTCAGGTTGAGTTCAGATTTATATAAAAAATGTGTCCGTTATTGTCTGACCTCTGATTACTAGATCTGTGTTTGCTTGCTTGTCCTATCTAAGCCATAGACCACTCTTGTCTATATTATTGTCCAAGGTGGCATTAGTAGAGTACTGTGTCATTATAGCTATTGAATAATACAGAAAGTTTGGAGTTATAGGCTAACTTAATTTATTAGCAGTTAGTAAAGCAAAAAGGTTGCTATGAAAATTGAGTGTGAAGTACAAGGGCTTGGAGTGTCAAAGTTGACCCACAAGGTCCAATGATGTAAATCTAGCTCTGCTGACATCACATGGGGATCCTAGGTCATTACAAAGCCAGTATGCAGTGTTAGCATTTCTAAGCTGAGACAGTGATATTTGTTCACAGTGTCCCTCTTAAAAAAAATAATGCAACATTGCTTCTTCATAACAGCAAAACAAGCACTGGAAATGCCAGGATTTCAGTGGAAACCAAACAAAAGCTGCCTTTCTTCAGCTTCATCGTCTGCTGTGACAGCTATAAAGGGTGGCCATATAGATGACCTTACAAATAGCACTGACTTCAGTTCCCAAGGCCTACTGCAAGGGCAGCTCTAATACATACTTGGACAAGAATACATTTATTTTTAACGCATTTATCATTGTACCATTTATGTGTACTTTTATCTACTGTGTGTAAATGAGCTCACATTCTACAGATGCCTGACACATCATGTAAACTAAATAGACATATATCAGAATAATCTAGATGTTTCCCTTTTCCAACCTGTTTCCCAGATAGCAAGTAATTTTGCTGCAAGTTTGAAAATGATGTGCTAAGCTCTTGCTAGACTTGCCAGGCTTCACAAGTTTGTTGCACAATTGCAGCAAGTGTGCATTGAATGACTCCAGATCAACTTTCTTTGCAAACATTCTGCAAGTCTGCTGCAAGTTCTGGTTCAGTTATGTTGTGTAAAAGTCATCCCACCACAGGGGTCACTGTGGCTGAATTTCCATCATTGCTCCCTGCTGTGTGTAAGTTTTTTCTTTAATTGGTTCATGGAACGTGATGTGCAGAGAGGTGAGTGGTATCCATGAGATCTGATATGAAGTTTAGAGAGGTAGAAATCAAGGAGTGACTAACCCTAATATTCCATTGGTGAAGCACAATTTGGAATGTTTTATTTTTCCTTGTTTATATGCTAGCAGCTCACCTTAAACAAAGATCACAACAGGTCTAGTGGAGCTTTTAGGAGAGGAGAGTGGAGTGGAATGTGATTTTCCATTAAGGATCCATATAGTAAAGCCTTCTCAGACCAGCTGTGGATTTCGATGCAGGCAAGGAGAGTGGAACATGAACTGCCATTAAGAATTTGTATACCAAAGCGCCACTAGACCCGTCTGTGGTCATTGTTTAGGGTGAGCTGCTAGGACACACTCCTGGTGGATGCCTGGATGGTGGGAAAAATTGTGTTCACAACTTTCAAGAACTGTTTTTTGAGCACGTGATCTTCACATCGTATTACTTTTTGATGCACATGCACTTTATTATTTGGGACTTATTTTATTTTTTTTTATGTAAAATCAGACTAATACCCGCTTTTGATTCGAGCACTTTTATCACTGTTTCACATATTATTGTATTTTTTTGTTTTTTTAAATTAGGAATAGTCATTTATGCATATTTGTCTTTTTGCTGTTTAGCGTCTTGAATTAGTGAACTTTATCACTATTTCACATAGTATCGCATATTACTGCAATTTTTGTTTTGTGGGGTTTTTTGTATCATTTTTATTGTTTTTGAGAATGTTCTTTTTCATATTATAAATGTTCTTTTTTAAATTTTGTTAAATGTTCACCCTAATGAAAAAAAAATAACTATGTAATCCAGTGTTATGTATTGATTTTATTCAAATATTTTAATAAATGTTTTATATAAAGATCAGTTTTGTCTTAATGCACATTTTTAAGGAAAATGGTCAAATATAGGCCAAAAAAGCTGAATTAAAAATATTTCAATGAGAGCTTTTTTTTTCAACTTTAGCCATTTTGGCTTAGATTTTGCAATTTTTCTGACAATTCACCTCTCTTCACTTAGAGTGGATAGACCTGATTAAAAACGGACACTTGGACAAACAACAAGAAAAACTAGTGCCAAAGATATTAATGGAAGATTGGGGGATTAAATAAGTCTGCTGCCACCTAAGTACCAGTGAATCACCAGCATAGGTGTGTGTAACCCCAAAGATCAAACACACGCGTGTGTAAAAAAAAAAAAAAAAAAAAAAAAATATATATATATATATATATATATATATATATATATATATATATATATATATATATATATATAACATCTACATCTATATATTACATATACAGACAGACACACACACACACTCTTATGGTAGAGCTGGTACAGTGAAAGAAGTACGATAGCACTTCATGAATAGCATAACTGGTCAGAGGGAGATATTTCACATCTCCCTGCATGCACACAGAGCGATAATGCTAATGCGCTTGAGGTGATTAAGGTGTGCCCAGGCACACCGGGCACACCCCCTGCACATTCCTATGATCACCAGTTAATTGGCAAGAAAAAAGAAGCAAGCAGAGCAAATCTATAATCCCACAATCTTGTGATAGTGAACCCACTGCTATTAACCTAATCCCTTACTGTACACATGTGAAATGCATTCAATCCAACAATCATGTATAATAATAAACTCTGTGTCATTGCATAAAATAATTCATCTATCATACAAAAATTATTTGTTTCTATGAAACAAACCAAGTGCAAATGCTGTTAAAAAAAGTGCAAAATAAAAACTGTGTGTTGACACGGTGAACAAAAAGTGCTTAGTGCAAGAAAATATTATTCATTAGTAAAGAGCATGCATCAAAAATGCATACGTGTTCAAAATATTTGAAGTCCATTTTGCAATCCCAGGAAAAATCCAAGAAAGTGATAATAATCTTGGATTTTTCCTGGGATTGCAAAATGGACTGCAAATATTTTGAACACATATGAATTTTTGATGCATGCTCTTTAATAATGAATAATATTTTCTTGCACTGAGCACTTTTTGCTCACTGTGTCAGCACACCATTTTTTTCTTTTGCACTTTTTTTTAACAGCATTTGCACTTTGTTTGTTTCATAGAAACAAATCATTTTTGTATGATAGATTAATTATTTTATGTAATGACACAGAGTTTATCATATATGATTGTTGGATTGAATGTATTTCACATGTGTACAGTAAGGCTTCATGTACACGGGACGTTTTTACAACCTCTCCTGAACGATTTAACTTGACGGCGTTTACATGCCGCGTTTTGCTGCGTTTGCATTTAGAAGCATTAAAAAAAAAAAGTAAATGTTTTTATTTATTTTTTTAAATAGCCAAAAATGAAAAACGCCTGTAAACGAAGCGCGGCTAAACGCAAGTTACCGCCTTTAGCCGCGTTTAGAAGCGTTTGCCGATTGAAATGCCTCTAAACTCAGCTTCTGAACCCATTTTTTTGCGTTCCAAAAAAAGCCTCTAAACTCAACTGCCTAGAAACGACTGTAAACGACCCTGTGTACATGTACTGATAAGATAACATAGAGGAGAGTTCAGGAGCAGTTGAAAAAAAATGCCCAACTGCTCATAAACGTCCGTTTTTCAGCAGCAGTGTACATGAGGCCTAAGGGATTAGGTTAATAGCAGTGAGTTCACTGTCAGCAGATTGTGGGATTAAAGATTTGCGCTGCTTGCTTCTTTTTTCTTTCCAAAAATGGAGACTTGCATAATTCTGCTATAGACTTGCGGGGCTCTTGCTACAGACTTGCAGAGCTCTTGCTGTAGACTTACCACTACAACATTGCTCTTGCTAGAGACTTGCCACGCAAATGTGCATACAAATTGGAAAAGTGTCAACTAGAATTTGTGCTTCAAGTGCTCTGCAAGTGTACAATTTGCCAGGGAAGATGTGCAGCAAGTTCACAAGACTTGTTATCTGGGTTGGTAAACGTATAACTAATTTGTGGAGTTTTTGAACATTTCATTTAATTGTATTTATCATAGAAAACAGTTTCATGATATTATGACAAAATGATAATCTGACTGATTTTATGAAATCATCATACTAGTGTTTTGTACATTTTTACAGTAATAGAAAACTAAAATACAAACCTTGTTAAGCTGGCCCTCTTCAGGGTGCATGCAGAGTAAACTAGTGGCCTGAAATCCTGAACGCCTCTATAAAGGAACTTGCCCCCAGAGCATGCATGGTTTCAGTCTTGCTCTGGCCCTTCAAATTGTATATGCCTTTCTTGTAGCTAGCAATGTGTTGGGCGCCCCACTGTCCAATAGGAAAGCAAGGGTGGTTGAAAGGGGTGGGACAACACAGTAAACCGTAATATCCTTACTGACGAAGACCCCTCTTTTCATCCCTATACCACACCACAGGTACACAGAGATATATAACCAAATGAAACAAAATCCACTTTGGTTGAAGTGGAACAACCTTTAAAGGTGAAGATACTGCATATAATATACACTATAGTGTGAAAAATAAAATGTTGCTATTAAAGTTCTTATCCTATTTTGAAAACATGGGCTCTAAATTATTTAGCACAGGAAGGGTCACAGTAATGTATACAATCCAGAAACTCATAAAACAGACGAAGAACAACAGACAGTAGCAGACAGTAACAGAGTATATACTGTACAGTTTGTAGGAATTAGTTTTCCTAAAAGTGCATTTAAATTCCTACCCACATTTAACATTGGGACCATCTGCTCCTTAATATTAGTGCTACAGTGCATTTCGTGATGAGCCTCAGAACTCCTATATGCATCAGTCTGGGTGCATGTAGTCGAGTGATAGGTACCCTCATTTCCATAACATGGGAGGAGAAGTAGTAGTTCACTGCTTGAGATTGTTCTAACTAGATGTTTTAACCTCTTGCCAAACAGCCGCTGTCATTATACGGCGGCAGGTTGGCTCTCCTGCGCAAACCGCCATAGGTGTAGGTCGGTCTGTGCAGGGTGGCTAACATAAGGGGATCCCTTATTACTGTTTAAAAACTAGCAGGATATTTTGACTCCTGGGTCTCAGTCCAAAACTATGAAATGGTACCTCAGGCATAGGATATATTACACAGGACAGACGCACTAGCATTCAACCTCTATTTGTAGGCGACACATTCTGACTGGCTAATAACACCTAAGAGCCCTTTCACACTGGGGCGGTTTGCAGGCGATATTGCGCTAATAATAGCACCTGCAAACTGACCCGAAAGTGCCGCTACTTTCATTCCAGTGTGAAAGCCCCGAGGGCTTTCACACTGGAGCGATGCGCTGGCAGGACAGTAAAAAAAGTCCTGCCAGCAGCATCTTCGGAGCGGTGAAGGAGCGGAGTGTATACCGCTCCTTTACCGCTCCTGCCCATTGAAATCAATGGGACGGCGCAGCTATACCGCCAGCAAAGAGCCTCTGCAGAGGCGCTTTGCGGTGGTATTTAAACCTTTCTCGGCCGCTAGCGGGGGTAAAACCGCCCCGCTAGCGGCCGCATACCAACGGTAAAACGCCGCTAATAATAGCAGCGTTTTACCGCCGACGCCGCCCCCGCCCCAGTGTGAAAGGGCTCTAATAAAAGAAATCCAAATTTAACTGAACTTCAGCAATTTAACCACTTTAGCCCCGGAAGGATTTGCCCCCTTAATGACCAGGCCCTTTTTTGTGATATGGCACTGTGTCGCTTTAACTGACAATTGTGCAGTCATGCGACGCTGTACCCAAACAAAATGTATGTCCCTTTTTCCCCACAAATAGAGCTTTCTTTTGGTGGTATTAGATCACCTCTACAGTTTTTATTTTTTGCGCTATCAACAAAAAAAGAAAGACAATTTTGAAAAAAAAAATATTTTTTACTTTTTGCTATAATAAATATCCCCAAAAAATGAAAAAATAAAAAGTTTCTTCATCAGTTTAGGCCAATATGTATTCTTCTACATATTTTTTGGTAAGAAAAATCACAATAAGCGTATATTGATTGGTTTGCACAGAAGTTATAGCATCTACAAAATAGGGAATAGATTTATGGCATTTTTATTATTATTTTTTTTTTACTAGTAATGACGGTGATCTGCGATTTTTAGTGGGACTGCGGACAGATCGGACACTTTTGACACTTTTTTTGGGATCAGTGACATTTATACAGAGATCAGAGCTAAAAATAGCCACTGATTGCAGTATAAATGTCACTATCAGAGAGGGGGTTAACACTAGGGGGCGATCAAGGGGTTACCTGTGTTCCCTGGGTGTGTTCTAACTGTAGGGGGGATGGGCTATCTAGGACATGATAGAGATTGCTGTTCCCAATGACATATCACTAGGCAGAACCGTGAATTTCCTTGTTTACATAGGCAGTTCCCCGCTCTGCCTCTGTACACCACGATCGCGGGTTGCAGGCAGACATCAAGTCTGCGGGACATGCAGGCATGCCGGGTGTACACGCCCCCACTAGCCACCCTGCACAGATTGACCTACACCTACGACAGTTTGCGCAGGAGAGCTGACCTGCCGCCGTATAATGATGGCGGCAAGAGGTTAAAAACATCTAGTTAGAACAATCTCAAGCAGTGAACTACTACTGCTCCCATGTTATGGAGATGAGGAGATGGGGAGGGGTTCTGAATTTGAATCAGGAAAGAGCAGCCCAGGGTGACAATGCTGCAAGATATATTATAAAGAGGAAGCATTGTTATCCTTGAAAAGAAAGTGTGTCACTGGCAGAATCACCAGGTGAAAATAAAGGAAATACAATGCTAGAAAAAAGTAAAGGCTAGAATATACTAAACGAATCCAACCACAACAACTTCTGGTGATTTGCAATATATTATATTTTTGTTCTTGGGTTGAAATAAACTTCGGGGCACATTTATAAAGCAGTGAATGTGACTTTAACCATTCACTGATGGTAGATCAATCACTGTCACTTAGCATACAATATGCACGTGATTAACCTGTAGTGAACATTTGGTGAATGTCACATTAACTGCCCTTTAGGTAAACTACCTTGTTACTGGAAATTCATAAAATACTAAATTCTGCAATATAGTGGTAAAACTAAAAATAAAAACTAAAGTGAATCTTAAGAAAAGTACTTTTTCTTAAACGAAAGACATTACAAACAAGTTGTACCAACCACATTACAAAAAAATAAAGAAAGAAAGAAATCGTGTTCAGAAGGCCAGACCATTAAATTTATTTAAAACCCACAATTCCTAAAGGAAACCACATTCTTTAAGGGATTATAACTAATTAGAGTATGACTTTAATTAACAAAGTTGGCATGTTCACATCACAGAACTAGCAGCCTCCTTTATACGGGACGAAGTGCCCAAGGCTGGTATTTAGAGGAGCAAGGTCTACAATACTCTTCCTTTTGTCTTCTAATGTCTGTTTAACCTGTTACATTATATGTTCCATTTACTCACCAAAGGCTTCATTTCATCTTCATCTTTGAAATAATAGAGCTGATCTCCCTTGAGAACAAACCAACGTGTGTGCCAGGTTTTGACAAAACCTCCTTGCTTCCGCAACCATCCACACTTAATTGCATTCTGCCGGCCTTGGCCTGTGTGGGGGCTCTCTGCAGAGACATTGTAGTCGTCCATAATCAGACTGATAGACTTTTCTGTTTAAGAAATAAAAGAAAGAGAAAAAGAAAAGAAATATGTGAAATCATCTTTGTTCTTAAGGGGAAGAAAACAGTTTCCTTAGTAGAGACACAGCAGTAAAATAAATAGCTCCTGACAACAAAAGGTGCACTGCAAGGGATCCTGCTGTTTTCTTCAAACTTATATCCATGCTTGTGGCAGTCAGCAGGGAGATAACCTACTTTTTTAAAGTGTAGGTCAGCTGTAAAAGGCAAACAAAGGAAAGGAGCAAATCATAGATGTGTCAGGTAGCGTGGAACGCAGCCAATCTCCTTACCCTTAAGTTCTACAGTTCTTCTTTGTACAATAGTGCCCAGACTGCGGTGACATATTAGAAGCTCCATCTACTCTACAGAGAACCCAATGCACGGTGACTACAGAGCTAACCGAACACAAATGCATGTTACTGTATATAAAAGAATTTTAAGCTACAACTGTTTTATTTTAGGGTTGTTTACTATAAATAAATGGTTAAATAATGCCCCTACTTAATAATGTATATGACAATATCTAGACAACAGCAAATCTGAACACCCATTCCTAAATGGCCAAACTCTATATATGTAGATTATGTAGATATACAGTATGTAGATACTCTATATAGAGTAGTATCTATATATTGTGGCCTGATCTGAAAAATGAAGACATTTGCAGTTTATGGTAAATGCATGGATTGCCCAGGGGGAAAAGGCATTCTTATACAATGGCTACACTTTTAGAAAGTTTACTGACTTTTTTTGTTATCGTAATCTCATGGAAAGCTTCTGAACTTCAAACAAATTTTCCAGGAGCATAGTCTGCATTGATCAGTGTCCAGCCAAAGTAAAAATTATCACACACACAGCTCAGGCCCTCTGTTGGCTCTAACCCTGCCAGTGTGAAAACCCATACAAGAAAGGAAAAGTTAACATTCTCATTTCAAAATACTTGATGTGATTGTAGCCGTATTAGTGCAATTGTGACAGAGAAAATTGAGTACTGTCCGTGATACTTTTTTTATTTGCACTAATATACAATTTTTCAGGACAAGCTTTTGGGGTATGTCCCCTTCTTCAAGGTCCAAGCAGTACTGATTCACAAATTTCTAAGCAGAATGTTAAAAAAACAAAAAAAAACACACATCTCTGAGGAAAAGGAGAGAAAAAAAAGAGAGAAAAACATACACATACACATCAATGGTAATAAAGATAGCAGCAGAGTTAAGAATGATAATTCTTTTTGACACAAAAAATAATAACCTGAATTTAGATATTGGTTT
Organism: Aquarana catesbeiana; assembly: GCF_042186555.1. Classification (NCBI taxonomy): domain Eukaryota; kingdom Metazoa; phylum Chordata; class Amphibia; order Anura; family Ranidae; genus Aquarana; species Aquarana catesbeiana. Next base: position 615,666,898 of record NC_133324.1, read on the forward strand.
CCTTACCCATTATACTAAAGTTTTACGACCCCCTCTGTGACTAGCATCCCCCCCTCCATTCGATAGCTCTCCCTCTCTTATCTTACTAACTCTGCTGCTATCTTTATTACCATTAATGTGTATGTGTTTGTTTTTCTCTCTTTTTTTTTTTTCTCTCTCCTTTCCCTCAGAGATGTGTTTTTTTTTTGTTTTGTTTTTTTTTTTGTTTTGTTTTTTTAACATTCTGCTTAAAAATTCTGCTTGGACCTTGAAGAAGGGGACATACCCCGAAAGCTTGTCCTGAAAAATTGTATGTTAGAGCAAATAAAAAACGTATCACGGACAGTACTCAATTTTCTCTGTCATTTTAAAATAGATGCCTGTTTTTGGTGCCAATTTTCACATTCCTATACTTATGTTTTTTTCAGGAAAAGTGGGTATTTCTGACATTAAAATGCTCATAAAAATCAGGCCATGTGTGTTTTTTATGCATTCATTTTAATGGCATTTCATTTTTGTTAAAATGCAGCAAAAAGAATACAGTGGATGAAAATACATGAATGGGATCAGTGTCATGTCGTGTCAAACTAAAAATGCAGAGAACTAAACTAAAAATGCAGAGAAAAGTGTCAACCTTAGGTCATCAGATTAGCCATTTTGTCTTTGTCAGCAACTCACCAGCACCAGGATTACTAAGAGAGTAGAAAGAGAAAACTTACTGCATATTTCTCTCACTGGCCAAAATACAGAGAAGTAATGCCTTTCTGGTCTGGCCAGCAATATCAAAGAAGTAGTGAGCATTTTTTCACTTCTAGGCATCCTGACCCTGGTAAAAATGGTACATCTAAGGAAATGCTACCTCTTGCCTGCAGCAAACAGATGACATCATTCTCCTACTGTGTTCCACACACAGACCTAGAGAGATTATGCCAAGGCAAAATCACTTGACTGGGATTCACAGGCTGCTTTTTATTAACAACTTGCTTACTGAGCACTTAAACCCCCTTCCTGTCCAGACCAATTTTCAGCTTTCAGCGCTCTCGCACTTTGAATGACAAATGCGCGGTCATACAACATTGTACCCAAAAGATATTTTTATCTTTTTTTTTTCACACAAATAGAGCTTTCTTTTGGTGCTATTTAATCACTGCTGGGTTTTTTATTTTTTGCTAAAAAAAAAAAAAAAGAAAAAATCGAAAAAAGACCCAAAAGAAAAAAAAAGAAAAATAATAAAACAGTTTCATAGTATGTTTTAAAATTTTGAAACCAGGTAATTTTTCTGCTTCATTGATGTGCGCTGATGAGGCTGCACTGATGGGTTGCACTGATGGGCACTGATAAGGTGGCACTGATGGGCACTGATAGGTGGCACTGATGGGCACTGAGAGGTGGCACTGACAGGTGGCACCGATGGGCACTGATGTTTGGCACTAATTGGTGGCACTGAAGGTAACTGATAGGTGGCACTGATGATCACTGATTTGCACTGGTAGGCACTGGTAGGTGACACTGATAGGTAGCACTGATCGGTGGCACTGATGATGAGGGACTGATAAGCATTGATTGGCAGCACTGGTGGGCATTGATAGGTGGCACTGTTGGGCAAAGGTAGGTGGCACCGTGGGCACTGGTAGGTGGCACTGATGGGTGCTGATAGGTGGCAATGGCATTTGGCACTGGTGGGCACAGATGAGTCAGCCGCGGCTCTCTTTTTTAGGGACCAAAGTTCCTCTGACAGAAGCCAGTGATCGGCTGTTTACCGATTACGGATCCTCTGTTTACATCACATGATCAGGTGTCATTGGCTGACAGCTGATCACGTAGTAAGGGGCCGGGATCTGTGATCAGCTGAGTCTCATAGATCTGCTGGTCACAGAGCATGCTGTGCACGCCCCACAGGGGGCGCACACGCAGCTCATGCATGGGAGAACAGCCTCCCAGCAATTAAGGCCTGCGCTGTAGCTGTCATTCAGCTATAGCACGGGCGGGGGGAGGTTAATAAATCACAGAGCTCTTCATTTAAATGGACTGAAATCGCACTGGATTGCACCAAAATTAGTGCATGCACTACTTTTAAAATTGTTCTGCAATTGGATCACATAGTACTATGGTAACCATGCAATCTGGTGCAGGCAAACACACTGCATTTGCAATCTGCTTTTGAGGTGTCATTAGGAATATATTGACACCAACAGTAGACTGGAAATTCAGTGCTTTTGTGTATGTGTGTGGTCTGTTAGGACTAATTGTGGAAAGTTTGCTCATGAGAAAATATTTTGTTACCCATTGCAACCAATTATAGCAGTTGTTTTTTTCTTTAAATCTGGATAATAACAATATGGACAACAATGATTTTGTTTATCGTGAAGTTGGAAACCATAGCACATAATTTATACAAATATCCCAATATTGCTGACCCTAGGCTGAGGATAGCCGCTAAAAAAAAAAAAAAAAAAAAAAAAAAAGAGAGAAAATGTCAATGAAATTAAACATATGAAATACAATACTGTAAAGGCTTGAGTAATCATATTTGGACAAAGGTTTTGTTCTACAGTCAGGTAGAAAAAAGGACAGCGAGAGAGAGGTGCAAGAGAGGTTAGGTTGTGTTACTGAGCCTATAAATTTGTTTTTTTACCTGTTCTAGTGGGGGTTTATGACATGGTACAGTTGTTAAGTTGTGGCCATCTATATGTCTGGGTTGCTATCCGAATGGAAGACATGTGCTTGTACTGTTTGGTGAATGAGTGAGCTATAATGTGTTCATGCTGGCCATGCAAGTCTAAAACGATCTAAAGTGTCATTTGAGATAGTTCTAGCCTCTTCCATCAACTTTAGTTTTCAAAGATGGGGGTGTCATAGATCTCCGGTGCAAAGGGATCAGGGATTTAGCAATCTTAGTAGGTGGAGGATTAGGGAGTTTTTCTGACTATGGATTGATTTGGGGTGTTGTGTAAGAGTTCCCTAGTTCTAAGAAATAAGGATTTCCTGTTATATGGACTAGTGTATTTTTTGCCAAAAAAGGAAGAAAATTATTTTTAATGATAAAACACTCTCAATACTTTTGGTTACTATGAAAATGAAATGCTATATCTGGAGTGAAGATAATGGAGTTAAAGTACAATTATATGGCCAAAAGTCTATTTTAGCATGCTGTTTCCACACCAACACCTCACCCTTCTTTGCAGCTATATTTGTCTTCACTCTTTTGTGTAAGCTTTTCACAAATTTCTGGAGTGTATCTGTGGGAATTTGTATCCATTCAGAGAATATGTAATGCCAGGTACTAAATTTATATTAGAAGACCTGGCTCTCGTATTTTCTGGAAAAACTCTTAATAGACATATTGGGACAGAAGACTTGGCTCTCAATGGACATTACAATTCACCCCAAATGTATTTGTTAAAGCTGAGGTCAGAGCTCTATATAGGCCACTCATGTTCCTTCTCTTTAAATCATGTCTTGGTGGACCTGATTTTGTGCACAGAGGCACAGCCATAATGGAACAGAGAATGGCCTTCCCAAACTGTGGCCACAACTTTGGAAGCACCCAACAATCCCAAATGTCTTTGCATGCTACTGTTTGATATTGGAGATTAAAAGGCATAGGGGGAGATTTACTAAAACTGGAGCACTCAGAATCTGGTGTACCTGTGCATGGTAGACAATCAGCTTCTAACCTCAGCTTTTTCGATTAAGCTTTGGGAATAAAACCTGGAAGCTGATTGGTTTCTATGCAGAAGTGAGTCTGATTTTGCACTCTCCAGCTTTAGTAAATAAACCCCATTGTGATTGATTTTTATGCACATGCAGCTGAAACACCTCAACCCAATACTTTGAAAGGTTGTTCAAATACTTTTGACCACTACATAAAATTCTATAACATGTTACACTAATTGGGCTGGACTAGCTCTTAATACTGTCCCCATTCTAAATATTTTTCAAAATGACAAAATTATATTGTTAAAAATAAATGAACAGCCGAAATAGAGGAAAATTGTTTTCCCTAGATATCATCTGTCAGAGAAGAAAATTTATGTATATTTCAAGGAGCATGCATTTCATATCCCATAAGCAAACCTAACACATGTTCCCAGAATTTTATAACTGTATTAAAAATGTTCCATTATCTGTCAGCTTTACTGCTCGAGTGAACTACTTACAAGTAAATATCCTCTGCAAACTTTTGTCAGCTTGATATGTTTTCATTCATTATGACTATGAAAATGTAGGCTCAAATAAACATGAATAATGGGAGCAATTCAAAAGTGTAATTTGTTTGCGGAAAATGAACAGATTGGTCCTGTAAAGAAAAGGGTACATTGGCTTATAGCTTATAGCCATGACCAACTTGTTAATTAAAAACAGGAACTCTGTGAACCAGTGCAACACACTGAAATGAAAATATTATTTTATTTTATACTTGAATAATACAGTTTTTTTCTCTTGTTACTGGGCCAGATAGTACTCTGTTGGATCTTAGGGACAGATGCTAATATTTCAATGTGCTAATCACATATCATATACAAATTACTATGAAGACATTAATTAATAAATATACTTTGTAGACTTAATATGATTGATCTTAAGTATTGTAAGTAAAACCTATCAATGCTAGTAGAGATTGCACTAGATACACACGTTCTTAAGGTGAATGATAGGTATCATTTTTGCTGTCACATGTGCATTTGTTGTGACACTGGTAGGATTCCTGATTATTGATGGCATCACCACTCACCTAGAAAACAGTTTTTGCATTAATCAGCAAGGTAGGCATGAATGGGTCCCAAGGCGTACAAACCCACACAGGCCAATTTTTTATTTAACCACTAGGCGTCCGCGCTATAGCCGAAAGACGGCTACAGCGCAGACTCCAATTGCCGGGAGGGCGTCCCTGGACGTCCCTGGACGTCCTCCTGTTCACTTCCGCAATGCGCGCTCCCGGGAGTGCGCATCGGGGAAATTCTGCTCTGGCCGTGTCCCTTGGACACAGCCAGTCACAGATCGCCGTAAACGGCCAATCACAGCGGCCGTTTACAGCGCGATCCGAGCTTCCAATGAGAGATGATCTCAAATGTAAACATATGAGATCATCTCTCATTGCCGGCTTTCTCTCCTCACACAGAGACCGTGTGTGAGGAGAGAGAGCGATCTGTCATTACTGTGAGTTGCCGAGTCTTCAGTGAAACACCCTACAGTGCCCATACAGTGCCCATACAGTGCCACATCAGTGCCACAGTGCTTCCATCTGTCATCAGTGCCATCTGTCAGTGCCATCTGTCGTTAGTGCCACCTGTCAGTGTCACCTGCCACATCAGTGCCACCTGTCAGTGTCACCTGCCACATCAGTGCCACCTGTCAGTGTCACCTGCCACATCAGTGTCACCTGTCACATCAGTGTCACCTGTCACATCAGTGCCACCTGCCACATCAGTGTCACCTGCCACGTATCAGTGCCACGTATCAGTGCAATCTGTCAGTGCCATCTGTCGTCAGTGCCACCTGTCTGTCACCTGCCACATCAGTGTCATCAGTGTCAACAGTGTCACCTACCACATCAGTGTCACGTATCAGTGCCATCTATCACCAGTGCAATCTGCCAGTGTCACGTGTCATCAGTGCCACATATCTGCCATTTTTCATCACTATGTCACAAAGAGTATATTCAGCCGAGGAGGCATATAATATTCTTGCGGCCGACGAGAGCAACGGGGAGCTCTCCGCTTCAGATTCCTATTCAGATTCTGAGTCTGACGTGGACTACGAGCCTGTCCTCAGCAGTGGTACACTGACAGCCTCAGAGGAGGATGAGAGTCCGCCCGCCAGACGAAGACGTACTGGTGAGGATGCAGTGCCATCCACCAGCACCGCAATGCCATCCACTATCAATACAAAGCCATCCACTATCACCACAATGCCATCCACTATCACCGCAATGCCATCCACCAGCACCGCAGTGTCATCCACCAGCACCGCAGTACCTCGACAAAGTCCACGTACCAGTGGGGTGTCACCTCAGGCCCAAAGGGTTAGGTCCCATGCCAGCCTTCCCTACTCCCTTGAGAACCCCTTATGGCTGCCACCCAATTCAGGAGAAGCTATCATTCCCCCTTTTACTGCCCAGCCAGGAGTCCAGGTGGATACAGAAAATTTTTCACCATTAGATTTTTTCAACCTTATTTTTACTGAGGACATGCTTGCATCGATTGTGGCCCAGTGCAATCTATATGCCCAACAATACATAGCAAGTAACCCAACGTCCTATCAGCCCGTCCCTACGAATGGAGAGCCCTAACAGTGGAGGAGTTTAGAATTTTTTTGGGCCTCACATTCTGTATGGGACTAACCAAAAAAAATGTATTACGTTCCTATTGGTCTACCCTCCCCATCCACCACATGCCCATCTTTTCCTCTGTAATGCCCAGAACCAGGTATCTCATGATTATGAGATTCCTACACTACAATGACAATACCCAGTGCCCTCCCCGAAATGACCCACATTTTGACAAGCTATATAAAATTCGCCCACTACTAAAATATTTTTCTGATATCTTCCCCCAGTTATTTACCCCAGACCAGCACATATGTGTGGATGAGTCCCTGGTCAAATTTAGTGGCAGATTGGGCATAAAACAATTTATTCCCACCAAAAGGGCCCGCTATGGGGTGAAAATGTATAAATTATGCGACCGAGCTACAGGATATACCTATGCCTTCATGGTATACGAAGGGAAGGACACCCAGCTACATCCCCCTAATTGCCCAGAATATATCGGATCGAGTGGGAAAGTCGTTTGGGAACTCATAAACCCACTCCTGGAAAAAGGCTACCATCTATATGTGGACAATTTTTATTCTAGTCTGCCCCTGTTCCAAAATCTTCACAGACAGAAGACTCCAGCATGTGGCACCATAAGGAAGAACCGGAAGGGCTTTCCTCAAAGCCTCGTGAACAAAAAGCTAAGAAGAGGGGAAATGGCGAGCTTGAGGAATGAGGAAATTCTGGCTGTGAAGTGGAGGGACAGAAGGGACGTCTACGTGCTTTCATCAATCCACAATAACACGTCGTGGAGATAACCAGGAGGAATGGGGTAATCCAAAAGCCCACATGCATCTTTGAATACAACAAGTATATGGGGGGTGTCGACTTCAACGACCAGATGCTCGAACCCTATCTTGCCACGAGAAGAACATACCAGTGGTATAAAAAAGTTTCGATATATTTGTTCAATTTGGCCATATATAACAGCTATGTTATTTATCATAAATCCACTGCAAGCCCCAAATCCTTCCTTGGATACCAGGAGGAAATCACTGCCCTTATATACCCGAACGGCCCACCAGAAACCATTCGATCCGATGTGATTAGTAGACTGTCCGAACGCCACTTTCCCGAAAAAATCCCCCCCAGACCAACAGGCCAAAAACGGCAGAAAAAATGCCGGGTGTGCACCAAAGGAGGAGTGAGAAGAGACACTACTTTTTATTGTCCCCAATGTCCTTCCCAACCAGGCCTCTGTATAGTTAACTGTTTCCGCCGTTACCATACTTCACTAAATTATTAGTGAAGTATGGTAAACATAACCCTCACTTCCTGCCATTTACCTTCACACCCCTTATGCCTCTGCTTGCTCTGTAACTGACCCTGGCTTGTTTTTCGACCACGCTTCTGCCTACCGATTCTGTTTATATCTCTGCCTGATCTGGAACTGACCCTGGCTTGTTTTTCGACCACGCTTCTGCCTACCGATTCTGTTTATATCTCTGCCTGATCTGGAACTGACCCTGGCTTGTTTTTCGACCACGCTTCTGCCTACCGATTCTGTTCATACCTCTGCCTGATCTGGAACTGACCCTGGACTGTTTGACCATCCTTTTTGCCTGCCTCTTGGACTGATCTTGTACCCTGCTACTGGACTAGTGGGATTCATAACACAGGGGTCTCACATATGTGAGGGGCTCCAGAATTGTTTTTCTGGATGAAGAAAACATTTTTTTTTGTTTTCTCATTCCTAGATTAGGGTCTGGAGACTCGGAGGCTTCAAAGAGATTTGGGTGGGAGAAGCCTCTACCCCTGTCCCCATTCTGTCCTGAACGAGGCCCTACTTCTGCCTGCTGCCTGTAGGACCTATGCCATCATGCCTCTGCCTGTCGCATGAACTGACCACACCACATGGATGGACCATGTTCCTGCCTACTACCAGGATCAATATTTTGGCACTGCTGACAATCTCTGCCTGCACTGACCCTGGACTGTATATGGACAGTATCCCTGCCTGCTGCCTGTACTGACTATGGACAGTGTTCCTGTCTGTTGCCTGGACAATTGCGTCGCTTTTGCTGACCAAGTCCCTGCCTGCTGCCTGGACCAGTGCTATCCTCCTGTGGACAACTGTGCTACTAAAACCACAGGTAATCTTTTTTTTTTACCCTTTGCTCAGCAGAATGTATTTTGGGGTGTAATTCTTGGTATGTGCATGCTATGTGTCCCTAGAACACCTGACAGTGTTCCTTGTATGTGGCCAGGCTGTGTAAAAGTCTTACACATGTGGTATCGCTATACTCAGGAGGAGTAGCAGAATGTATTTTGAGGTGTCATTTTTGCTATGTACATGCTATGTGTTGGAAATAGCTTATAAATGGACAACTTTGTGTAGAAAAAAATGCGTTTTCATTTTTTTCCACATTTTCCAAAAACTTCTGGAAAAAAATGAACCGTTCAAAAGACTCATTATGCTTCATAGATTATACGTTGGGGTGTTAGCTTTCCAAAATGGGGTCATTTTGTGGGCGTTTCCATTGTCCTGGTGCTCCAGGGCCTTCAAAAGTGTAATAGGTAGTTAACAAGTTAGATGTGTCATTTATGCTCATAGAACACTTGATGGTGCTCCCTGCATGTTGGGCCTCTCTATGTGGCTAGGCTGTGAAAAAGTCCCACACATGTGGTATCGCCATACTTAGAAGGAGTAGCAGAATGTATTTTGGGGTGTCATTTGTGGTATACACATGCCATGTGAGAGAAATAACCAATTACAATGACAATTTTATGGGAGGAAAAAAAAATAAAAAAATCTTCATTTTGCAAAGAATTGTGGGAAAAAATGACAACATCAAAAACCTCACCATGCATCTTACTGAATACCTTGGAATGTCTACTTTCAAAAAAGGGGTCATTTGGGGGGTATTTGTACTGTCCTGACTTGTTCGGGTCACAAGAAATGAGATAGGCCACCAGTACATCAGGTGTGATCAATTTTTTATGATTTGCACCACAACTTGTAGACTCTATAACTTTCACACAGACCAAATAATATCCACTAATTTTGGTTATTTTTACCAAAGATATGTAGCAGTATAAATTGTGGCCAAAATTTATGAAGAAAAATTAATAATTTGCAAAATTTTATCACAGAAACGAAGAAAAATGCGTTTTTTTTTCTAAATTTTCGGTCTTTTTTCATTTATAGCGCAAAAAATAAAAAGCCCAGAGGTGATCAAATACCACCAAAAGAAAGCTCTATTTGTATGAAAAAAAGGACACAAAATTCATTTGGGTACAGTATTACATGACTGAGTAATTGTCATTCAAAGTGTAAGAGCGCTGAAAGCTGAAAATTGGTCTGGACACGAAGGGGGTTTAAGTGCCCAGTTGTCAAGTGGTTAAAGTTGTGTTGGATAGGGAGAGGGTAGGGGAATACAGTTAGGTAGGAACTTTATACAATTCAGCATCAGTTACAGTGAAGGAGAGTGAATAGGCTGGTGCTGTACTGCTAAATCCCATTAGTGTCATATCTATTTTGGGTATTCTGCGACTTCATCTCAGATTATTCACCACAGTGCTTGTGCATTTGCCAAACTGCATACAAAGGAGACTGACAGGCTGTTGCTGCTTTTTTGTTACGTGGCAGCAAAGCTGACACAATGGGGGTTATTTACGAAAGGCAAACCCACTTTGCACTACAAGTGCAAACTACAAGTGCAAAGTGCACTTGAAATTGCACTGAAAGTGAACTTGGAAGTACAGTCGCTGTAAATCTGAGGGGAAGATCTGAAATGAGGGGAAGCTCTGCTGATTTTATTATCCAGTCATGTACAAGCTAAAATGCTGTTTTTTATTTTCCTTGAATGTCCCCCCTCGGATCTACAGCGACTGCACTTCCAAGTGCACTTGTAGTGCAAAGTGGATTTGCCTTTCGTAAATAACCCTCATTGCATTATTTTTTAATCTGAGACAACCTGGAATGAAATGTAGCAGTGTTCAAGATTAAAGGTGAACTACTCACATAGCAAGCAATTGAGCTGAAAATTTGAAAATGACTTGCTAAGCTCTTGCTAGACTTGCCAGGCTTCACAAGTTTGTTGCACAATTGCAGCAAGTCCGCATTGCATGACTCCAGGTCAACTTTCTTTGCAAACATTCTGCAAGAATGGACTTGCCTACATAGGATCACACAAAAGTCCGATGGATTTGTACGTGATGACATACACCGGACTAAAATAAGGAAGTTGATAGCCAGTAGCCAATAGCTGCCCTAGCGTCGGTTTTTGTCCGTCGGACTAGCATACAGACGAGCGGATTTCTGGGTCCAGCGGAGTTACGACGTAAAGATTTAAAGCTTGCTGTCTGGATATGGCCTTCAAATACAAAGTACTGGATAAGTGGTGTAGATCATTGTATCACTGCACAATAACTGTAGAAGTTACTGCTACTGCAGTTATTGATGAAATCTTCCAGATTCTGTGCCAGCTTCCCTTCTGCATAGTAACTGCTAAGGATGGCTTGCTTGCCACTGCTGCCATTTACAGAACACCTTGTATTTTTTTCAATGAATACAAGAAGTTATCTGACTGCATGAAGTGGAGATCATGAAATCACCACCCCACTTCTCAGCCTTGTCCAATCAGAGAAGAAGTTGTATTCATTTAAAAAATGCAAGGTGTTTTGTGAATTGCAATGATGCTGAGTGAGAAACCTTCAGCGGGTATTATGCAGAAGGGAAGCTGTACAGAACCTGGAAGAATTCTTCAATAACTACAGTAGCAGTAACTTCTGCAGTGGTTGTCCCCTTCCACAGCAGTCCCTGAGGTATGAGATACACATACCTACATTGGTAACTACTCGGATTCTGCTGTCCAACCTTTGGAGGTGGGACCCGCATGCTGGGTAATGGAGTGCAATCTGTGCTCTATTAGTTTCAATGGAAAGAAGGTGAGACACCAGGGAACTAAAAGACCCCTGATGTACCAATATAATTTTTTTGTGAAAAAAGGTGTCAAAAGATAAAGTTACACCCAAACACCTAAAAACCCTCCATACATTTTTTAGGTCACCCTGCCCCATGTACGTGCACATGCATGACCACTATGCAGAAGGGAAGCCACTCAGTACAGGACCCAGTAGACCACTTGAGTAGTTGCGACTACTACAACGATTGTCACCTTCCTCAGCAGTCCCACAGGTATGAGATATACATACTTACATTGGACCAAGCTGGACCAATGTAACTACCCGGGCTCTGCTGTCCCATTTTCAGGGGTGGAACCCACATGCTGGGTGGAGGGGAGGGAGACCAGTGAACATCAATAGCTAATTTCCCTTGCTGTAAAGAATCTAGAATATGACATATACATCACTTCTGGTTTTTGATGTCACTTTTCCTAGCCACTGTGGCCAGCAAAGAAGCTAATGGAGTGTGATCTGTGCTCCATTAGCTTCAATGGAAAGCAGGTGAGACATCTGGGAACTGAAATAGCCCTTATGTACCAATATAAAATTCTTGTGAAAAAATATGTCAAAAAATAAAGTTACATCCAAGCACTAAGAAACCCCCCAAACATTTTGAGGTCACCCTGCCCCATCTACATGCACACACGAACATAAACACACTCACCAGTGGTGTCTACATATAAAAATGTTGCTTGGGCTATAGAAGTTACATAACGCTCTGCATGCCTGAGTGAGAGCAATAATTTTAGCACAAATTTTCCTTGTCAAAAGAATTTTTTTGAGTATACAATGTTATAAAGATACATAAAGTAAGTTTACAAGGATCTATAAAGTAAGCTCATTGTTTTACAGTAGGGTTTATATAGGTAAATATCATGAAATTTCAAATATTAAACATTGGGTTCACGTAAACCTAAATTAAAGATATATATCATTTCCTTAGTTACTTTTGTAGGTATTTAAATGATTTATACCTACTATACATATTGTTTACAAGTAGAGTGTATATAGGTCAAATAAATTCTGATACTGAGCTTTAATCGTAAGGTGGAGAAAAGGAAAGATAAAGAAGAAAAAGGGTTGAAAGGTAGAGGTATGGTCCACAAGGTTGTCCCACTCGTCAGTTTATTATTCTTTTTAGTTCTCTTTGAAGCCTTAGAATGGGTGTCTCTGTAAGTCATTTAATCTGTTACCATGGCAACAGGACAGAGTCATTGAAGTTTGACAGGAACTGTTGTTTTATCCAAGGATGCCAAAGTTTTTCAAATTTTGGAATTTGATTTTGATCGATGGCTACCATCTTAGCATGGGACATTGTATTATTCATTCTGTGAATTGTTTCTGCTAGTACCAATGTAGGAGATTTCCATGCCTTGGCCACTGTTTGTTTTGCAGCCGTTATTAGTTGGATCATAAGTTTGAATTGAGAGAGTGTTAACCATTCCGGTTTTAGATTAAGTAAAGTTAAATATGGATCTGGTTGTATTATTTTTTTAAATATTTTAGATGCAATCACGAAGACTTCCTTCCAGAAGGTTTGGATTACTGGGCACGTCCACCATATGTGTAAATATGTGCCTATTTCTGGGCATCCTCGAAAACAAAGAGTTGAGGTATTAGGTGAATATTTTGCCACTCTAGCGGGTACAAGGTACCAGCGAGTTAGGACTTTATAATTTGTCTCCAGTGCTAAGATGTTGGGTGAAGATGACTTAGATGTGAGCCATATGTTAGACCAGTCCGTGTCTTCTAAAGTTCGTCCCAGGTCCTCCTCCCACCTCTGAACGTAAGAGGGTCTATTAAGATTTGCTACTCCATATAATTGATTATAAAGTGATGAAATTGTACCTTTAGCAAATGGATCTTTTGTACAGATTGATTCAAAAATGGATAATTGGGATAATGATGTATCTGCCTTTAGGAATGGTGTATAGAAATTTTTGATTTGGAGATATCTAAATATCTCAGAGTTTGGTAGATCATATTTTTCTCTAAGCGATGGGAATGAAAGGAATGATTTAGATGCTATGAAGTCATTTAGTGTCTGAATGCCTGATGTTGTCCAAGCTTTAAAAGAATTTGGGTAGATCCATGCCGGATAAAAGGCCGGATTTCTGATAAAAGAAAGGAGAGGATTGTGTGGAGATTGTAACTGATATTTGGTTTTTAGTTTATCCCAGAGAGATAAGAAGTGTTTAGTTATGGGATTATGAATTTTAAAGCGGTCTTTAGGATCAAGCCATAATAAATTTGATATTAATAGAGGGTCATTTTCTGAAGCCTCTATAAATACCCATAATGGGATTTCCTGTTTTGCATGGTATTTGGACAGACTGGCCAAATGTGCTGCTCTGTAGTAGTTAGTAAAATTAGGGTATCCCAGGCCTCCTTTATTTTTGGGAAGATGTAGTGTGTGTATAGGTATACGTGGTTTAGAAGAGCCCCATATAAACGAAGTTGCTCTTTTTTGTACTATTCTCAAAAAATAGGAAGGAATTGGAATAGGGAGGACTCTGAATAGATAAAGCAATTTGGGTAGAATAGTCATTTTGATTGCATTAATCTTCCCTATCCAGGATAAAGGAAGTTGCGACCATTGTTTTATTAGATTTGTGATCTGTCTTAATACAGGAGGATAATTGGTTGAGAATAAGTCAGAATGAGATGCTGTTAAATGAATTCCAAGATATGGGATTGATTTTTCTGCCCATGTGAATGGGAGTGCAGCCCTAGCCGGGATCAATTCCATGTTTGTGAGTGAAATATTAAGCACTAGGCATTTCTTAGGATTAATCATAAGGCCGGATAGGGCTGCAAATCCATCAAGAGCTGGTATTAAGTTAGGACCAGAGACCTGTGGTGATGATAGAAAAAGTAATATATCGTCTGCAAATATACATAATTTGTGTGTAATACCTCCTACTTCAATGCCAGTTATAGTTTGGTTTGTTCTGATGTATTGGGCCATGGGTTCGAGTATAAGGGCAAATAATAAGGGAGATAACGGGCAACCCTGTCGGGTACCTCTTTCGATATTAAAGGTTTCAGATTTGTATCCAGCATATTTTATATAGGCTTTGGGTTTATTATATAATGCTTTGATCCATGTTAAAAAGTGGGGTCCAAAACCCCATTTTTGTAATGAATATTGCATATATTGCCAGGATACTGTGTCAAATGCCCTCTTAATATCGAGAGATAGAAAACATAAAGGGATTTTCCGTTTTTTAGCAATATGTGCCAATAACACTGCCCTGCGTATATTATCGCCTGCCTGTCTATTTGGCATGAAGCCTACTTGATCTCTATGTATTAATTTTCCTATAATGCTATTGAGGCGTTTTGCTATTATTTTTGCTAATAATTTAATATCGAGGTTTAACAGAGAGATAGGCCGATAATTCACACAGGAAGTATCATCAGAAAGGGGTTTTGGGATCATACAAACAATTGCCATTAGTGTTTCTTGCCGAAAAGAATGTCCATCTAGAAGTTTGTTAAAAGTTTCAGTGAGAATGGGAGAGAGTATTTCTGAGAATGTTTTATAGTAAAAAGCCGAGTAGCCGTCTGGGCCTGGTCTTTTGTTAAGTTTTAGGTCTTTTATGGCGTTAGCAACTTCATCTATAGTTATAGGCTCATCCAAACTGCTTTTTTGATTCTGAGATAACTCAGGTAAGGTTATTTTTGAGAAGAAGGATTCAGCTTCTGTAGGATTAAATTCATTGTTTGTCTTGTATAAAGTTGCGAGATGTGAGTGAAATTTATGGACTATTTTAACTGGATTACAAGTGTAAACATTTTTTGATAATTTCAAACGTATTGGTTTGAAAGATTTGTTAGTTGAATTTAATGCCCGAGCCAAATATGTACCTGGTTTGTTTGTATTCATGTAGAAATTGTGTTTGGAGCGTTTGAGGGATTTATCAACTGACTCAGTGAGAAATAGATCGTATTCCAATCTAGATTTTTCCAGATGAGATTTTGTACTCTGAGATGGATTATCTTGAAATGATATGTAGGCTGCATTAAAATTGAGTTCTAGTTTTTTTGCTAGATTTTTGCGTTCCCGTTTAAATAGTGCCATTTGTCTTTGTATTGTACCACGCAAGACAGGCTTATGAGCTTCCCACAGTGTTATTGGGGAGATGTCTGTTGTATTATTAATTGATATGTATTCCTTTAAAGCTTGTTCAATGGCCATCTGATGTAGTGGGTGTTTGAGCATTATGTCCGGTAAGTACCACGTTGGGTCATGCGCTTTTGGTATGGCTGAGGCTATAGTAGTGTATACTGAATTATGGTCAGACCACGGAATCGGAATTATATCTGATGCAATAATTTCTGGTATCATTCCTATTGTTAGAAAAATATGATCTATTCTGGTGAAGGTTTGATGAGGGTGCGAGAAATAAGTGAATTTCTTTTTCATTGGGTTACTTTCTCTCCATGAATGTACCAGATTGTATTTGGAAAGAAGTTGAGAAAAAGGTAATCTAGAGGTTATTTTTGATGGTGTAAAAGGTGATTTATCTAGAAATGGGAGGAGGACCTGGTTCGAATCCCCACACATTATCACTGTTCCTATTTTGTGTGTATTAATCACTTGTAATATATGTGAGAGGAATGGTGTAGGTTGTTTGTTAGGAGCGTAGTAGGAAATCACCGTGATTGCTGTATCCATTATATAACCCATGAGTATCAGGTATCTACCTTCTGGGTCTTTAATTTCTGATGATAAGGTGAATGGTGTGGATCGGTGAAATGCAATTAGAGTTCCCCTTTGCTTGGTACAGGCAGAAGCCGTGTAAATTTGTTGATAAAAAGGAGAAATATATTTTGGAGTAGAATCTTTGGTGAAGTGTGTTTCTTGGAGGCATACTATGTGAGCCTTCTTGTTATGGAAAGTACGGAAGGCTTTGGTCCTTTTTTGAGGGACATTTATTCCCTGAACATTCAGGGAAAGTATATTCAGTGGTGCAATGGCAATAGATCAAATAGTTTTGACTTACTTTTTGTTATGCAGAGCCGACTGCGCAGATCAACCTGTGTGGACTGAAGAGATGAATAGATAGAAAAGAAACCAGTGAATTCTGGAGTAAAGAGTAAACAAAAAACATATGAGATTAGATGATACATTGTATAAATTATTTTTTGCAAGTAATCACAATTTACCCGTGAAAGAGAATAAATATCTCTCTCAGGGGAATAAGTGCCTTCGTCACACTCCCACATAATATGGTTGGGAGAATGAGGAGGGCTAATGGGGGTACACGGATCTTCCGCTTACAGGAGAGAAGTGCTATGTCAAAAGACATCAAAATGATGTTTCATTAATTGGAGTGCAGAATATAGTTTTTGTTGAAATTATTTATTCCAGGGTGGTTGTATATGGTTAGTCTTGCCCTAGGCTAAATAATTCAGTTAGAAAGGTACTGTTAATAACTTTGGTATTGATGAAGATAGTTTGAATTATTTTGGGATTTTAACCCTTTTAGAGTAAACAATTACATATTTTATTCATATGTAACTGTTTAGATATGTTAACTCATAAAATTTAAGTTGTATTGCTTCAGATTAGAATAAACAAAAACATAATTCTAGGAACTAGTTAGGTAATAATATATTTGTTTTAAGAAAAGAAAGAAAAAGCTTCCAATACTTCTGGATTATTGAACATATTTGTCCTAAAAAGTAATAAATCTATTGTTATTACCTGATAATATATAACTGAACAAGAATTTCCTTATTTCACTTATATATTCTAAGGCTATATGAATCAGAAGTAATAAGAAATATAACTGGAATGTAACATGATCCCACACAGTGTGTGACTATCAGAATGCAGTTACATTCAGTTATAAATACAGGTTTTTTATAGAGAACCATCTCTTAGTATAATAAATGAAGAGATATCAGGAATTAGGATGTCAGTCCATTGAATCTTCTTGGTCCATGGATGATGTGGCATAACGGCCTCTTTTGTGAGAATGATGATTCCCATTTTGTTCTGAAATTTTCTGGGTGCTGCCTGAAGGTGAAGATGACGCCATTCTTCTGCATGTGGGAGTGTTGCTGCTTGTGGGTTCTGTCAGATTTAATTTTAAAAGGGTTTGTTGTAGTTCATCTGCTGATCTGCTTCTGTAAATTGTACCTTGGTAGTTAAATCTGACTGAAAAGGGGAAGCCCCATTGATACATAATGTTGTGGCGTTGCAGTTCCATTAGTTGGGGTTTCATGGATCGTCTTTTAGTAATAGTAAGTTGGGATAGGTCAGCAAAAATTTGATAATTGTGTCCTTGAAAATTAAGTTCCTTTTTTTCTCTTGCAGCAATTAGTATTTGTTCTTTCGTTCTGTAATAATGAAATTTTGTGATTATATCACGTGGGGGTCCATCTTTCTTTTTGGCTGTGAGGGCTCTGTGTACTCTGTCCAGTTCTAAACGTTCAATAGGGATATCTGGCTTTAGTTCTTGTAATAGAGCAGTAATAGTAGATTGCAGGTCTGTCACAGTTTCAGGTATTCCCCTTATGCGCAAGTTTGAACGTCTGGCTCTATTTTCGTAATCTTCTAGCTTAGTTTGAAGTATTAAATTCTCTTTTTTTAATTGTTCCAATTCTGTTATATTTTCTTGGGTTGTAATTTCAATTTCATCCATTTTTATTTCTAAGGCTGCGGTGCGGTTTCCCAGCTCTCTTATTTCTTTGGTTAGGCTTTTTGTTATTTGGTCTGAGGTTTGTTTTAAAGCCTTATGAAGCATCTTTTCAAATTGTAATAATATTACTGGGGATACTGAGGAGGCTTGTGGAGAAGTTTGTGAGAGGATTTGTTCTGTATCTGACTCAAATGGAGAGTCTTGCTGTGACATTTTCTGTCTGTGAGAGCGCCCTGATGCTGTATCTTGTGAGGTGACTGGAGCTGCTTCAGCTGCAGTGAGTGCCTGTGAGCTCTTTGTGAGGTGATTTTTATTTCTGCCACGGTTTCCTCCCAGTACCATATTTCCTGCCCAAACTTTCACAGTTTGTTCCCTGGGGCAAAAAGGTTCAAATGGATACCTTTTGAGCCTGCAGGCTCCGCTTTGTCCTTCTCTTCTCTCCTCAGCGGTGTGGAGCTCTAACAATGCATGTCTGCTCTGCTAGGCTCCGCCTCCTGCCCTCCTTAGCACAAATTTTCATGGTTAAATCTAAACTGATGACATTTCCTATGGAAAATATAGTGTACTGAAGTGTGTCATAATTTTGCAGGCACACTCAATTTTAAAGCTTGACATGCTTGGTATTAGAATTGGGCCGAACACCCCTCTTGATTCAGTTCACACCAGAACTCCCAAACATCGCAAAAGTTCAGACCTGAACTGCGAACCCTATTAAAGTCTATGGGACCCGAACTTAAAAGACCCCATTTTGAAGGCTTGTATGCAAGTTATTGGCCATAAAAACGGTATGGTGGTCCAAGAACTGCCCTGGGGGACATGTACCAATGCAATTTTTTTTCAAAAAAAGATTGTTTTAAAAGAGCAGTGAATTATGTTTAAAGTGAAACAATAAAATTATAAAATTCCTTTAAATATAGTGCCTGGGGGGGTCCCCTTCGTCTGCTGTAAAGTGGCACATCTGTACCATGTATAGAATCTGCTGCAGCAAAACTGACATTTATAAAGAAAAAAAAATAAATTTAAATAGATTTTCCCTGCAAGCTTTCTTTATTTAGTAAACAACAGTTTAGGGCCACAATTTAGTGCATTCAGAACAAGATTAGAGATGTTTGGGATAAATTCTGGTGTCTCTTTGGCAGACTTTGGATGGAAATAACAACATTTTGCAC
Source organism: Aquarana catesbeiana (assembly GCF_042186555.1). Classification (NCBI taxonomy): domain Eukaryota; kingdom Metazoa; phylum Chordata; class Amphibia; order Anura; family Ranidae; genus Aquarana; species Aquarana catesbeiana. The sequence continues at coordinate 615,685,923 of NC_133324.1, forward strand.
CACCGTGAGCAAGTCTTATGTGAAAAAGCCAAATTATAGTACTCTCAGGCCAAGATTAACAATTTTTTTAAGATAAAGTCTGGTGTCTCTTTAGCAGAGTTTGGATAGAAGGAACAGGTGTGGAAAAATTGGGCTTTGGGTGTTGGTGGTGTCTTCACACCTTAGCCCTTGTGGCAGTGGGACCCTGTGCTACCTGGAAAAATGCTGGTTTACGCCAGATTTTGGAGAGACAGGCACGCTGATTGCACAGCTGTGTGTTGGGCTATTTAGTTGTTACCTGACTATGGCATCATTCTCACGAGGCGGATCCACTGCCTCGGAGTCCGCCTCTGTCCGCTAGCTCGGCGGGAGATCTCTCAGTTGATCTCCACTGAGGTGGCGGATGACAGGTCCCTCTCTGCTCACTGAGTGGGGAGGGGCCTGTACAACGCCGCTGCTTCCTATGGAGAGATCGGACGAAAACGGACAGCATGTCCGTTTTCATCAGATCTCACCAGATCCGCCAGGGACGAATGCAAACACAGGAGCATCCGTCTGATTTCAGCGGATCGGACCAGGTCAGATTTCAGCGGATATGTCACCGCTTACATCTGACGCTCCATAGACTAGCATGGAGTGCCCGTTCAAGTCCGCTGTCAAAACTGACAGGCGGACCTGAACAATCCGACAGTGTGAAAAGGGCCTAAGGCTCAGGGCCCCACCGAACAGACAGGAAGTCTAAACATGGTGGACTCCCATTCCTCTGAGAGGCGTCAGAGGCTGCATGGGGCAGCCAGAGCATGCATGTCTGCAGGAGGCAGATATAGTTAGTGACAGAGCAGCAAGGAGCTGATTGTGAGTAAGCTTGACTCTCACACTATACTGATACACTATACTCATACTAAACTATACTGACACACTATACTTGCACTATACTCACACTACACTATACTGACACACTGTACTCACACTATACTAACACTACACTAACACTCTACACTCAGAGTCACAATAAGTGAACACACTAACTGCTAGTATCAAACTGAGCCCTGCTCTATCTCCACTCCAACAACTCTGCAAAAGCTTCCTGTGGGAAGGAACCTTTTATAATGTGGGGTGGGACTATGAGCACTGAGCCATGATCAGAGAAATTCATCATCACTTTGTCCAATCAGGGCTCTGAGAGTAGGGCCCTAGAATGCACTATCCAGTGCACGGTGGATTGTGGGGCGCTTGGCAGGCGAACATCCTGCTGCGCTCCCCGCAATTTCCAGAGTTCGCTGAACGGCGAACAGGCGATGCTCGGGCCAAACTTTTGCTCAGCCCAAACCTTTCGCCTAACACTACTTTGTATCTATTTACTTGATGCAAACTCATCTTTTATATGTAACAAAAAATAGGTAATATATTGCATTTGTGTCCCTAAAATGAAGTGTATTTCTGCTCAAAATTTGAGTTTGATAAACTGTTAAGCAAATATTGTGCAACATAAAAAAATTCAACTACCAAAATGTAATTCTCCAGGGTGCCTGCTTACAAAAACATATAATGTTTGGGAGTTTTCAGTAATCCTCAGACCTAAAATCATGTTTTAAACATTTGTGCAAAAAAACGCAAACGTGGCTCTAGCAGTTAAAGTAATAAATGTACTTTAATGCAGATTGCAGTTCCTGTGCATTTGCCTTATAATGGAGAGTGACAGGCTTTTACTGCATTTTTTGGTTACTTGGCAGCAAAACTGACACTTACTTACATCTCTCAATGTATGAAAAAACTGCAATAGCTTCTGAGGCCCATTCTTGTCACCAGATGACCTCTTTACTTGACAAGTAGACAGGCAGTCTGACAGCTATTTTTGTTACTTGGCAACTACGCTTCTTGACACCTCCTGAGATTTTTTAATCGGAGAAAAAAATAAAATAGTGTCTGAGATTCACACTAGTCACCTCAGGCTGATATCACACTTGTAACCCTGGTGCTTCTGACAACTTGCCAGTGTTAAGATCATTTCTAACTGCATTAAAAATAATTGTACAGGTCCCTGACACTCGAGTGGATTGCAGGTGCAATGTCAATGTCCTACAGACGCTGCCTAGAGCTCTCTGCCCATACCGCTATAGGGGCAGACAGTTCCTGAGCTGTAAGCAGTGTGAATGAACTACGAGCGTGCTGATCAGTGTGCCTGCACTTCATTCAAACTACAAGTCCATCTGCCACAGTGGAGGATGGCACATGTAGTTTTATTAAAGTGGTTCTAAAGCCTGAAGGTTTTTTACCTTAATACATTCTGTACATTAAGGTAAAAAAACTTCAGTAGGCAGCTTTTCCCCTAGCCTTTCCTAAATACTTACCTGAGCCTGATCTCGATCCAGCGATGTGTATGAGAGCAGAAGCTCTCTCAGCTCCCTTCTTTCCCATTGGCTCAAACACAGCAGTGAGAGCCATTGACCCTTGCTGCTGTCAATCACAGCCAGTAAGGAGGGAGCAGGTCGGCGGGGACGAGCCACGCTCTGTGTGTCTAATGATTTTATTTTTTTTTTACGAACATTTAGAATCACTTTAATGCACATATTCCTGTGAATGAATGACTTGGCGGTGCGGGCAGAACTCTGCACAGCTGCACTATTTTTAAAATGTGACAGCGGGTGTGGGGAAAGGGAACCCCAACTGCTGTCATAGTGGAGGATTGGCAGGTGAGCAGGGATGCTGCATTAGTAACATGTTACAAGTTAAACCCCAAACCCTTTAAGCACTTTCAGCAGATGTAATCACTTACTGAGTTTGACAGCAGGGATGAGTCACTTGCTGTTAGGATGGTGGTGGGTGCTGGCTCTTTAACAACCAGAGTGCATAGCGATAAAGTAATAGGTACTTTAGCAACAATATACTCAGGTACTGTCATCACCAAACAGTATAGTAGCAAAATATATATATATATATATATATATATATATATATATATATATATATATATATATATATATATGTATATATATATATATATATATATATACGAATAAAGTTCAAAGGTTGCTGCACTTAAAAATCGTTCATTTATTTTTCAATTATTTCCAAGAAAAGTTACATATCCAATAGTCATTCAGATAAAAATATTTCAAAGTTCGTTCAGACAAAGATTACGTTTTGGGCTTTCATGTCCACCACGCCTGTCTTCAAATCAGTCAGAACACATCTAACAATCACATCAAGATCATGCATTTATAAATGCTTACAAATGTCATCACATGGAATCAATTACATGGCTTAATTACTCTCTGCTTCAATTAAGTGTCTAGTTTAAATATTAGTTTCACACCATAGATACAAAAATGATTAACTAAGCTGCTCGCAATTATTTCCTTAGAAGTCATCCCATTGTCAATCTAAAAAAAAAATATATATATATATATATATATATATATATATATATATATATATATATATATATATATATATATATATATATATAAGAAAAATAAACACTTAATAAAAAAAATATTATTAATATTAATTTTTTAACAAAAAAATCTATGAATTCATATAAACAAATAAAGATCTAAATCTGTATTCAAACCATTTGGAAAAATAGTGTTAAGAAAATGTATCCAATATACCTCTCTTCTCCTAAGGGTGAGTTCACGATCACCACCTGTTTTTTTCAATGCCTTCTAGTACCATATACTTTAATTGTGAAACTGTATGTCCTAGTTTTACAAAGTGTCGGGCAAGTGGCAGCTATATTAGCTTGTCTCTGATTGAATATTTGTGTCTTTCAATTTGGTCTTTCACCTTCTGTGTAGTTTCCCCAACATACACTAACCCACATGGACACTTAATAGCATACACTACAAACGATGATTGACATGTGTAGTGTCCCTTAATAGGAATATTGAAACCTCTATGGGGATGTGTAAAATATTTACCCCTAATCATTGAGTTGCAATATATATATATATATATATATATATATATATATATATATATATATATATATATATATATATATATGTATATATATAAAACAGGGCTTTTTTTCTCAGAGAATAGGTGCAGGAACTCCCCCCGTCTGAGTCACCCCTTGTCTCTGCCCCTAAGCACCTCTGACCACCGTCCCTTGATTCCACCCCCTACCCACCTACCAGTACTGCCCCTTTTAGAGAATACAGAACCAAGTATCATTTTGTGGTGCTAAATCATTTGTATGAAACATGTTGATGATAAAAAGAAAAGCAGTAAAATAGATCCCCTGCAGCCAGTAACAATATAATCCCAGCAATAGATCCCCACACAACAATAAACTCCCCCCAGCAACAATGGACTCCACCCCAACAACAGTAGATTCCCTGCAGCAACAGTGAGCTACCCACAACAAAATATCACATCCAGTAATGTCCACCCAAGCAACATTAGACCCCCCCCAGCAGCAACAACAGATCTCCCAGCAACCAGCATCAATAGATCCTCCAGCAGCCAGTAAAAATAGACCTCTACCTCAACAGTAGATCCCTTCCAGCAACATAAGACCCCCCCCCAGCAACAATAGATTCCCCATCAGCAACAATAGACCCTCACACAAAATCAGATCCCCACCAGTGACAATAGATCCCCCAGCAGCCAACATCAATAGACCCTCCAACACACCCCATGCTATTACATACATTCAGTGCTGGAGGTGCCGGAACTGCGTTCCCCCGCGTTCCCGCTGAAAAAAAGCCATATATATATATATATATATATATATATATATATATATATATATATATACAGGACTTTTTTTCAGGGGGAATATAATATAATATATATAGCAACTGTAAATGCAAATCATAGACAACAAATTTAGGTAAAGCAAATTACACTAAGTCAAAAGCAGTGTAAAACGTGTACCACCCTGACTTAATTTAAAATTCACTGCAATGCCAGCATAGTGCTACTAAATAATACAGGTACAATCATATCATGTTCTACAAATATTATATTATCAAAAGATATGTAATTGGAATATGATCTGCAGAATAACTCTCTTTTATATGACCTCTAATATATTTACTATCTACAGAATGCAATATGATCTACAAAGGCAAAATCTATAAATAAATAGTAATGGAAGTATAGCATATACAGTATAATATCTATTTGTTCCTAAAAATCAATGCTGCAGCGATACAGAAGTGCTTTTTTTATTTCTGGTGGCAACTATAATACCTAAATATATCTCAAAATGCGGTAATATTGAGCGCAAATCATATTTGGTGGTGTTTTTTACAAAAGCAGTTCCAAAATGCTTTTGGCCACATAACATTATATAGTTACAAGTCCAAATGATAGTTAACAGTCAGAATTGTATAGAGGCTAATAATGTTATAATCATAGATAAAATACTACTCTCTTTGATGCCGTGAGGTTGATTTACTATAGACAAATTGACTTCCCAGAGCTTAGTGAATGAGGTGTGGCTCTGCAGACTTCCATCATCCAATCATGTGCAAGCAGAAATGCTGTGGTTTATTGTATTTTATTTTATTTGCATGTGATGGGTATGTATTGCAAACTTGCAAAAGTGCAACTTTCCTTGCAAAGTGAAAACCTATTTGCCTTTTGTAATTCAGCCCCATGTCAGGGGCTGGGCTTAGCCCTTCCTTTTCTGAGCTGGCCACTCAGCTGTCTGCTAATTGCCAGCTCCTATCTCTCCACAGTTACTCAGCTGTTGATGATATCCTGCTCAACAGTCCTGCCTACTTAAGCCGTCCAGTCCAGAGGAGCTCTGCCTTTGCCTTGGTCACATCACTATCTCCTGCGATCCTGTTCAAGACTTGCTTTGCTGACATTCCTTCTGGCTCCAGATCCTGCTTGCTGTTCCACTATATTGATCCCTGACTTCTGGCTTGGCTGACTATCCGTTTCGGTTACTGAACTTTGGCTATGTTTTGACTATGTTTGTTCTTTTTACTTTCATTATTAAACAAGTGTGATTTAACTGTACTTCTGTCTCAGCCTGATTTCATGGTTTCTGACACCCCATTAAATTGATGTTGTACAAAGAAATCCACACACTTGTTCCCCTTCTGTATATGAAAGTAGACATAACCTTGTGTTAACACATTAGTCCTGATGTGCTAGCTATTCACAAAAGGTACTATACCTAGTGTTCTTTTAACATTTTACACTTTTTAGGCAAACCATTACTTCTATGGCAAAGATATATATAGATACATATATTTTTGCAAATTAACCATGTATAGGGCCTAATGAAGATACTAACATCAACATTCTTTGCTATAACAAAGATGGCAGCATATTTCCTTCCTCTACAAGAGCAGACAGATTTCATTAAATCTGATTTGATACTAAAACTGTTATTAAATAGCCTTCCATTGATGAACATTGGTTATGATGCAATTTAGCTTACACCTAAAAAAATTGAGTATCAAATTGAAACAGAAATGGAGCTCAATCCATAGACTTTAGTTCATAGTGACACTGGAGGGACATAAATCCTGGTTAAAAGATGTTACTTATTTACAATAATTGGAGCCAGACCTGTCAATATGCGTGTTGTGTAGTCCGCCATTAGGCTGCATCTGTTGAAAAAGCTATTTCAAATTCCAAAGCACTTGTAAAAAAACAGCTTAAGGATAAATGAAAGTTACTTAGAAAATCATCAATACACTCAGAAGATATTGACTGTTTGTAATTACAGAAGCAGAAACTGAGCAAAAGAGGCATAGCGTGGCAGTGTTTAGATTCTCAAGCAGCCATCATTGAAAATCCTGCTTCAGTTAGAACCTAAAAAATAAGTAACTAATACAGTATATGTTGTTTTCTCTATACTGCTGAAGACTGAAGTACACACAATATTGTATTGAAGACAAAGAACATTCCATGAAATAAGTCATTGTAATGCAGAGTGCAAAATAAGGGCAATTGAGTTGATTAATTATGATATTTAGACTGTAAGCCCCAAACTGGACACTCAGTCTGTGTGAATCTTCACTAGAGACCCTTGAGGCTAATAATATCTGAGTCTACTCAAAGACATCAATTGTCTGTAACTTTATTTTCATCGTAGACCCCAGTAAATTTATCATGGGAGAATTATGAGCCTATGGTTTAATCAATTGAAGATTACATGAGTCTGGAACATTTTTGTTGTTTAGGGGCTTCCTGTTTGAATATTTTTTAACTGTCCAAAAAGTTTACATTTATGGTATTTTGTTCACTTAATAACTTTTTTTTTTTTTTTTTACATTTTTTGCATTAACGAGGAAAAGTAATTGATTCAATCCTGTCTCCAACAGAATAACATTTTCACCTAAAATTGACATGACAGGTGTCACTGCAAATAGTGTAACATGGAGAAATACAGGTACTAAAGGAAAGGAAGAGGAAACATGTCAGTGGAAGAGCTTAGGAGGATTAAAAAGTTGATCTCAGGTAATTTACAAGTCAGCAGTAATATATTCCTGTCATGTAACATTGCATAGCACCAGTATAATAAAAAGGTGCCTTTTATGACTTGAGCACCAGGCAAATTACTTTGCATAGGTCGCTCATTTACACTATGGGGGTTATTTACTAAAGGCAAATCCACTTTGCACTACAAGTGCAAACTACAAGTGCAAAGTGCACTTGAAATTGCAATGAAAGTGCACTTGGAAGTGCAGTCGCTGTAGATCTGAGGGGGACATGCAAGGAAAACAAAAAAACAACATTTTAGCTTGCACATGATTGGATGATAAAATCAGCAGAGCTTCCCCTCATTTTAGATCTACCCCCCAGATTTACAGCAACTGCATTGCAAAGTGCACTTTCAGTGCAATTTTAAGTGCACTTTGCACTTGTAGTTTGCACTTGTAGTGCAAAGTGGATTTGCCTTTCATAAATAACCCCCTATGTGTGGTGACTGGTGTTTTTATGCACTGGATAAATGCCAGTTACTGCAAGGACACATATAAAATATTTTTTTTTCTATGTGCCCCATTTAGGTGTCACTATGGGGTTAATTTACTAAAACTGGAGAGTGCAAAATCTAGTGCAGCTTTTTTGTTAAAGCATAACTGAACAAGCTTAAAAAAGGTTGTAAAGCCACGTGTAAAGTCTCTCCAATCCCCTCTGTTAGATAATGCTATATTCCCCAGTATGTATGATTTTTTTTTAAAAAGCCGCTGTGTACCTTATTCCATAGTGCCGATCGGCGCTCACGTGACCGTCTGGCTCTCTCCTCTCCCAGGCTAACAGCTACAGTGGGATGGGCTGAGAACTCCCACTGGCATCAGCCAGGAGCAGGAAAGGAGAGGAGGAGAGAGCCGGGCTGTCACGTGAGCGCACACACTGGGGAACATAGCATTATCTAACAGAGGGGATTGGACAGACTTTACACTGTTTTTCTATCATCAGGAGGACCGGGGAGCTGACAGGCAGCGAGGAGTGGGAGGAGGACAGAGGAGGACAGAGCAGGGCGGCGGATGAGGGAGGAATGTAAATTGACCATGGTGTCAGGGCTCAGCAGCCATGATAGACTGTGGTCAGCTTACAGAGGGGAGGGGAGGGCAGGACCAGGCAGGATCAGCCAGGTATTTTAGGTGATAGAAGGGGTCAAATTACACAGCACAAGCACTGTGCTGTTATTCATGCTTTAAAGGAAAAGGATCTATTTTTTTTTTAGGATAAGTTAGAAGCTGACTGGTTACCATACACAGCTGCACCAGATTTTGCATTTACACATTTTAGTAAATCAACCGCTATGTGACATCAAAAAATAAAAAGTAAATGTAAACAGTGCAATACACATCACACCACTCCCTGGCGGACCAGTCACTGACAACTGAACATATGGTAAAATTCTGTGTTTTGCCATGCAGGTTAGTGTAAACAAGCTCTTACACATTAGTTAGCATGTACTGTATGCACCTAGCATTAAAAAATATATAGAATTTTAGGTCCACTTTCACCTTTCTTAACTTCATTAATGCAAAATAATAATAACAATAATATTCTGTACAATGCTGGATTTGGTGTTCAGCTAAAGAGGGGCAGAAAGGCACAAAAAGTATTCCAGGAAGTACAGTCTTCTAATGTTTCTACAGCTTATGTGTATTGGTTATTAGGTTTGCTGATGCCAAGCTCAAAGAATGCATATTTGTCAGCCAAGACACAAGAAACTTGATCAAGATAAGGATCCTTGAAATCACCGCTTAGCATTTAAAAAGAGGGTTTTTTTTTTTAATTCTTTAGAAAAAGTGCATGTTTCAAACTACATTTTTTACATTGTTTTTCACTTTAGAAGCAATTGCATATTGTGTCCAAAGTACTACATCATTTTTCAGAAAATAACATATATGATAAAGAAAAATTAAAATCTAATTTTGAATCAACACCTCAAATATGTGCAAAATCTGCCAAAACAAACCAGACTTTTAATCTGTTTTTCTTGCCATGTGTTAGTGATTACATTATTGTTTTTTTCCAATGTGATAATTATCTCATGATATAGGAGCACAAAGTTTACTCAATATAATGTTTTCAGCTAAATACATTCACAAGGCCGCTCTGATTAGATCTGCAAAATAGCAGTGCTTTTTGCCCAACTATTTATACAGGAGATAAAAACCACAAAAATCAGTACTGTATTTATATCTCTTCAGAGTCTTTGGACACTGAAACTTTAAGCAACCAAAGCAATGCCTACCAAAGAACACTTTGTAAACCACAGTCATGTACTGTAAAGGGGGGCTCCAGAAAATATAACTGAAAAAAGACAGCTGGAGGTATCTGTAAGTTGTTAGTTATGCCGTGTACACACGAGCGGACTTTTCGGCGGACTTCCATCGGACTTTACGAACAAACGGACTTGCCTACACACGATCACACCAAAGTCCGACGGATTCGTACGTGTTGACGTACGACCGGATTAAAATAAGGAAGTTGATAGCCAGTAGCCAATAGCTGCCCTAGCGTTGGTTTTCGTCCGTCGGACTAGCATACAGATGAGCGGACTTTTCGATAGGAACTGGGTCCGGCGGAGTTCCGACGTAAACATTTGAAACATGTTCCAAATCTAAAGTTTGTCAGATTTTGGACCGAAAAAGTCCGCTGCAGATCCGATGAAGCCCACACATGGTTGAATTGTTCGCCGGACCAGTCCGGTCAAAAAGTCCGCTCGTGTGTACGTGGCATAATGCTTATATCTATGTTGTTGATTTCAAGTCACAGCTCTTCTTAAAATTGCAAATGCTTGCCCCATAGATTTTTGTTGCAATTACTACTAATTCAATTAGTAAATTGATGAAAAGCACTGAACTGTATTTATTTAATTATCAGCAAAATTACTCCCTACATCAGGTCTCCACCTGAAAACCAGCCTTCCTTGACCTGTACCACTACTCCCAGCTTTCTGAGTGAACAGAGTTCTTATCATAGTGATAGTAGGATGACTAGAAGATCTAAAGGTAATACATCTACTCACAGGTAGGAAGACGCAAAGGATGTCTGTAACAAATGATAGCTTAGGATCAGGGATAATGATACAGTACTGGATCTGTGTTATCTTTACATGCACACTGATCATTGATTATATATATATATATATATATATATATATATATATATATATATATATATACATATACACAGTATATATACTGTATATATATAAATATATATATATATATATATATATATATATAAAATAATAATCAATGATCAGTGTGCATGTAAAGATAACACAGATCCAGTACTGTATCATTATCCCTGATCCTAAGCTATCATTTGTCACAGACATCCTTTGCGTCTTCCTACCCGTGAGTAGATGTATTACCTTTAAATTACCTTTGGACTACGTTGTGAACTGAATTGTATGTGTTTATATGACACACAAAAAAAAAGGGGGAAATCTTCTCAACACACAAATAGACACTAGTAAATATCGGACAGAAGTTCTAACCCTTCCTCATATCATTCATTAAAATAAAGCTCTCTTATCTTTTTTTCCCCCCTTCCCCTTACCTAACCTAATCCACCACCTCCACAGCAGTTCAGCTGTTTATTTACATCCAGCACTGTAAGTGCTTACTGTCATGATGCCTCTATGCCTTATAGCCCCGTGGACAGTGTCCTGAGGCCAAAAGCGATAAGAGATGGTCTCATAGAAGGATGGCAAAGACACTGGGTATTAAAAAAAACTGTAGAGCCTTGGCCTTTAGATCAAGATATGTACAGTGGATATAAAACGGCTACACACACCTGTTAAAATGTCAGGTTTCTGTGATGTAAAAAAAATGATAAAAAGATAAATAATTTCAGAACTTTTTCCACCTTTAATGTAACCTATAAACTGTACAAAAAACTGAAATCTTTTAGGTGGAGGGAATTAAAAATAAAAAAACAAAAATAATATGGTTGCATAAGTGTGAACACCCTTAAACTAATACTTTGTTGAAGCACCTTTTGATTTTATTACAGCACTCAGTTTTTTTAGGTATGAGTCTATCAGCATGGCACATCTTTACTTGGCAATATTTTGCAAAAACACTCCAAGTCCATCAGATTGCAAGGGCATGTCCTGTGCACAGCCCTCTTCAGATCACACCACAGATTTTCAATCAGATTCAGGTCTGGGCTCTGGCTGGGCCATTCCAAAACCATTCCTCCTGAGTATGGCGATACCACGTGTGAAACTTTTACACAGCCTGGCCACATACAGAGGCCCAACACTAAAGTAGCACCTTCAGGCGTTCTACAAGCATAAATTGCACATCTCATTTCTCAACCACCTATTACACTTTTGAAGGCCCTGGAGCACCAGGACAATGGAATTTCCACAAAATTACCCCATGTTGGAAAGCAAACACCCCAACTTATAATCTATGAGGCATAATGAGTCTTTTGAACGGTTCATTTTTTTCCAGAAGTTTGTGGAAAATGTGGAAAAAAATAAAAATGCATTTTTTTTACACAAAGTTGTCCCTTTATAAGATATTTCTAACACATAGCATGTACATAGCCAAAATGACACCCGAAAATACATTCTGCTACTCCTCCTTAGTATGGCAATACCACATGTTTGAGACTTTTACACAGCCTGACCACATACAGAGGCCTAACATCCAAGTAGCACCTCCAGGCATTCTAGCAGCATTAATTACACATATCATTTTCTGATTACCAATCACATTTTTGATGGCCCTTCATAATTCTAACACATAGCAGGTACATACCAAATAACAAAAGATTACCTGTGGTTTTAGAAGTGCAATGGTCCACAGAGGAGAGCATCGGTCCAGGCAGCAGGCAGGAATGAGGTCAGCGACAGCAAAAGCAATCATCCAGGCAGCAGGCAGGAATACTGTCCATCGTTCATACAGGCAGAGATACTGTCAGCACAGCCAGAGCACAGGCAGAGCACAGGCAGAGCACAGCCAAAGCACAGGTCCAGGTAGCAGGCAGAGGCATCTCGGCAGAAATACTGTCTAAAGTCAGTAGAGGCAGCAGGCAGATATATGGTCAACATAGCCAAAGTATTGCTCCAAGCAGCAGGAAGAAACATGGTCCATAATGTCATGGGTCATTACAGGCAGCAATATGGTCAGCACAGCCAAGGTATTGGTCCAGGCAGTAGGAAGGACCATCAAGCTTAGGGCCAGGGGGACAGGGGTAGAGGCTTCTCCCACCCAAATCACTTTGAAACCTCCGGGCAACCAGACCCTGTTCTGAGAGCACAAAAAACGAAAAACTGGTTTTCTCTACTCAGAACGCTATTCTGAAGCCCCTCACATATGTGAGACCCCTGTGTACTAAAGTAGATGGCCAAAAGATCAGTCCAAGTGGCAGGCAAAAACATGGTTGATAAACAGGCCAAGGTCGGTGCACGTGGAAGTCAGAAACGTGGTTTAAATCGGCAATCAAAGACATCGTTGGTAAACAGGCCAGGGCCAGTTAATTAACATGGAAGGTAGTAACATGGTAGCAGGCAAATGGGGAAATGGCAGTCTGTTAATAATAAAGGGAACTAATATTGGGTGGATGTATGATAATTTTCGAAGCAATCTCCGATGCACAGACCAGGTTGGGAGGGACACTGGGGACAATAATAGCTGGTATCTCTTCTTATTCCTCCTCTGCTGCATACATGGCATTTCTTTTGGCGTCTTCTTCCAGATTCTGTGGGGGGAAAGTTATAGGGAAAGTGTTGCTCGTGAAGTTGACTCACACTATCAGAGTGAATGCTTCCTGGGGCGGGACCTTGTTGGTAAATGGGGGCAGTGACGGTATCTTCAATATACTTGAGGTAGGTGATTTGTTGGTTTTGAGTTGCTTTTTGGTAGCAGATAAATTAATTAAAAAGGGCCATGTGAAACCGGCGAAATGAAACTTTCTTGTACCAATAGCGGGACTTTCTGGTTGATAAATAGGGCTGTAGCATCTGATTGTTTAAATCCACCCCCCATGTACATATTGTAGTCCTGGACACATTCGGGCTTTACAATGGGATCGCGTCTTCTTTGGATCTCCACCACGGTGTCATTGTGGATGGTACAGAGGATGTGGACATCTTTCTTGTCCCTACAATTCATGGCCAACACCTCCTCGTTCCTCATAAATGCTGATACTCCGTTTTGCAATTTTTTTGTCAACAGATTTTGTGGGAATCCCTTCCGTTTTTTTTTTTAAGGTACCGCTGGCCGGGGTTTTTTACTGTAAAGGTGACGAAAAAGGGGCAGGCTGATATAATAGTTGTTGACATATAAATGGTATCCTTTTTCGAACGGGGGTATGCCATTTCCCAGACAATTTTCCCACTGGTTCCAATATATGTGGGGCAATCACGGGGCTGGAGCTGGAAGTCTTTGCCTTCGTAGATCCGAAATGTGAAGACATATCCAGTGGCTAGATCACATCATTTATTTAATTTCAAACCATACCTGGCTCTCTTGCTTGACATATACTGCTTGAAGTGCAGTCGGCCAGTGAAATGTATGAGGGACTCGTCCACAGAAATTTTTTGGTCTGGGATAAAAACGTCTTTAAATCGCTGGGAAAAGGAATCGATTAGGGGACGTATTTTGTACAATTTGTCGTGGTTGGGATGATCTCGGGGAGGGCACTGTGAATTGTCATTCAAGTGGAGAAAATGCATAATCATGTCATATCATGTCCTGGACATGACAGCGGAATATATGGGCATGTGTTGCATGGACTTCATTCTTTTTGTAAGCCCCATATTGAACGTAAAGCCCAAAAACAATTTAAATTCGTCCAGTGTTAGACGTCGCCACTGGAACATGCAGGCGTAGGAAGAATTGGGGTTGGCAGCAATAAATTGGGATGCATACAGATTAGTTTGAGCCACCATATTCTGCAGCAAATCTTGTGGAAAAAATAAACAAAAATTATCGAAATAAGAAAAATTTGTAGTGTTGGGCTGCAGACCTGGCTGTGCGGTGAAAGGGGGGATGATAGCGGATTCTCAGTTGGCAGGCAACCGTAAGGGGTTTGCCAGGGCATCAGGAAGGTAGGACTTGGGCTGGGTTTTCCTGGTTGGGCGTGTGATTCCAGTACTTGTACTGGGCTCCTCTTCCTGGGGTCTGGCGCTGTTGGTGGCGGGCAGATCTCCTGATCTTGGTCCTGATTTTGGTCCTGATCTCATTCTTTTGCGGTTTCCTCCGCAGACTTGGACTCTGATCCACTATCCTCCACTGGCTCGTGTTCCGAACCAGAATTGGATGATGGGAGTTCCCCGCTGCTCTCATCATCCGCCATGGTAAGAATGGCATATGCCTTCTCAGGTGTGTAAACCCTTTGCGACATTATGATAGTGCTTACTGGCGGGTCTATGTAATGGTACTGCTGGTGGTAGTGGTGGTACCGATGTGGTATTAGTTGTGGGCCTGTGTGGCGGTACCGATGGCCGTACAGATGGCAGTATGGGTGGTTGTGGCGTTACCGATGGCGGTACAGGTGGCGGTACGGGTGGTGGTGGTAGTACCGATGGCGGTACGGGTGGTGGTGGCGGCACCGATGGCGGGCCTGATGGCAGTGCTGGTGGCGGGAATGGTGGCGGTAACTATGGCGATACTGGTAGCGGGCCTGTGTGGCAGGCCTGTGTGGTGATATAGATGGTGGGCCTGATGTCGGAACTGGCGGTGGTACCGATGGCCGTACTGGTAGCCTGTGTGGTGGTACCAATGGCGGTACCGATGGTGGTGGGCCTGTGACAGATGATTGACAGATGGGCTGATTGATTGACAGATGGGCTGATTGATTGATTGACAGATGGGCTGATTGATTGATTGGCTGATTGACAGATGGGCTGATTGATTGGCTGGGCTGATTGACAGATGAGCTGATTGATTGGCTGGGCTGATTGACAGATGGGCTGATTGATGGGCTGGGCTTATTGGGGGGGCGTGTTGTGCAAGTATACAGTATATATAGACAATACACTACACTGATAGTTCACTTACTGATCCCTGCTCTCTCCTCACACGATCGGTGTGTGAGGAGAGAGCAGAGATCAGATAGTAACTGCTCCTCAGTGTTTACATTTGTGACCGGCTGTGATTGTACACAGCCGGTCACGTGGTAAGCAGCCAATTTCATTGGCTGTTTACCCTGATCGGGGAAGCGCTGTGTCCAAGGAGCGCGCCGCCGAGTCTGTTATGCCATGTGATCGGCTGTGACTTTGACACAGCCGATCATATGGTAAACAGCCAAATTCATTGACTGTTTACCGTGATCGGGGAAGCGATGTGTCCGAGGGACACACGCTGTCCCCGATCGCCGCGCTTTGTGCCCCCCCGGGGCGCACGCTAGGGGTTATCCTGCTTGATGTCATATGACGCCCGGTCAGGATAACGCAACCACTTCCTGGCCGTCACTATGCTATAGGCCGGGCAGGAAGTGGTTAAATGATGGCAGGTGTGTACTGACTACTATTTAACATGAGTTTGAATGTGATTGCTTAATTCTGAACACAGCTACATCCCCAGTTATAAGAGGGTGTGCACACTTATGCAACCACATTATTTGAGTTTTTCATTTTTACTTGCCCCCCTTAAAGATTTCAGTTTGTTTTTCAATTGAGTTTATAGGTCACATTAAAGGTGGAAAAAGTTCTGAAATTATTTATCTTTGTCTCATTTTTTTACATCACAGAAACCTCACATTTTAACAGGGGTGTGTAGAATTTTAATATCCACTGTATGTGTCCTATAGAAGTCTACAGGGCTGTAATGCACAGGCATGGCCGGGATGGTGAAGACATGGGATATAAAAAAATAGTTGAAAATATAGTAAAAGAAAAAAGAAAGAAATTGTTGAACTATTGCCTGTAGATCAAAGTACGTATGCATTTGTGGAGGGAGAGGATGGCTTAGGTTAGGTGAAGGGAAGGGGCAAAAAGCATAAGTGCACTTTGTTTTATAGTTCCACTACTGCTTGGTTGTTCAGCTGTAATCCTACAATCCAATTTTGTTGAAAAAATCCTTCAGTTTTGTTTTTGGTGAAGAATATGATAAAGGAAACGATGGACTGGGTCAAGCTGTTCCCCAATCCTGTTTGCTTATCACTATTCAGAACACTGTTGCCTGAACTGCTGGGTATGGTTTTCGAAACTTCCTTATGATAACAGGATTTATGCATTCTCTTCTCCAATCTCTACAACAGAATCTACAGAGTTTAGTAAATGTATAATAATATCCTGATAAAAACCGGAGAGGTCCATTGAAGATGTGTTCTGTAGGTCATTATTCATCATTTTATCTTAAGAATACAATACAAAGTACACTAAAAAGAATGTTAATAACGCCAAAAAAACAATTTTATAGTTAATGGTTACAATAAAAAAAATAATGATGTTACATGAAGTTATGTGCTGATTGATGCTAAATGGTTACAACAAAAAAGACAATTATTTTACGGAGAATATAAGCAATTATCTAGTTCAGCTAAAAGAATTAACCGGTTCCCGACCGGCTCACATCTTTTACGAGGGCAGGATGGCTCTCCTGTGCGAAACCCCATACGGGTACAGGGTTCCTTTAAGAGCCGCCAGAGGGCACGCACACGCCCGCTGCATGGCAGGGGACCCGATACGCTTGGCCAGTAGTTGCGCTCACCGCCGGCCACACGCATTCACGCGCACGAGCACCAGCATGGGGATTTGTGTGTGTAAACACACAAATCCCTGTGCTGTCAGAGGAGAGAAGACGTAGGAAGTAGGAAGAGTGAAATGTCTCCTCTCCTACTCAGTCCTATCCCCATACAGTTAGAACACACTGCGGGAACACACATTTAATTTTAGTTTGTAGACGCTATAACTTTTGTGCAAAACAATCAATATACGCTTATTGCAATTTTTCTACCAAAAATATGTAGAAGAATGTATATTGGCCTAAACTGATGAAGTAATTTGTTTTTTAAAAACATTTTTGGGGATATTTATTATAGCAAAAAGTAAAAAATATTGTTTTTTTTTTTCAAAATCGTTGCTCTTTTTTTGTGTATAGCGCAAAAAATAAAAACAGAGGTGATCAAATAGCACCACAAGAAAGCTCTATTTGTGGGAAAAAAAGGACGCAAATTTTGTTTGTGTACAGAATTGCATGACCACGCAAATACCAGTTAAAGCAACGAAGTGCCCAATTGTAAAAAGTGCTCTGGTCAGGAAGGGGGTAAAACCTTCCGGAGCTGAAGTGGTTAAAATGACAAGGCAAAATAATCAATATTGGACTTGTTTACTGATTACTAATTTTACTTTAATAAAATACTGTATATGCCATGGACTTGATTAATTTCTCTGCATGTCAGCCACATCTGCAATCTGAAGATGTGGACCATTACAAAAAAAAATGTTTTTTTTTTGGTTTAACTTGTTAAGCATGATCAAATATTGTTAAAGAGTAGCTCCAGTCTCCCCTCAAAAAATTACATACATACTGTAGCTGCAGACTTTTATTATAAGGGCACTTACCTGTCCAGGTATCCAGAGATGTTGGCACCTGAGCCGCTTCTTCAATCGGCTTTGTGTACCGGCGCCAGGCTTTTTAGGCTAGGGAAACCTACTGCACATGCGTAAGTTGCGCTGCACTTCTTCAATGATCCCACAGTCTTCCGGGACCTGTGTGTGTCTCAGAAGGCTGCGGGGTAAGGTGGAGGAGCTGGACATTGTCGTAAATCGTGGAGGCGATCTGAGCAGGAAGTGGGAGCAGGTACCCCAAAAGCGCAGGCAAAGTGTACCCATACGTCGCTGCCTGCTTCTGAGTTTAGGGTGCGCGCATGCTTGTACACAGCTGGAGTCTTCAGCAGATCCCGGACAATAATTTATGTCAGGGACCTGCTGATCAGTTGTGTGCAATCACAGCCCAGAGCCCTGTGTTGACAATCAACTCTGTACTCTGTACAGAGGGAGCGATCTCTGTTTCTTATCTCTGCAAAGCAGGGATAAGAAACAAAGAGACCTGAAGTAAAAAAGCAGCGCTCATTACACACAGTACACATTGTTAGGCACACATTTAACCCCTTATCACCCTAGATGTTAACCCCTTACCAGCCAGGGCCATTAGTACAGTGACAGTGTATAGAATGCATGTCACTGTTTAGTCAGTCCCCCCCCAGTGCCAGTTAGTCTTAGATTGCCTTAGATTGCCTGATGTACTGTCACAATCCTATTATAAATCACTAATCATCATTAGTATAGAGAAAAAATAATAAATTCCAGTATACTGTATATACCAGGGGTAGGCAACGTTAAAGTGGTGGAGATCTACCTGAACAACGTGGGAGAATTCAAAGATCACTGGGCACAGTGTCGCCTCCTCACACCTGATGTTAACCTCTAATTGCAGTACTACTGTGTCGCAAACATGTGCATTGCACAGCACTCGTGGGTTTAAATCCGGTGGTCAGAAGGCAACATATCGCCTCCTCACCACCTACACACAATTGGATTGCTTTTATAGAGGAGCAGCACTTGAATGAGCCCTTAGTTGCATTCAGCAGTGGCGCCTTAGGGCTCATTTATGAGTTGGGGATGGTAAAACAGCAGGATATAATAGAAGTCTACGTCTAAGCACAGCAAACCCACAGGAAAGCTGCAGGTACACTGCACTGCACCCCAGATGTGGGTAAACCTCAGCACATCAGTGTAAAAAGCAGTCCTATACTATTATGCAAGGTGTATTACTTCACACTGACCTGAATATCTGTTCTTTCCTGCTGCTGGCACCAGTCTGGAGACAGCTACCTCCTGGGATAAGAGATGGAGTGCAGTTGGTATCACTCCGCATGGGACAGGAGCCAGCACTGGCTCTTGCTCCCTTCTGCAGCTATAACTTTACAAGTATTCCCTCTACATTACACTCTGTTTGATGCTTTGGAATGGCAGGTCAGCAAAAACCAGACCGAGATCTACCAGTCACCTTTCCGCGATCTACTGGTAGATCGTTATCTACAGGTTGCTGACCCCCGTAGGTACTATAACTTTCACGCAAACCTATCAATATACACTTATTGGTATTTTTTTAAATCGAAGACATGTAGCAAAATACATTTTTGCCAGGTGTTGTTGGGTAGGGCAGAGGGAGCTCAGCGAACATTCACTTTCTGATCCTTTGCCTGGTTAATAAACCAGTAAGCGGCATGTATTACGTCACTTCCTGATTAGGAGCTGTCATTCCCTGGGGAGGGAGCTAATGGAGCACAATCTTTGCTCCATTAGATTCAGTGGAGTGCAAGGAAGACATCAGGGGTCTAATAGTCCTATTGGTCCCCCATGTGATAGTAATATAGTTGTATAGTAATATATATGTATATATATATATATATATATATATATATATATATATATATATATATATATATATGTGTGTGTGTAAAAAGTTTTACAAACTTAAAGTGATTAAAAAATTATAATAATAAAAAACTTTTTTTTAAAGCCCCATAAGCCCCATATAAACACACCCATAAGAGCTAATGGATTGTTTTGGTGTGCACTAAAATAACTTTAGTGTATTTTTCACCGAAAATATTTTATCAAACCCATGTGCTAATTTTATGTGACATAAAAAATGGAAGTACTACTATTTTATTCTAATGGGTCTCTGCTGAAAAAGGTTTTGAGGGTTTTAACTAGTGTTCAGGCCTTAAATTTGCATTATAACATGTGTGCAAAAATTGCAAGAACAGCTCTGGCAGCAAAAGGATTAATCACAACAGGTAAGCATTTACAATGCTTGAAATTTCTGTACCTTTATCTGAATTTTTTTTGCATTTTTTTGCATTGAGACAGGGTCTCTTTAAAACCTGAGTTAAAGTTTTGGTTCATAAATATAGTCTACCTTTTTTTGTAAATGGAACTGAATTAGCAATTTATATGGTGTACTGAATTAGTGTAGTATGCAAATTGAAGGACGGCATGTGTTTTATGGCATATGTTCCTTTAAGTATTACTAGCATTCACAAGTTATGTTAGCAAAACATAATACAAGAGTGAATTACGAGGTCAATACATAATACACTATTATTATATGGTTTTTTGCATTTTCTGTAATATAACAATGCAAGGAATTAAGCAGTAAAACCTGTATTGCGGATCTACACTTTAAACCAGAAAGTCTGGAAAAGATGTGGTAAAAGAATAGACGTGCCCACAGATATTACATGACCTCCTGGTTTTGTCCAGATTGGCCAATGATCGTCCTTAGACCATAGCATAGCATGCATGTTAAAATGTGCAAATGTGAATTGACAATCTAAAATAAGTTATCCATACACATGGGATGATGTTTAGACCAGGCAGATTGACTACAGAAAGACCAGTTTCATATATTCAGACACTGCAAATATACTCATATCTTACAAATTTTAAGCCTCATTAACACAGGGCATACTAAAGCTGATGGAGGTCCATGTTTACCCACATGGGTATTCACATGTGTTTTGTGCATCCCCATGCAGGCAGGCCCATTGATCTCAACTGGGATGCAGTGGCTGCACAGACACAGCCGCTGCTCAAAATGTGATATTCATGTGAGCGCAGATGCTGAATTTGTGCAGCCGCTGTGTCCACATTGACATGAATAGGACTACCTGCAAAAGGATGAACAGAACACCTACACATGTAGGTAAACACGGTCCTCCACGGACATATGGTTTGGTACACCCCATGTGAACTTAGTGTTATTAAGGCACTGGCCTTTTCTATATTGGACAGATGAAAACAATCAAGGATCAGTTGATTGATGCTTTCTAAAGCCCCTTTCACACATGCGGACCATTTGTCCATTTTTCATCCATGCATTGACAGATGAAAAATGGACATCAATGCATCCCTATGGAAAGACGGATGTACAGGCGGTCCCCGGGTTACAAACAAGATAGGGTCTGTAGGTTTGTTCTTAAGTTTAATCTATTGGAAAGTCGGTACTGGTACATTTTTAAGTGTAGCTCCAACCAAAAAAGATTTTTAAGCTTTTTGGATAGCATAGGGAAGAGTTAACACCCTTGTAACATTTGTTTTGCTGTCTGTGCCCCGTTCAGAAGATTTCACCTCACTTTCTGTCCCTGTGACAATTGTTTTTTGAAAATTTTGGGTTGTTCTGGAAACATGGACTGGTGATAAAGATTCAGTGGAGACATGTTTTTCCCATTATAACTCTTACAGGAGTGAATTTCCCTTCCTAGGGGTAGATTTCCTCTCACTTCCTGTTGTCTACCTCCTTTTGTAAGTAGGAGTTGTTTGTAAGTCAGATATTTGCAACTAGGGGACCGCCTGTAAACGCATCCGTTTACATCTGTTTCCACCAACATCCATTCTTTGGAACGGATCAAAGCCCTATTTTCCTTCAGTTGAAATGTGAATGGACGAACGGTCTGTTTTTATATGAAAAAATGGCTCTGGGACTCAAGTGGTTAAGGACTCTAGTTGGTGGATATAAAAAACTATGTACAAACGGATGAAAAACAGATAAAAAAACTGATGTAAACATTATCCACTTTTTCCTTTGATGATAAAACGAACGTTCCACACATGTGAAAGGGGCCTAACTCAGATGTCAGAACTTTCATCAGCCAATGGGGTCTATTGCAGTTGTTTGTGCAGCTCTGATGACTCTTATGTTTTTCAAATCTGCTGATGTTTCAGAAATGTAAAGTGATTGTAAAGGTAATTTCCTTTTAATGCAGAGAATGCATTAAGGTAAAAACAACCTTCTGCCTTTACAACTACTTTAACCACTTACGGACCGCCCGCCCGCCAAAGTTTTACATCGGCTCTTTGAAGGAGGATATCGTTGTTATGGCAGCAGCTAGCTGCCATAACCCCAGTATACCCTTTTTCAGAGGGCGGTCCGCTACAAGATAAAAGTGGTCTCTGCGGCGAATTGCCGCAAGATCACTTTTATCGGCGGCGGGAGGGGGGCCCCCGCCACGCTCCGATGCCCTCCGCCGCTTACCGGAGCCGTCGGCAGGCGATCGGGTCCGGTCACTAGCTGGATATGGAGATGAGTGAGGAGAAGATGGACCCCACCCATCTCCATACAATTGCTGGGCGGAAGCGACGTCAAAACGTCACTTCCGCCCACAGCTCTTAAAGGGCCATTTTTTTTAAATGATTTTTTAAAATGACAATTTTATTTTTTTTTTAATTGCATTTTAGTGTAAATATGAGATCTGAGGTCTTTTTGACCCGGATCTCATATTTAAGAGGTCCTGTCATGTTTTTTTCTATTACAAGGGATGTTTACATTAAAAAAAAAATGTTTACATTAAAAAAAATAGTGTAAAAATAAAAAATAAAAGCTAAAATAAATAAGAAAAAAAAAGATTTTTTAAACGAAGCCCTGTCCTGACGAGCTCGCGTGCATAAATGAGCGCATACGTGAATAGCGCCCGCATATGAAAACGGTGTTCAAACCACACATGTGAGGTATCGCCACGATTGGTAGAGCGAGAGCAATAATTCTAGCCCTAGACCTCCTCTGTAACTTAAAACATGCAACCTGTAGAATTTTTTAAACGTCGCCTATGGAGATTTTTAATGGTAAAAGTTTGTCGCCATTCCACGAGTGGGCGCAATTTTGAAGCGTGACATGTTGGGTATCAATTTACTCGGTGTAACATTATCTTTCACAATATAAAAAAAATGGGCTAACTTTACTGTTGTCTTATTTTTTAATTAAAAAAAGTGTATTTATTAAAAAAAAAAGTGCGCTTGTAAGACCGCTGCGCAAATACGGTGTGACAGAAAGTATTGCAATGACTGCCATTTGATTCTCTAGGGTGTTAGAAAAAAAATGTATAATGTATGGGGCTTCTAAGTAATTTTCTAGCAAAAAAAATGATTTTTAATTTGTAAACAATAAATCTCAGAAAGAGGCTCGGTCCTTAAGTGGTTAACAACACACATATTTTTTTTTTAAACTTGATTTTATACCATGTTTAATAGGACTATTAGGAAGTGCAACAGGCTCAAAAAAGCTTTTCTATAACTTCTAATGGTAGACGTTTGCCTCTATAAATATATTTTAATGTAGCATGTAAATTATTTAATACTTGTTGAATATTGAAGCACAAAAGAATGTTTATATTCTGATTAGTTTTTCTCATAAACCATACACAGAAGAAAATTGTAGTCTGTGCCAGCAATGGTTTTAAATGGCCTTTCCTTATCCCCATGCATAAAAAAGTAAAAGGGCCACTTAACAACCTGCCCCCTGTTCCCCTTCCCAGCAGTGTATACTTACCTTTCTCACTCTTGAACCTCCCTATTAG
Source organism: Aquarana catesbeiana (assembly GCF_042186555.1). Lineage (NCBI taxonomy): Eukaryota > Metazoa > Chordata > Amphibia > Anura > Ranidae > Aquarana > Aquarana catesbeiana. The sequence continues at coordinate 615,709,665 of NC_133324.1, forward strand.
ACTGCTAGGACTGGGGAAAGAAATCCCTACTGTATGTAAGTTCCAAACTGGCATGTAAGGGATACAAAGAGATAATTTCCAAATAAAAGTATTGTGCCAGTCGCCGTACACTACTGCTATCACATAGGACAGAAGAAGCAAATCAGACCCTAAATCATACACTAAAATGTCAAACATTTCACTTGATCCCCGCAGCTGAAAGGAGCAATAGGGGAATGGATGAAAGGTGAGCATATGCTGCTGGGAAGATGGAACTGAGTAAAAAGGTGGTTGTAAATCTATACAAATACCCACTGACATGACTAGCTTCAGGTGATAAACAAATCTTCCTACATAAGTTGTACCTGTTTATCTTCAGCCCTCTCTTCTCTAAAACACACACATCAAAGGCTATCTCTCAGCAGTAGAAAGCAGGGACAGGGATCTGACATCACACACACTGCACAGCTAGAGCACAGAGCTCAGTAAAAGCTAAAACTTAAGTGGAGGGAATGGACGCACACCCTCTAAACCCTGGCATAAGGAAAAATGAACAACCAAGGCTGTCCGTCTGTGTGCTGGGGGGCATAGACTATTATCAGTGACTCATACAAATGGCACTGGGTGCTTTCAGATTTAGACATACCCTGTAGTATACAGATATACAGGAGGTCCCCGAGTTACGAACCTCCGACTTGGGAACGACTCCTACGAACGGGAGGCGGCATTGGCGGGCACATCGGAAAACATTGGAAAACAGCGGAAAACATCGGAAAACAACGTCGGAAAACAGCGGAAAACAACAGAAAACGAGGTTGGAAAACATTGGAAAACAGCAGAAAACGTCGGAAAACAACGTTGGAAAACATTGGAAAACATTGGAAAATGACATCTCTGACGCTGTGCACATGCGCTTCCGACTTACGAACAAATCCGACTTAAGAACAAACAGGCAGTCCTTAACCCGTTCGTGACTCAGGGACTGCCTGTACATTATTCAATTTCATGTTAGAAATTTACAGCCACTTTTAGTTACTCCAATAGGAGAAGAAGTATATAGATTTTGGAAACATAAACCTTAGTTTTACTCCCAAAGAAATAGCTGTTGTTGTTCCAAAAATACAATGAGGTTGTATTATGTGATGAGTTTATATGTAAATACTGCAGCTTAATGAAGATTTTCTTTGATCATTCCCATATCTTCAAATATTATAAGCAAATTACTTACAGCAAGGTCACACGAGAAATGTTATTTATCGCTTTTCACCCTTCCAAGTAAAACTTACGTGTTGCTTTCATTAACTTAGCAGTCCCTGTAAAACAATTATCTAAACTGATGGACAAATTAAATGAAATACAATTTTCAATTTGTAAGTGAATCTGTCATATTGAATGTACATGCAAATTGTCACTAAGCAGCAAAATAATCTAATTTTCAATGTCACTATGGGTAACTTTCAAACGCTAATGCCTTTCCTTTTTCAAAGGCTTAAGGTATGTTGGAAGCATTCAATAAAACATTCCAGGGAGATTGTGCTGTAGACTGGAGCTGTAATTGCAATTTTTTTTATATATTTGACAGAGAAAAGATGGATATGAATGCAATTTGTAGAGAGATGTAACTAATTCTTTCAAGAATTAGAAAGTGCAGACCATGAAAAAGTATTGCCTAACCATATATGTAAAATAGTTTGTTAGGTGAGAATTGTTTGTTTGTGAGAAAGCAAATCTAGTCTGTTCAATTAGCAAACTTATTTTTTCTTTGCTAAGGAATTTTTATGTGCAAGGAAAATTTAAAAAAAAAAAATAAATAATTTTTTTGCTTGCACATGATTGGATGGTTGAAGTCAGCAAAGCTTCATCTCATTCACTAAGCTAAGTGAACATTCTTTTGCAAAGTAAAATGTAACTTTGCTGCTTGAACAAGTACATTCCTTTAGTAAATCAATCCCTATCATAGATGCCAACTGTCCTGAATTTGCCGGGAAAATCCTGCATGCTCTTTCTCTGCTTCAATAATGTTGTGTACAGGGTTTTGTCACAAGATCACAGTTTCCCCTCCTATATGGATTACTGAGCATATACAGTAACTCAAAGAATGGGTATTAGCTGAGGGGATGGTTGCTACGATGTGGGCCGTTCCACATAATTAGGTGCGAGCCACGCAAAAAGCAGGTGTGATCAGGTGGGACTGCCCAGAATGTGGGCATATCAAGTGTAAGCTGTGGGTGGGGGTGACAGTGTCCCTGAGACTGGAATGAGGATGTTGGAAAGTACACCATATGTGTAATGGCTTATTTGATGTCACAGTTGAGAGTATTAGTAATTTACTTTTTTGAGGAAAGGTAGAGTGAAGGTGATGCTTTAGGAATCAATCAGACTTTAGCTGTAAGATTTTTATTGCAGAATCAAACCTCTTCACTTGTCATGGCAAATGCACTTTTTTATCATCCAGTTATATATCAGCACCCCGGTCTTGAAAATAGACCATCTAAATCTTTCTATTTTAAAAAAATGTTGATAATAAGTAAATATTTGTTTGCACAAATCCAGCCAAAAGTTTGTATTACATTTTGCCTAGAGCAGGAAAGAGCTTCTCCATTACTATATATACAGTAGCTCACAAAAGTGAGTACACCCCTCACATTTTTGTAAATAATTTCTTGTGCATCATCTTTAGAAGAAGCTTCCTTCTGGGACGACATCCATGTAGACCAATTTGATACAGCGTGCGGCGTATGATCTGAGCACTGACAGGCTGACCCCCCACCCCTTCAACCTCTGCAGCACTCATATGTCTATTTCCCAAAGACAACCTCTGGATATGACGCTGAGCATGTGCACTCAACTTCTTTGGTTGACCTGTTCTGAGTGGAACCTGTCCTGTTAAACCACTGTATGGTCTTGGCCACCATTCTGCAGCTCAGTTTCAGGGTCTTGGCAATCTTCTTATAGCCTAGGCCATCTTTATGTAACATTTTTTTTTTTTTCTGAGATCCTCAGAGAGTTCTTTGCCATGAGGTGCCATGTTGAACTTCCAGTGACCAGTATGAGAGAGTGAGAGCGATAACACCAAATTTAATACACCTGCTCCCCATTCACACCTGAGACCTTGTAACATTAACGAGTCACATGACACCGGGGAGCTCTGGTGAACTTCATGCCCAAGAAGGTTAAGGCAGTGCTGGAAAATAATGGTGGCCACACAAAATATTGATACTTTGGGCCCAATGTGGACATTTTCAGTGTACTCACTTTTGTTGCCAGCGGTTTAGACATGAATGGCTGTGTGTTAAGTTATTTTGAGGGGACAGCAAATTTACACTGTTATACAAGCTGTACAATCACTACTTTACATTGTATCAAAGTGTCATTTCCTCAGTGTTGTCACATGAAAATATATAATAAAATATTTACAAAAATGTGAGGGGTGTACTCACTTTTGTGAGATACTGTATATATATTTATATTTAAAGAATACATCACTTCTGAGTAGAATAAATGTCAAAAAAGCACAAAACAACCTCTGCCATGAGGATTCCAGTACACAGTCTTCTTTACATATCATTTACATATCATTTCATCAGTTATTACAATAAATATTTCTTCTTTTAGGCCTCATGCACACTGGATGTTTTTGGACATTTTTACAGCAGCTGTTTTTGGCTTCAGACGTTTTTTTATAAGTCGATAAACTCTCCAGCATGTTATTCTATGCGTCCATGCACACATAGGCTGTTATCAACTGTTTTTGCCTGGGGCGTTTTTTGGCTGTAAAAAAACCCCCAAAACTAGTGGGTTCTGAGAGGAGTCATAAACCGCCCAAAACCGCCGATAAATGCTCAAAAACGCGTCTCACTAGTGTTTTTTTAAATTCTTGATCCCATTGGAAAAAAAACTCTGAAAAAACGCAAAAAAACGCTATTGCAAAAATGCTGAAAAACTTTGAAAAACTCACTGCAATGCTACTGGCGTTTTTATAACGTTATTGTTATAAAAGAACAGTGTGCATGAGGATTTATAGTTATTATTCTTGTCCATTTTCTAATCATAACTGTAGAAACAAGGCTGCAAATAGAACCTCAACTGCATGTTACTCAAACTATAAGACTACTTTAACACTGGGGCGTTGGGGGCGTCGGCAGTAAAGTGCCGCTATTTTTAGCGGCGATTTACCGCCGTTTTTACAGCCCTTTTCAGACGCTTTTAACCCCCACTAACAGCCGAAAAAGGGTGCTTTGCTGGCACTTCGGCAGGGCTGCCCATTTGTTTCGATGGGCAGGGGCGCTGTAGAAATGGTGTATACACCGCTCCTACAGTGCCTCAAGTATGCGGCTTGCAGGACTTTTTTTGGTGTCCTGCCAGCGCACCGCTCCAGTGTGAAAGCACTCAGGCTTTCACAATGGAGTGAGAGGAGAGATTCTTTACAGGCGCTATGCAGGCGCTATTTTAGCGCCTGTAAAGTGCATCAGTGTGAAAGCAGCCTAAAGTTCCACATTATAATTTATTTCCATGTCAACCCTACAAAATTAATTTTTTAAAATATAATTTACAAACATGCATTTGTTTTAGGCTCCATTCACACTTGTGCGACTTGCCCTGTGACTTTGACGACTAAAGACGCATGACAAGTCTCACCCCATGTTTTTCAATAACAAGTTAACAACAATTCAAATATGTGAGACTTAAGGGGAGATTTACTAAAACTGGTGCACACCGAATCTGGTGCAGCTCTGTATTGTAACCAATCAGCTTTCAGGTTTTATTGTCAAAGTGTAACTGAACAAGCTGAAGTTAGAAGCTGATTGGTTACTGTGCACAGCTGCACCAGATTATGTATTCTCCAGGTTTAGTAAACAACCCCCTTAAAGTCACAGTGACTTTAAAAAGGTTCCTGCACTACTTTGGTCTGATGTGACTTGAGTGCCATAGACTGCAATGTAAACCCTTAAAAGTTGCATGAAAGTAGCACCTAAATGTTATACATGCGATAGTTGTGCAACAGTTGTCAATTATCATCGGTTAAAGCAAAAGTCGCATCCAAGTCCCACCCATCCAAAGTTGCGTCAAAGTTACTTTAAAGTTGAATTCTGCAGTTGCACGACTTTGGAATCGTACAAGTGTGAATGGAGCCTTACTTAACAATTTGGCATGTACTACCATGGCAGAAAATACCAATCAGCATGTATATATTAATTCCATGAATACAGCAAAGCACAAAGCTATGCATTATGAATTATGAATAACTGAAATGTATGACAAATAATCATAACATTTTAAATTTACACATTTATTTAGACATATGTGCATGAACTATCTATCTATCTATCTATCTATCTATCTATCTATCTATCTATCTATCTATCTATCTATCTATCTATCTATCTATCATCTATCAAAGTAAAAAAGTTTAAGTTCACTTCAGTTAACTATTCGACTCTGGGGGGCCTTCTAAGAAGAAAGGATCCTCTGGTAATATCACCAGATGAGATGAAAATTGTTTCCATTACTTTCTATAGGGCAATTTAACGGCAAAGAACCCCAAATGAAAGATAGCAAAGTAGCCAAAAAAAACCAGCACAAGGCCACCCCTTCCGTCATGTGTCGTAAATGAACAAATCTAGGAGCGTGAATAAACAACCTAGTAAAGATAGGGACAAAGTTTCACCATGAGTTTTGCTGATTTTACAGGAATGTACACTCCCAAAGGTGTACATTACAAAATAGGTTGGTGTATTGTATCTTAAACCGCCTTACATTTGCCATAAAAGACTGACATTGATATTGCAAGATTAGTGCCACATCCTGTTTTTACATTTTTCAGTGGTGGTTTGAGCCCGCTTTTACTTGCTGGTGCATTTCTACGGCTGTGGGACTTACCCATTTGGGTGATAAAAATATGTTTGAAAATGACAATTATGGCTCCTGCTTGCAGATTAGTGTTTGTTTGTAGTTTAGTCATTTGGGGGCATTGGGAAACTAAGTGCCAGATTCCATCCTGCCTTCTTCTGCCAGATCTATCTTTAGTGGTTTCAGGCAGGCAGTTTCTGCTTACTCGATGTGTTGCTGCTTGATCAGTTCACAATTGAAAGGGTCTATATAAGCTTTAAATATGAATATATGAAATATGAATTTATCAGCTTTATACACAGCTTTCAATAGATGTTTTAAGTAATGAAGCCTTGCCAGTCCAAATTCAAGAAATGTCAAACTTGTCTGTCAATGCGGATTGAAGGAGTGACATTTTACAGAGGAGACCAACGCTGGCTCATTAGGGGGTCAAAAAAATAACCAAGATGTTTTCTAACCTGTCGTAGTGGCTGTTATTCCAAACCGTGGCCATATGGCAACAGAAAAGTGATGAAAATATTTTTTGCATTTTGTCTACCTGCTGTGATGTTTAAATTTTTTTTTTGCTGTTCTAAAAGTTTATCGCCTCCTGTGGATTATTTTAGCTTAGTAATGAATTGTGCTGGTAAATTCCTATTGACAGCATTATGTCAATCGATGTTAAGCTCCTTCTGTTGAAAACAATTTGAGTCACGTCAGGATCAATGCTTTGTTGTTAGCATTCATTACAATAATGTCTGAACATCACCTTCAATAGGGAGTTCTCCTAGAACTGGCTTCACCCATACAATCATTACACAGGTTAACCTTCACCCACCTATTTTATATCCAATCACAAACTTATGTTTCAATTTGTTGTAACCCCACGACATTATAAGTAGAAAAACAACTATGTTGTTCCACTGGAGAATAGGAAATTAACAGAATATGAAGTTATTCATAGGTACAGTAAACAATAATAGTTTTTTTTCTGATCTGCTGAGTAGTTTGTGGACATCTAAATGCATGCTTTTAATTATATATATATGTGAGGGAAATTAGAAAAGTAAAACGTCTAACTCAGAATCACAGGCACCTCAAAGTGCCTACATGTTGGCTATGCTCCTCTTTAGGGCACACTGAAAAACGGGTTTGCATGTAATTCAATTACTGATCAATATCTTTGTCACTGATTTTAATCTACCGCCTTCTTCCTCATGTGTATTACTACTGGTTAGAGAGGACCCTCAGTCACAGTGATGGATCCACTGTGGCATATGAGGTTTAAGCTAGAGCCAATGACTGGTCAGAAATTGAACAGAGCCTTAGAATTTGGGGGAACTGACCACTGAACGCACTACACAGGCACCTACTTTATTGTGAGACTTTATCAATTTTTATTTGCCCCAAAAAATAACTTTTCACTATTTGGGAGATGCCACCTCTTTAAAATGGTCTAGTTCGCTAGATTGTTGTATCCATTACAGACCTTACTTCTATTAATGAAACATACTGACGTCCAAAAGATACACACTGCACTGCTTGCATTCATTTGGCGTGGCAGAAAACCTTGCACTGCTCTTCAAAACCTCTGTCTCCCGAAGTGTGAAGGTGGAGTGGGGCTGCCCAGTATTAGATTCTATAATATTTCCTGCCTATTGAGACAAGGTATTGACTGGTTGTCCAAATACTCTCGTTACTCCAACTACATGCTGGAGGGCGCCCTCGTGTCTCCGTTTAATCTCCAGGCCGTCCTTCATTCTAGGCTACGCACCCTCCCCCAGCCCCTGAGGTCCAACCTCTTGATTAGAGATACTGAGATTGCCTGGAGAGAAATACGGAAACTCCTGGGCCTACCCTTTACCATCTCAAATCACCTTCCCATACTTGGCAACCCAATGTTCCCCCCTTCTATGGATCACAAGGCCTTTACTCAATGGTCATCCTCAGGCATAACAACCATCTCTAAAGTCATTGATCCTGCCCAAGGTACTTTTAGACCCTTTTCAGAACTAACTAAACTAAACAGTACTCCCGTGGTGAGAAACCCAGTTTAAAATCACCCATCGGGCGTATCTTCCATTTCGCCACAGCAAAAATTACTTAACCATCTCTGCATATCCTTGGTGCTCTACTCCAAAACCATCCCTGTTCCACAGATTATGGACTTGTCAAGCAGTCTCCACTTTTCGGGACCAGGTGTTGGACTATATTGATAGATCCCAGCATTTACGTTTGCCTAAGGACCCACTATTATGCCTCTTCAGTTACAACACCCCGCAAGCTTCCTTACCAACGCCTACCTGTGCTTCTCTTCCTCAATGGGTCCATATCTGCCTTCTGGCAGCCCGCAGGGCAATAATGCAAGCTTGGATCAACCCTTCCCTGCCTCAAATTGCCTCAGTTAAACAAGCACTTTTAACACTATTTCACATTGAAAAATTGGACACCATTATCCAACATTCTACATCTCTGAAAGCTTCATTGCAAGATGGCGTTGCTTCATGGAGCACTCTTTCTCTCCAGAAGAAATCTCTTCCCATATGACTCCCTTCCGCTACACGGACTGGTACCTGCGGGCAGATCTTGCTAATACACTGGGCAAACTTAGGATCCAGGTCACCTCTAATGCCTTAACTCCAGATATCCCCCCCCCCCCCTCCACAGGGCATTCTCCACCTAATCTATCTGTTTAGGTTGTACATTATTTGATGTGAAATTTCTGATATTTCTTCATAATGGTAGTGATCTTTCTACCCATTTTCTGAGTGAATCTTTACACACTTCCACTCCTTTGGCAGAACCTCCAGTTAGCTTCTCTTGTTAGACCAGATATTGTATTATTAGTTTTCTCGTTAATGTTTATAGGCTACAAACCATGCAGTTTTATCCTGCTCACTATGTCATATTACTTTTATTACCATTTCTGGCAGGCTACTCCTGCATCAACAAATCTTGTACTTTTATTTAAAAACTGAATAAACATATTTAAAAAAATATATAAATAAATAAATAACTTTAAAATACTCTACATTTGTATTTGCTTTATGTAAATAATATGGAATAAATGCATTAAAAATTTGCCCGCAAGCTATTTATATACAAAAAACACATTATTAATTCTAGTGGGAGATTTACTATTACTATTCATTGGATTTTATTTCTGTTCCTGTCCCATAATCCTTTATAGGATTGTTAGATTCAGCAACTGCCACCCTCTAGAATGAGGTTTATTTTCTGCAAACTCACCTGCTGCCTACTGACTTGGCAACTCCTTTCCATATTACTGTACTCATTTGTACGCCTCTAATTGAAGTAGTACAAAAACAACAGAGGGGTTTATTTACTTTTGGTACCTATCCCTATATAATGAATCTCTCCAGGTATAAAAATTGAACTTCCCATTACTGTAAATACCCCAACAGCAATGGTCATACTGATTTTAAAAAAGATAACAATCAGGCCCTTTTCACACGGCCACTTCTGTTGGACAGACTCCGCTTGCTCAGTGGAGAATCGCTCTGCCAAACCCTGCTGAGCAGGCGGATGACAGGTCTGTCTTCGCTCACTGTGCAGAGCGGAGACAGAAAAAGTCCCTCTCTCCTCTATGGGGAAAACTGGTTAAAATGAACCATTTACATCTGATCCTATCCGATCTGATCCACCAGATGGATGGAAAATAGAACCCCCATCCGTCTGGATTCGGAGGACTGGATCGGATAGCAGCAGATGCCAGCGGACATGTCACCGCTGACATCCAACACTCCATAGGAGTGAATGGAGGGTCCGATCAGGTCCAACTGAAAAACTGACAGGCGGACCTGATTGGACATCTTGTGTGAAAGGGGCCTTATGCTTATGTTCTTATAAAAGGAAGCAGATTTGTATACTTAAAACTGAGATGTGTTTAAAATAGATTTACTTGGCTTTGGACCAGTAAAATCGGTTTCCTGAAATACAGTACAGAACACAGACTTCTTTAAATCATTAATAATGGCAGCTACCTTCAGGTGTTTGGACACTGGCAGGAAATAAAAAAAAGGCTCCCAGCTAGCCTCAGTTTTGTAGCAAGCAATGTGAAGATCATTAGAACAGAAGAGATGGACCTGTGCCCTGCAATGTATTCTAAGAAACAGATTTTACTGGTAAGTCAAAAATCCTATTTCCCTGATTGTGTAGTGGAGGACACTGGCTTCTTTAAGCTTTGGTTCACACTGATGCGGTGCAAGTTGAATCCATTTTGCAGTGTGGTTTCAAGGAGCAGCTCTAGTGAGAGTTGGTGCGGTTCAGAAGTGATTCTAATGTATTTTTGATGTGATTTGGATACAACACTCTCTTCCTCTCTCTCTCTCTCTCTCTCTCTCTCTCTCTCTCTCTCTCTCTCTCTCTCTCTCTCTCTCCTGACATGAACCAGGGATGGGAGATAAGGAATAAAACAAAGACTTGCAGAAAATGTACTAGAATCATGTTATCTTATGACAGACACGTGATCTGCAAGCGATTTCCATTCAAGTCTATGTAGCTACAAATCACATCGCACTACATTAAACTTGCACAGGACCCTTTTAAAAATCGCATCGGAATTGCATTACATATATGTGAATGGCCGCCATAGAAACTGATGTTATTTCATTTGTTGTACAATGCCATGCATTCTAGAATGCATCAGAAATCACATCAGTGTGACCCAGGGTTAAAACATTACGACCGGGATGTCCAAAAGCACTCCAACTGAGGGGTGGGTAATACAGTAACAATGCCAACAGGCACACATAACAAAAATGAGTCAAGAAGACTTAACATCCACCTGGTAAAGCAGAAGTCCAGGTGGCAGCTTTGCAAACTGAGTTGAAGATGCTTGGTGTTCAAGGCTTTGAAAGCTATAGGTTTTGAAGAAAACTTGTCTAATCCACCTAGCAATGGTGGAGAGAGATTGGGAGCCGGTTGAGGGAACCCCTTAAGGAAGCACAAACAAACAATATGTGAGGAGTAACAGATTACTTTAGACAAATAGGGTGGGATCTCCTGCTACTGAATAAATGGATATAATCCTTTTTGGTCAAAAGCATTTTCGTTAAACTAGTCCCTTTTCATGCTAAGATTAAGTTGTTTAACCATGCCTATTTTACCATGCAGCATGCTCTTATTTTCTCTGGTTGGCCCCAAGTACCCCAGTTCAACACTGCCAGCACCTGCTTAAGTACAGTAGCTAAAAACCCTGACAACTCCCTACCTCCTACTTTCCACTGGCATTAGTTAATTGTTAGGGCTTACATATATTTTAACCTATAAAGTATACATAAACCCTATATTTATTTTAAAAGTAAAATATACCACTGAAAATGTTTTGCTATATTTGTTAGATTTTTGGGGGGGGGGGGCAAATACCAAAGAAAAGAAATCTAGTGATCTTGTAACTTCCCATGCATTCCGCCTCTGCTGCACTGCAATTTAAAGTAGTGCTATCAGCCCTGCCTAGTTCCCCTCTGTGGATTACAGAACACATACCCCAAATGGTATGGAGATGGGGACAAGGAGGAAGTGTTCTTTGGTCTGAATCAGGAGAGAGCAGCCTTGGATATCACTTACCATACAGTAAGTGAGCATTGTTACCCAAGGACAGGAAGTGTGTTACCAGCAGGATCACCAGGTAAAAAAATGTGAAAAAAGGCTGCAAAATACATAATGCAGCCTCCACATCTAAAAACTGGTGAGCTGCAATATATTACATTTTTGATCTTGGGTTTACAAATTCTTTCATCCAACATTAAACATAAAGTAGAACTATACGCAAAACTTTTTTTTTCATTTTGCATAGAGCAAAGGAGGGTTATAACCCCCCTGTCAGATTTATTTTTGCCATCTGTGTCCCATTGCAGAGATTTCCTGTCCCACGGCCAAACAGGAAGTGAGAGAAATCCCTGCAAATTAGGGAAATTCCTTGGGGACCCTCAGGTCACCAGAACTAGTGTCCCCATTGGAAGATTTCCCCTCTATTACTTTTCTGGGGACAACCATTTGGGTTTGGGTTTTCTTTTACTTTCACTTTCAATGAGAATGGTAACCAGGACAAATAGAGAGGGTGAATCTCCTTAACGGGAACACAGACAGCAATAAAAACTGACTGGGCTTCTAATCCCTCCCAACTCTGTCCAAAACTAAAAATTAACATCATCTTCAAAGAAAACCTCTAAATAGGGAAATATTGAGGCTGTCACTGCTGACCTTAAAATTCTAGATGCACTGTCAACTGTTAGCTTCATTTTTGTATAACTAACTTGAAACAAGCATGAAAATCAGGATTCCAGACTTTACATCCTTCATGTTTTTCCTTTGAACCCAAAGAATGCCAAGCTACCAGAATTTTGAGACTGATACTAACAATGGCAGCCCCATTCTCTCTATAAAGGTTTCTTTTAATCTCTTTTAATAACAAAAATTTAACTATTAGGTCACTATTTGCATTACTGGTTTATACTTTGGCTCTGATTGATACCAGTATTTACAATGGTGCCAATTTAGATAACACTGAAACAATGGCACTGAAATGTATTTTTTTTCTACAATTGTCACGCTTACCTCTAATGCAGATGGTCAGACACTATAGCTAGCTACTGTGTTCTTCACCTATGGCAGACCCCTTTCCCATATGACAAGCAGGCCTACCGGTACTCGGTTGCCCCAGGACTATAGTGCATGACTACCATGCCAGGGCAGGCACGAACTGAGCAAAAAAAAAACAGGTACTTGTGGTTGGCAGACAGGCAGCATGGTTCAATAACAGTCAAGGTAAAAGGCAGACAGAGTTCAGAGAATAGTCGTTATCCAACTAGTCAATCTAGACAATCTAGCAGAGCAGGGCAGACAGACAGGGAGCCTGATCAGGTATCACACACGTTATCGCACTCTATCACAAGCATGAGACCGCAAGGTTGGCTAGTTTATAACAGGTTTGACCTCCACCCAGAGACTGACCACATCAATCACCTTGCAGGTGGACAGACAGACAAGGATAATGCATAGCCAACACCAGGATGCTGGAATGAAGTGCAGGAGCGCTCCTGACACCAATTTATGTTTTAACTACTGCACTGTTTAAATAATTAAACATTCAAGGTAAAAGGCAAGCAAGGTAAAAGGCAGACAGGGTTCAGAGAATAGTCGTTATCCAACTAGTCAATCTAGACAATCTAGCAGAGCAGGGCAGACAGACAGGGAGCCTGCTCAGGTATCACACACGTTATCGCACTCTATCACAAGCATGAGACCGCAAGTTTGGCTAGCTTATAACAGGTTTGACCTCCACCCAGAGACTGACCACATCAATCACCTTGCAGGTGGACAGACAGACAAGGATAATGCCAACACCATAAAGCCAACACCAGGATGCTGAAATGAAGAGCAGGAGCGCTCCTGACACCAATTTATGTTTTAACTACTGCACTTAAATAATTAAACATGCGTATACACAATAAATAATATTTAACCACTTCAGCCCCAGAATATTTGGTTGCTCAATGACCAGAGCACTTTTTGTGATACTGCACTGCGTCAATTTAACTGACAATTGCACGGTCATGCGACGCTGTACCCAAACAAAATTGTTGTCCTTTTTTCCCCACAAATAGAGCTTTGTTTTGGTGGTATTTGATCAGTTCTGTGGTTTTTATTTTTTGTGCTATAAACAAAAAAAGAGCAACAATTTTGATAATATTAATAAATATCCTCAATTTTTTTTTTAAAAAAAGCATTTTTTTTCTCTCAGTCAGGCCAATATATTCTTTAACATATTTTTGGTAATAAAAATCGCAATAAGTGTATTTTGATTGGTTTGCGCAAAAGTTATAGCATCTACAAAATAGGGGATAGATTTATGGCATTTTTATTTTTTTTTTGTTTTTACTAGTAATGGCAGCGATCTACGATTTTTATCGTAACTGCAACATTATGGCGGACACATCGGACACTTTTGACACATTTTTGGGACGATTGACAACTATACAGCGGTCAGTGCTATAAAAATGCACTGATTACTGTATATATGTCACTGGCAGGGAAAGGTTAACACTAGGAGGTGATCAAGGGATTAACTGTGTTCCCTGACTGTGTGTTCTAACTATAGGGGGAGGGGACTGACTATAGGAGATGACAGATCGTGGTTCCTAGCTATTAGGAACTCACGATCTGCATCTCCTCTCAGAACAGAACAGATCAGGGATTTGTGTGTTTACATACACACGTCCCTGTTCTGCCTCTCGTGCCCGCGATCGCTCGTGGCTGGCGGTCATCGCGACCGTCGGTCACGAGCATCGGCCCCCCTGCAGTGCAGTGGGCGCGCGCGCACCTGCTATCCCACTTAAAGGACCCGACATATAGCTACGACAGCTTGCGGGTTTGTGCCAACCTACCGCAGTATAATGACGGCGGCTGGTCGGCAAGTGGTTAAAGCACCTTTTCTCATTTGCTACATGAACACAAAATAAGAGATCCACTTTCTGATTCACAATAAAATTTATTCAAAGTTCCATGACAATTGTCATAATACTATACATAACATTCCTTTCTGCCTAATTGCTGGGCTCACTATGGAAGGCTTCATATTTGCTGTATGGTTTGCCAGCTGTACTTTAGTATGCCATTTGTAATATTTTAATATATTTACATTTTACACTGCAACATAGTTCCATTAGTCTTAAAGTTGTATTAATGTGCATATTATTTTTAATAAAAAATTGAAACAAAGTTTTTTGTACTAAATTCAAAAGTTGATCTCGAATATGCTGGGTCACTAATACAACTAGAAACCATGCAAAAAATATTGCCTTATGCCGTCTACACACGGGCGGACCTTTCGGCATCAAAGGTCCGACGGTCTTTCCGACGGACTTTCGACGGACTTCAGATGGACTTTCGAACGAATGGACTTGCCTACACACGATCACAAGTCCGACGGATTCGTACGTGATGACGTACAACCAGACTAAACTAAGGAAGTTGATAGCCAGTAGCCAATAGCTGCCCTAGCGTCGGTTTTCGTCCATCAGACTAGCATACAGACAAGCAGATTTTTCGACCGGGCTCGAGTCCATCGGAAAGATTTGAAACATGTTCCAAATCTAAAGTCAGTCTGATTTTCAACAGAAAAAGTCCGCTGCAGGTCCGATGAAGCCCACACACGGTCAGATTGTCCGACTGATTCATCCCGTCGGACCAGTCCGGTCGAAAAGTCCGTCCGTGTGTACACGGCATTAGAGGTATTAACTCCTCTAATCTGCAGCCACTACAGGATGACACAGAGGATCGCACAATGAGTTGGAACAACTTGTGAAAGACTTATGGCACATGTGCAGAATCAGTGATCACAACACTTACTGTATGGATAAGTCTTCAACCCCAAAAACGTGCACTGGTATCTTCGAGATAGGGAAAGACAACAAACATCTGAACAAGATGTCTACAAAACCAGATATCAAAAATATCTGTGCCACCCTTGTTTCTTGCACTGATCTGAAGCCACGGCGCAAGAACTGTGAACATAGAGGACCGAGCCTAATAATTACCCAGAACATATGCAGGTCAAAATGCACTAATTTAAAGTTAGTGAAACTTACTAAAGCAGAGCTCCACCCAGAATTTTTTTTTTTTTTTAAAAGGTAATCCGTTCTATTAAACAATTTAAAACACTACTACAATTAATCCATGTTATTAATTAAATCGCTGCTCAATTCCCGTTTTTTATAGTACTTACTTTTTATTTCTTCTCTGCAGAGCACTTCCATCTCTAGTGTGGACATGTGAAGCCCACTAGCATTCTCTTCCTGGATATGGTCATACTGGATACCCAGCATGCACCTCCCGTTCTTGCACTTGCGCCGTTTACACAGGGCGCAGGGAAAGGATTATTATCTTGTTGCCATAACAAGGGTCGGCAAAGGAAGAAGTGCCCGCCCCGTTGTTGCTTTTGCTTGCGTCATTTTAGGTTTCTAAACAATGCGATTCTAGCCTTTGGCGCTGCCCACTGACTCCTGGGAAAGATGACACACATCTCCCAGGAGCACAGGTGCTGAGGGATATGACATCAATCACCGCAGACCCGGAAGTATCAGAATAGAAGAAACCCCATAGCAACAGTGGTTACTGAGTGAGTTAAAAAAAAATAAATGTTTCCAAATGTTGTTTCTCAAGGAGAATACTATGGATTTATGTAAAGTTGATTATATGGGTGGAATGCTGATTTAGGCAGCTTTCCACCACAATCTTCACTTTTTCTTCCTCTTCTCAGACACTCAGATGTTGGGCAATCAGTTACTATTGACCCTGCATGCCACTTAAAGTCAGTGACAGTGGGAGAACATGGTCAAAAGTATAACGGTGTACCTATTCCATGTCTCAGTCATGAAAGACAGATTTGGAATGCTGATTATAACTCGGAACACCTGGCCCTCCCATAGTTCAGCCTCCCATGCATCCATCACCAACAATCTTGATAACAACGGCCCAGTGTGACTATAGAGAACTCACCTATCGCCATGCACTCCAAGACTCTCCCACTGCATAACAATTCCCCCTTTTTACTGACTCCTCAGTACAATTACTGGCTGACCAGCATGCATGCCATAGCTACAAAAAAAATGATATCCTCATACGACATTTAGGTAAATTGTCACACCTTCCCATAAAATGTCATTGTCTTTTGCTATCCTTTTGCTACCATTTTGATCTTAAATACTATTATAAATGCTATTTTTATTATCTGTATTATAATTGTTATTAATTACATTTACAACTATTTAAAAAAAAACCTGAACACCATTTTGCAACTCTTTATTAAAAAAAAAAAAAAAAATAGCTGCAGTGCATAATTTGTGCCATTTGTCAGCTAAACAATTTTTCATTGTCATTTTTTGTCATCTACATAAAAATAAAGTGTTTTTTAAATCACATTTTTGTTGTTTATTTTATTTTATTTAGATTAAGTAGGTTATCATCAAAGTGTTGCAGGACTAAGTTAACCAGAGTTAACAAAGTAAGAAGCAGCTTATGGTTAAATGGCTAAATCAGTACTTTTGTACTACCTAAGGATCGAAGTTCCGAGCAGTATATATGCCCTTTGACTAGTTTTATAGAAATACATTAATCCGTGTTCCATAATTCTGCTTCGGGGAGCTGCAGACAAAATACCTCACCAGATCATTCACTAAAAAAAAATATTAAATAAACCTATTTTATGATCACTATAGATACATTTAGTGTCAGTTTTCAAATGTACCTTGTGCTAATATTACAACTGCTAGATGTTTAAGGTCTCATTCAGCCTTTGGAAAATCTAGCTCTTTGCCTCCAGTTTTGCTATATAATATCAAGTATTATGTTTACAAAGCATGCTCTGACTAGAATGACACATGGTGCAGTCAATACATATTACAGCCTTTCAGCATTTGGCCAAGGATAAAAGCACATGAGTGAGAATATTTCCACAATTGTATTTCATATTTTAGCTATGCCATCTAAAGATATGAGGCGAATAACATCTTGAACCTAATTCTCTAAGCTCAGCGGGTATTTGGTAGGTTCCCCTCTGTGGCAAACTGCAGCAAGGTTGGATGATTCCTACAAAGCACCTCTGTCGCATTTACTATTATTCATTTCACAGATACAACTTTACTGCAAGAGATTAATGGACACAAAATAAAAGGAAATGTAATGCTAACATTTATATGGATTGGCACAATATTATGGTAATTATTAATTTTAATCTACAGACTGTATTTTTATTTGTGGCTTCATTTCATTGTATGCCAGCTTGTTGTTTGCAGTAACATCATAGAGCCGTGTTGCCAGCTATATATTCTGCCAGTTATTTAAGTTGACCTTACATTAGTTAGAGTTAGACCCTGCCCCCCATGTATAATCACCACCTCAAAACAAAAAAAAAGGCTAAAAAAAATATGATTACCCTACACCTTTTCACTTCTGCCTGCAGGACCTATGCTATGCAAAGCGGGTATTACAGTATGTAAGGGAAATTTTCTAGCAAGATTGGGGTTACTTAGCGCTCCCAGGATCTTACAGGAAGATATTACATGGGTTGCAGGGTCTAGCTAAGAGGACAAGATGCAGTGGCAGAGGGGTGCTGCACACTGATTTTTACAAGTTATCAAAATGTGGACAGAATCATTACTTGAGCCCAATTGCCCTGTATTTCCTGTAATCTAAAACATGCATTAGTCACCCCCATTCTTAAAAAGCCCTAACTAGACCCCATGAATCTTAACAACTTATGCCCCATCTCTTTTCCCCCCTTTTTATCCAAACTCCTTGCACGGCTGGTCTACAACTGACTGAGTGACTACCTCGCCAAGAATAACCCTTCAATCTGTATTCTGCCCTCAGCACTCCACAGTAACTGCTCTCCTAAAACTCACAAATGATCTGCTAACATCTAAATCCAATGGCCACTATTCTGTACTCCTACTCCTAGACCTCTCTGCTGCCTTTGACACAGTGGACCACCCCTCCTCCTCCTCAAAAAACTCCATGCCTTTGATCTCCGTGACTGTTCTCTTCGCTGATTCTCATCCTATTTATCCAACCGTACCATTAGTGTCACTTACAACTATACTTCCTCCTCTTCTATTCTATGTCGGGGTCCCCAAAGGTTCTGTTCTTGGACCTCTCTTATTCTCCGTGTGCACCTCATTCCTGGGTCAGGTAATAGCCTCCAATGGCTCTCAATACCATCTCTATGTTGACAACACCCAAATATATCTCTCTACCCCTCAGCTCACTTCTTCCGTCTCCTCATGTATCACTAATTTACTAACAGACATATCAGCCTGGATGTCACACCACTTCCTCAAACTTAATCTATCCTAAAACTGAGCTCATGATTTTTCCTCCCCAATGTTTCTCTTCCCCCAATTTCTCTGTCAAGATCAACAGCACTACTATCAGCCCGTCCCAGCATGCCAAGGTTCCAGGTGTAACCCTGGACCCCGAACTATCCTTTTGGCCCCACGTCCAAACACTTCCAAATTTTGCCGCCTCAACCTCCGCAACATCTCCAAAATACGTCCTTCCTAACCAATGACACCACAAAGCTCCTAGTATACTCTCTGGTCATCTCCCAGTTTGACTACTGCAAATTCCTCCTCACAAGATTACCTTTACATAGGCTATCCCCCCTTCAGTCCATCATGAATACTGCTGCCAGGCTGACTCATCCATCTTACCAACCGTTCGGTGTCTGCTACTCCTCTCTGTAAATCCCTCCACTGACTTCTACTCACCCAACAAATTTAATTCAAAATTCTAACAGCAACTTACAAAGCCATCCACAACTCGGCCCCCAGCTACATCACTAACCTAGTCTCCAAACTAACCTAGTCTCCTGCTCTCTAGTTCCCTCCTCCCATGCTCCCCTCCTTTACTTTTCCTGAGCCTCTCCTATCCTATGGAACTCCCTACCCAAATTCTCCTACTCTGCTTGCTTTTAGACAATCCCTGAAAACCCTCCTCTTCAGAGAAGCTTATTCTGCCTTCACTTAACAACTGTACTTTGTTATTACTTTGTTATTACAGTTATTACCTTTTGTATCACTTGACCTTCCCTCCTAGATTGTAAGCTCTAACGAGCAGGGCTCTCTGATTCCTCCTCTATTGAATTGTATTGTAACTGTACTGTCTGCCCTCATGTTGTAAAGTGCTGCGCAAGCTGTTGGCTCTATATATATCCAGTACGGTAATAATAATTTGGAGGCTCACTGCAAAGACAGGAATGCCCCAGGGCAGGACGTTCACGCAAGTTGAAAAATCCAAATATATTAGGTTAAAGAGAGTGATTAATGGAAATAACAAATAATAACAAGTACTAATGCGCAAAACTCAAACCAATATTCAGAGCACACAAAAAAAGGTGGGGTAACTTAAAAGCTGCCACCATAAGGGTGTTCCCACACCAATAAAGGAAATATGGCACAGTAATAAATAAAGTGGCACTCAATCAAATCAATTAAAGGTGTAAAACAACCAGGTAAAACTGGAGATTCAAAACCGGAAAATCCAATAAATACTTATGTCTGAAAATCATTACTCTTCCATCACATTGGGTGACTATAGATAAAAACAAATCCAAGTTACTTCAATAAATGGATCCAAAAAAACTGCTCCCAGAAACGACCATTAATGGAGCCTCACAGAGGAAGAGTAAACTTTATCCGGGAAAAACTTCTAATATAAAGATGTTTCTAAAAACCATTCAAAATAATATAGTGCCTACCCATAAATAATGACACAATAATGTAAATAAATAAATATATAGCATAGACCAAGCTAATATATAAGCCCAAAAATAGGTAAATAAATAATATATAATTAATCAACGGTAAAGTGCAAATAATGCAAATCGTGCAATATAAATATAATTAATCAATAAATAACATGAAATACTTCACAAATGTGCAAATAGATGAACAAATTAATTAAAAACCAATATATGTGCTTCAAATGGTGAAACTAAGGTGTCATAAAAACAGTCCCATACACAATGCAATCCAGATTTTGACAATTGAAACAAGTGAAAATTGGTTCATCCAAGATTCCCAGTGCCAGCACTCAATCATATGTGTAGATAAGGTAGATAAAGATGTAGTTCCCCCAACCTCTAACCTCAGGGCTGAGCGATAACAGCCTTAAAGGGGTTGTAAAGGTAAACATTTTTTCACCTTAATGCATTATATGCATTAAGGTGAAAAAACTTTTGACAATACCGCCGTCCCCAGCCCCCCCGTTTTACTTACCTGACACCTCGAATCTCCGCTGCTCGTTCTCGTCATCTCTATTGCAGCTCAGCCTGGTCGCTGATTGGCTGCAGTGGATGGATTGAAAGCAGCGCAGCCATTGGCTCGCGCTGCTGTCAATCACATCCGATGACGCGGCGCGCCGGGGGGCGGGGCCGAGTGATACAGCGAGCGGCTATAGCCGCCGGCTGTATCACGGGAGCGCGCCTGCAACAACTAACCACCATGCGAGGGAGCTCGCATTAAGGTGGTTATTTCTTGCGGGGAGGAGCTGAAACAGCCGCCGAGGGACCCCAGAAGAGCAGGTTCGGGGCCACTCTGTGCAGAACGAGCTGCACAGTGAAGGTAAGTATGACATGTTAGTTATTTTTTAAAAAAAATAAAATTACCTTTACAACCCCTTTAAAGATAAACAATAGTAATCCCATCTGCTCCACGATCTCCTTAGCGGTGGTTCCCTTAGGGGTTTCCTGTCTAAATCCTCCGCTCTCGGGATGCCCCAGTTTGACAATATAGATCATATAAGAAAGGGAAGGACGCACTCCATAGTGAAGTAGTTTAAAAGCAACACATTTATTAAAAGTATCCACTTACATTGGATTAGTACAAGCAAGCATGTCATCTGCTAGTAACACAGCCGCTTCCCGTACCCGACGGTGATCGGGAAGCTACCACGTGACCCGCGTCTCTTCTTTGACACGTTGCGTGACTGTCACGTCACTCTTTAGAGAAGCCTATTCAGCCTTCACCTAACAACTGTGCTTTTACTTTCTCTATCAGACCATCCCCCACAGTTAATACCTTTTGTATTACTTGACCTTCCCTCCTAGATTGTAAGCTCTAACGAGCAGGGCTCTCTGATTTCTCCTCTATTGAATTGTATTGTAATTGTACTGTCTGCCCTCATGTTGTAAAGTGCTGCGCAAACTGTTGGCTCTATATATATCCAGTACGATAATAATAATTTGGCAGCTCACTGCAAAGACAGGAACGCCCCAGGGCAGGACGTTCACGCAAGTTGAAAAATCCAAATATATTAGGTTAAAGAGAGTGATAAATGGAAAAACCTTAGGAGTCTAAACTCTTTTTTGTTCAACTGATTACAACAAACAAACAAGCAAGGCAAAAGACATTCAATGCATTTTGGGGGCCAGACAATCCACCTTCAACATGGCTGGAGGAAAAGTTTAAAATGACAAGTCCATGGGAAACATAACAAAACATGTTCCAAATGTTGGAACTAACAGAAGTAAAAGAACCCCCCACCAAAAAAAAAAATATATATATACAGTATCTCACAAAAGTGAGTACACCCCCTCTCATTTTTGTAAATATTTTATTATATCTTTTCATGTGACAACACTGAAGAAATGACACTTTGCTACAATGTAAAGTAGTGAGTGTACAGCTTGTATAACAGTGTAAATTTGCTATCCCCTCAAAATAACTTAACACACAGCCACTAATGTCTAAACCCCTGGCAACAAGAGTGAGTACACCCCTAAGTGAAAATGTCCAAATTGGCCAATTAGCCCAATTCGCAATTAGCCATTTTCTCTCCCCGATGTTATGTGACTCATTAGTGTTACAAGGTCTCAGGTTTGAATGGGGAGCAGGTGTGTTAACTACTTCCATACGGGCCTATTCTGGCACTCCTCTCCTAGATGTAAAAATCATAATTTTTTTGCTAGAAAATTACTCAGAACCCCCAAAAATTATATATATATTTTTTAGCAGACACCCTAGGGAATAAAATGGCGGTCATTGCAATTTTTATCTCGCACGGTATTATCGCAACAATTTTTCAAATGTGTTTTTTTTGGAAAAAAACAGTTTCATGATTTAAAAAAATAACAAAACAGTAAAGTTAGCCAATTTTTTAATATAATGTGAAAGATGATGTTATGCTGAGTAAATAGATACCCAACATGTCATGCTTAAAAATTGCGCACACTCATGGAATGACGCCAAACTTCAGTACTTAAAAAATCCATGTTACATGTTTAGAGTTACAGAGAAGGTCTAGTACTAGAATTGTTGCTCGCACTCTAACGCATGTGACGATACCTCACATGTGTGGTTTGAACGGCGTTTACATATGTGAGCAGGACTAACGTGTGCGTTCGCTTCTGAGCGCGAGCTACCGGGGACAGGGGCATTCGAAAAATTTTTATTTATTTATTTTACTTTATTTTTTGTATTTTTACTTTCTTTTGCAACATTTTTTTTGATCACTTTTATTCCTATTACAAGGAATGTAAACATCCTTTGTAATAGGAATCATTCGTGACAGGTCCTCTTTATGGATAAGACCCCACATCTCTCCTCCAGCCTGGAAAGCATGAGATGGGAAAAAAAATCCATGATCTCATGCTTACCAGCCGCCACCTGATGTTTACATCCACGGCCCGGACGTGATGTCATAACGTCGCGCCCGGGTCTTCGACGGTCATAGAGATGACCGGTGACCATCTGGTCACCGGTCATCTCTATGCTCATCATCCGGCGGCAGCCGATTCTTTCTCTGGGTCCCTGATGGCACGGGAGAGTACGGAGAAGCACCGGATGGCAGCGAGAGGGGGGATGTCCCCTCCCATCGCCTGTAAGATCAAGCGGTGGAATAGGTTTAACTCTTTTGGGAAGGCTGTCCACAAGGTTTAGGAGTGTGTCTATGGGAATGTTTGACCATTTTTCCAGAAGCGCATTTGTGAGGTCAGGTACTGATGTGGACAAGAAGGCTGATGTGGACAAAAATTCCCACAGACACACTCCTAAACCTTATGGACAGCCGTCCCAGAAGAGTTGAAGCTGTTATAGCTGCAAAGGGTGGGCCAACTAAATCTTGTCTAAGACTGGGATGCCATTAAAGTTCATGTGCGTGTAAAGGCAGGCGTCCCAATAGTTTTGGTAATAAAGTTTATAATTTAAGCCCTATTAACCAATAGCTTTTAGGTTTGCAATAAAAGTAACACTGCAAGTTTGAAGAAATCTACAAGTTTCGCAATATGCCTTTTTCAGTTGATGTCTGACTCTGAGCTTTACTTTTAAAGGGGTTGTAAACCCTTGTGTTTTTTCACCTTAATGCATCCTATGCATTAAGGTGAAAAAACCTCTGACACTGACTGCCCCCCTAGGCCCCCCCCCCGTTTTACCCATCCGAGCCCATTCTTTCCCTCAGCTGAGAAGCGCTGTACTTCTCTGCCCGGGGTTCTCAGCTCTTGATTGGATAGATTTATAGCAGCGCATCCATTGGCTGCTGCTGTCAATCATATCCAATGACGTGGGTGCCGGGGGGCAGGGCTGAGTCTGGCATTCTGTGTCTATGGACGCAAATGCTGGACTCGGGAGCACGCCCGCAAGGTAACCCCCAGGGAAAGCGCTTCTCCCAGGGGTAAATAATGATATTTGAAGCGCTTCACAATGTGCATGAAAATGAATATATAAGAATAAATATAAATAGTCAAATAAATCCAGCGGTGAGTAAAAATTCCTAAAAAATCCAGCAATCAAAATAGTGTAAAATTATAAAAAATTAGTGACACCAAATGTGTAAAAAAATTCACATAAAAACTCCACATAAAAATAAATATATAGGGATGTATTCAGAAGGTTCAATTATACAGGTGTAGAATCCTGATTGGTATAGAGCTTTTGATCACTAGCAAAGCTGTTTAAAAACATCAAGGTGCTCATTGACCTTTATAGTAACAATGTGTTTTTTGCTTCTATTCACAACCAATGTGAGAATCATAAACAGGCAGATAAGAGAAAAAAACAATCATTGTGCAATAGTTAGGATACCAAGGTACACAGGCAAACTTCAATCCACTCACGTGTGCCTTATAATGATAAGGCATATGCAGGTTTTACTATAGCAGTCAGCCGCCTTAGACAGGAGCAGATTCACTGCAGTACACTGTGTGATACTGCTGATCTGCACAGAGCGTCCTTGGCTTCTCCCAGGGGGTTTACCGATTCGAGAAGGAGCAATGAGCGCCGCCGAGGGACCCCAGAAGACGAGGTTCGGGCCACACTGTGCTAAAATAACTGCACAGTGGAGGTAAGTATGATATGTTTGTTATTTGAAAAAAAAAAAAAACAACCCCTTTTACTTTTGGACAAAACAAAACTGTCAGAATTTTGTATTTATTTTTTGATGTTAGCCTTTGGGAAAAATGCATATTTATTTGTATGTATACAACATTAAAATGCGCGTATTTGTAATAAAATATATATTTTTTTATGTGTGTGTGATTTAGTGTCTCATTAGCTTGCTGCTTGTCAAAATCACCCACACAAATATCTTGTCACTACCACCTTGAAGTCTAAAGATGTATTGAATAACATATGTGTGAAATTACACAACCAAGTTACGTTGTATTTGCCACTCAACATCAAATTTAAAAAAAAAAGTGCATTAAGGCCTGTCACTTTTTATGAAAGTCTTTGGATTACACATTCATCAGAGCAAGAGGCTTTGTTTCACACTAGAGAATCAATAACTAGCCCTGAATCTTCAAATGGGCT
The DNA here is from genome assembly GCF_042186555.1 of Aquarana catesbeiana. Taxonomy (NCBI): domain Eukaryota; kingdom Metazoa; phylum Chordata; class Amphibia; order Anura; family Ranidae; genus Aquarana; species Aquarana catesbeiana. Next base: position 615,734,798 of record NC_133324.1, read on the forward strand.
CCTTTAACTTTTATTTTCACTCCTAGACTATCAAGATGATGCTTCCAAAATCCTGCTTTTCCATGTTTTGGGAAATTTCAATGGCAAAACCTGTATCTCGGAGCAAAAAGCCTTACTAATAGCTAGCAGTGAACATGGACAATTAGCAAATGCCTTGATTATGAGACAGTACCTTTGTACTAATGATAGCACTAAGCAGTACTACGAGGAAGTGTCCAGTGCTAATGTATTCTGAAAATGGCACTTGTGATAGTTTTTAAAGGAAATCGGTCTGATGATACAACCCTTTCCAATTGGTTAGAGAAAACAAAAGGCAGTACAGTGGCTTAGTGGTTAGCAACAATGCCTGGCAGCCTTAGGATTGTTGGGTCAAATTCCAACCATAACACAACCTGTGTGGAAACATGTAGGTAGGTATTTGGCCTTAGTATATGAGTAGATTGTAAGCTCTTCGAGGGCAGGGAATGATGTGAGTGTACTATATAACTAATAATGACAGGAAAGGATGCATTATGATAGTGTTTTCCAAAAGTCATTAAAAACTAAAACTGGTACAAACCGTTTGGAATTACCCTCAAAGTGTTTGCTAATGCTGTTTTCAAACAATTTAGGAAGATCAGTTAAATCTTGGTTTGTGCAGATTAGTTCACTAACCTTTATAGATATGGACTTCTCCAATCATGTTCATTTTTAACTAATATTAAATTTGCATCAGGTTACACAGAGCTCTGCCAACTGTGCAGCTACACTTCACTGACCTAAATGTTTATTAAAGAAAGCAGCAGCAGTGTACAAAGACTTTTGAAGGAGCACAGAAAACTGGAGCATACAATAGACCTTGAAGATGTATGGCCAATTAGTATTCCAACTAGATCTATAAAGGAAGGCACATAAAAATCATCCCCATATTTAGTTTTGTTTCTATCTCCCTGCTGCAGGAAAATCTTTATATGGAGATCCATCCATGTTAACAGACAGTACAAATGTTTTTATATTGAAATGAGTTTTGGATTACACATATGATATTATTGATTATTAAAGCTAAAGTCTAGGTAAAATGATAAATAAACAGATAAAATACATATATGAGAGCTATTATATCAAAAATATTTGAAACTCCGTACACACACAAATACAGTACAATGGTAATATTCTACTCAGTAGCTACAGTTCTAGGTATACATTGACCCTGCTATACAGTAGATGCCAATCAATATCTGCAGTGTATCGCACTGTGAAATTGTGTATTTCAACAGTCAACAGTCAAAAAATATCTCCTAATATAAAATTATTAAATCCTGTCCATGAAAAAACCTGTGTTCTTTTCTTCACTTCAACAACATAAAAAGTAAACACTGTCAAAGAAATAAAATACCTTTTCTTTTCACTTTGCATATAGAATATGGTCCCCACTCTTCACCTTTTTGGTGCTTATGTTCATCAAATTGGAAAGACATTCACCAAATTCATTACCTCCCCGTTACAGTAGAGAAGTATTATGGTCCTGGATCACAAGACACTGGGGTCAGGGCATCTATGCAGATGAGCTACATACCTATGCTATAGTAACGCGATTTTATGATTGGGGCTTGCAGTCATGTGACAGGTCACATGATCACTTTCATACACTTGATTAGCTGTTGTAATAAATGGCAGCCTCCATTTTTCTCCAAAGTTTGCTGCTATTACGTGTGACCAATCATATAAGCAGAAGAATGGAACCTGATATAGCATAGGGGGTACATGAGGATAAATGAGGTCACTACCTAATGTATGACATGATATTGAGGATAAATAGTGGGGCACCAAATAATGCTGCACATAATAGCAAGATCTTCATCCTGTTACACTGATTGGATAGGGTTGCTTGGAAGTTGGGGGAGGAGCTGAATTTGAAGTGATCTAAGGAAGTATGGCTCTGCCTTTGATAAGGTCAATATTCATGACGGAACAGGTAGCGCTAGTTCTGTTGTGGGAGGATATGATGAATCTTGCATTTAGAGTGAGGATTGGTGGAGTTCTTGTATAAAGACTTTTCTGCAGTGACGAGATAATTACATTAGTGAATGTCTTTCCAATTTGATGAACATAAGCACAAAAAAGGCGAAGAGTGGGGACCATGTTTTAAATACAAAGTTTAATTTATTTTGTAAGTAAACAAAAAAAAAGTTTTTTTCTGAACAGTTTTGTATTAAGAGATATGATTTCACCATGGAAACATGCTATTTCACACTGTGACATACTTAAGGGTCTATGTATTAAAAAAAAATTTGCGAATGTCTAAGCAGTCACACAAAATTCACGAATATCTGTAATCTAGCGCGATTCTTATTTATTTTTTAATATCTGTAATGTTTGTACAATGTGTGAAATGACAGTTTCTATCTGTTGCCTTTTGCAGTGAATGTAACATTCTCATCCTAATTTGATCATCATTTGATCCTAACAGAAAATCGTCTTAAGAACATTCAACAAGAAGCTTAGCACCCAACTGTCCCTGATTTCGAGGGACTGTCCCTGATTTGGAAATTAGTCCATCTGTCCGTCTTTCCTCCTCAATTGTCCCTCATTTTGGTCTGATCTATATAGTTGTATAAAAAAGGGCACTTTTTATCTTTCAAAAAGTGTCTCCCAGTGTTCAATTTTTCATCCAATTTCTAAATTGCTGTATTTGTAAATTTTAAAAGTCAGTATAAATGAATAGTAGTGGTAAAAAAAAAGTACTTGTGGGTTTAACTAATGCTTTTTTATATATATAATTATCCTTTAAAGGGGTTGCAAAGCTAAACATTTTTTTGGCAATATCTGATCTATATGCTATTCAGATCATGAATCTAGCTGTTATTTCTGCCGAAAATTTTTATTTACCTGTTAGATAAATAGGCTTTATCAGCACTTTTCGAGCATTCTCCCTGCAGCAACGTCACGGCTTTAAAGGAAGGCTCCCCTGCCTCCCATGCCTGTGAACGCACACAGCGTCTCCCTGCAGGGATGTAGTCCCAAGGGAGGGGGCGAGCACACCGACTAACCCCCAGCCAGAATGGCTCAGATGATGGGGGCAAGCTTCTAGAGGAGGAACAGGAAGTTGAAAATTCACACACAGAAAAAAAGCATTTACAAAGGAAAACGAAGAAAAAGATAAGTGAACCAACAGTACACTACCTTAAAGGAACATATTTAGAAAATAAAAAACAAACCTTTAGTATCACTTTAAGGAGGCATGGCAGGGGCTGCATCCTATACCTACATACTTTTGCTAATAGGTATCCCTTGTTCCCATCTCAAAACGTTGGGAGGTATGAAGAAGATTTAAAGAACTTTTGACCAATAGACAAAATAGCCTAACACTATAAGCTAAGAACACTTGACCAGAAGAAAACAACTTCCACTCCATCCCCAGGCACACTAGCTGAGACAGAGGGCACATCCTGCCTGGAGCCTACATGAGAAGAGCACTGAGGTTCATCACAAGCTGCTTCAAGCAGTCAGGGTCAGTTTGTCTCAGGGTAGGTAAATGTACACATAGAGGAGGCTGTAAATAGTAGTGTATATAGTACATTGTGCCTATACACTTTGCATTGTTACTGATGATGTTACTGGTGATGTGTTGTCATGGCTAATAACACAATATATATATTATACTTTAAACAATATTCCAAAGTGCACCGTCCTTATACAAATTAATACATATCATTGCACTTCATAAAATATTTGCACTATTTTTACACTATAATTTTTGCACATGACATATGGACTTGGTTTATATGGATTTGTTAATATATGATACATTTATTATATGTTTAAGGCACTTTACTGTGTTTCTTATGAGATGTATTAATTTGTATAAGAACGGCGCACTTTGCAATATTGTTTTATTGTAGTTTATCACACATTCTACCCAGATTGGTGGTTTAGATGCAGCAGTCCTTTTAGTAAATTTTAAAACATATTGATGTCACTTAGTTTATTCAACAATGGTGATTTAAATATGTTTTAGCAAGCACAGGAATATTGTTTGGGTTTGAAATATATTATACTTTACCGAACCATTTAAGACTATAGAGCACCATGTAATCTTAATGTTATTTGCGTTAGGTCCAACCATTGCAATACATAGTAAATGCTACATACAATAGTCTTTATATTATTGTACAGACGTTTCTCATGCTGCTTTTCCTGCAGTATACATACATCAAATATACATCAATACAACAAACATACATTGCTACTTGGGTTGCATCTCAAAAGTACATACTAAATATGTTTTTTGCATTATCAAAGATGAGATACAAACCAAACAAAAAATGTTAGTAATATATACTGTATATCGGTGGAGGAGGAAGGCAGGCGGTGTTACTGCATTGTCACAGCTCATTTGTCTGACCCCATTGACCTAAAACATTTGTCACTCCATATGAGGACATTTCCCTTTTCATCATGACAGATTCAGAGGATTTCTATTACACAGTTGTTCTGTTAAGTACTGGTCTGTGAATGTGATATCCTGCAACAGTTGTATAGTCATTGTCTTTGAAAAACAGTTCAGGCTTGTGTTAATGTTTTGCTACTGAACATGCAATCCTACTTTTTCAGAACAATATATTTCAACATACAGAAAACACCCAAGACTTATTTTTTTTAAATATACAGCATTCTTGTATTGAATAAAGGAGCAGTATATCCAGTACATGCAGGCAGAGAGGGAGGTACCATTACAGTGGGGAAAATAATTATTTGATTATTGATTATTGATTATTGAGTTGCAGTTCAGTGAGTAAAATAAGGAGAAATTTTGGTCCAATCTTCTTTACAGATCTACTATGAATCCTTATGCCGCGTACACACGAGTGGAATGGCCGATAGAAAAAGTCAGACGGAGTCTTTTCATCGTCTATCCCGATCGTGTATAGGCCTTATCGGACTTTATTTTTCGAAAATTCTGACGGACTTAGAAATGGAACATGTTCTAAATATTTCCGATGGAACCAATTCCTATTGGGAAAAACGTTTGTCTGTATGCTGTTCCGATGGACCAAAAACGACGCATGCTCTGAAGCAAGTATGAGACGTAAGCTATTGGCTACTGGCTATTGAACGTCCTTTTTCTAGTCCCGTCGTACTTGTTGTATGTCACTGCGTTCTGGACGGTCGGACTTTGGTTGGACTTGGGTTTGACCATGTGTAGGCAAGACCGCTTGAATGGAATTCCGTCGGAGTTCCACCGCAGAAACCTTGGGAGTTTAGTCCGACGGCAAAACCGGTCGTGTGTACACGGCATTAAGGTTTCTTGGCTGTCACTTGGCAACTCGAAGTTTTAGCTCTTTCTATACATTTCCTATAGGATTAAGGCCTAGGGACTGGCTAGGCTGGCCATACATAATGTAAATTTTTTTTGTTCAACCAGTGTGCTGAACGAAAGAAAATTACTCGATTCCCCCATCCACACACTTGAACAGCAAACAGGTAGCAGAAACAGGTAGGACTCTGCAACAAATTTTGTTCAAATCTCTGCACAGTACATTGAGGTGACAAACGTTATGCTTTAATTAGCTTTATTGTAAGGACATAACATATTATGTCACTGCCAATATTTAGACTAAAGCCTAGTACACACGGGCCAGATGTCGGGCGTCATTGGGTGGTTCAATATAAACCGGCCGACATTCGGCTCATGTGTGCTGCAGCTGGTCCAACAGAAGCTGCCCTTTGGGCCGGCTTCTGTCAATGGGGCATGACTGAAAAAGGTCTGCCGATTGGCTCCTGATCAGTGCTTTCAGCCAATGAGAGGTCGGGTGCTGGGTTAAATGAAAAAACTACTAGTGTGTACTAGGCTTAATACTGAACCTTTATTTAATGATGTTATAGAGAATCCCAAAGAAACACCTCTTTTTTCAATCTAGAACACAACTTTGAGTCACTGATCATATACCCTGTCTTCTCCCACCCACCATCCACGTTCTCCTCTACCCAGACACTCATGTCATGCATGCTTCAGCAATCGGCCTTTTCATACATATTTTCACTATTCCAAAACTCCCTTTTCCCTCTCTATGAACACTCCTGAAATGATCCATCTCTATCCCCATACTGTTCCATATCCCCCCACACCCTAAAAAGCACCTTTCAATTTATTTACAGCCACAACAACAATTATGCATAATTATGCATATTTATGCATATTTCAAATAATTTCAAATATTATGGTAAAGTTGTACAAGGCTTCAAATTTTGTTTCTCTCTCTTCAAATGTGTGTTATATAGTTTCAGTTTCCCCTATTTTGAGATTTACATCTTCATTTCCATGTCTGCTCAGATAAAAGGCACGAGGCAACACAAAATGCTAAGCAGTGAATGTTATTTACATAGGTTCCCCCTTTTTTAATACTGCTACAAAGAACACAAATTAAAGTGGAACTAAACACATCGCTGTAATGGTTTCCCAAAAGAATTACATTCAAGGCATACTATGAATGATAATGTTCACATATGCTTGTGCTCTCAACGGAACTGCCAATCTATCAAATGACTGGACACCATGGTAACTTCAAAACAAATCAAACAGAGGCTAAGATGACAGCTTCCTTGGCTGTGCAGAATATGAGGGTTTAGTTCCACTTTAAAGCGGTATTAAACTCAAAAGCAAACATTTATTATAATGCAGCTTACCATTTCTTAGATGTGATGGCTGCATTCATTTTCTTTTTTAGGGGATTTCTTTCTTCTATTTTCATCTGGTGATCCAGCCAGTAAGTCTGTTTTGTTTCAAAAGGACAAGCTCTCCAACACAATGTGTCAGTTACAGAGAAGAGAAAAAACATTTAACACTGACAGTACTATGGGGGGCAATCTAATACAGGGGATATGTTACTAGTCAGATCACCAGGTGAAAACAAAGGGTGAAAAGCTTGAATAAAGAAAACAAATACATCCATCATATCTAATAATTGGTAACCTGAAATATATTACATTTTTGGTTTTGGGTTTAATACTTCTTTAACTGTGGTTTTATCCATGTCTAAATGAAAGATATAAAATAAAATATAGTTGCTTAAAAAGTAGAGACATGAAACATGTACAAAGTAGCAGTGGATGGGTGGAATAACCTACAACTAATGTGAAAGGCTTAAAATGTATAAAAACCCAAAATCCATTTTTAAGCACGTCGAACATCATGCTTCATTTTATACAGTTGTCTTGTACTGTTATGCCCCGTACACACGATCGCACATTCCGACAACAAAATCCATGTTTTTTTTCCGACGGATGTTGGCTCAAACTTGTCTTGCATACACACGGTCACACAAATGTCGTCGGAAATTCCGAACGTCAAGAACGCGGTGATGTACAACACGTACGACGAGCCGAGAAAAATGAAGTTCAATAGCCAGTGCGGCTCTTCTACTTGATTCCGAGCATGCGTGGAACTTTGTGCGTTGGAATTGTGTGCACACGATCGGAATTTGCAACAACGGATTTTGTTGTCGGAAAATTTGAGATCCAGATCTCAAATTTTGTTTGTCGGAAATTCCGACGGAAAATGTCTGATGGAGCCTACACACGGACAACAAGCTCCCATCGAACACTTGTTGTTGGAAATTCAGACCGTGTGTACGCGGAATTACTGTTAGGAACTCCAGGTAAGAAACTTTTCAACAGATTCACAAAAAGCTTGCTTTAAAAACACTTTATTATATTTGCCATGACACCAACCATACTAAAAAAAAATATTTAGGTTTCACATATACTGCCAGAAAAAAAAAAAGTGCAATGCAATTGTAGAAATATTGAAAAGTTATGTAAAGTAACTACAGCAGCAATAAAACAATTCTGAACCACAAAATATGTGTACAAGTGGATTCACTGGATGTTATTTACATCCATAAACACCTCTAGTGCAAGCTACCTTACTTAACTGCACCCCTTGTTCCTTAGGATGATCATTGTATCTGAGTCCACTTCTTTATTCTCTACGATTTAATTTATTCTAGGAGCATAACTTGAAAAAGAAGACCAGGATATCTTTGTCTTTGCCAAGAATTCCTTGATACTCCTAGTCTCCCTTGGTGTTTTTTTTTTTTAAAGAGGAACTCCAGTCTGCTCACATAATTTGTAATAAAAACATCTTTGCCATTCTGAAGCTTCCCTCCAACCACTTTGCATATTATTTTATATATACTGTGATTCTGTAATTGCCAAATATGCTGCAGAAATCTCCCTCCACTAAGTCTGGCTGCAACCATTTTAACTGTGGGCAGCTGAAGCTGCTACCTGTTCACTTCCTGGATTTACACAGACACACAGAGGCACACCTCCAGCTCTGCAGCTCTCATTGGCCCTCTTATGACTCATCCCACCTCCCTTCCTGGCAAACTCTCGAGAGTACGAGAGTGAGAGAGAGAGTTGTGCATGATGTCATAAGCCTAGGCTTTTTACCAGACAAGAAACAGGAAGTGGGCTGTATAAGGTATTTACTATCCAAAGTTAAAACAACAACAAGGGCAGAGGATTTAATAGACGGAAGGATGAAAAAATGACTTAAGTTCTGCTTTAATGAATAAGTAATGTATTTCAGTCTAGTGTGTAGTTGTAAAATATGCATTCTTAATGTACTCTCTTCCATGCTTATTTACAAAACCAAATCACAATGAAAATAACAGTCTTTTCTTTGACTATACAAACATTACTCGTCATTCTTGAGACATTCGGTGTAATTCTTGATTAAATCTCTATTAACAGCAATATATGATCTACAATATATCCCATTAGCAAAAGCATAAGTATGCATTAAAGTAAATGGTAGATTTTCCATTGGTCCTCCTCCATCCACTTCCTGTCAGTCATCAAGGAAGTTCAGTCTATGTCACAGTACCTTTTTCAGCCCCTTCTAATTGTCACCCCGAACAATTACCTTTCCTCTGCCCAGTAGTAACTATAACATATCAGGCTCTTGGCCACTGCTAGATTAAAGCGGAGTTCCACCGAAAAACGGAACCTCCGCCTGACTCCTCCCCCTCCATTGTCACATTTGGCACCTTTCAGGGGGAGGGGGGACCTGTGCCTGCGTGGGTTTCCTCCGGGTACTCCGGTTTCCTCCCACACTCCAAAGACATGCTGGTAGGTTAATTGGATCCTGTCTAAATTGTCCCTAGTATGTATGAATGTGAGTTAGGGACCTTAGATTGTAAGCTCCTTGAGGGTAGGGACTGATGTGAATGTACAATGTATATGTAAAGCGCTGCGTAAATTGACGGCGCTATATAAGTACCTGAAATAAATAATAAAATAAATAAATAAACAGGTACCTGTCCCCACTTTCAGGATACGGCGCCATCCTTTAGACCTTTCGGCCCCCCTTCTCCTTCCTCCAATTAGAAAGCGCAGCGCGCTTCGCAAATACGCAGTAGGGGACAGGCTGTGAAGCCGAAAGGCTTCACTGCCTGGTTTCCTTACTGTGAATGGTGGCAGCAGCACCTGAGAACTGATCCGAAAATTGGCTGGGGTGCCGAAACCGCGGGAACCATGGAGAGGTAAGTCTCCTAACATTATAAATCAGCAGCTACAGTATTTGTAGCTGCTGACTTTTAATTTTTTTCGTTGGGGACTTTAAGCAGCTCATGCTCTGTGCTCATAATGAACTACAGGGCCTGGTGTTCTAAGCCTGAATGCTCCAGTCCTTTGTCTACAACCACTTCCCCTGATTGTACTCTTCCCTCTTATGCTCTGTACACACGATAGGATTTTCCATCAACAAAACCGTGGATTTTTTTACGAAGGATGTTGGCTCAAACTTGTCTTGCATACACACGGTCACACAAATGTTGTTGAAAATTCCAAACGTCAAGAATGCGGTGACGTACAACACGTACGACGAGCCAAGAAAAATGAAGTTCAATAGCCAGTGCGGCTCTTCTGCTTGATTCCGAGCATGTGTGGACTTTTGTGCGTGGAATTGTGTACACACAATCGGAATTTCCGACAAGTTTTGTTGTCTGAAAATTTGCGAACCTGCTCTCAAACATGTGTTGGCAGAAATTCCGACAACAAATGTTCAATGGAGCATACACACGGTCTGACTTTCCGACAACAAGCTCACATCGAACATTTGTTGTCGGAAAATCCTATTGTGTGTACAGGGCATTACACTCTCATGGGAACCCAACAAAAAAGGCCCTACCTTTCTATTTGAAACCACTTTACCAACCAATGCAATTTGCGCAGCCTGATGCCCCAGATGCTTTTTTCTAGCTCAGCCAACGCTGACAGACACTTCTCAGCAGGTAACACAGGCAAAGCAGCAATAGAACCATCCCTTTGTTTCCCACCTTGTTTTTCTAGCCCTGTGCACTCCTCTGAGGTAAAGCTGGCCATAGATGGATGGAAACTTATTTCATATACAACATGGATCCATATAGAATCATTACATTAAAAAATAAATTATATCAAAAATTATATCAAAAAAATCCAAAAATTCAACAGTTCAATGATGTGTGTCACATTTGTGGCAAAGTCTCCCAGTAATGTATTCAAATCTTCTATCAATTGCCGTGATTGGCGTGCTCTTGTGCTAATTCAATGTACTAGTGACTTAGTGCTCCACCACCACCTGTGAGATTGGCCACTCACCAGATGTTTCTTTAAAACTACACCTTTGGTTCATTCATAGGGATAACCACTCCACTCAAAGGGAACTTCTTCAACAGTTATGATTGGACCTTAGTGTTCTGTATGCTGTGCGACCTCCGTTCCTCCCCTCGTACCCGTTCGCGTCCTCACCAACCACGTTCGTACTTGATCACGTGGGTGTATATCTCCCAGCAGCCTCTACGCGTTTCGCAATTTGCGTCATCAGGAAGCTGCCATTTAATTGGTTCCTATTCTATTTATATTAAACATGGGCGGAAGTACCCATGCCGCCATCTTAACTATGGGTATTCCCTTACCATGCTCTCTAGTAGGACTTCCTCCCACTTGGCGCCATTTTATCTGTGGGCATTAGCCCATTCCTGTAGTTGTGTATTGCGCATACCCTTTCCCCTGCTCTCTCTCTGTATGTCAGTGTTCCGGTCTAGTCCCTAATATACTAGAAATGTATGGATATATTTACAACTACCCCATCCGTATCTGTTGGAGAGGCTTTCACATACTATTAAATACCTAACCCTTGGGTTATGTGACATTTAAAACGTCTTGTACATGTTATTATTACGCATCAATTATTGCACGATTTACAATATGGAACAGCAAAATCTTCCACATTACTTTATTTCAGCGGAATACCTGTGCGCCCCTACCCTTTATTAAAATTAGTCTCTAACCTATGGTCAGTACTTAGAGATATCTTGTTACCAAGAAAAAATGTCTTGAACTGCTAAAAATAGAAAAAACGAAAAAAACGAAAAAAACTAAGAAAATGGAAAAAAATGAAAAAAATGAAAAAAATAATAAAATGAAAAAAATTTTTTTAAAAAATGAAAAAAACGAAAAAAACGAAAAAAATGAAAAAAATGAAAAAAATAATAAAAAAATAATAAAAAAATAATAAAAAAATATAATAAAAAAATGAAAAAAATAAAAAAATAAAAAAATAATAAAATAAAAATAAAATAAAATAAAAATAAATATAAATAAAAATAAAAATAAAAATAAAAATAAAAATAAAAAATAAAAAAACAAAAATAAAATTAAAAAAACAAAAATAAAAAACGAAAAGAACGAAAAAGATATATATAAATAAAATAAAATAAAATAAAATAAAATAAATAAAAAATAAAAAATGAAACAAAAATAAAAATAAAAATAAAAATAAAAATAAAAATAAAATAAAATATTAATATTATTAAAAAATCAAATAAAATAAAATAAAATAAAATAAAATGAAATAAAATAAAATAAAAAATGTATGAAAATATAAAAATAAAAATAAAAATTTATATGTATATAACATATATGCTTAAACCCTCAACATTACAGCAATTACATGTTAATAATCTTCCAAAAAGCAATTTACATCAAGTTCCACGTTTAACCCCTGTGGCCTCATCGTGTCCAATCTAAATATCCAGTGGGTTTCATTCTTTGAAACTTCCCTTTTCATATTGGTATTTCTCCAATTACGTACTACTCTGTCTATTCCATAAAATTTCAAGTTGAAATTTCTTGAAATTTTATGGAATAGACAGAGTAGTACGTAATTGGAGAAATACCAATATGAAAAGGGAAGTTTCAAAGAATGAAACCCACTGGATATTTAGATTGGACACGATGAGGCCACAGGGGTTAAACGTGGAACTTGATGTAAATTGCTTTTTGGAAGATTATTAACATGTAATTGCTGTAATGTTGAGGGTTTAAGCATATATGTTATATACATATAAATTTTTATTTTTATTTTTATATTTTCATACATTTTTTATTTTATTTTATTTCATTTTATTTTATTTTATTTTATTTTATTTGATTTTTTAATAATATTAATATTTTATTTTATTTTTATTTTCATTTTTATTTTTATTTTTATTTTTATTTTTGTTTCATTTTTTATTTATTTTATTTTATTTTATTTTATTTTATTTATATATATCTTTTTCGTTTTTTTCGTTTTTTATTTTTGTTTTTTTATTTTTATTTTTGTTTTTTTATTTTTGTTTTTTTATTTTTTATTTTTATTTTTATTTTTATTTATATTTATTTTTATTTTATTTTATTTTTATTTTATTATTTTTTTATTTTTTTATTTTTTTCATTTTTTTATTATATTTTTTTATTATTTTTTTATTATTTTTTTCATTTTTTTCATTTTTTTCATTTTTTTCGTTTTTTTCGTTTTTTTCATTTTTTAAAAAAATTTTTTTCATTTTATTATTTTTTTCATTTTTTTCATTTTTTTCCATTTTCTTAGTTTTTTTCGTTTTTTTCGTTTTTTCTATTTTTAGCAGTTCAAGACATTTTTTCTTGGTAACAAGATATCTCTAAGTACTGACCATAGGTTAGAGACTAATTTTAATAAAGGGTAGGGGCGCACAGGTATTCCGCTGAAATAAAGTAATGTGGAAGATTTTGCTGTTCCATATTGTAAATCGTGCAATAATTGATGCGTAATAATAACATGTACAAGACGTTTTAAATGTCACATAACCCAAGGGTTAGGTATTTAATAGTATGTGAAAGCCTCTCCAACAGATACGGATGGGGTAGTTGTAAATATATCCATACATTTCTAGTATATTAGGGACTAGACCGGAACACTGACATACAGAGAGAGAGCAGGGGAAAGGGTATGCGCAATACACAACTACAGGAATGGGCTAATGCCCACAGATAAAATGGCGCCAAGTGGGAGGAAGTCCTACTAGAGAGCATGGTAAGGGAATACCCATAGTTAAGATGGCGGCATGGGTACTTCCGCCCATGTTTAATATAAATAGAATAGGAACCAATTAAATGGCAGCTTCCTGATGACGCAAATTGCGAAACGCGTAGAGGCTGCTGGGAGATATACACCCACGTGATCAAGTACGAACGTGGTTGGTGAGGACGCGAACGGGTACGAGGGGAGGAACGGAGGTCGCACAGCATACAGAACACTAAGGTCCAATCATAACTGTTGAAGAAGTTCCCTTTGAGTGGAGTGGTTATCCCTATGAATGAACCAAAGGTGTAGTTTTAAAGAAACATCTGGTGAGTGGCCAATCTCACAGGTGGTGGTGGAGCACTAAGTCACTAGTACATTGAATTAGCACAAGAGCACGCCAATCACGGCAATTGATAGAAGATTTGAATACATTACTGGGAGACTTTGCCACAAATGTGACACACATCATTGAACTGTTGAATTTTTGGATTTTTTTGATATAATTTTTGATATAATTTATTTTTTAATGTAATGATTCTATATGGATCCATGTTGTATATGAAATAAGTTTGCACTTTATGGATAGGATATAAGCGTATTTAGATGGGAGCAGCGCATTCACACACACAGCATTTGTAATCTATTTCTATGAGAAGTTTTTTGGATGCAGCAGCTAAGGCAATCACTATTAAAGTAATCGGTAGATATTGGTTTTGCGCCGGTGACACACACATAATAGATGGATGGAAATTGGTCCAGTTCAGCAAGGATGAGTGGAATTTCAATCCATCCATGGTCGTTCCCATTCCAGAGAAACTGATCTTATGATCAATTTCTCTTGAACCAGCTTGTTTGGGAATTTTTACTTCAATCAGCACTGCATCAATTGATCAGTGTAGTCTGAGAGTGGAGGAGTCCCACTGTCAAAATACAATACCACAGCGAGGAGGATTTCCCCATTCACCTCACTTGTGTGGATGGGGGAATTCGCTGTCTAATAAAAAAGATCCATGTACCTTAGTTTAGATTAACTTGCATACTGACAACACATCTCACATAACCTCACAGTACACCATTATCATTTGCAGCACATCCCAATTTAGAAAATCACTACTATTCAGCTCTGCTCATAAAAAATCGAAAAGTCTAGTCTAGAAAGTGCAGAGCCATGCTGCCTGCTCAATAATGACATTTAAATCTCTTTAGTAAAAGGATACCTAAATAGATTTATTGTGAATTAGGTTCAGAAGTTCTGAGGAATAGCATATTATCCACACCTGGCAGCTAAGTCTACATTTAAGACAAGCTGGCAAGCTATAAAACTTCATTGTGACATAAACTGGAATGAAAAGAACATTAAATCTGTGGTGGTAAACATTGTGAATGGCAGCCATAAAGATGGAAAAAGGATACTACCTGATGAAATTAGCTAGAACCAATCAGATAAAATTATATTTATATTTGAATAAAATTACATAGACATGGTTATGTAACTTAATGAATTAAAGGAAGGTAATTCAATGGCAAATTATTCACAAAGGAAATTTCATGCAACTGACAAAGGAGCAGCTAATGCACTGATATATGACAGCCATTAGCGCTGAAACTGATATCATCGGCATGTAACACACACTGTCAGTGACTAATGCACCTCACAGAAAAGAGATACATAGATGTCTTTATACATTTAGTTTTGCTTCTGTTAAAGTGATTGTTGGCTCACATGTTTCTTTTTTTTTTTATAGTAACAAACATGTTATACTTATCTGCCCTGTACAATGGTTTTGCAAAGAGCGGCCCTGAACCTTCTTTTCTGGGGTCCCCCACCAGTGCTTTTGGCTCCTCCTCTTCTCTGTGCAGCCCCATAGCACACCCCCTTGCTGTGGAGGCACACGGATGGGCTTAATCTCGAGCCAGTCTGTGTACATCTACAGACGAGCACAGCGTGGCTCGTACCCTCCACTCCTTTTTCACATGATTTCACTGACAACAGCAGGAGCCAGTGACTCTGGCTTCTCCCAGCCAAGCTTGTGAGAGCACAGAGAAGGGAGTGAAGAACTGAAGCCGAGAACAGCGTTGGATCAATACAGGGAAGTGTAAGGTAGGGGAGTGGGGGGCATTGCTGTTATAAGGCTTGTTAATTTAATCACTTGCTGCCAGTATAACTTACTGATATAGCGGCAAGGCGGCACTGCTGCACCGTATTACGTACCTAGTACATGATCTGGCACTTCCTGGTTGTGGGCGCGCATTGCACGCTGCCCGCTCCTGCTGTGATTATACCCAGATTCTGCAAATTCGATGTCCACCGGCGCCCGCCAAGTCTTCGGTAAACAGGCAAAACGGCGGTCTGCCTATGTAAACAAGGCAGATTACCATTCTGTAAGGATGGAAGGTATGGATCCTGTGTTCCTGCAAAGCAGGGACACAGATCCATGCCTTTCACTAGTAAAAGCACATCATACACAGTACACAAACACTGGTTAGGCACAGTTAACCCTTTGATTGCCCTAGATGTTTCCCCTTCTAGATGTTAACCCCTTCCCTGCCACTGTCATTAGTACAGTGATAGTGCATATATTTTAGAACTAATCACTGTATTAGTGTCACTGGTCCCCAAAAAGTGTCAAAAGTGTCCGACTGTCCACTGCAATATCACAGTCCCGCTTTAAGTTGCTGATCGCCGCCATTACTAATGAAAATAAATATATAAAATAGTTTGTAGACTCTATAACTCATCAAAAATATGTAGCAGAATACATATTGTCCTAAATTTATGAAGAAATCTGATTTTTTTGCATTTTTTATTGGATATGTTTTATAGCAGAAATTGTCGGTCTTTTCTTTGTTTATAGAGCAAAAAATAAAAGCCGCAGAGGTGATCAAATACCACAAAAAAAAGCTCTATTTGTGGAAAAAAAAAGGCGAAATGGCCGCACAATTGTCAGTTAAAATAACGCAGTGCCGTATCGCAAAAAATGGCCTGGTCGTGAAAGGGGGCAAATCTTCTGGAGTTTAAGTGGTTAATACAAGGAATGCCATTACCACCACTTTAATTTTTTGTGCTCTACATGGCAACAATACTTCCACAAGTTTAGGATCTCTTTTATTAACAATCATTTAACAGTTCTGGGATCAAGATTACTATGTTTGCCCAATACCCTGATCTGCATGTACCCTTTAGAATTAGAATTGGACATTATCTTTATCATCTTTTGTGGTATATCTTTTCACAAAAACATTTCCTTGACTTCAGTCTTTGGTATGGGCTGATTCAGCCTAAAGCTGGATACATACTATACAACTTTTGTTGTTCGATTTCCTTTAGATTTACGGGCAGCGGACGTGATGTCACTGCGGTTCCACAAGCTGCACCCGATGCTGTGTTTCTCCCTTCCCACAGGGCAATATCAACAATATCAAAGACAGTCACATCATGTCCAATGCCCGTTCAATTGCAGTTAGGTTGTGAGAGAACCTATTGATTAATGGACTGGTAATTGATGTTCATCCGTTTGCCCTCCACCTTGGAACCTTGTAAAGATTGATTTTATGATTAGAACTTTGTAAAGATTGATTTTAATGAATTAAACAAGACGTACTTTACTATGCGGGCTCTTTCTCCATATGTTTGTGCCTGAAAACACCCCAGGAAGGATCGCACCCAGGAGTTGGCGTTTTCATCACCCCGCTCACCATACTAAGCCTATCTGACCCGCAACGCAGTCCTGCTTGGGGGTCCATTGGATCTGGTGAGTTCAAACACAAGGGGGGGGTGGATTCCATATGCACCTGTTTACAGCATCATATGTTTTTAGCACAGCAGCACTTTTGAAAGGAACTTGGGATAGGAACTTATCAACTGAGAACTGCTATATGTTTATGTGCACATCTTTTTTGGACTTTCACTAGTCACATGCTTAATATTGATTTGCACACAGTAGCACCTGTGAAAGGAACCTTCCAACTAATAGTTTATATGTATTTGCATGTGTTTTTTAAGCTTTTACTGGCTACATATATATATATATATATTTTTTTTTTTTTTGGATTCATTTTGCACTTAATTTTGTATGCACTACAGTTGCACTTTATTGTATTTATTTGGGCTGTCAGCGCTGTGGTAATTATACCCTTTTTTCCTAAGTCTCACTTTTGCACGCATTGCTGATAAGGTAATTATAAGAAAAGGTGTGGCTGGAGAAGAGTGACTTATATGTGGTAGTGAAATAGGTTGGAACTGTATGTTGTACAAGTCAGTTCTTTAACAGCAAATGTTCAAATTAGGTATGGTAAGTTGGTATTGCAAAACCACGATTAATAGTGGCGCTTTTGTTTTTTCAAGACAAAAAGGCAAATTAAAAGCCATAATGATGGTCATATATAAATATTAATACACATACAGTTCCTATTTGACTTTCTTAGATATAAAGGTAAATGCTATCAGCTCCACGGGGATAACTTAGATGAAAGTTGAAAGTTAAATAGAATATCTCAAAGTACTTAGTCTTAAGAAATGTAATGGGGCTTGAATTGAAGACATGCATGAAGGCATATATGTATGAAAATGCTGTGGGACTGTATCTATGAACTTGTCATTGCAGCATAATGATCACTGATGTGCTGCTCTGCTAATACTTATTCAGTAATATAGTGATAGGCACAAATTAGATGTGTAAAGTGCTCCAACCTTTAACAACCAATCAAAATAATAATTTGATGTGACTACAGTAATTTAAAATCTGACTGGCTGTTATGATTTATAGCACCTAGCACATAATTATTATCTTTGTCTCTTCATGTTTTTGCTATCTTATATTTTACTAAATAAGCCTATAAGCCTAAGTCCCCTTTCACACAGCTGTTGCGATTAGATCCACTTGTCAGTTTTTCATGCAGACCTAATCGGAAGATCCAAAGAGTCCCATGGACTTGTGTCCATCTGCCTACCTCCGGGTCTGATCAGGTCTGCAAAAAAAGGGGCAAAGGACACTGCATTCTTTTCCATTTTAACGGACTGGACTGGAGGTAGCCTAAACGGACAGTTGAGTATGTTTACACCTAGCCAACCATAGACCCGACTTGTGTGAAACTGAGCAACCACTGATGTGACATCTGTCCCACTTTGCTTCAATAAGCAGGGGATCAGCTCACAGACCCCCTGATAATCAAAGCGGAATCTGCCCCATGTGAAGGGAGCCTAAAGTGCAGGATAGTTACAGGGACCTGTTGACATATTCTCATTTTCATTTATAAAAAAAGATCCGTTCTGATTACCTTAATTGATGTCATGGCATCAATGCATTTGTAACATTCATTAATGATCATCAATACAATGGATACAATAATGATGGTAAAGATTAAGTTACTTAGTCTTTACAGCCCAGTTACAGCTGGGCTTTATATGTGCACTGTTTTCCTTTATTGATTATAAAAAGGAAGTACATAAACAGAAGAACATCAGTAGGGAGCAAAATGAAAAAGATAGACAAGGTATCATAAACCAATATCAATACATAACCAATATAATCAGGGGCACTGTTAGGAATCACGGGGCCCCGTACAGCCTACCTGATGCCCCCCCCTTTCTATCCTAGCACAAATCTTCTCCCCCCAAATCCCCCTGCCAGCACAAGTACCCCCCAATCCCTCCTATTAGCCCCAAATTCACCCACCTGCTCCTGGCACAAAATGCCCCCATCTCCCCTCCCAGCACTAATCTTCTTACTTCAATTCCCCTCCTAGGACAAATTCCCACAAATCCCTCCTCCTAGCACAACCCCCTCTAAGTTATTCTTCCCAGCACAAATTCTTACTCTCAACCGAAATCCCCTCAGCACTAATTCCCCCCCTAGCACAAGCATCCGGTCTCCTGGATCAACCCTCCACCCCCTACCCCACCTCCTCCTAGCACATATCCCCCATGCCTAAATCCCCATCACTTTTGCCAATACAGATAGCCGCCCATCCCCTTCCCCCAACTTACAGGGAGAAGCCACTAATAGCCAACAGAATGTGTGCTGTGTTCTGTCCTGTCAGAAGAGCATTCACCTACAGTATACAGGACATAAGACCAGATCTTACTGTAGATCACATTTCACTGTACACACACACACACCGCCCCCTATCTCCTCCAAAGGCTGCTCTTCTCCTGGCAGCAGGAAATGTGGATAGGGGGCACTGTGTGTATACAGTGCAATGCGATCTACCGTAACAGCGACTCGCGGTCTCATGTGCTGTATAAAGGAATGCTCCTCTGACAGGAAGGAGAGCACAATACAGCGCACCTCTTCCTGGATGTCTCCTCTCTGCTCCAGCCTCCCGTCTCCTTGTCCCAGCTGTGAGTGCAGGCGGGGGAAGGAGCTCAGCAGCAGTCGGCCAGGCTCATCATCCCTCCATGTCTCTCACCCAGCAGATAAAAGCCGGAGGGAGGGAGAGGGGGAGAAACCTGGGTGAGAGACACAGAGAGCATTGTTCTCCACCAATCCTCTTGCTGTCTGGGCCCCTCTGTGTGCCGGGGCCCCCTACAGGAGGACTGCTGCCCCCCCCATCAGCAGCCCTGAATATAATTGCATAAAGTTACTTACTTACTTTCCATATGTTATTTTGTAGTAAGAATAAATTGAGGATTTATACACCCTACAAAGGAAGTTTTAAGATCCTAAACAACATGAGCAATAGTTAAGAAAAAGAACAAAGTAGAAATAAAAGACCAATAGTAACCATGAAACAAGAAAATATTCCGATATTTCCTGCATTTGTGTATCGTTGGTTTATATACCTATTTGGTTAGGTGTAATGTTCCAGAGATGGTTAGAGTAATAATAGTAAAAGGTTTTTTTGAGAGAGTGGGTAGAATTTTATTAATTTAGGGTGATATATCTAGTATCTTGGAGTTCCATAGTTCCAAAATTTTGGTAGAGTTAGATAAGCTTTGGCTAACATGTATTCATATAAAATGCGGTCATTGAGTATCTGGATGATTATGGGAATAGAGAGTGTTTCTATACAGTATTTTTCCACCTTCTTGCAACTGACAACCTTGCTGCTTTAAAGGTGTGAGCTTAAAAAGTTTGAATATGGTTGAGCCATTGATTAATTACCACTCTTAGTAGGGCTAATTTTGGATCGGGCACACAGGAAATACGGGTAACGGAGGCAACAAACCTAAATGTATCAGGACACGGACAGTCCTGCCACACATGTGTTAAAGTTCCAACATTTCCACACTTTCTTTAACACTTGGGGTACTATAGTACCAGTACTATAGTACTTCGAAGGGGATATGGACTTGAAGCTTTAAGTGGAATCCTGATTGCAATATTCCACTGTTCAGTGGTTATAGAGAAGTGGAGTTTCATTTTCCAGTATTCCATCGTGGAAAGTTTGCAAAGCTGAGCTGGTTTTTGTAACCTGTTTTAATTTTGTAGAAGTCCTTATGGATTAGGTGGCAGGTAAGGCAGAGGTCCTGAAAGGTTCACAGCTGGGGGTTTTTTTCTGAATGGCTTTATTGGTCTCTGTTTGAAAAGTTCAGTTCATGCTAAAATACTAAAATACACCATAAGTTGTGCTTCAACTACTATACTGTATAATATAATGGTTTTGGGTCAGTTTTATTTTAGTTGGATTTTTAAGTTCATAACTGTTGTTTTATATCTGTTTTTTCACTAAAGCCAATGTTATTTTAACAAATACATTTAATATATCACAAAAGATTCACAAAAGATTCATAAAAGAACAGCAGATCAGAAATCGGACTGAGTTGTCCGATAATAAAAGATGAGTTATTCACTTTATGTATGTAATTTTATCAGCTTGGTCTATTCAAGTCTATAAACAACAGTCTTTACAACAAAGAAGCAAATATGATGCCCTGAAAACAAGCATAATGCCCCGTACACAAAATCGGACATTCCGACAACAATTTTTTCTGATGGATGTTGGCTCAAACTTGTCTTGCCAACACACGGTCACACAGATCTTGTTGGAAATTCCGAACGTCAAGAATGCGGTGACGTACAACACGTACGGTGAGCCAAAAAAAATGAAGTTCAATAGCCAGTGCAGCTCTTCTGCTTGATTCCGAGCTTAAGTGGAACTTTGTGCGTCGGAATTGTGTACACACGGAATTGTGTACACACGGTCGGAATTTCCAACGACAAGCTCCCATCGAACATTTTCCGGCAGAAAATCCGATCGTGTGTACGGGGCATAAATTTTTTATATGTAAGATTTGACTACAACATAATTTCTGGCCAGAGCAAGTCCAACTCTAAGTAAAAAAAAAATCCTTTGCAGTGGGGACCCAAGCACTGCAAAGATTAAATGCTCATTATGTCTAGGAGGTTCAGGAAGAGGTTGCATTACTGACCTGACCCCAAACTCCAGCTGGCTGCAATGCTCTCCTCCTCTCCCTCAAGCTGCAGTCTGTGGGTGGTCCCTCAGCATGTACAATGCAGGGGCAGTAACCCTTTATTGTATGTAGGTGAACATGCTACTGCGGCTGAGAGCAGCTTCAGGAAGGAGGCTGCTGGGGACTGGTTGTACCAATACAGCCTCTTCTAAAACCCCTTGGACTTAGGGAGCATTTAATATGAGTAAAAAAAGGGTGTAGGTATGGCGCTGCTCTGATGTGGTGCAATTTTTATAGTTGCCTTATATGATGACCTAATTGGAATCTGCTGACTAAATGTGTTGTCTTGCAAAATTCTAGGGTAATAAACCTAATATACAATATGGTGCATAGAAAGTGACTTCTTTACAGAAAACATATCATATATACAAAATAAAAGATATGTTTAAAGATTTAAAGTGTAAAGTGGCATGTGATATAACCTTAAAAGACCAATTTATACTTGCTTTCCAATTGTGCTACACCCTCTGGCGTCTGTGTTATTGAATTAAGAAAGTGGTGTGGGTTACCCCTCTGGATATTGATTACAGGTGGGAATGGTTAAATGTGCAAATGAAAATTACAAATGGCTGTCGCATATGCCAAAACTGAAGGTGGAAAACTGTTTGCTGGTTACAAATATGTGAATACTTATAATTAAAGTGACTTGTGCTAAATGTGGGTTATAGATATCGCAATTCTATATCACATACCATTTCATTTTTAGCTATCTAAGTGCAAAAAACGTGCTAGTTATACTAAAATCATAAAGTGACTGGTGCTTAAACTGTTAAAAAGGTGATTTGTGCTTCATAAGCCCAGTACTTGCTGGAAAAATATATACACATAGTTATGATGAAGAGTCTTTTAAATGGCTCAAAAGGTCTTTTTTTAAAATATGGTTTGGAAAGGGTTAAGTCCTCATTGGGAGGTAGTGTTGTAGTAAACAATTCCTTGTTCAAGTGCTGGTCTTGTGATGGTGCTCCTTAACCGGGATCTTATTATGTTTGCAGTCACCGAATAGGGACACCCCTGCAGGGGTATGAACAGTCACAGTGTTTGCCCCTGTGTGGCAGCCCTGGATTCTCTGGTCCGTGCTGTGAGTGTTGCTATACCGGCTTAGAATATTTTCACCATAGAAAAGAGGGAATGTCCATAGCGTGAAACTGTTTAAAACCTTTATTGTACCATATATCAACATTGTACTCACATTTTGAAAGATACTGATAAGCGTGTGATAAAAAGTCCGTGGTGATCGGCTTGTATTCGTCTATCTGGAGGTGACGCAAGACGTGGATAAGCCCCTTTATAGCCGAGGGCCCCGGACTCCGGTCTGTAACATCCACCCCAAAATGTCCGCTGAAAAGCAACAGTGCGCAGTCGCACCAAGCACACGATATGCTATTTAAACCAGGGAGGTGTAGCAAGATGGATGCCCCAGCAGACGTCCAATGACGAAAGGCGTAGGGCGGGACTTATCTACGTCTTGCGTCACCTCCAGATAGATGAATACAAGCCGATCACCGCAGACTTTTTATCACACGCTTATCAGTATCTTTCAAAATGTGAGTACAATCTTGATATATGGTACAATAAAGGTTTTAAACGGTTTCACGCTATGGACATTCCCTCTTTTCTATGGTGAAAATATTATAAGCCGGTATAGCAACACTCACAGCACGGACCAGAGAATCCAGGGCTGCCACACAGGGGCAAACACTGTGACTGCTCATACCCCTGCAGGGGTGTCCCTATTCGGTGACTGCAAACATAATAAGATCCCGGTTAAGGAGCACCATCACAAGACCAGCACTTGAACAAGGAATTGTTTACTACAACACTACCTCCCAATGAGGACTTAACCCTTTCCAAACCATATTTAAAAAAAAGACCTTTTGAGCCATTTAAAAGACTCTTCATCATAACTATGTATATATATTTTTCCAGCAAGTACTGGGCTTATGAATTACAAATCACCTTTTTAACTGTTTAAGCACCAGTCACTTTATGATTTTAGTATAACTAGCACGTTTTTTGCACTTAGATAGCTAAAAATGAAATGGTATGTGATATAGAATTGCGATATCTATAACCCACATTTAGCACAAGCCACTTTAATTATAAGTATTCACATATTTGTAACCAGCAAACAGTTTTCCACCTTCAGTTTTGGCATATGCGACTTCCATTTGTAATTTTCATTTGCACATTTAACCATTCCCACCTGTAATCAATATCCAGAGCGGTAACCCACACCACTTTCTCTAATTCAATAACACAGACGCCAGAGGGTGTAGCACAATTGGAAAGCAAGTATAAATTGGTCTTTTAAGGCTATATCACATGCCACTTTACACTTTAAATCTTTAAACATATCTTTTATTTTGTATATATGATATGTTTTCTGTAAAGAAGTCAATTTCTATGCACCATATTGTATATTAAGTTTATTACCCTAGAATTTTGCAAGACAACACATTTAGTCAGCAGATTCCAATTAGGTCATCACATAAGGCAACTATAAAAATTGCACCACATCAGAGCAGCGCCATACCTACACCCTTTTTTTACTCATATTGTAGTATTTTCCCACCTAGGTGGAATTATACCTGTAGATGAGGCAGCTCCTAACCCACCTGGAAAGTACCCTTATCCATAGCGTGGATTCACTCCACTTATCCTTTAGGGAGCATTTAACCCTTGCAGTGGGCGGCACTGCAAGGGTATTTTTTTGGCCCAGGGTTGGTATTAAAGGGTAAGCCAGCTTAGGTGGTTACTTTATAGGTCCATAGCACAAATAAACCTGACACCTCTATTATATTATAGATACCTCTAGGTGTCTGCACATCAGGATGCATCTACTGTACAATGCTCCAGGACCCTGTAAAAACAAGGTCACTATGTTTTCTGGTCCCAGGTTCAGGCACTTTCCATCTTGCGCCATTGGACTTGCTACTGGTTAAAGAAGTCACCCCTTAATATTGATAGGTAAAGTAAATATGCTACACCCTTTATAAAAAGATTAGTGAATTCTCAATTTGTTTTGTATGGAGCAACACAGAGCATTCTATACACTGTTGTATATTTTGTATATACCGCTAATTACTAAGACGCTTTCACTAACATCTACACACTCATACACTCTGCTGTGCACCCAATAACTATTTTTAGCTAGGCACTTTTAAATTGTATGACAAATCAAGCATATATTTTTTAATCAAAGCTCCAAAATTATATTTGCATATTCCACATAATTGTTTCTTAATCTGGAAATGATTTTATTTAGCTGATTAACCAACACTGTTGCACTTAAACCAGTAGCAGGTGTAGTTTTTAGGATTTGAACATCAAATATTGACATTTAACAGATTTGTACATATAATGGATGGCTTAGAATTATTTTTTTCCCATCTTTGATCTGATGCGGTACATGAAAAGAATAAACATCATCTTATTTTCCCTTTATCTTTAACAGTTGAAGCGTTTCATGATTAAAGGAGACCTGATCTTGTAGTAATCTACAAAGCATTAATACTGAAGGTTTCTCTGGTCACCATTATTGGCTGCTGTTTTTCTGACCTGTCACCTACTGTTTCTTTGTGATTTATGGATTCTGTGCCAGTGCACCTCCATCAAGCACATTTTTTCCTCTGTATTCATAATTTGTATTGACCAGTATTACATAGAGCCAAATCTTCAGAAAAATACTCCCATTACCTTGGGACACAAAGCTGACTGACAGGAGATCAATGTGAAAAAACCACAAACAGGGCATAAAAATACTACAACTGAATGAAAACAAGGCAAGCACCTAAGACCCTAACATGGACAACCATACTAGGGGTTTCATCAATTTAAAGGGCAACATATAAAGTTAACTGATATAAAAGAATTAATGTTATCATTTACGTACATATATTCATAAAAGGAACCAAGACTGGATAAAAAACTGAGACGTCTCTAAATGTGTTAAACTAAGCCTTAAGTCCAATACTCAGATGGCAAGAACTATAGGTTGAAGAAAGCTCACCAGAAATGATGAGAATTATTATTCTATAAAATTAAAGTCCAATTACAACCAAAACTTTTTCTTTTTAGTTTAGAGTAGGGAAGGGCTAAAACCCCTTTTATGTTGTTATAGTGGTCTGTGTTCCCACTGAAGAAAACTTCCTTCACTTCCATTCAGAACAGGAAGTCATGGGATGGTTTTCCAGTGGGGGCATAAACTGCAACAAAATAGGGTGTCATTATAAGCTCTGTCTGGTTAAAGCAGTAGTAAATTCAGCCGCTGTGAATCAAAATAGACACAAGGGCAATAAGTTAAGATACCACATTGCACATCCTTATATGGGTTCCCGAAAAAAAGCTCTTATTATAAGTGTTTTTTTGCTTACTACCTGTTTTGTGCATGCCGGCAGTAGCCTGGGCAATATTGGGTCTTTTATTCTGCATCCAGTCTGCTAATGCTTCTATGATGATGGCCCGTAATCTCACGCATGCAGAGTATGAAGTAACCAAGACTCTTTTTCATCCTTAGTCCAGACCATCCCAGTTCCAGCTATACCTGCTTTACTTCTCATGAGAGGTAATATAAAAGGGAAGCTCTGTGCAAGGATACCTGTAGCTAGCAAGGATAAAATTGACTTGCCTGCTCCGAGGATGATTAGTAACAAACTGTGTGACAAGGCTAGTCACATGAGGTGTTTCAGTAACTCGACCGAGGATCAGCACACTTGCGATATTGCAATGCAATAACGATGGAATGGCAGGAGGCCATCTTAACTGACAGCACACAGATCATGCTGTGGATGGTGAACAAATTGCACGTGCGCTGGTGATGTCACTGAAGAAGAAATCAGGCTACATCCACTAACGGGCTCAAGTGAGGAAGGTTAAAGGACATGGACCAGTAAGTTAAAGCACACTGCTTATAATAAACAAAAGTATGGATTGTGAGTTTACTACTGCTTTAATCTGCTGTTTCCATGCCATTCCATGACAAATGCTTTCCTCATTTCATATCATGCTGTCACAGGGCCAGGAAGTAAGGTGAAATCTCCTCAACCAGGTCACTGGCATCAATACAAACACTTTAAACTATAGCAAGTCATCTGTGTGTTGGAATCTCTATCCATGAATTCTCTTTTACCCTAAGCTGCTCATAGCCAAATGTGTATGCAAAAACAATAGGCAGACTGCCCCTCTACCAGCATTAAAGTGTATGTAAAGCCAAACGTTTGTTGCGTTTTGCCTAATATAGTGATTTCCTATCTTCAACAGTTCCGAGTAGTGGCCATAATTGTATATCAATAGTATTTTTCTGATATACCTCAATCAGAAAATAATCACATTAGGGCCACTACATGAAGCTGACATTCACATGAAATCACCAAATGCTTCTCACGTTCATCCAATGGATTTTTTATCAGTTTACCCTAATGAACCCAAGTTAACTCTTTCTCCCCTTCTCTCTTATTTTCCTGTTGATTTTTTTTTTTGGTTCATTTGTATTTTTCTAGGAATTAATATTTATGTTGAATAATTTTTTATTAAGAGTTTGAAAGCATTACAGGTAATACAAAAAGAAAAAACATATATGTATCCTGTAACAGCAATATAGCAAAACACTCATATACCTAGAGTGAAATACTTAGAGTACAGAATGGGGCAAGAGTGGTCATTGCTTAGAAAACATAACAAACAATATATGCAATAATCTGTAACCAAGTACGGCCGAAGAAACATTAGGAAAATCCAGGGATTCAGCAGGCATAAGACCTTATAGATGCATCCACAGTATATAAGGATACACCTGCATTACCAAAGTTAGTAACAACTCTTTATAATACTTGATATAAAATAAGGTAGAGAAAAGAAAAAAGCATATGAAAGAGAACAGTGAAAGAATAAGAGAGAAAGTGGGAAATATAAAAAGAAAAAGGATAATGGGAAGAACAATGATGGCCAGTACTCAAGGGAGGCCCCCGGAAAAATCAGATCCTCAAGTTGTCGCAGAAACAAAGTCAAAAGAAGAACAGAACAGAACAAAACAGAGTCAAAAGCAGAGGGATATATGAAGTGGGACCACACCATTTACATAAGGTTGTAGGATTCAGACCTGTAATCATCCCATGCAATCACAAAGTGTATCTGGTTAATTTCACAGGCCCATTCAGCCAACAAAGGGGCTGCAGCAAGTACAGACAGGGCCACTGTAATAAAGTGTCTAATTAAGCACTTTTGTTTATAAGAGCCTGGCAGCATGGATACCATACTAATCTAAGGTTCATTTGGGAATTTGTCCCCAACTAGCTTATCATACAAGTGGAAGATTTTATCCCAAAATGGGAGAATGTTTGGGCAAGTACCCCAAATATGTGTCAACAGCGCCAGCAAGTGTCTGGAATACTGGAATCGATTCTATGTAAAAGCGTAGGGTAGCGATACCACCTAGATAAGATACAGTAATTACGCTCTTGAGCATAAGAATTATTATTTAAACTTGTTTGTCCATTTACATTTTACTAGTTTTTTTGCGTTGCATGAAAAAAGCACAAAAAGCACAAAAAATACTTTATTTCATTTGTAAACAACTGTGCAAAGCTTTGTATCAGAAAAATAATTTTAGTGTCATTTTAAACAGGACAAGTTAAAGAGGAACTGCTTCCCTCCAACCACTTTGCATATTATTCTATATATACTGTGATTCTGTACTTGCCAAATATGCTGCAGAAATCTCCCTCCACTATGTCTGGCTGCATCCATTTTAACTGTGGGCAGCTGAAGCTGCTGCCTGTTCACTTCCTGGATTTACACAGACACACAGAGGCACACCTTCAGCTCTGCTGCTCTGATTGACCCTCTTATGACTCATCCCCCCTCCCTCCCTGGCAAACTCTCACGAGAGTGGGAGAGAGAGTTGTGCATGATGTCATAAGCCTAGGCTAATGACCAGACAAGAAACAGGAATTGGGCTGTATAAGGTATTTACTGGCAGAAAAAAAAATGTTTTACTATCCAAAGTTGAAACAACAAGGGCAGAAGATTTAATAGATGGAAAGTTGAAAAAAATTACTGAAGGTCCGCTTTAAAGAATAAAATGTATACTTTTTGTCTAAACTGGAACCAATTAAAGTAGAAAAAAATGTAGTTTTTTTGTCTATGGTTTACTTAGAAAAATGATTTTTTTTGCAAGACAGTATCACCAAAATAATGCTTTATTTATCCTAAAAAATAAAAATATGTGCAGTCATTGCTTTGTAATAATATATTTATTGTTGAATAAACAGTAGTATGGCAGAAATGTAAAAATGTCTCTGGTTGATAGGGGGTGTACAGGTATGAGAGCTGAAATGGTTAAAATAGCTTGACAATAAGACTGCCTGCAAAAATAGACTGGTCATTTTACACTGTAGGCAAAGAGCTATGAAACTGTACAGGATCATCAGTTACTCAGCACAGATTATGTGCCATCACATCCACCCAAGCATCACAACTATCCGTCATGTGTTCTAAGACAAACACAGGGGGGGCTCTTACCAAAGCAATAGTTTTGAATATTTTCCAGTATTTTTGTCTAGCATTTATATAATTTATATAATATAATAAAATAAAAGCAAGCTAGCCTATTAATATGGTATATTATGTCTCAAACATAACCTTTTTCGTATAAATAGGAGGTTTACAGAAATTGGCATTCACAGGTTATCAGTGGGCATAGCAGAGTGGCAAAAGACATGGGAATTAGAGACGGTATATTTACAGCATCACAAACTAGGTCAACATTGTTCTGGGAAGTGAATACAATGTGTGTGATATATTAAGTTATTTTGTTTCTACCTTTTGTAGACTGAAGGTATGATTTTGAAAGGAGTTGGAAAAAAATGGAATGCAACCCTATGACTTGAATGTAAATTCACCAACAGTACTTAAGCAAACAATAGTTCAAAAGCAGTAAGGTGGCGGTCACTGGAGCTGGGGAGCAAAGGTGAATGTTTATGGAAGAAGACCTGCGGGCAGGGGAGGAGTGACTAGAGCTGTCAGGGATTCCCGAACTGCCCAGGATAGGAAGCTGCTGGGGGGTTGTGTACAAGGGGAATAAGGAAGCGACAGGGAGAACAACATAGGTTGAAAATATTGGGATGGGCCTACGGGATATCATTGCAGACAAGAGGTGTCCTTTGGGGATTGGACTTAAATCAGAGATTGCAGAGCAAGAGGTGTCCTTCGGGGATTGGATTTAAATCAGAGATTGCAGAACAAGAGGTGTCCTTTGGGGATTGGACTTAAATCAGAGATTGGAGAACAAGAGGTGTCCTTTGGGGATTGGACTTAAATCAGATATTGCAGAACAAGAGGTGTCCTTTGGGGATTGGACTTAAATCAGATATTGCAGAACAAGAGGTGTCCTTTGGGGATTGGACTTAAATCAGATATTGCAGAACAAGAGGTGTCCTTCGGGGATTGGACTTAAATCAGAGATTGCAGAATAAGAGGTGTCCTTCGGGGATTGGACTTAAATCAGAGATTGCAGAACAAGAGGTGTCCTTCGGGGATTGGACTTAAATCACGGAGATGGTGTTCTTGGGGACTTGCTGGGGAAGGGAAAGAAAGAAAGAAAGAAAGAAAGAAAGAAAGAAAGAAAGAAAGAAAGAAAGAAAGAAAGAAAGAAAGAAAGAAAGAAAGAAAGAAAGAAAGAAAGAAAAGAAAAGAAAAGAAAAGAAAAGAAAAGAAAAGAAAAGAAAAGAAATCACTGGTGCAGAAATAATCCACCAGTGGCAAAACCAACTTTCACTTAAGAAATTATCCTCAATTGAAAAGTCAAACTGTGCTGAGGAAACTAAACTCAGCCTTTATAATAATAAAGGTTAAAATGGTTTATAGTTTCACTTTAAGTTGTCTTTGCCATCCCCTCAATGTGTATATTAGACTCCTGGTGATGTTCATTGTATTTTTCTTTCTACTGTGCTCTTCTGCTTTTGATATTTGTTCCTCCTATATGTCTTATGTACTCAGTTTATTGAACAAACAATTACAGTGCACGGTATGACACTACAAAAATTAATTAGAATACAGAGCAACTGGTGTTACACTTATCCCTGGTGCTAGCAAAGATGAATGTACCAGTAACTTAACAAATTTCTTCCTAACCAGTACTTTTAAAAGAAAACATATATTAAAATAAAAACATAGCATGCAGCTATTGACCTCTCGTTTAATTTTTTTTTTCTGTCTGTCTTGCTGATCTATTGGCCTGAATGGTGCATGAGTCAATGACCCACAATTAGATTGTAGATGTGGAGTTCTCTGACTTCAGTGGCTTCACACTTGCTTTACACAGCAAACGTACTGAGACCAACTTACTTGACCTGGCGTCCCGGGCTCAGGTAAGTAAAGGATGCATAGGATGCATTAATGTGAAAAATGCATAGGAAAAATGCAAGGATGCATAGGATGCATTAAGGTGAAAAAACACGAGGGTTTACAACCCCTTTAAAGTGTATGTTACCCCAACAATGTTGATTCCTTATATGTGTATATGTGTCACAAAGTGTCTTGCTTTAAATACACTGACCCAGTCATTAGACATATTAACCTTGTTAAAATTATTCTTCTCCCCAAAATCCTTTTTATTCGTTGGCACGTTGGATTTATTTACCCTTTCATTTACCCGTTCATTTAGCTCAGATCTTAACTAGCGGGCAACTCAAATACTTTTCAAATCTATGAATTTGGGTCCATATTACCTGTGCTTGTAGATAATTGTTTGGCTTTCATTAGAGCTTCTCCCAAATAAATGACTTAGAGGACTCCACAGCACAAGCCCAAGTTTACAATAGAAAGATTTTGTTGGAAGCGTATTTGGTTCCTGTAGATAATGAGTCTTGTGAAGAGATTCTAACCAACCACTGATTAGTCTCCCTGAAACTTAATGATAAGCTCACCCATCTATATAGACTTAATTGTACCTATTTCAAGCAAGTTTGGTTTGCAAATATAAACTGTCCTATAACCCATTAT
Organism: Aquarana catesbeiana; assembly: GCF_042186555.1. Taxonomy (NCBI): domain Eukaryota; kingdom Metazoa; phylum Chordata; class Amphibia; order Anura; family Ranidae; genus Aquarana; species Aquarana catesbeiana. Next base: position 615,766,561 of record NC_133324.1, read on the forward strand.
AGTCAAGGTGCCCCTAGCTGCTTTTTCCACCTGCTCTAGTCCTGTTTAAGATACAGTATTACTGGACACAAATAATAACTTTTTTGCATGACGTCATGAGTTTCACGGTACAACTAGAACCCTCACTTTGCCTGCTCGGTCCTCCTGAGTCTTTTGAATTAAACATTTTTCTGAGGTATTGTTTACTGGCAAGAAGCTGATAGCTAAGAAGTGGATTTGAGCTGGGGTGCACTGCTTACCTTACAACAAAGGAAAACAGAGATTAATAAAATGCTGCCATATACTGTAAGAAACTAATGTAAGACCACAGAGGTTGCCTGAAACAAATCAAGAAAATTTGGGGTATGTCAGAATCTTCTACTTGCTGTCTGTTAGATGCAGCTCCTACAAAATTTTGAACAGTGGCTCTTATGTATTTAGGTCCAGATTTCTGATCTTTTATGTCTAAGAATACTGTTAAGTTCCAAATATACCTATATTTGAGATGAGATATTGTACAGCACTTTTGTTTTTGTTTTTCATAGTTTCTCAACTGATTATAATTATATGGTTTTTGCTATATCATTTTGCACATTCCTGTGAACAGTCTATGATTAGATCTCTCATTTAATTTATCTTCAGCAATTTGATAACCTTTCAATTGTCTATGTAATAAATTCTTTTAGTTTATGCTATATTGCAGAGACATTGTCTTACCTATTCCTTTGACTGAATATGTACAGCATGTCCTTGCCTGCATTAGTGTTGTTACTTCATTTCCATTTCAATACTATTAAAAACTCTTTTGCATAAAAAAAATAATTTTACCTATTCATACACTTGCATTGAGAAGAGGAGCAATACGTGCAACCAATGGCATAGGTATTTTACAGCATTTTAATAACTGACTAATCAGTAGAGCCGAAGAACAGCCTAGAGGACACCACATTCAGGCTTAGAATTAAACACCGAAAACAAATAAGATACACATACAAACCCCTAATCATTGTACTTAAAAGTGCATTAAAGTGCACCAAACAATGTTATGTGCTGAAATGTACAACTTGCAGGTAACTTGATCCACTAAATCATTTAGTAAGAGCCACAATGCAGTGACTCTGTTAAAGGGGCCAATTACGTAGGATTAAAATTAAGGTTGAAGAAACCAGGCAGAGCAATAACCAAAAATTAGAAACAGCAGCAGAGTAATGATCAAAAATGAGATACCAGATATGTGCTCAGAACAAAGTCACTAGAAAAATGAATAAGACCAGCTCATCATCTGTGTGCCAGTGGCACACAGCAACTTTACTAAAACTCGCTGTGCCAAAATCAAGGGTGCTCTTAGACTGTTCAGCTCAATCAAGCCAGAGTTGGTCTGCACTCACACTGGGCTATAAGCAAGTGTTCCCGTGCACACTTATAGCATTACCTCTGCCTACCAGACCACAGTGATGCCTACTTCTGTGCTCAGTCATCTATGGAGAGTTCTGAGCTCACACACGGTTTGTGAGAACAGAACTGAACTGTGCCAGGGACCACCTCTTCCAGGAGGATATGCTTCATCATTCCTGAACATGGTTCCAAGAACTCACACAGCACAAATGAACCAGACCATGGTGTGAACTGTGCCCACGTATGGTTATGCCTGTGTGAGTGGACCCTAAATTACCAGAGCCATGTCGTAGGATCCAAATGATAAAGAGGAGCCTAGTGACAAAGGATTAATGATGCTATGGTAGGCAACCCGTGTCTGTTAGGGGAGGGGGTAGTGTCACACTCTGACAAATAGCTTTGATTCAGCCAACAAGCTAAATAAATCCTCCGAAAAAATGTAAGAAATGCAGTGCCCTGAGCTATCACTGTAAAACTATCTGTGGGCACAGGCAAAGTATACGGCTGTACTACACAAGCAATTTTTTAGGCTGTCTGTGGAAACATCTTGGTTTACTGACCTGACCTTCTCAGTGACTAAATTCAAATGACTTTGTGTTATAGTGACATCAACATACAAATAAAAATGGCAAAAAAAGATTGATTCTTCTACATTAGTTTATCATCATTTTTTATTACTATCTCTACTAAAGATACAATCAATGCAATTAAAGACAGCAAGGCATATGATATCAGGGACATTTAAAAAAAAAAGTATAATTGTGTGTTCATTTCATAATATATTACTGAAATTCCTTTTAAATATCACCTTTCTGACATGCTGACATAACATTTTCAGGATTTCTGAAATGTTCTATGCAGTAATATGCAGCAATGCCTTGGTCCTTCATGGTACACAGCGTTTTTGTTTGTCTGTTCATAACAGATTGGGCACATGCCAGACTTGTGGACCCTAAGATGGGGACCTTTACAAGATCTTGGACCCATGCCATAGCTTTGTTTAGGTACCAAGCTGTATTCACTTGAAACTCAGAGTAGATATTTAGTTCATTGCACTGGAAAATCCACAACAGCATATGGACACATTTATTGGTATGATCGAGGCCACTGCATGGGCCTGGGGCCTTGATCTTGTGGGGGATTTCACATTCAAAACTATGTACAGAACTTTGACTTCTTAGGTTTGTGCTCTCATAAAGGCTTGTGCCAGACATTTTGCTGCTCATTCTCAAAAAAACAAAGTGAATGGCCATGAAAAGATACTCTGTTTTTAGTAGGGCCAGTTCTCACTATTGTGCTGCATTGTAAGAGAAGTCCTGAAGGCAGTACTTTGTGGGTGTTTGCCTGCAGTTCCCTATTCAATTAGCTTAATGTTCAAAAACACATGACAACAAGTTGAATTTATGGCTGCACAAAGAATACCAACATTTCCTAAAACACCAATGCTTCCCAGAAGCGTGCAAGTCCCAGAAAAACATTTCAATGTTCAATATTGTTTAATTGCCTTTAGAAAAGGGTTCTACAAAGCACTGAAATATACTCTATATAGTGCTGGCTTTCTTTGTACATGATGAAACACAGTTCCAAGGTATGTCCTCTGGACACCTATGAAGGGTGTTTTTTGTCCACATACTATGATTTAGATATTGACTTTAAAAATACATGTTAAAAACAAGTTAAAACATTACATTCAGTCTTGCACAGTTGTATAGGCTCCTCTCCTGTACTGAAAGTATTTACTCTGATTTCACTGCACTCTGTGAGCTTCTTACAGTGTGTATTAGAAGCTGCAATTCAGCTAGAGACCTCCATTTCCTGGCTGGAGGGCCTCCAACATTATCTAGCAATTTCCTCCAAAGTCCAAATGTCCCAGGCCCACCCCATTTATTGGATTTCAGTCCAGACTCAACATAACACGTGGGCAGTCAAATTCAGTCTATTAGGCACACTCACTCCTTATACCCTGTACACACGATAGGATTTTCCGATGGAAAATGTGTGATAGGACCTTGTCGTCGGAAATTCCAACCGTGTGTAGGCTCCATCACACATTTTCCATAGGAATTTCCGACACACAAAGTTTGAGAGCTTGCTATAAAATTTTCCGACAACAAAAGTCGTTGTCGGAAATTCTGATCGTGTGTACACAAATCCGACGCACAATGTGCCACGCATGCTCAGAATAAATTAAGAGATGAAAGCTATTGGCTACTGACCCGTTTATAGTCCCGCCGTACGTGTTTTGCGTCACCACGTTCAGAACGATCGGATTTTCCGACAACTTTGTCCGACCGTGTGTATGCAAGACAAGTTTGAGCCAACATCTGTCGGAAAAAATCTATGGATTTTGTTGTCGGAATGTCCGATCAATGTCCGACCATGTGTACAGGGCATAAGGGTTACATCAACCCTACAAGGGATTTTTATATTTACATAGCTCCTTCCAAGGTCAGCCCACTACCTGCATTACAGGCTGAAGGATCTTGGAAGAAGTACTGCGGCAGGGTACTGTGATGTTTTCAGGAAGCTTTTACATCATCCTATCGGGCCCTCCCACCAGCTATGATCTGCGAGCCTGCATAGGGAAGCACAGAAACCCGGTGATGACAGCACTGCATCTAAAATTGTATGTAATGAAAACAGAAAGGTTTTATTTAAACATTTGATTAGCTTGTTGATGGGAAAGGAGCAGAAGTAGGGGAAGCAGAAAATAGGAAGGTTAAACTTCAACTTTAAGTCCTTTATGAAGGACAAGGTGAAACATGCCATTCGTCTTGCTATCCTTTTGCATAGAGGCTATAAGTTCTTTGCTTTTAAACTTCAAATTCACTTTTAATCTCACTTTCTTCATCCTTCATTTTCCTATTGACATATTGTATTGTATTAGATGACCAAACTAATAAAAAAAAAAATAATTTCAGCAATTCTTGAAAGCACAGGCAATGCCATTGTATTCAGACACACTAAACAGACTGGAAATCCAACGACATAAGGAAAAGTTGATTTTTACACAAAGTTTTCACAGTTGCTATCTAAGAATTGCTAGAAAGCTGTAACATGATAGAAGGAGCAATAATGAGCTTATAAAAAAACTTCTATGCACAGTTACCATTTGACGGGGTAGCAGGAGAAATGTCATGGGTCACTACAATAAACTAAGTACAGTAGTTGTATTGATCAGCTGCTCACCAGACTGGTGAAGGCTCTGAACCAGACTGAGAAAAACAGATTAGTTCCACGTAAGTTTTTGGACTTTGTGTTTTAAAATCGAAGTGAAAAGGGAAATGTACAATTTCTATTTTATAATTTAATTTATATATATATATTATATATATATATATATATATATATATATATATATATATATATATATATATATATATGAATATATATATATATAGTATAATAATTTATATTTTACTGTGTGGATGTTTGTTTACTAACCTAAATTTGATATCAATACCCAGTACACATTTTGTTTGTAGAGCCAAATGTAAGCCCTCAAGCAGATAGAAGATGTTGCATAAACAAAGTAACTACTAAAATGCCAAGAAGAGGAGGATTGATAGAAGTTACAAAGTATATTACATGCTGAAGACCACAACATAGTTACTTACATGTTCAGGTAGTAAGTACTCTTTTATGTAAATGTCAGCTGGCATGTTTTGTTCTGTTTACATTAAACTGCAATCCTTTATTCCAATACATTTTTTGTTTTGCTTTCACAGTTACAAAGTTGGTAAGGTTGAATAAAGACACCAGTCCATCCAGTTCAACCTGTGTGGGTGTGGATGTGTGGGTGTGTTTATGTCAATACCATTTCCCATATCCCTGTATATTGTGTTCGCTAAGATGCCCATCTAAGAGTCTTTTATAAATTATCAACTCTTCCCGCTGACACCACCGATTGTGGAAGGGAGTTCAACATCTTCACCGCTCTGACAGTAGAGAACCCCCATGCAGTCTAAGTGTCTCAAGCATCCTCTCAAGCATCTCTTTCCCAGTGAAAATACGTTTAATGCTTGTAGTCGTTCTCCATAACTGAGGTACTTCCGTCCCCTTATTAGTTTTGTTGCCCTTCTCTGGACTCTCTCCAGTTCCAGCACACCCTTCCTGAGGACTCCTGACTAGAAGTGGATGGCATATTTAAGATGCGGCCAGACCAGAGTTTTGTAAAGTGGTAGAATTTTTTCTCTACCCTTTTTAATGCATGTTAATATTCTGCTTGCTGCAGTATAGCATTGCATGCCATTGCTGAGTCTGTGATCTACTAGGATGTTCATATCCTTTTCCACCCTGGATTCCCCCAAAAGTTTGTCCCCCTAGTGAGTAACTTGTGTTCAAATTTTTAGTTTCATCTGGAAAAAGTTCCCAAAATGAAAATTTATAAAAAAAATTGGAGGATGTATTCGACATGATATACCTATATTTAAAGTTGCTCACATTTTAGGCAATTTGAAAGTTACATGGCTGACTGGGGGCTCTCTCATGGACTCTCTACGGTCCCAGCAGTCAAGCAGGTGTCAGAATGGAAGTTTCTCTACTTGCCTGGCTTTTTAACTTGTCGTTGCAACCCCCCCCCCCCAACTTCCTGGCAAAACACAGGTAAGACCTTATCACTGCAAAAATGTGTCTGTATTAAATATTCAACATTATTTACAGTAAGTATACACAGCATGCAAACTAGCAGCAGGCCTTGTAAAATGCTATGAGCCCCTGTAATGGTTACTTGTGATGTATTACTTTTTGATGAAAGGTTCAGGTTAAGATTATAATTCATTTAAGCAACAATCTCAATTACAATGTAAAATAGCATTTAACATATTCAATATAATATTTGTGATTAAAAAGAACACTTTTATATTATATTTTTATTATATTATAATATGTAACGTAATGGCATGCCATGACTATATGAAATATAATACATCTGTCGTTAATATTTGACCTCCATCCTACTTTTCCCACAAGTATATCAAAACTGTACATGTATCCAGGAGGTATCATTTGCATCTAAAATCAGCTACAGTATGTCAAATATTTACAGCAGCTTTAATTGCAATCAGATCTATTTTAATTCTGCTCTGTGAATAAAAGAGAGTGGCCACTTTAAGGATTTCAAAAGCAGAAGATCAGAATAGGATCGTAATCATTCTCTTATATGACCGGTGCAAAAAACCATCACAGCATCTCCAACAGTTCATCTCCTTATTTTACAGATACTCTGTGAAAGCACTTGAAATTTTAATCGCACATTATTTTATGTCTGCACTATCTATACCAAGAAGATTTGCTTTGTCAACCCCCCTCCCTTTATCCTCTTAGGCTCCTAATTTAAGGATTTAGACAACGCTAACTTACGTTTTCCCGTCCTCTTGTCAATGGATGATGGAGATACCAGAAGCAATGCTCCAGAAGTCACACTGTCAAACAGCATGCAAATGTCTGAAGGGAACCTGTGCATTGAGAATTGTCTGTTCTGTATTTCCTCTTACTGCTCACCACGCTGGCTGCAGCACTTTGCTAACTGCTGCTGAGGTGCTGCGTGTCCTGTGCAGATTGTTTCAGCCAGACAGAGTCGAGGCATAGAGCTTTAATCTCCTTTCATGATAAATTGTGGCAATCACATGTGCTGCACAATGCACACACACTCCACATGCTCTTCCAATCCTCTATATCGGATGAGTCACAAAGACAGAGGAAGCTTTGCTGAAGAGTGGACATGTAAAATACTTGTGTGGCTAGGAAACTGGAGTGCATTCAAATAAATCGTCCCCAGGAGTGAGCAAGGAACTTAACTGATCTATAAAGATTCATCTCCAGCATCAGATTGCCTATTAGGAGAAAGGAACATTCAGCAAGCACAGTGTGCGTCAAAGGTCCTCACTTTATTAAGCAGGTGAAGACGAGTAAAGACACATTTATAAAAGCTGGTGCCAGCTAAAATTTCCAAAGATGAAGCAGAGCCAAACAAAAAGGTGTATTTCATATAAAATTTGTATTCTTGTAATAGCAGTGGTGGTGGCAGCAAAGTGCAGTGTTTTTGCAATAGAATAGATGTGCGTAGTATGTGTACTTGCAAGCATTGTTCTGAAAAACAATTTTCTAATGTTACCAAACAGCTGAATACCTTTATTTTTAAAAGGTCAGGCCACCGTAAACCGACATTCCAGTTTTGGGTAGATGTTGGCAGGGTGGTACACCCACCATCTTATCTCTTAGTGACTCAGCCACTGCTCCCCGAGTCCAAGCTCCACTCATTTGACATTTTATTGTTAATATCTATTTACCTGTCCAGATTAGTTCTCTTTCAAGATAGATTTAGGATAAAAAAAGCTATGGTTATGTGTGTCTCAGAAATGAGTGCTCACATACTGTATCCAAATGATAACTTCATAACCACTGCTTTATTCCTATCTGCTGCCATATCATTAGGCAAACATCAGGCAGAAAGACATTTATAATCTCAACAGCATGCTGTATACACAGTGCTTTCTCTTGTATGATGTCTGTTCTTACAACAGATGTCATATCAGGATTGTGTCATTTCTGATTCGTAGGGTTATCTTGTTTGCAGGTTACTCACAGCCTAAGAGCCCATTCACACCAGCAGCATGCGTTACTGTGTGGTTGCCGGTGAGCACCATGAAGGAGAAGCGTGATGCATTGTAATAGCACATTGTGTAGTTTACTTTTTCTTTTTTTATAACTTTATTGAAATGTCACAAAATGACATTTCATTCATCTTTATGTCCTGGAGCATGTGGCAATGCAGCAGCGCTGTGCTATAAAAAAAAAAAAAGAAAAAAGCATGGCCTACTTTTTTCTGTGTACACCACAGAGCTGCAGTGGTGTGAACTGAACTACTTGGACATAAGGCAAATTTCCTTGTCAATGCATTTGAAATGCATTGGGCAAGCTACCCAGCACAGTTCAACACATATGGTGTGAAGGGTCCTAAAAGTGTTGATATGACTTTTGTGTTATAGAACTTATTCTGAAGGGGTTGCTAACTGTCAGGACAGATTATTATTATTATTATTATTATGCAGGATTTACGCAGTGCTTTACAACTTGAGGTTAGAGAGTAAAACTACTTTTTTTTTTTTTTTTGCCACTCAGTTACCTTGATCCAGAGACATCTTTCAGATTGATGGTCATATTTGTCTCTTGCCGATTCTCATCATTGTGGCCTTTCCGACTTTTCTCTTGCTTTATACGTTCCATATATAAGTGATTACTATTATGCAAAAGTGTAACATAATAAAAAAAGCACCCGCTATGTACGTCCCGGCCAGCTGGCCACACAATCTCTTGTAGTTTCAGTACGTGGCTGTATATTATTGCTTTTCAATCTAATAAGCCCCCCACCCCCCAGTGACCCACCCTAATTGTTCCAAGGCACAACTTATATCAAGCTATTGTTCTTTTCATTGTTCTCTCTTAGTTTCAAAACTCTAGACTGCGCTTAGTGCATCATCTCTGCCCTGGTAGAAAGACAGTTGCCCTCGGCGCTAAAGTAACACTGGAAAGGGGCATGGCATTGCTTGGACCCATGGGTTCCAAAGTTTCACGAACGTGTTATAATTGCCTAGCCTTGTATAGAATGTCCTTTCGCTCCATATTGTGGAGTTAACCGTTCCAACCCAAGCTTCCGGGGTTGGGGGTGTTCTTGATTGCCAGGCTTGTGCTATTAGTTTTCTAGCTTGAAACAAGCATCTTACTATTGCTACGGCTGTACTTCTATCCCTCAGCCCGTTGTTGACGTAGCCCAGCACACAGATCTTAGGATCAAGCTCTAGGTTAACTCTAAACGTGGCATCTATTTTCTTTAGAATCTCGGTCCAATACCTGACTAGTTTTGGACACCTCCAAACCATGTGGATTAGGTCGCCTGTTCCTCTACATCTAGGGCACTCATCATTGGTTCTACGGCCAAACATAAACAACTTTTTTGGTGTATAGTAGGATCTGTGCAGCAACATCAAGTGTGAGGCTTTTTGTGAGGGAGAAACCGACACCTCTGATCCAAATTCAAGACTCCTCTCCCATTGTTCGTCCGTTATCTCCCCCACATCGGTCGCCCATCTGCCCCTTACCCCTGATATGCTTGCCTTCGTATTTCCTCTCTTTGTTAGTTGGGTATATATCTCTGAAATTAAACCCTTGGTGGTCTCTGATTTGATTATTGTTTGTAGTAGTGGGGTTCTACACCATATTGGGGGTTGTCTGCTAAATTGCTTGCTTAAGGCATGCCTAATCTGTAAATAAGAGAGTAAAACTACTTTAATACAGTAGGAATCAGAGAGCCCTGCTCGTTAGAGCTTACAATCTAAGAGAATATAAGAAATATCCAAGAGAAACATGTTAGCCATTGTACTGTCCATGATGAACCCAATACCACTTTAGCTGCAGACTGAAATGAGATAAGTGACTTAAAAGAAAAGTATGGGTTTGGGGGTTTTTCCTTCATCATACTTACCTAGGCGGATGCAGCATCAGTCCAATGCTGCATCTGTCCCCCGGCGTCCCTACACTGAGAACTGAGCGATCAAACATCACCGATGGCTCGGTTCTCACAGCTCCCCGAGCAGAGAGCTGCTGACTGTCAATCAGTAGCTCTCAGCTCTGCTCCTCCATGCTCACAGGAGTGCTGAGCTGCAGAGGGCGGGGAGCGGCAATCTCAGGCTCTCAGCGGCTCCCTGAGAGGCTGAGATGGGTGTCAGTCCAGGCACCTGGCAGATCCAGACTTCCATTGTCGGGATGACGTGGTGCCTGGACTGATTTCTGTGATGTCGAAACGAATTGCACTTCTGTGACCCATAGGAGAAACCCAGCCCAACGAGCTTTGGCTGGACTTCTCCTTTAAAGTGGTTGTAAAGTCACTTGGTGTACTTTATGGATTCCCCTCTGTTCAATGATGTTACAGTGCATCCGGAAATTCTACCAACAATACCCCATAATGACAACGTGAAAGAAGTTTGTTTGAAATCTTTGCAAATTTATTAAAAATAAAAAATGAAAAATAATCCCATGTACATAAGTATTCACAGCCTTTGCTCAATACTTTGTTGAAGCCCTTTTGGCACCAATTACAGCCTCAAGTCTTTTTAAGTATGATGCTACAAGCTTGGCACACCTATTTTTGGGTTGTTCTTCCCAGTCTTCTTTGCAAGACCTCTCAAGCTCCATCAGGTTGGATGGGGAGTGTTGGTGCACAGCCATTTTCAGATCTCTCCAGAGATATTCAATCGGGTTCAAGTCTGGACTCTGACTGGGCACTTAAGGACATTCACAGAGTTGTCCTGTAGCCACTCCTTTGTTAACTTGGCTGTGTGCTTAGTATTATTGTCCTGTTGGAAGATGAACCTTCGACCGAGTCTGAGATCCAGAGCGCTCTGGAGCAAGTCTTCATAAAGGATGTCTCTGTACATTGCTGCATTCATATTTCTCTCGTACCTGACTAATTTTCCAGGTCCTGCTGCTGAAAAACATCCCCACAGCATGATGCTGCCCCCCACCATGCTTCATTGTAGGGATGGTATTGGCCAGGTGATGAGCAGTGCCTGGTTTCCTCCAGACATGACGCTTGCCATTCAGGCAAAGAGTTCAATCTTTGTTTCATCAGACAAGAGAATTTTGTTTCTCATGGTCTGAGAGTCCTTCAGGTGCCTTTTGGCAAACTCCAGACAGGCTGTCATGTGCCTTTTACTGATAAGTGGCTTCCGTCTGACCACTCTACCATACAGGCCTGATTGGTGGAGTGCTGCAGAGATGGGAGGTTCTCCACTCTCCACAGAGAAATGCTGGAGCACTGTCAGAGTGACCATTGGGTTCTTGGTCACCTCCCTGACTAAGGCCCTTCTCCCCGATCGCTCAGTTTGGCCGGGCGGTCCACTCTAGGAAGAGTCCTGGTGGTTTCAAGCTTCTTCCATTTACGGATGATGGAAGCCACTGTGCTCATTGGGATCTTAAATGCTGCAGATATTTTTCTGTACGCTTCCCCAGAACTGTGCCTCTATACAATCCTGTCTCAGAGGTCTACAGACAATTCCTTGGACTTCATGGCTTGGTTTGTGCTCTGACATGCACTGTTGAGACTGTGAGACCTTATATACAGTGGGGACGCAAAGTATTCAGACCCCCTTACATTTTTCACTCTTTGTTATATTGCAGCCATTTGATAAAATCATTTAGGTTCATTTTTTTCCTCATTAATGTACACACAGCACCCCATATTCACAGGAAAACACAGAATTGTTGACATTTTTGCAGATTTATTAAAAAAGAAAAACTGAAATATCACATGGTCCTAAGTATTCAGACCCTTTGCTGTGACACTCAGATATTTAACTCAGGTGCTGTCCATTTCTTCTGATCATCCTTAAGATGGTTCTACACCTTCATTTGTGTCCAGCTGTGTTTGATTATAGTGATTGGACTTGATTAGGAAAGCCACAAACCTGTCTATATAAGACCTTACAGCTCACAGTGCATGTCAGAGCAAATGAGAATCATGAGGTCAAAGGAACTGCCTGAAGAGCTCAGAGACAGAATTGTGGCAAGGCACAGATCTGGCCAAGGTTACAAAAAAAAATTCTGCTGCACTTAAGGTTCCTAAGAGCACAGTGACCTCCATAATCCTTAAATGGAAGACGTTTGGGACGACCAGAACCCTTCCTAGAGCTGGCCGTCCGGCCAAACTGAGCTATCGGGGGAGAAGAGTCTTGGTGAGAGAGTAAAGAAGAACCCAAAGGTCACTGTGGCTGAGCTCCAGAGATGCAGTCGGGAGATGGGAGAAGGTTGTAGAAAGTCAACCATCACTGCAGCCCTCCACCAGTCGGGGCTTTATGGCAGAGTGGCCCGACGGAAGCCTCTCCTCGGTGCAAGACACATGAAAGCCTGCATGGAGTTTGCTAAAAAACACCTGAAGGACTCCAAGATGGTGAGAAATAAGATTCTCTGGTCTGATGAGACCAAGATAGAACTTTTTGGCCTTAATTCTAAGCGGTATGTGTGGAGAAAACCAGGCACTGCTCATCACTTGTCCAATACAGTCCCAACAGTGAAGCATGGTGGTGGCAGCATCATGCTGTGGGGGTGTTTTTCAGCTGCAGGTACAGGACGACTGGTTGCAATTGAGGGAAAGATGAATGCGGCCAGGTACAGGGATATTCTGGAGGAAAACCTTCTCCAGAGTGCTCAGGACCTCAGACTGGGCCGAAGGTTTACCTTCCAACAAGACAATGACCCTAAGCACACAGCTAAAATAAAGAAGGAGTGGCTTCACAATAACTCCGTGACTGTTCTTGACTGGCCCAGCCAGAGCCCTGACTTAAACCCAATTGAGCATCTCTGGAGAGACCTAAAAATGGCTGTCCACCAACGTTTACCATCCAACCTGACAGAACTGGAGAGGATCTGCAAGGAGGAATGGCAGAGGAGCCCCAAATCCAGGTGTGAAAAACGTGTTGCATCTTTCCCAAAAAGACTCATGGCTGTATTAGATCAAAAGGGTGTTTCTACTAAATACTGAGCAAAGGGTCTGAATACTTAGGACCATGTGATATTTCAGTTTTTCTTCTTTAATAAATGTGCAAAAATGTCAACAATTCTGTGTTTTTCTGTCAATATGGGGTGCTGTGTGTACATTAATGAGGAAAAAAATTAACTTAAATGATTTTAGCAAATGGCTGCAATATAACAAAGAGTGAAAAATTTAAGGGGGTCTGAATACTTTCCGTCCCCACTGTACAGTAGACAGGAGTGTGCCTTTCCAAATCATGTCCAATCAACACAGGGGGACTCCAATAAAGTTGTAAAAACATCTCAAGGATGATAGGTGGAAATAGGATGCACCTGAGCTCATTTTTGAGTGTCATGGCAAAGGCTGTGAATACTTATATATTTTTTTTTATTATTAATAAATTTGCAAAGGTTTCAAACAAACTTTTTTCACGTTGTTATTATGGGGTATTGTTTGTAGAATTTTGAGGAAATAATGAATGTAATCCATTTTGGAATAAGGCTGTAACATAACAAAATGTGAATACTTTCTGGATGCACTGTATGTGCCCCAGTGTATGTTCTAAATAAAAATGATGTTGCTGTATACCTTATTTCAGAGTGCCTCTCGGCGCTCACATGACTGGCCGCCGCTCTCTCTCCTCTCACAATCTGAGAAGTACAGCTGGAGGGGCTGAAAATCCCTCACTGATGTCGGCCGGGAGGAAGAAGGATAGGAGGAGTGCTGTAGCTGGTCACGTGAGCACTGAGCGGCGCTCTGAAATAAGGTATACAGCAACATATTTTTTTATACAGAGCATACGCTGGGGCACATAACATCATTGAACAGAGGGGAATCTATAAAGTACACAAAGTTATTTTACAGCAGGAGGGGAGGGGCGGGCACTGAAACTAGCTAAAGAAAGTCTATTACAGGGGAATTGGCGCTGTTCAAAAGTGGTAAAAATATATTAAATAAGAAATAAATGATCAATAAATGAAAATAAGAAAAAGAAAAATGTTCTCTGTGTTAAATCTGTACCATTCACAATAAAGTGCAATAAAGTGCAAAGTTCTAAAAAATAAATCTGAAATATATAAAAATAAAAATAAAATTCATGAATAATAAATAACAGTGATGATAATAACATCAAGTGACGTGCTGAATAGCTAAAGGAGCTAATTTAATAAATAAACAATATCCCCATGTGAGTCCAGAGCAAAACGCTTCAAGTGAATAAATAGCAAGAATTGATATGTAAAAAATAAATTGGAAAAAATAAATAAGTTAGAAAAAAATAAATGTGTAGTGGAAAAAAATTGTGATAAAAAAGTCCAACTGGATGTGTATATATATATATATATATATATATATATATATATATATATATATATATATATATATATATATATTATATATATATATATATATATATATATATACTGAAAAAAAAATATAGTCTGTAAAAAATATCAGTACATAAACTCAAAAATAATAATGTGATGATCCTTCAGTGCTCCCCACCTTCATCTGCAACTCCCACTCGTGCCCGCACTCACCAGAGCGCCTAACCCTAAGCTCATTGAGCTTGCTGGAACTTAGACCAAGTGGAACTGAACTAAGTGAAGGACTTCCGTGAAGAAAGGGAAGATTGCGGCACCCGTCCGAAGGGCTATCCACCACACAAGGGGACACCGCTGCTGGATCTCAGCTAACACGCCTGTTACCCCTGCAGGGGTTAGGCGCTCTGGTGAGTGCGGGCACGAGTGGGAGTTGCGGATGATGGCGGGGAGCACTGAAGGATCATCACATTATTATTTTTGAGTTTATGTACTGATATTTTTTACAGACTATATTTTTTTTCAGTATATATATATATATATATATATATATATATATATATATACACATCCAGTTGGACTTTTTTATCACGATTTTTTTACACTACACATTTAATTTTTTCTAACTTATTTATTTTTTCCAATTTATTTTTTACATATCAATTTTTTCTATTTATTCACTTGAAGCGTTTTCCTCTGGACTCACATGGGGATATTGTTTATTTATTAAATTAGCTCCTTTAGCTATTCAACACGTCACTTGATGTTATTATCATCACTGTTATTTATTGTTCATGAATTTTATTTTTATTTTTATATATTTCATATTTATTTTTTAGCACTTTGCACTTTATTGCACTTTATTGTGAATGGTTTAGATTTAACACAGAGAACATTTTTCTTTTTCTTATTTATCATTTATTTCTTATTTAATATATTTTTACCACTTTTGAACAGCGCCATTTCCCCTGTAATAGAATTTCTTTGTCTTTTGAACCTCACTGAGGTGATGTTCTTTGCTGGGGGGGCTGCAGTTCCTTTTTCCTAAGCGCAGATATTTTGTTTTTTTATGTTACTGAAACTAGCTGACAGGCAGGGAGGGGGAGAGAGGAGAGACAGCGGATGAAGGAGGCAAGTAAACTGACCATGGTATCAGGGGCTCAGCAGCCATGATAAACGTGATCAATTTACAAAGGGGTGGGCAGCACCAGGCAGGATCAGCCAAGTATTTTAGATGAAAGAAAGGGAAAAATTACACAGCACAAGCACTATGCTGTTATTCATGCTTTAAAGGAACAGGATCCTTTTCTTTTTTTTTTTTCTTAAGGGGTTACAACCACTTTAAGATCTCTCAAAAGCCACAACGTGTTGAATATACAGTACACTGGTTTGTGCTACTGTGGAGTTGACAGCATGGATATTTTGATCTGTAACATTGAGCTATCTACAACACTAAACCCTGATCTAACCTTAAAATGTAGCGCATAACTGGATCATCCAATCACTTATTTATTTTATAATAGATATTTATATATATCCGCTAAATTAATGCCGGGATCCACCCAGATGCCTGGACCGGCAGCTGGTTCAGCTTCTCAGTGCGCCACTGAGAGCCTGAGACAGCTGCTCCCACCCCCTCCACAGCCTGGCCCTCCAGTGAGCGCTGGAGGAGCACAACAGAGAGCCAATGGCTGACAGTCACCACTCTGCTCACTGAAGCCCGAGAACGCTGCGATTAGCAGTCTTTGATCACTTAGTTTTTGATGTAGAGGCAGCATTTAGCATCAGACCAATTCTGGATCCACCTAGATGAATATGTATGTTTATTTTTTTTAATACCCATACTTATTTTTGAACTTATTAGCATGGCTTTGAGGGAGGAAACTGGATTACCTGGAAACCCATGCCAGCACAGGAGCAACATGCAGATAGTCTCCTTGGCAGGATTTTGCCCAAGAACCCCAGTGATACAAGGCTGACCACTAAGCCACTGTGCTGCTCGTGCATATAACCCTTTATACCACCTTAATACCTCTAATCTAACATTTACAATTTAAATCAAAACTCCAGGCTTACCTTTAGGCTCCTCTCCTGTACTGAAATGCTTACCCAAATTTTACTGCACACTATGAGAAGGTGCATTAGAAGTTATAAGAAGTCAACTAGAGCTTCATCCAGCATCTTCTAACCCCCTTCCTCTCCAACCTTACTGTTCCTGGCCTGCCCCTTTCATTCATTGGATATTCTTTCAAACATGGAGGCTCAGCACCATATGTGGGCATTACCTGGGGGGTCTTCATGAAACTACAGTTTGCCTAACAACTTCCACTCCTCCAGACTAACATCCAGGCATTTTGATTTTTGCATAACACCCTCACAAGAGCCACCCCACTGCCTGCATTATGGTTGAGGGCTCATAATAGGTGTACTGAGGCAGGACACTATGATGCTTTCAGAAAGCTAAGTACAGCCCCCTGCTAACCCCCCCAACAATTTATTCCCATGACTACGTCCCCTAGGGGGAGGGGGGGGTGGGATGTCAGGGGTGTGGCCTGGATGAAGTCTAGGCTGAGGCTGCTTTCACTCTTTGCATAAAGGTTTTGTGTGATGTGCAACTCCTGGGACTTCTTTTCCCTCCTTATTACCCCTCCAACCAGCTATGTTCTGCCTGCATTGCATAGAAAAGCACAGAGACCCATTGATGACATCAACAAAAAGGAAGGCAAAATATAAGGAAATTAAACTTCCGCTTTAACACCTCACTCAAAAACTAACACCTTTTTTGACATAAGAAAAATCATGAAATATTAATTATAACCTCATTCCTGTATTTGAGGTCTGGGTGGCAGTATGGGAGCATATTACATAGGAGGGGGTGGGAAAACCAATACATTAGAGCCTATTTTTTTTAAATGATACTAAACAGAGACATGTTAATTGCCATAATTAATTTACATATATCATATATATATATATATATATATATATATATATATATATATATATATATATATCATGGCACTGTATTTTTTAAAATTCTCTAAGTACCTTATTCCTGCAGCGCTATTGTGTGGTCACATGATCTTTCCCTGTTCTCTGGCATTTTCAGGGAAAGAAAAAGAACTACAGCAAGCGTGCTAGAGTTTTAAAGAATGGTTACTATTGGAGGAAACTTGTGGCTAATAAAGTGCACTCTTGCTGTAGTTCTTTTTCTTTACCATATTTATCTAGGTTACAGCGACCACACCATAATTAAATGTGTTGGCATAAGGAGGTACAAAAAACTGAAGAGCATTTTTTTCTCATTTGGATAATCTTCATGGAAAGATCATTGAGAGGGGGTTTCTATTACTAAGCTGATGTATGCTTGTATGCTCTTTACAGTGTGAGTCTGTGTCTGGCGAGCCCTGATTGGTGCTGTGTCAGTCACAGAAAAAAAAAAAAAGATCAGTTTCAGAAGAGCAATTCAAATTAGTATGAAAATATCAAATACATGTTTTACCCTAAAATTCTTTATTGAACATCAAATCTTTATTTTTTGTGCATCAATATGGTGTAGGCAGAGTCAAAGATGATTGACACTAGCTTTTATTTTGTTCAGACGGCATCTACATCCAAGGCTTTTTACTTGTGAGTTTGTTAGTGAATGTAATCAATTAGCATACTATATCCCAACCTATAGTGTTTAGCAATAGGAGGACATAGAGGAGGAGGAGGAAGGGGAGTGTCATTTACCACTGTGTATACGCCCACATGTGTGACTCTATAGTCATGTGGGCTGCACAGATAAGGAAAAGGAGAAAATGAAGAGCTTAGAAGTGAACTGAAATTGAGCATGCTCCATAGAGGACGCCATCTGGGCTACACTTCAACCTGCAGTGGGGACACAGAGAAAATGGGAAGGACAGCTGTAGGCAGGATCAACCAGCTATATTTCATTCTACACAAAACAAATGTTCTAGTGGCTTTGTGGGTATAAACTCTCTGTTATATAGCATGTAATGAGATCCTTCATAGTCTGGGTTTAATAACACTTTAACACTTTAACTTACAAACTGTATATCATTCTTTGGACAGCTAAAATAAAAAACTAAATTAGCAGATTTGGAAAAATACTTGTTCAATCTTCTGCCTTCTTCTTTCTTTGCAATATCTGTGGTACGATATATACTGTTTAGCGATATGTTTCAAAAGTAAAAAATACATCCATTGTGTTTCTTGAGCTATATTACAGACAGTGCTGACAATTATAGGAACCATAGGTTCCGCTAATCCATCTTATCACTATACAGTGGTCCTACCCTGTATGGCATAGTATGTGTTTGACATGTTGACACGTTGTACTGCTTTTGTACCTGTATGTTATAAAAGTGTCAAAAAGAATAGGAATGTAACTTACAATTTATCTCCCCTTTTTTAACCTAGATAGTGTAAGCGAGAAGACTGCAGCAAGTCATTGAAATACATTAGACCCTGCATCTACTACATAGTAGAGTTTTACTCAAAGGCTCAAAGACTATTTAATTTTTAAAGTGTAAGGTTTAGTGCCCACAACCTATAACACTGACTTCTTCACTGTAAAAGGCTCAATGCATCCATCAAATTGAGATTCGATTTCACTTATAAGAACTACCTTTTCAAGAGTCGTTATGCTGATATGAACATCTTTTCAAGTTCTACCTTGCTCCTTTACGTGGGTGCTTTGAGGACAATTAAAGAAATCCAATACGCTGAGAGAACATGTGTGTGTTTGACTCTTTCGGAATGTCTGAATCTCACAAAGAAAAGAAACGGTTGACCTTTTTATTTCAACTTGTAGCTCGCTTATTCTGGTCATTATAAATGATCCCTGTCTTGGTTTCCATCACATTAAGGTGGCTGAAGGCAAGCAATGTCACATACTCGACTCCATCTGTAAGAATAGGCTACAAAGTGCTGTATTTTAGTATTTTCCAATAATGTTTTATAATACCAGGTAACTCACTTAGCTTGAAAGGACCTGCTTAGAGATCAGTACAGCATGTTAAAGGTTGGATAATTTTTTTACCATTTAAAATGTTAAAAGAAACTTCAAAATCCTAATTATAGAAAAGTTCCCTTTAGGTCCTAATGCATATGGACAAGGATTTTCATCTGAACAGCTTTTTCTCTCCATGAGAGCCAATGAAAGTAATGAAAAGCAACTCAGAAATATTGCCTTTAACAAAGTAAACAGACATAATGAAGAAGCAAATTTATTGCAAGTCAAAGCATCTCAGAAGTAAGCCATTTCCTGTGAAAGTACATGTAAGCATACTCCTTTGACTCCCGAGCCCAAAGTCATACCACATTTAAGGTGTATATGAGTCCTAAGTAACCCAGAAACATAATGCTAGGGTCATCCTATTTTAACTTGTCCTTTGGTGGTCCTTTGGCCAAGAATCCTATTAGAGCAGGGGTGTCAAATGTAATTTCATCACGGGCCATGTCAACATTATGGTTGCCCTCAAAGGGCCAGTTGTATCTGTAAGACTAGATGTTCAGAGCAAGCCCCCCCACCATCAGAAGTCAAGGGTCCCCCACCCTCCCTTACATCGCAGTACACACCCCTTACCCTATACTGCTGCTGGGAAGAAGCTGGGGTGGAGCTAGGAAGCAGAAAGTGCTGGGTCTAGAGGAGGATCCAAGGAGGGCAGGAATCAGCTGCTGGAGTCTGCTGAATGCTGAGACCAGGGGAAGCAGAGATGAGGTGATGCTGTGGCTGCACAGAGGCACATGATCTGTAGGAGGAGTCCTGTCCTCCTCTCTGCTGCCAACTGCTGAGATGGGGGGCAGCGACGAGCCTCTCTGTGGCTGCACGGAAAAGCACAGGATATGGCGGAGGAGTTCTGCCCTACTTTCTGCTGTCGACTGCAGAGACAAAGTGGAAATGGAGAGGAGGGGGGTGCCATAGATGCAGGAGAGGTGCGAGGGCCACATAAAATGCCCTGGAGGACCACATTCGGCCCACGGCCTTGTGTTTGACACATGTAAATTAGAGCAGTACTATCTGCTTTGTTCTCTAGCTGTTAAACCCATTAAAACCCCTGCCCACTGTTTGAAACAAGAAGTCTGAGCAAATACATGATCAAATCTGCAGTTTTTTATGATTCTGCCCTAATTCTATCCACAAGAAAGTTGCTTATGACCAATATTTGACTGACTGGCTGGTAAAAATTAGGATTGTTGCCAGTGTTAATAAAATTAACAAATCATAAGGCAAACATTTTTTCCAGAAAAGGGGGCAACTACCCACAAGACAATATCTAAAATAAATTTTCATCCTTCTGCTCCAAGAATTGCTGGGACAAGTAGTTCAAGAAACTGTTGGAGCCGTTTGTCTGCCTGTAATGTACCCTTTACATGCATTTCATAATTTTGGAGCTTCTACTCTGCATCATGTTACCCAACTTTTGAGAAGCCAATTAATGCATTAAATTACATTTTCATTAACCTCTACGTTGCCCAGCACCGTACTGTGGCAGGCAGTGTCTCCTATGCCCTGTATCGAGAAGGACCCAACATTTCTTAAGGTTACTGCAGCAGATCATAGCAGGGTGAGGAGGACATAGAAGGTGAGTACAGGATGCATATTATGCCTGATATGCAGTGAAATGTTTTCTTACTGAGGGTAAAGTACCTGTTTTTTTAATATAGCTGGAGGTGGTTTGCTGTCCGTATCCCTTCAGTAAGATTTCTCTCCTGTTCCCTCAACAGGATATGAGAAACTCCAAAGTGACAGGATATCCTCATACCTGGTAACATTTGGATATCAGCGGACCTGAGATTACAGATGGAACAGGGAGCTGGAGTAACAGCAGCATTATAATAATAGTTGCAGTGTGCTGAAATAGTAGCAATGGTTAGTTAGTGGTGGACATATTCCCTGGAATTCATAAAGACTGGCACAGACAGTGTCTCATGCACGTTCTAAAAATGTCACAGTGTATGTCAAATTCACTTACCTGTCTAGAACTTAGCATATGCTGCGCCACTTTTTAATGCATGCAAGACACTTTTGAAAAATCTGTCTGCACGAGGGTCTCTCTCTCTCTGTACGCCAAAAGAGAGTTGGTCTTAATTGGCTCCACTTTCGTAAGATACGAACTATCAATATTTTATTTTGAATTTGGCACAGGCACTGTGCCACAATGTAAAAGTGGGGCATTTTAGTACTACCTGAGTTTGGCACACAAGTCGCTGGCAAAGCCAAAAGTGCCACAGATGCTTCATGAATTTGACACTACACACATAAATGCCAAAAAAGTGGTGCTGCAGTTTTACTGAACTCCCCCCAATGTCCGGCAGAGAAATATGGGGCTAATAGTGGCAGAGAGAAACATGCCCCTGCATTGGTGGTGTCAGTGGGAGGAGAAAAAATTCCCCTGCGTAAGTGATGTCATTGCAATGAAAAAAATGCTCCTGTGTCAGTGGAGGAAAATATATGTCCCTTTTCCAATGGTGTCACTGGAAAGAAAAAATGCCCTGGTAGAGCCATTTGTGTTCCTCTTATGCCCTGTACACACGACCGGCTTTGCCGTCAGAATAAACTCTGAAGGTTTTTCCGACGGAGTTCCGACAGAATTCCGCCTAAGCTGTCTTACCTACACACGGTCACACCAAATTCCAACCGTCCAGAACGCGGTGACGTACAACACGTACGACAGGACTAGAAAACGGAAAGTTTAATAGCCAGTAGCCAATAGCTTCCGTCTCATACTTGCTTCAGAGCATGCGTCGTTTTTGGTGCGTCGGAACAGCATACAGTTGAGCGGTTTTTCCGATAGTAATTTGTTCCGTCCGAAAAATATAGAACATGTTCTCTGTCTAAGTCAGTCTGAATTTTCAACAGCAAAAGTGCGATGGAACATACACGCGTCGGAATATACGATGAAAAGCTCCAATCGGACTTTTTCTGTCGGAAATTCCGCTCGTGTGTGCGCGGCATTAGACTCTGTTTGCAATCCTACTAGTTCAGGAAATCTGGCTGTTTAATCTTTGCAATTACCTGTGAATTACTGCAGGGGACATTCAAGTACAATTGATCTGAATAGGCTACCTAGATTTCTGCAGCGCATTATAGAAGGAAAAATATCCTTCATTACTTTTACAGTTAAACTACCCAATAGTTTGTGCTAGTGTTGGCAGCGAGAGCATGCTGCCTTGAGGCTGTCATCACTGATGACCTGGTTATGGCCTTTTAAATGTTACCATTTATGACAGGTATTCAAGTTATGAAAAATATGCAACACCACACGTGTTTTAAAATTCTTGTTACATTGTTTTACCACAGAAAAAAAAATTGTGATGAAATGTAAAGAGTTGTTACAAATTTTGTGGCAAATAAATATCATATAAACTGTATCTTTACAGATTGTATGTCACCACTCAGCATTAATGTCTCCATAACACTGTATAATTATGCACAGTGCATTCCATAGAACAATGCAGGTGGCAAGTCCATTGCATGACACTAAAAGCCTAAAATGCAAGCTACAGTTTGAAATGGTACATTATATACAAATAATATATTTCTACTATACATAGCATTTCAAACCTTTAGACTGCCAAAATACTTATACAACTTTATATGATACACATATAACGAAAGAGGGTCGGGCCTTTAAATGAGGTGTGTATATAGTGGCTAATCGAAGGAGTCAAAGTGAAACATGAACAAGTATTTATTTGTTTGCCATGATTTAGTAGGTACATGGCAGATAATGCATGCAATAATGGCACATAATATAACAAATCATGTATCCAAATCATTTACATGTAAAAGCATAAATAGAATATACAATAGTATTGTCCTCAGTAATAAAAATCACTATAATATAACAGTTATAATCCACGGTGTTGCCTGTATCCAAAGACCATGTAAGTATGTATGCATTGCATCTAGGTTAAACCCGACGCATTTCATGGGAGCTATCCAATCATCAGGGGCGGATGCATGATACATCTATAAAGAGAGGTGAGTATATCAAAATCAACCATTCATAGACAAAAATTGGAAAAGAATGAATATACATACAGGGAGGATAAGGTAAGGTCATCCCTGTAAGACTCACATATCTGCTTAGTGTGAAACAAACACACCGCCAGGGTGCTAGGGCCGGAAGGAATGCCTGGTCCGGGCCTTATCCTCCCTGTATGTATATTCATTCTTTTCCAATTTTTGGTCTTTGGATCCAGGCAATACCGTGGAATATAACTGTTATATTATAGTGATTTTTTATTACTGAGGACAATGCTATTGTATATTCTATTTATGCTTTTAACATGTAAATGATTTGGATACATGATTTGTTATATTATGTGCCATTATTGCAAGCATTCTCTGCCATGTACCAACTCAATCATGGCAAACAAATAAATACTTGTTCATGTTTCACTTTGACTCCTTCGATAAGCCACAATATACACACCTCATTTAAAGTCCCGACCCTCTTTCTTTATGTACTTGAATAGGGATGGAGATGCATGTTACCATGCGTCTTATTTAAAGTCCCAAAAGCCCCCTCTATTATATGATACACATAAAGCCACATAATGTTATGCCACCATACAGGCAGGGTGGCAATTTGGGATGAGCTTGAAATTTCAACAGACTCGATTTTGCAGTGAAACTGCTAATTTGAAAAAAAAAGCCCTATAATTTCATATTGCAGCACCACAAGGTGAAATTAGAATAGAAACTTACTATGTGAAAAATACGCCTGCTAATACAGTAACTTAAAGTGGTTGTAAAGGCAGAAGGTTTTTCATCTTAATGCATTCTACGTATTAAGATAAAAAGCCTTTTGTGTGCAGCAGCCCCCCTCACCTGACCTAATACTTACCTGAGCCCCCTCTCAATCCAGCAATGTTGCACAAAGCGCCATTGGCTCCCGCTGCTGTTAATCAAAGTCAGTGAGCCAATGAGGAGAGAGAGGGGGTGGGGCCAGGCCATAGCTCTGTGTCTGAATGGACACAGGGAGCTACGGCTTGGGTCGGGCAGGAGGAGGGAGGGGCCAGGAGCACCAAAGAGGGACCAGAGAATAGGAGGATCTGGGCTGCTCTGTGCAAAACCACTGCACAGAGCAGGTAAGTATGACATGTTTGTTATTTTTAACAAAAAAAACTGAGACTTTAGTATCAATGTAAAGCTGAGTTCCAGGTATAGCTATTTTTGCTTAGTTTAATTTGTTCAGCCATGCTATTTAGGGAACACAGGATATCACTTGCTTGGCATGGGTCCCAGTCAGAGAATACTCTGCATCTTCGCAGTAAATGCAAAGCATTCTCTGATACATCTGATTCTCTGGATGAGGTGCTGGATCAAAGTTCTAGCAGTAATGGCAGCTCACTGATGTAGGGGCTGTTGTCACACAACGATGACCTACCAGTTAGACACCATTACCAGGTGGGGGGTATAAAAGAAAGAGAGGACTGACCTCTGCTCCATTGTTAGGGGAGGTGGTTCCTACTCTTTGTTGCTTTGGGGTCTGTGGAAGTTATCCAGATTTGTAATGCGAGTACTATAAGAAGATACCTAGAGAGTTTGCTGTTAAAAAAACTAGATGCATTGTATTTCGATTTCTTTCTCTCAATGGAACTTTTCTATTGTCACCTAAATAACTCTGCTTTGAAAGGATGCTGAAATTATCTTTTCTTTCGGAATATATTAAAGCACTTTTGAATAGTTACTACCTGGGGTTTTCATATGTGCATTAACAGTATATGGACAATCAATATATTACCTACTGAAATATGACCCAGTGTTTAAATATGTGCTCATAAGGAAACACAGTTAACATACATTTTTATTAACCTATACAAATATTATTCTTTTACCTAGAGTACCTTTTCCAGAGCAGAAAGATACTCTGTGTATCCATTGGTCCCAATTAACATCAGGGTGTTTAAAATGTAAGTGAGCTGCACAAAATATAGTGCGTAATATGATTTCTGGTGAAGATTAAAAAATAGGACTATACCATTGGTAGCATATGTATAATGAATATGCTTAATTTTTTAGAATGATCATGATGTTTAACTGCTTGCCAACGGGCTCACGCCGATATACGTCAGCAGAAGGGCACGTACAGGCATATTAACATACCTGTGCCCTTTATAAAGCGGCCTGCAGGCGCGTGAGCGCCGCGAGCTCCGTAAGTGTGATCACGGGTTGCGTCCGCGGGGATACCTGCGTTCTTCTCACGGAGACGAAGAACGGGGAAATGCTGATGTAAACAAGCATTTCCCTGTTCTGCCTAATAACACGGACACTGATCACCGCTCCCTGTAATCGGGAGCGGTGATCAGTGTTGTGTCACACATAGTCCATCCCCTCCACAGTTAGAATCACTCCTTAGGACACACTTAACCCCTACAGTGCCCCCTAGTGGTTAAACCCTTCACCGCCAGTCACATTTACACAGTAATCAATGCATTTTTAATCGCACTGATAGCTGTATAAATGTGAATGTTCCCAAAATAGCACCAAAAGTGTCCAATCTGTCCGCTATAATGTCGCAGTCACAATAAAAATCGATGATCGCCGCCATTACTAGTAAGAAAAATATTATTAATAAAAATGCCATAAAACTATCCCCTATTTTGTAGACGCTATAACTTTTGTGCAAACCAATCAATAAACGCTTATTGCGATTTTTTACCAAAAATATGTAGAATACTTATCGGCCTAAACTGAGGAAAAAAATGCTCTTTTATATATTTTTTGGGGATATTTATAGCAAGGACGTCAATTTTGTTTGGGAGCCATGTCGCACGACCGCACAATTGTCAGTTAAATTGTCAGTTAAAGCGACGCAGTGCAGAATCGCAAAAAGTGCTCTGGTCTTTTGCCAGCCAAATGGTTAATAAGTTATTCCAGAGGGTCTCTCCGCTGGAGCCCCAAATATAGGGGAACTCAATTATAGAAGAACCTTCAGACTATTTGGCATGTATGGCATATACAGTTGTGCTCATAAGTTTACATACCCTGGCAGAATTTATGGTTTATTGCCCATTTTTCAGAGAATATGAATGATAACACAAAAACTTTTCTTTCACTCATGGTTAGTGTT
Source organism: Aquarana catesbeiana (assembly GCF_042186555.1). Taxonomy (NCBI): domain Eukaryota; kingdom Metazoa; phylum Chordata; class Amphibia; order Anura; family Ranidae; genus Aquarana; species Aquarana catesbeiana. The sequence continues at coordinate 615,792,873 of NC_133324.1, forward strand.
TGGCTGAAGCCATGTATTATGAATCAACTATGTTTACTCTTTTTAAATCATAATGGCAACAGAAACTACCAAAATGACCCTGATCAAAAGTTTACATACCCCAGTTCTTAATACCGTGTATTACCCCCTTTAACATTAATGACAGCGTGAAGTCTTTTGTGGTATTTGTGGATGAGGCTCTTTATCTTCTCAGATGGTAAAGCTGCCCATTCCTCTTGGCAAAAAGCCTCCAGTTCCTGTAAATTCTTGGGCTGTCTTGCATGAACTGCACGTTTGAGATCTCCCCAGAGTGGCTCAATGATATTGAGGTCAGGAGACTGAGATGGCCACTCCAGAACCTTCACTTTATTCTACTGTCGCCAATGACAGGTCGACTTGGCCTTGTGTTTTGGAACATTGTCATGTTGGAATGTCCAAGTACGTCCCATGCGCAGCTTCCTGGCTAATAAATGCAAATGCTCCTCCATTATTTTTTGATAACATACTTTATTCATCTTGTCATCAATTTTGACCAAATTTCATGTGCCTTTGTAGCTCACACATCCCCAAAACATCAGTGATCCACCTCTGTGTTTCACACTAGGAATGGTGTACCTTTCATCACAGGCCTTGTTGACTTCTCTCCAAATGTAGTGTTTATGGTTGTGGCCAAAAAGCTCAATTTTGGTTTCATCACTCCAAATGACTTTGTGACAGAAGGTTTGTCTCTGTGCTGTTTGGCGTATTGTAAGCGGCATACTTTGTGGCTAATAATAATGGCTTTCTTCTTGCAACTTGACCATGCAGCCCATCTTTCTTCAAGTGCCTCCTTATTGTGCATCTTGAAACAGCCACACCACATGTTTTCAGAGAGTCCTGTATTTCACCTGAAGTTATTTCTGGGTTTTTCTTTGCATCCCAAACAATTTTCCTGGCAGTTGTGGCTGAAATTTTAGTTGGTCTACCTGACCGTGGTTTGGTTTCAACAGAAACTCTCATTTTCCACTTCTTGATTAGAGTTTAAACACTGCTGGTTGGCATTCTCAATTCCTTGGGTATCTTTTTATATCCCTTTCCTGTTTTATACAGTTCAACTACCTTTTCCCACAGATCCTTTGACAATTCATTTGCTTTCCCCATGTCTCAGAATCCAGAAACGTCAGTGCAGCACTGGATGAAAGATGCAAGGGTCTGTCAGAAGTCCAGGAACTGATTGACCTTTTATACACACACACTAATTACAAGCAAACAGACCACAGGTGAGGATGGTCACCTTTAATAGCCATTCAAACCCTTTTGTGTCAACTTGTGTGCATGTTATCAGGCCAAAATCACCAGGGTATGTGAACTTTTGATCAGGGTCATTTGGGTAGTTTCTGTTGTGATTATGATTTAAAAAGAGTAAACACAGTTGATTGATAATAAATGGCTTCAGCCAAACACTAACCATGAGTGAAAGAAATGTTTTGTGTTATCATTCATATTCTCTGAAATACGGCCAAGAAATCATAAACTCTGCCAGGGTATGTAAACTTATGAGGACAACTGTATACAGCAAAAGGCTGGATACCTATGTTGGCAGCTCTTTCAGGGATAGAATTGCAATGTTTTAAATTGAATATGTTATGTCCTTATGCAGGGGGCAGAAGAGATGTATACGTATGTCTATTTTTAATAAGCATTTTTTGGTGCTCTCTACATGTGGGTGTTGTGTTCTTTTAGAAGGATCGTGGTAGTCTAATATAGATTGGTTATGATCTTCTACATAACATAGACAATAGATGTCCTGTAGTTCACAGAGAAAAACATCTAAGTTTCAACTTGCAAAGTAAACACATATACATGTTGTATGCACCAAAAAGCTGCAAATCTGTGGGTTGGCATCCATGCTTTACTCTACATTTTTTCTTATGTGTTATAAGATGATCTGATAAACCAAGTGCATTGTATGGATTCTGTTCAGATTATTGATTGACACTGCTGGTTTATTAAGTGAGGGACATGAACATAACCAATGACAAGTGAAAGGGTGGGGAACAAAAAGTCCAACAGTAAAAGTTGTTTACCAGAATACATTTACTTGTGGTGTTACGCTCTGTTGCAAGTGAAACTGACATGCAGTCAACCAAGTTTGCAGAACAGCTGCACAAACATATTGCCTGGTCCAGAGTGTAATCATTCTCCGTCCATTGCACAATAATGGAGCACAAACTAAAATACACCATTTAAGTCCATGCAGTTGGCTTTAATCATTCACTTTTACTTTGTTTCTGTAACAAATTTGCCAGTGAGCGCCATAGTGCTAATTATATTATCATCGCCACTTGATTTTCTTGGGTTGAGCAAGATGTTTCATCATTACTTGAAACACAAACTAGTAAACTTAAAGGTTTTTAAAGACTTTTTACACATTGAACAGGAATGTTTATATATACACTATATTACCAAATGTATTTGGACGCCTGCCTTTACACGCACATGAACTTTAATGGCATCCCTGCCTTAGCCTGTAAGGTTCAATATTAAGTTGGCCCACCATTTGCAGCTATAATAGTTATAACTCTTCTGGGAAGGCTGTCCACAAGGTTTAAGAATGTGTCTATGGGAATGGTTGACCATTCTTCCAGAAGTGCATTTGTGAGGTCAGGCATTGATGTTGGAAGAGAAGGTCTGGCTCGCAATCTCTGCTCCAATTCACCCCAAAGGTGTTCTAGCAGGTTGAGATCTGGACTCTGTGCAGGCCAGTCAAGTTCCTCCACCCCAAACTCGCTCATCCATATCTTTATGGACCTTGTTTTGTGCACTGGTACCCAGTCATGTTGGAACAGGAAGGGGCCATCCCCAAACTGTTCCCACAAAGTTGGGAATATGAAATTGTCTAAAATGTCTTGGTATGGTGACCCCTTAAGAGTTCCCTTCACTGGAACTAAGGGGTCAAGCCCAACCCCTGAAAAACAACCCCCACACCATAATCTCCCCTCCACCAAATGATTTGGATCAGTGCACAAAGCAAGGTCCATAAAGACATGGATGATTGAATTTAGGGTGGAAGAACTTGACTGGTCTGCACAAAGTCCTGACCCCAATAGAACATATTTGGGATGAATTAGAGCGGAGACTGCAAGCCAGGCCTTCTCGTCCAACATCAGTGCCTGACCTCACAAATGCGCTTCTGGAAGACTGGTCAAACATTCCCATAGACACACTCCTAAACCTTGTGGACAGCCTTCCCAGAAGAGTTGAAGCTGTTATAGCTGCAAAGGGTGGGCCAACTCAATATTGAACCCTACAGACTAAAGTTAAATACACACTATAAAATTATCTTTAGATTTTTTCCTTTAGATTTACCAAAACCATATAATATGAGGTCAAACCTAAACACTTTAAATTTGTAAGCAATCGGGCAGGCCCTTCTACTGCATAATTGAAGGTAAATCTAAAGGAAATCGAACAACAAAAGTTGTATAGTGTGTATCCAGTTTAAAGCTTCGTACACATGATGCGATTGCTGGCAAGGGATTGTCTGTTGACAGACCATTGTCCTAAAATCTTACCGTTAGTACGCTCCTTTTGACAATTGTTGTCCACCTTTTGGCCAACAAATTTTGGATGGCAGGCTAGTAAATTTTCGGCGGACAACGGTCTGTTGTCAGATTTTCATATGGTTGGTACACAAATCCGTCACACAAAAGTATAAACAAGCATGCTCGGAATCAATGCTCACCAAACACAAAATTAGCAAAAGGGGCCCAAAGGGTGGTGCTCAAGAGCTGAAATTCCTCGTAGTAGGTCACTACGTTCGTGTTTGTTGCACGACAATTGTGTACTGTTAGTATGCAAAACAAGATCCTGGCACACGCCCTTAAGACAAAAATCAGACGCTCGGTTGGCCAACAATCTCATCATGTGTACGAGGCTTAAGACTGGGATGCCATTAAAGTTCATGTGCATGTAAAGGCAGACGTCCCAGTACTTTTGACAATATTTCATATTTCTATAAAAAGAGAAATCTAGAAGAAGGCAGGTTTGTGCCTATCCAAAACTTCCAAGTTTGATTTCCAAAGGGCTATGGTTGTATTTATTTTAGAGCAGTATTAAACCCAAAAAAAGTAATATAATGCTGCTTTCCAATCATTAGATGTCATGGCTGCATTAGTTTTCTTACTTTAGGTTTTCCCCCACTTTTTCTACCTGATTATATATATATATATATATATATATATATATATATATATATATATATATATATATTATGATTTACAAAATAAATGGAAAAACTAAAAGTAAAACAAAGCACAGTAAAAAAAGAAAGTAACATTGCTGACCATAGCATTCTGTTTTCCTTCAAACTCTATTACTCATTGTGGGAATATTATGAAGGTAATAAAGGCTACCGAACCCTTGTAGATGTAATATGCCATGGTTCTACACAACACAACACAACACAACACTGAGGTTCTCAATTTGCACGGAATTACCCTTAAAGTGACACTAAAGCTTTGTTTTCTTTTTTTTTTTAAATAACAAACATGTCATACTTACCTCTACTGAGCAGCTCGTCTTGCACAGAGTGGCTCAGAACATCCTCTTCTGGGGTCCCTCGGCGGCTCTCGTGGCTCCTCCTCGCATCAGATAATCCCCTAGGGGAAGCGCTCTCTCAGGGGGTTACCTTGCGGGCGCGCTCCCGAGTCATTCATTCATAGAAGCCGAATGTATGACTCAGCCCCGCCCCCCGATGCCCGGGTCATTGGATTGGGAGGCATCCAATCAGGACCCGAGACAACGGCTTTTGCTGGTGTGCTCGTCCCCGGGACGAGATAGAGGGGGTACAGGTAAGTAAAATGGGGGCTCGGGGGGGCTACAGCATTATAGGAGGTTTGCAACCCCTTTAAAGTGGACCTGAACTCAAAAAATGAAAGTTGGCTGGCATGAAAATCTGCATACGTTAATTGTGCCTTAGCAGTACCGTAAAATCAATAGTAGCAGCAAAACACTGCCTGCGCCTTTAGCCTCACAGCTGTATATCTGAAATCATGTAAGGCACTACTGACGCTGACTGATGGTCTCAGGAGATTTGGGGTGAGATTAGTGATGTCACTTCTGTGCTGCTCAATATTCTTCTTGCTGGAAGCTGTACCTGAGCACCCGCAGTGCAAGGATCTCCCTGCTTTTGCTTCTGTGCATCAGTGTCTTCTTCACCTCTCCTGTTTCTTTATCATTACCCCACCAGCCATTGGGTCACCAATCACCAAGGGGCAGCTGTGAGGCTTGCCTCTGCCAAGATGGCCTCCTCCACACAAACAAGGCATGGTAAGTCACTAATGGAAGAGGACCAGTGGCAGGGACCCTACAGGCGATACAGGTGACTTCTTTTCCTTTTTAGGGACAGCTTTCACAGATCAGGTCCTTTTTACATAAATGAAAACTGCCATTTTAATGAATGGAGTAATAATCACAAGTTATTATAGCAGCATGGGTCTTAGAACACATTCTAACAAACTGTGGCTGTAATTACTTAACCTTCCCTAAAGCTAGCACATACTAACCAAACACTTCTATCTCAACCAAGCTATAAAGTACATTTCAGTGATGTCCTTTACTACTACTCACAGACTCAAATTTCTCCCCTAGCATTTTTCTATGAGTTAAAGAATCTTACAGATCCCGTACTTTGTCCCAGTTCTGTATATGCTAAATTTTGGAGCTTCCCATGACTTTTAAGAGTTTGTTTCACAGCGGCAACATCAATATCTTGTTATGAAAATCCCTCATGGCATTCTATAGAACAACAGCTAGGACAAGCTCTGTCAGGAATGAGCAATCATTACACAGAACTCTTGACCTGACGTGTAAATCACTATCAAAACAAAGTGGCAATACTTAAGGGGATGTTAGCACCATAATATGCATTAGACACATTTGAAGTTTTATAGCCTCCGGCACACCCTCCGGTAGAAATGCTTACTTGCTTGAATAACTCTTGCTAGCACTTTTATCTGAATATCACCACTGTTTACAGTTGTTACTCTTTTCAATGATTCAGTACAAAACAAAAATAATCTGTGAAATTGTTTTTTTTTTTTTTTTGGTAGGTGTATTTGCTAGGTGTTTTTTGACATGTGTATGCCTCCTTTAAGGGTTTTCAGATGCCGGGAGGTGGGGCGGGGGTCTATAATTATGTGACCGCTATGATTGGCTGTCATGGAGGTCACATGATTGGAAAGCTCCAGATCGCAAGCAGCGTTTGGAAGCTTTCTATTAGCCACTGGTAATTGTGCTGGGAGCGCGCAGGGTGTGCGCTCTCGGCACAACTGGTTGTACGCAAATATGCGGCACCTTGGCGCTAAGGCCCACCCACCGAGAGGTCACATATTTGCGTGCCGTCTGCGACAACCAGTTAAGCTGACCGTACATGGATCGAAATTTGGCCAGTTCAGCAGGGACCGTACACATTTTTATCACTGTATAGGCACTGTGGTTGTACAGAGATTGAGCTACTGCACAGCTGGATTTTGCCGCTCAATCAGGGAATCGAGTGAGGTTTTTTTCGTTCCAACAGCTGGTTAAGCAAAAAAAAAAAAAAAATCAACTCATCTGCGGGCTGCATTAGCCTGAGCATGGATTATTAAAGTGACGACTTTAAAACTGAAGGAAAACTGGGAGCCGAAACGAGTGGCCAAGTCTTTATTCTATATATTGTGACCACTCTAAATGAATGTTTCAGTATATCCAAAGCCAAGTGGTTAAATCCTTGCCAATTCCATTGGAGAGAATTCCATTCACTTTTTAACCAGCATACAGAATTAAAAGAAACTTCTCCAAAGCGGGGAAAATGTCCTTATAAATCTACATTGGGAGATTTCCCTTCCAGTCCTGTTTTGGTGACAACTCTAAATTTTGGATTGACAAAGGTGACCAGGACAAGCAGAGAGAGTGACTATCCCTAGAAGGATACAGACATCACAGGGGTTTTTAACCCCTCAGCACTCTATTCAAAACCTGCTATTGTAAATGAAAATATAGATCTGACAGCGAAAGGGTTCGAGTCTTATATCTCTCAGGATTTTTATTGGTGAGATCTCTGTGCTTATGTTCCTGTTCTGCACATCTGCTATGTGTATTGTAAGGGGCTCTAACTTACCCTGTTGGACTTTTTATCTATCTTACTCCCAAGTAGCTCGGAACAGAATTTAGATTTATCAACGGGAGGTTTTGCTGTGGAAACATCCATGAAATATAAGAAACCAGGGACTAACTTTGCCCACTAAATTCCCCCTATAACAAAAATACCACTTTATTATTGTGTTTTCTTTTAACCAGTTTAGCTTCCAAAACTCAGATTCATAAAACATTGTTTCTTAGTATAATATATATTTGGCCCTACATTTCCAGCCAAGGCCTTGGTTTGATCATGTGTGCTTGCAAATGGTCATCCTTTGATACATAGCTGTTTTGTACTGCTGACCTACTATGGCATTAGGTCCCTCTTTTACTGCGCAATACCAAGGAAGCCATGGTGCATCTCTGCTAACTGGGCAAAGGCAAGTTGGTTCGTTCTGCATAGCATTGCCAATAGAGAGTAATGGGGAGTCCATCACCACTGCAAAATCAGTGATCCAATTTCCCCATGTGCAGCCTGTCTTCTGTGCACTCACACATAATCGCGTTCATCAGTCTATGTGACAGAGTGACCATAGGGCATCTGCATCTTTAGATCTTCTAGACCAAACTTTATAAACAAGGGGCGAGTTTATTGTCCCTCAAACTTTGGGAGGGTGGGGGCAGGACTGTGGACAATGGGAGTAGAAAATGTTCTGGTGTAATTGGGAGAAAACAGTGCCACATCTTTAGTGGGAGGAATAGTGCCCGCATCATTGGTGCAAGTGGAATGAATAGTGCCCCGTCACTGGTGTCAGTGGAAGGAATAGTGCCACATCGTTGGTGTCGGTGGAAGGAATAGTGCCCCACCATTGGTGTCTGTGGAAGGAATAGTGTCCCATCATTGGTGTCAGTGGAAGGAATAGTGTCCCATCATTGGTGTCAGTGGAAGGAATAGTGTCCCATCATTGGTGTCAGTGGAAGGAATAGTGTCCCATCATTGGTGCAAGTGGAATGAATAGTGCCCCATCATTGGTGTCAGTGGAAGGAATAGTGCCCCATCATTGGTGTCAGTGGAAGGAATAGTGCCCCATCATTGGTGTCAGTGGAAGGAATAGTGCCCCATCATTGGTGTCAGTGGAAGGAATAGTGCACCATCATTGGTGTCAGTGGGAGGAATAGTGCCCTATCATTGGTGCAAGTGGGAGGAATAGTGCCCCATTGCTGGTGTCAGTGGGAGGAATAGTGCCCCATTGTTGGTGTAAGTGGGAGGAATAGTGCCCAATTGTTGGCGTAAGTGGGAGGAATAGTGTCCAATTCTTGGTGTAAGTGGGAGGAATAGTGTACAATTGTTGGTGTAAGAGGGGGGAATAGTGCCCCATTGTTGGTGTCAGCAGGAAGAATAGTGTTCCAAGGGCCAGATAAGGGCAAACAAAGGGCCAAATCTGGCCCCCGGGCAACATTTTGGAGACCGCTGTTCTAGACCCACAAGCGTTAACTATAAAGCACTTCCCTGTCCTCCTATCCTATCATTTCTAGCTTTGTTGGTTCTGGATATAACAATACCAGACTTCATATATAAGCTTACATGTGCTAAAGCTTTATTTATCCCTTAGAACACTGGCACATGGGAAAACAGATGAACATTTTGGAAAAGACAGGGTAGCAACTCTTTAAAGATGCACCTTATGCCCTCCACTGTTAAATCATTGGATATCATGAGAGCAAGACTACTACAATTTCATTTATGATGAATGAATGCAAAATGTCACAAATCCATTGCAGGATATTTGCAGAGAGCAGTGATTCCAGTTAAATAATGATGGAAAACTGGGAAGAACCCTAAGGTATATTTCACAATTATTATATCTACTGTATTCCACATAGTTTTCCCAAGCCTCTTATGTAAGAAAATACTGCTTCCCCTTAAATTTTTAATTACAGCTTTTTCTGCTAAAGCCACATAGATCCATTAATTAAGTACTTTGAGCAAGTGTATATAAAAAAAAAACAAAAAAAAAAAAACTAAAACAGTCTACCATATGTATAAATTAGATTTTTATAACAAGCGTAAAAGCAATTAATATCTTGCAGTGATCTGTCATCCTCAAACCTGCCATGCCTCAAAGCAGTCATCTCATACTTTACAAATGCGCGCTGTCCAAAAATCAATCAACCTTAAGGGGTAATCTTTATTACACCATTAAATAGCTGCAATAGCCTTACGCAGAAAAATGCATATTATTATGCCTAATATACAAGAATTTCAATGTTATAAAACTGCCATTCAGCAAGGTAATAATGTATACAGAGCAAGGATAATGCTAATAATATGTATGAAAAATGTCTAATGAGAAATATGTATACAATAATATATGTATATACTTAAAAAATGAAATAAAAAATGCTATCTGTACAAAAAAACATAACTAGGAAGGTTGGATTACTTCAAACTTATGCCCCATACACACGGTCGGATTTTCTGACGGAAAATGTTTGATGGGAGCTTGTTGTCGGAAATTCCGACCGTGTGTAGGCTCCATCGGACATTTTCCATTGGAATTTCCGTCACACAAAATTTGAGATCTGGATCTCAAATTTTCTGACAACAAAATCCGTTGTCGTAAATTCCAATCGTGTGTACACAATTCCGACGCACAAAGTTCCATGCATGCTCGCAATCAAGCAGAAGAGCCGCACTAGCTATGGAACTTCATTTTTCTCGGCTCGTCGTATGTGTTGTACGTCACCGCGTTCTTGACGTTCGGAATTTCCCACAAGATTTGTGTGACCGTGTGTATGCAAGACAAGTTTGAGCCAACATCCATCGGAAAAAATCCATGAATTTTGTTGTCGGAATGTCCGTTCGTGTGTACGGGGCATAACTGTAAAAATGAGTCCCAGTTTAAAACAATGCTTTGAATATATGTAATAGATAAACCCTATGTGCAGCAATTGTTGTAGGTTTATAAGAAAGGCAATTGATATGTAAATTGTTTGTTTGTTGCTATAATATGTTATATACCCTATTTAACCACCTCAATACTGGGCACTTTCATCCCCTTCCTGCCCAAGCCATTTTTCAGCTTTCAGCGCTGTCGTATTTTGAATGACAATTGCGCGGTCATGCTACACTGCACCCTAATGAAATTTTTATCATTTTTTTCCCCACAAATAGAGCTTTCTTTTGGTAGTATTTTATCACCTCTGCAGTTTTTATTTATTGCTCTATAAACAAAAGAAGAGTGACAAGTTTGAAAAAAACACAATATTTTTTACTTTTTGCTATAATAAATATCCAATTTTTTTTTTTTTTAAACAAATTTTTTCCTCAGTTTAGGCCAATATGTATTCTTCTACATATTTTTGGTAAAAAAAAAAAAAATCGCAATAAGCGTATATTGATTGGTTTGCGCAAAAGTTATAGCGTGAACAAAATAGGGGATAGATTTATAGCATTTTTATTATTTTTTTTTGTTTTACTAGTCATGGCGGCGATCTGTGATTTTTATTGTGACTGTGATATTGAGGCGGACATATCGGACAATTTTTACACATTTTTGGGACCATTCACATTTATACAGTGATCCGTGCTATAAAAATGCATGGATTACTGTGAAAATGTGACTGGCAGGGAAGAGGTTAACACTAGCGGGTGATCGAGGGGTTAATGTGTGTCCTAGGGAGGTAATTCTAACTGTGGGGGGAGGGAACTGACTGGGGGAGGTGACCGATCGGTGTCTCATGTACAAGGGACACACCATTGGTCTCCTCTCCTCTGACAGGACATGGATCTGTGTGTTTACATACACAGAGCCACAGTCCTGCTCGTTTACTGGGCAATCACGGGTGCCCGGCGGACATCGCGGGCGCTGGCCATGCGCATCAGGTCCCCAGTGACGCGGCGGACACGGCGGGCGCGCGATCATGTCTTACGACGTCTGCCCAGAATTAGAGCTGCCTCGTCCCAGTGGGTGGGCAGCTAGTGGTTAAAAGAGAAGTGGGAATACAAAAAACAAACATACATATTCACCAGCCTGCTGCAGCATTGGTCCAATGCTGCAACTGACCCCTGTTGGCTCTAGGACTGAGAACTGAGTGATCACATGACTCACTGAGCAGGGAGCGGGTCACTGTCAATCTCTGCTCTGCCCCTCCAGCACACATTGGAGCACTGTGCTGTGATGGGGGAGGAAGCGGCTGGCTCAAGTTCTCAGCAGCACGCTGAGAGACTGAGCCAGCTGCCAGTCAAGTATCTGGTGGATCCTGACATTATTGTTGGGATCTCTGCAGAGCCTGGAGCAGCTCTGTGATGGCTTTAGCCCACTGTTGACTTATTCTGGATCACAGGAGAGCACGAGTACTGTAAGTGCATTCCTGTGATCCACAAGAGAAGTATAACCAAAACAGCTTTGGCCATACTTCTCTTTTATGGTATAACTAAAAGAATTTTTTTTTTTAGCTTTGGATAAAGTGGAGAGGGATTAGAAGCCCTTTTAAGTTTTTGTTGCTGTCTGTGCTGCCATTAAGGAAATTCACCCTTTCTATTTGTCCTGTTTACCATTATCACTTTTGCCGCGTACATACGACCGGACTTTCTGGGAAACTAGGTCCGACGTTCTCCCCGCCGGACTTTCTGAAAGGACGGACTTGCCTACACATGACCGGACTTTCCGTCAGACTAGGTCCGCCGGTCTTCCCGACGGACTTTCGCCGGAGTTACGGCGGACTTTCAGAATGAACGGACTTGCCCACACACGGCCAAGTCCGTTCATTTTGAACGTGACTCAGGTACGACGGGACTAGAAAACGAAGTCAATCTCGACACTTTTATCGGCGAGATTGACACCTTGCGAGCCCCGTCTCAGGGGAATACCAGGCCTTTAGGTCTGGTATGGATTTTAAGGGGAACCCCCTACACCGGTCCCCCCAAAAATCCATACCAGACCCCGATCCGAGCACGCAGCACGACCGGTCAGGAAAGGGGGTGGGGATGAGCGAGCGCCCCCCCTCCTGAACCGTACCAGGCCGCATGCCCTCAACAAAGGGGGTGGGTGCTTTGGGGGAGGGGGCGCCCTGCCCCCCCACCCCAAAGCACCTTGTCCCCATGTTGATGAGGACAAGGTCCTCTTGCCGACAACCCTGGCCATTGGTTGTCGGGGTCTGCGGGCGGGGGGCTTATCGGAATCCGGGAGCGCCCTTTAATAAGGGAGCCCCCAGATCCCGGCCCCCCACCCTATGTGAATGAGTATGGGGTACATGGTACATCCATTTACCTAGGGAAAAAGTGTCAATAAAAAAAACACACTGCACAGGTTTTTAAAGTAATTTATTAGACAGCTCCAGGGGTTTTCTTCCAGCTTCGGGGGTCTTCTTCCAGCTTCGGGGGTCTCTCCGGTTCTTCTCCGCGCTCTCCAGGTCTTCTGCCGGGCTCCTCCGCTATCTTCTGCTCTTTTCCCACTCTTTTGCTAGCAGAGGCCCGGACTTCTGCCTTCTGCCTTCTCTTCTTCTCTTTTTGCGATGTTGACACGAGGCTCTCTCCGGCTGGTATGCTCTCTGAGCGCTCCAATGTGACTTATATAGGCGGTGACCCCGCCCCCTTATGCCGTCACAGTCTCTGGGCATGCTGGGACTGTGACGTTTTAGGGGGGCATGGTCAACATCACCCGGTGACCCCGCCCCCTTATGCCGTCACAGTCCCAGCATGCCCAGGGACTGTGACGGCATAAGGGGGCGGGGTCACCGCCTATATAAGTCACATCGGAGTGCTCAGAGAGCATTCCAGCCAGAGAGAGTGTCGTGTCAACATCGCAAGAAGAGAAGAGGGAGGAAGACAAGAAGGCAGAAGGCAGAAGACCGGGCCACCGCTAGCAAAAGAGCGGCAAAAGGGCAGAAGATAGCGGAGGAGCCCGGCAGAAGACCCGGAGAGCGAGGAGAAGAGGTCAAACAACGGGAGAAGAGCCTGGAGACAGCAGAGAACCGGAGAGACCCCTGAAATCGGAAGAAGACCCCCGAAGTCGGAAGAAGACCCCCGAAGTCGGAAGAAGACCCCCGGAGCTGTCTAATAAATTACTTTAAAAACCTGTGTAGTGTGTTTTTTTATTGACACTTTTTCCCCCAGGTGAATGGGTATGGGTACCATGTACCCCATACTCATTCACATAGGGTGGGGGGCCGGGATCTGGGGGCCCTCTTATTAAAGGGGGCTCCCAGATTCTGATAAGCCCCCCCACCCGCAGACCCCGACAACCAACAGCCAGGGTTGTCGGGAAGAGGCCCTTGTCCTCATCAACATGGGGACAAGGTACTTTGGGGTGGGGGGGCCGCAGGGCGCCCCTCCCCCAAAGCACCCCCCCATGTTGAGGGCATGCGGCCTGGTACAGTTCAGGAGGGGGGGGGTTGGCCCCACCCCCTTTCCTGACCGGCCGGGCTGCGTGCTCGGATAAGGGTCTGGTATGAATTTTGGGGGACCCCATGCCGATTTGTCGGCGTAGGGGGTTCCCCTTAAAATCCATACCAGACCTAAGGGCCTGGTATGCCCCACACTCGCCGCAATAGGAAAATTGTTTTTTCCTATTGCAGCGAGCGCGAGATGCAGTACCCTGCCCTTGCGTCGTATCTGGTCCGTCGGACCAGCATACAGACGAACGGGCTTTCCGTCAGGAACTAAGTCCAGCGGACTTACGACGGAAAGATTTGAAACACGTTTCATTTCTAGGTCCGGCGGACTTTTGGGTAAAAAAAGTCCGCGGGAGCCTACACACGATCGGATTGTGCGGCGGACTCTGGTCCGCCAAACCAAGTATGCCGTAAAGTCCGGTCGTGTGTACGCGGCAATAGAGTGACAGTGAAATAACATACTGAATTTTGGCCTGTCACCAGAGCAGGAGTAGAGGAGAAATCTTCCAATGGGGAAACTACTTCTGCTATTGACAACCAAAATTTACTTACCTTGGAGGGATTTCCTAACACTTCCTGTTTTGGCTATAGGACAGAAACTAGGAATTCTCCCCAACAGGATGGCAAAATAAAAGCTGACAGGGTTTATAACTCTTACTTTATCTAAAATGAGAATAAAAAAAAACGTTAGTTCCACCTTAAGGCACCTGTGTGGATAGGTCGAGGCCTTTTTGACTTTTTGTTGTGACGAGGAGACAGAGGGGTGGCTAGAAAGGCTCCAGTAAGTGATGCAGCTGAAAATCATTTTTAATAAAATAAACGTGCTTGGCGCTTATACAGCATAACATCAAGGTCATGTAAAGAAAAGTTCTGTAAATCAGTAGAATGTTCTAAAGCATTTTTCTGGCAGTTAAATCTGCAGTGAAGTTACAGGATAAAATATCATGACACAGATACCTTTAGGCCTCGTTCACACCATGGTGCAGAGATGTCAGTTTTTCTGCACGCGTTCTGCAAGGGCACCAAAAAAACGATTGTTCTCTATGTGCCCTGCCCAACAACACTGGTATTACATGCGGGTTTTTTCTGCGCAGGAATATGCAAAGTGTATGCTGTTTTCTACATAACCTCAACATTGGTGTGAATAGGGCACATAACTGCCACGCATGAAAAATAATGTCAACGTGCATGAAAACTCACTGTACTGCACATGAAAACTGATCTAATAACTGTTGTCTCTGCAAGTGAAATCTGTGTGGTTTTCCCATCAGTTCCCATCAGTTTGTTTGCATGCACTTATGGTGTGTATGAGCCCTTACTGTGTAGCCAAATTTCCCAGGAGATGTCAACAGACCCTGATAGCTCTGTTTAACAACTTTGCGTTCTTAGGCCATTTTAAAACTATTTTTTTTTCAGTCAGTGATTGGTAGTTCAGTAAAAGTGATCTTGGTGGCTATACAGCTACCCAGTCACTTTTACAGTAGTGAGAGGGAGGGCCGCCCCACTGCCCCACACCTATTCCTCTGTGAAGCCTAGGACCATGGTAAACAGGCCAGAGATCTGTGAATCATCCCAGGATAGGTGCTGTTAACACCTCGGCAAGGCCTGATGGCAAAATTGTGTAAAGAACTGTGCTTGTGGCACATCATGGAGTAAAGAAAACAGAGATATCTTAGGAACGAGGAGCCTTTGGAATGAGGGTAAGTCAAAGCAAAGCAGTATTGTGCAGTATATAGTGCATTCACATAAGGAAAACTTGCCATGCTGACTTTATTTCCACTTTAAGTATCACAACATAGATACTTAAAGCAGAAGTAAATAAGCAGAAGTGAGAATTTTTACATAGCCTCTGGTGGAGTGGCTCAAACTGTGTAAATTGTTGGACTTGAAGCTGAACTCTGGGCACAAAAACATTAAGTGGAATACATTCCTCAATAGCCACACAGGATATAAATTGACTTTACGTGCACAAAACGCCTTTGCAGACCGAATTCTCACCTTGTAAAATTAGTGGTGACATTATTACTGTGCTGCAGAGATCAGTACTTTGGGAGGATAATGGGGGGTGGGGGGAGTTTGGGACTTTAAATGAAGCACACAGTCTGTGCCTCCATCCCTGGTTCAGATATAAGAAAAAGGAAGGTGAGACTTTGAATGAGGATATTGATTTGTGGGGGTGGGATAATTAGAAAGTATATTTAATTGGCATATTGAGTCTGACAATACATAACTATGATGCACATAGTAGAAAAGGTTTAATATGTATACACACACACATACATGGTATTGACCTCATGAATACATTACATATACATATCAAAGGGACGGCATATAAAATTGACAAGAGATTTAATAGGGTAAAATGAATTATTGCAGATTTATATATATGATCATTTGTTTGTAGATAAGTAGGTTCCTATCAGTAGGCATGGGAATGCATTCTATAAGACTGACGCGTTTCGTGGATAATACCACTCTTCAGGGGCAGATGTATGCAACTCTATAAAAAACAACAAAACATGAGTAGACCAGTATAATCAAACGTTATACCCCTCAACGGGGAGAATGTGTACAAGTCCACTCATACCACTACCTGGATTTCTGCCTTTCGTTCTTTTTTCTTGGGGATGATGTGTTGTGCACTTGGTCCCTCTCCTGCAGGCTCCTTCCACAGCTCCCGGTGCAGACAATTTGGACAGCCTCTGATTCCTTGTCCCCTCATTTTCCAGACTTATCATAATGTAAGTACTCAGAGGGATGAGTAACTGTCTCCCTTTTCTCTTGTACACATTCTCCCTGTTGAGGGGTATAATGTTTGATTATACTGGTCTACTCATGTTTTGTTGTTTTTTATAGAGTTGCATGCATCTGCCCCTGAAGAGTGGTATTATCCATGAAACGCGTTGGACTTATAGGATGCATTCCCATGCCTACTGATAGGAACCTACTTAGACTCATTATCTACAACCAAATGATCATGTGTTTTTTACCATTGTTTACACTGCATAGTGCCATTTAGATGACGTGTGTATATATATATATATGAATCTGCAATAATTCATTTTACCCTATTAAATCTCTTGTCAATCTTATATGCCGTCCCTTTGATATGTATATGTAATGTATTCATGAGGTCAATACCATTTATGTGTGTGTATACATATTAAACCTTTTCTACTATGTGTATCATAGTTATGTATTGTCAGACTCAATATGCTAATTAAATATACTTTCTAATTATCTCACCCCCAAAAATCAATATCCTCATAAAAAGTCCCACCTTCTTTTTTCTCATACTAGTACTTTGGGAGGGGTCCAGCAGGCTCCATTCACTACAGACCAATCACTCTGCTCATGGAGACAGAACAGCAGTGTCTGGTCTTTATTACGGGAAACTCCTGCACAAAAGAAAGGCTGCACTGGGTCAGTGTGTAGGGGCTGCCATCTTTGTAGAGGCAGGGCTTTGCTTCCTCATGTCAGTCTCCAGCAAAGAAAACAGTGAGCAGCATAGCAGTGAAATCAGCAAATTCCACTCCAAATCTACCCCAAAGCCACCATGAGCTACTTGAAGAAAAACCAGCTGAAGGATTTGTAAGGACCCTCACATTCCCCTGATTTCTTCACTGAAAATCTGTGGGTCGAACTTAAACATCCTATACATGCAAGATGGCCCAATAGTATCTCAAGTGACCTGCAAAGAAGACTGGGCAAAAATCATTGCAACTGAAAGACTCTTATCTGGATACAAAAGGCATTTACAAGCTGTGATCTGTGCCAAGGCGGGTGTTGCTAAACACTGAATTACTTTGGCAACCAAATGTTACAAATATGATTTTGTTTGTGACTATGTTTTAACATTTGTGAAGAATATGTAACTGTGTGTTAACATTTTCAAATATGTTTTTTGAGCACACACAGTGAGTTTCCTACAGTAGTAGTTTACTACATTTCACTTACAAAATGAACCAGATATGTAATTTGGCTAGGGGTGCTCTATGTATATAAAATACATAGGCTATTATTTTACCTGTACTGACTGGCTTCCCATCTGCATAGTAACCGTAGGGAGTAACTTGCTCTGCACTACCACCATTCACAGAAAAATTATTTTAGTGCCATGCCTCATCGCTTTGTCCAATCACAGAATGTCTTGTATACAAAACAAGGCTTTTTCTCAATGGTGGTAGTGCCCAGTGGGTGACCCCTGAGGTTACTATGCAGAAGACCAGCTGCTATCACTGCAGTATCAGCGACTACTACAGTGATATGCAGTTTACACAGGCATTAGTCAGAATGTATGAAGATTTACACTGGTTCAGCCTATCTAACCATGCTATAAAAATCACACCAAGACTTCCGCTTTAAAGTGGAAGTCCAGACTATGACTATTTATTCCTAAAGTGATTGTATAGGTAGAAGGTTTTTTACCTTAATACATTATCTGTATTAAGATAAAAGAACCTTCTATATGCAGCTTCGCACCCCCCCCCCTTTCCCCCTCCTTTCTTACTTACCTGAGCTTTATCTCAATCCAGTTCTGTGCCTGAGAGCAGCGGCTCTCTTCACTTTCTCTCTCCTCACTGGTTATAGAGGCAGCAACAGAAGCCATTGACTCTTGCTGCTGTTAATCACAGCCAGTGAGCAGAGAGCAGGGGCAGGGCTGAGCCACACTCAGTGTGTCAATGGACACACAGACTGTGGCTCAGGATCGAGCCTACATGAGTGCCCCCACATCATGCAGCTTGCTATGGAGGCACTCTGTAGGGGGAAGGAGCTAGGTGCGCCAGCGGGAAACCCAGAAAAGGAGGATCAGGGCTGCTCTGTGCAAAACCATTGCACAGGGCAGATAAGTATGACATGTTTGTTAATAAAAAAAAAACATTTACAATCACTTTAACTCTGCTCTCACCCTCCTTCTAACTCCTATTTTAACTACCCTGTAGAAGGAAGATGCATATACTTTCCTATTCCTAGTGTGCTCTTGCCCAGTCACATGATCTCACCAGCAGCCGATTGCAGGAGAGAGGAGAGAGCAGACAACGGATCAACAGATGGAATGCCTGGGTGATGACATCACCCATAGGCTTACTATGGGGGCACCCATTTTGGCTGTGCCTCCTCTCCCCTGAAGCCAGCCACTGGGAACCGATCATGTAACTGGACCAGAGCACCCTGAGAACAGGTAAGTATCATATTTAGGAGGGAATTTTAAGGAAAAAAACTTTTTAAGGAAAAAAACTTACATTTAAATGCCCATCAATGCAGCCTTATCAGTGTCCATCTGCAGCTTTGTCAGTGTCATTTGCATCCTTGTCAGTGTCATCTGCAGCTTTGTCAGATCATTTGCAGCCTTGTCAGATCATTTGCAGCCTTGTCAGATCATTTGCAGTTTAAATATGGCGCTGCCGCCGAGATACACAGAGCTGGTCCTGTGTATCTCTGCTCTTCTCGGCTCAGCTCGCAATCCCGCCCAGTCCCGCCCAGTCCCGCCCTATGATGGACATAACACAGGTCCAATGGTGGGACTGGGCGTGACTGTGAATGGAGCCGAGAAGAGCCGATATACATACATAGCCGAGTGTACTCGGCTAGCTCCGCTCACAGTCACGCCCAGTCCCTGTGTTATGTCCATCATAGGGCGGAACTGGGCGTGACCGTGAGCGGAGCTACTTGAGCCTAGCTGAGTACACTCGGCTATGTATGTATATCGGCGGCCGGTGCTCGCTCCGCTCACAATCAGCGGGGGATCGGTGTATAACACGCACCCACGATTTTCCCCTGATTTTAAGGGGAAAAAAGTGTGTGTTATACGCCAATAAATACAGTATACACATATTCCTTTTACAGAGTAGTTAGAATAGGAGTTAAAGTGATTGTAAAGTCTTGTTTTTTTTTCTATGAAAATAACAAACATGTTATTTTGCCTCCTCTGTGCAGCTGGCCCGAATCTTCCTCTTCTCGGGTCCCTCTTCTGTTCTCCTGGTCCCTCCCTTCTGTCGAGTGCCCCCACAGCAAGCAGCCAAGTCATAGCTCTGTGTGTCCATTCAGACACGGAGCCCCGGTTTGGCCCTGCCCTGCCCCTTCTCTCCAGATTGGCTAACTGACTTTGATTGACAGCAGGTGGAGCCAATCGCACTACTTCTGTGTCTCAGCCAATCAGGAGGAAGAGTCCCGGACAGCCGAGGAACTCACAGATATCGCTGGAGAGAGATGAGGCTCAGGTAAATATTAGGGGGGCTGAAGGGGGCTGCTGCACACAAAAGGTTTTCTATCTTAATGCATAGAATGCATTAAGATAAAGAAAACCTTCTGACATTGCAACTCCTTTAAATGGTGGGCTGGAGCAAATTTAAGATTAGGCAGTTGTAGCCTGGATTTCCACTTTAAGCAAGTTTGGGCAAAGGAAACGTTATCATTCACTTGCATTAAAGTATAACTAAGCCCAGGTTCATACTGACAGTGGGAATTAAATTGTGCGAGTTCAACTGAACTCGCACAATTTCATTCCCGCATGTCAGTCCTGACTTTGGGGGCGATTTCAGAGACATCTGCGTGGGTTGCTGCACAGATGTCTATGGAAATTGCACCCCGAAGTCGCCAAAAGTAGTACAGAAACTGCTTTTGGGAATTGGTGCCATTGCCGGTGCCATTTACATGTCAAATCTCATGCCAAATTGTTTCAATGTGTACCTAGACTTAAGGCAAACCTTTTTGTTTTTTAGTTTTAGATAGAGTGGAGATGGTTGGGAACACCCATTAGGTTTTTATTGCTGTCTGTGCCCCCGTTAATGAGATTTGCCCTCTCTATTTGTACTGTTTGCCTTTATCATTAAAAGCGAAAGTAAAAGAAAATCCCAAATTTTAAGTTGTCTCCAGAAAAGTAATAGTAGGGAAATCTTCTATTGGAGACACTAGTTCTGGAGACCTGGGGGCCCCCAAGGGATTCCCTTAATTTGCAAGGATTTGCTCTAACTTGCTGTTTTGGCTATGTAGCACTAACTCTCGGTGGAGCTGCTGGTTTAAAACGGGCTGTTACCGTCACTTCCGCCACCTCTATTTCACCGCCACCGGGTCTAGGGTCCCGTTGAGTTTACCTCCGGACAATGTAGGCACCAGACACTTGAGTATCTTTTCCAATGCTTTAATGAACAGGTAATAAAGGAAGTAGCAGGAAAGAGGTAGAAGGAAAATTGCAGGGAAGCTCAAATACCTTTTCTTAGTATTCTTTGGTACATCATTAGGAACTGAACGAACAAAAGTCTCTGCCACAGACTTGTTTGGAGCAAAAACTATACGATCCTCTGCCACATGATGTAATGGTTTATGGTGAATATCAGACACAGCACTTGAACCTTTAAGCCAACCCGGCAGTACTATGCAGTAAGATTACTTCGGAATGCGTCCTCCAACCGAGTCACCAGGCCCCTCTCCAGACCAGCACTCTGCATGATCCTTCCATGACGGGTCCTCCCCTGGGATCTCCTCAGTTGTCCAGCGTCGTCACACAGGATAGACAGCCCAGGACCATTCCTCTGCTGCTGTGGTAGGCCCCAGACAGGCTTCTGGGCCCACCCACACGCTGCAGCGACGTGGGCCTATGGATTGGAGGACCACGAGGTGGTACTCCTAACGCATACCTGTCGGCCAGGAGGGCCAGCAGGTGGCTGAAAACGAACCCCTAATAATGGCGTCTGTCCCATAAATACCCTCTCCCAGAATGCAACTCAGAGGACCACCTCCGTCGAGTTATCTCCGGGACAGAGGAGCACTTATTCGCTTCAACACGTTACCTTTCCAACACTGGCCCATGGTGACAACGACACCCACCGGCGCAGTGTGGAACTACACGCAACCCAGCCAAGCTGGAACAGAGGCAAATCTAACTTCACCTAACAAGTAACCCACTAGATTTACCTATCAGCAGTAGATTAGAAATCTACCAGCGCTACAGCTATGAGACAGGAAGTGAGTGGAAATCTCCTCAATGGGACACAGATGGCAAAAACTGACAAGGGTTATAACTTTCCCTTAATCAAAAAAAGTTTTGCCTATAGTTCTACTTTAGGTTGGTAAGATAAGAGGGGTAATATAAGAAGCAAATGTATGCTGTGACTTGTCACAGTCATCAGAGGTTGATGAAATGTCTTGCCTGAAACTGATGCCCATTGTAAATGAGCTCATGTGTGCTGCCCCAGCTGTCCTGTCTAAGTATGTGATAGTGTAACCTGCAGCTATGTTCTAAGCCTTAACACCTGTTTTAATGCATTAGATGAGTGAGGCAAACACTATTTTAAAGTATTCTTTTCTCTCGAACAGCAGAAACAATATCCAAGATATGTTTTCATGGTAACTGATCAATGCGTGGAAAGAGAATTCTGGCCACAACAGCATGTGCAGCAGAAGGTCGATCAACTCAGCTCTGAAGTGTTTCTTCAGTGGACAACCATCTGGCTGTTTAAAAAGTAAAAATGAAAAACTTTCACAGAGGCCCCAGATGACTGCCTGAAAACATCATCACTAATCTAAAAGATTTTTTCTTTCATACAGTGTGGCTTGGCATGATTTGTCCTAATAATCAAACCCTGCAAGGAAACAAACAGCTAGCTGAAATGATCATGTACATGCATTAATACTATGAAGTTACTACCAGAAGCAGCGCAGAATAAAGTGAACCAAATTAGATCTTAATATTGCTAAAAACAACAGGACATCAAACCGATATTAACATAATTGAATCTCGGAGCACAATTTCTTGATGTATAAGAGCAGCAAAACTAAAAACTGACAGTCACATCATCAAGATGGGTACTACATAACCCTTGTAGTGAAAGGTACATACAAAAAGTAGTCAAACCTATACTGTATATAAGATCCTTTGTGTGTGTGTTGGGGGGGTTATACATAACCAAAGATTTACATTCTCATTTTTCTAAGCAACACAGTAATGAGTATAATTATAGGGCAACAGCGCTATTATTTTGTCGACCTATCTATAAACATTTTCATCCCTTTTAAAGAGATTATAATTTTTTTTTTTTTTTTTAATTACAAACATTTCTATACTTTCTTGCTCTGTGCAATTAAATTGCACAGAGTGGCCCCCGAACCTCCTTGTATCGGGTCCCCCCATGCTCCTGGCCCCTCCTCCTTGTCCAGTGCGACAGCAGCGTCCAATGGGGGCACTTGTGCATGCTCACTCCCGAGCCCCATTGCTGTGTCCATTGATAGAGACAGCGGAACTCAGACTCGGCCTTGCCCTCCCCCTCCCCCTCCCTAATTACTGACTTTGATTGACAGCAGTGGGAGCCAATGGCTCCCCTTGCCCCAGTAAAGCCAGTAAGACACAGAAGTGAGGGGAGAGAAGAGCTTCATACAAGAACAGCACTGGATCAATTGAGGGCTCAGATAAGTAAAAGGGGGCATGAGGGGCCAAAACGATGTCTAAACAGTTTTACCTTAAAGAAGATGTACAACCAAAGCTCGTTTGGCTGTATTTCTCCTGTGGACCACAGGAGTGCAGTTCGTTGTGCACCCCTGTGACCCATGTTCAGTAGACAGCGGAATGTCGGTCCAGGCTTAGGCAAAATCACGACAATGAAGTTGGGATCCACCCACATGTCTGGACCGGCACCCGGCTCAGTTCTCGGGTAAGTATGAATCTGCAAAAAAAAAAAAAAAGTGCATATTTCTCCTTTAACAAGGCTTTAGAACCACTTCAAATTGAGTTATATAGTCAAACTTGATTTTCTACTAGAAAAAATACAAGCTACTAGTTTGAAAAAGAATCCTTTACTCAATTATTTCATTAAAGATGAACTGCAGTCTGCTCACATAATTTGTAATAAAAACATCTTTGCCATACTGAAGATTCCCTCCAACCACTTTGCATATTATTTTATCTATACTGTGATATACTGTGCCAAATATGCTGCAGAAATCTCCCTCCGCTGAGTCTGGCTACAGCCATTTTAATTGTGGGCAGCTGAAGCTGCTGCCTGTTCACTTCCTGGATTTACACAGACACACAGAGGCACACCTCCAGCTCTGTAGATCTCATTGGCCCTCTTATAACTCATCACCCCCTTCCTTCTTGGCAAACGCTCATGAGAGAGAGAGCTGTGCATGATGTCATGAGCCGAGACTATTTACCAGACAAGAAACAGGAAGTGGGCTATATAAGGTATTTACTGGCAGAAAAAATATGTTTTACTATCCAAAGTTAAAACAACAAGGGCAGAGGATTTAATAGACGGAAAGCTGAAAAAATGACTGAACTTTCGCTTTAAGTATTTTACCAACCAAAGTTAACAAACTTCTTCCAATCCAATGTTGAATAATTTGCACATTGTATGGTTGGGCATTAGGAAGCAACGCCTAAGTGCATTTTCTGCTACACCTCATTTATAAAGCATTTCTTATTTGCTGCCCAGAATGTGCGGCACCCGTTGGTTATACCACCCACCTCAAGTCAGTCTCTGAAGTCAGCCTTTGCAACATTCTAGCCTGTTATAAAATAGTTACAGCCATTAGACATGCTGAAGTTTACAGCAGGGTCCCAATCTTTCTAAACAAAGGGCTAGTTAACTGTCCTTCAAACTTTAGAGACTGGACTGTGGCCAGTGGGAATAAAAAAATTAAATAATTGCCCCATCTTTTTAAACAGACGGCGACCACCCCAATTTATAACTAACCTTTACAGTAAGGTGCACATATAAGGACTCGATGGAAGGAGTAGTGCCCCCTTGTTGGTGTTGATGGGAGGAATAATACCCAATGTTGGTGTCAGTTGCAGGAACAGTGCCCCCTCCTTAGTGTCAGTGAGAGGAATAGTGTCTCTTTGTTGGTGTCAGTGGAAGGAATAGTGCTAATTTGTGGGTGTCAGTGGGAAGAATTTTGACTATTGATGGTGTCAAAGAGAGGTATAATGCATACTCCCTTCTTTGGTGACAGTGAGAGGAATAGTGCCCCTTGTTGGTGTCAGTAAAAGAAATAGTGCCCCATTGTTGGTAGTAATTTCAGGAATTATGCCCCCTTGTTGGTGTCAGTGAGAAAAATAGTGCCCAGGGGCCTGATATAGGCAAGCAAAGGGACCCATCTTGGACCCCAACCGAAGTTTGGAGACAACTGGTTTACAGTTTAAAAACTGAGGAATACAGATTGATGAAACAATACTCCTTTCTACTCCTATTTCTGGGAAACTGAAATAACTAAAAATTAGGCATAAGCTACCTTAATACATGATGGACATGTTCTCGTCAATATAGTATTGTGGGGCAGATTAAACAAAAAAAAAAAGCTCAACCATAAGTTTATCTTATAGCCATAAAAAACATTCAGTTTCCTTACTACATCTGAAGGATAAAATCCTAATTGGCTGCTATGGGCTGTAGTTCTACCTTTCCTTTTTGCAAGTTTTTGTAGATCAGCTCTAAAGCAGTTTTTCATCTTTATTCACGAAGAATGCATTTATAACCTAATAAATTAATTTCAATATTAAAGAACCCTCTTTAAAGGGACATTCAAAAGTTTTCCAAGTTGGTATATCTAAGATAAAAGTACAACAGAAGATCTCTAAATTGATAGGATTGAAGATCACTAAAAGTGAGGAAGCTATGACTGGAGTAAGATGCAACAATCTGCAATCTCCAACAACCTTTCTCCTTTCATTGTTTTGACAATAATAAACTGATACATTTGATGGTTGCTATTGATTATTGATCTTTGCTCATTATCATTGTTCTTTAACATTATGTGTACAGTATTTTATTAGAATCTCATGGAAACAGAACTGCAATGTGTTATTTTAAGTTGAATTCCATCACATGTTCCTGACTTCGGAAGAGAAATAATATCTAGAGCACAAAGAGCCTAGAGGTGTAAAAAAAAAAAATCCAGACAGGTGCAGTGAAGCAGGTTTAGTGTCTTTCTGCTTTCATTAATAAATTGTTATCTTTCTCATCGGAGAAAGCAGAGGAGCACCTCTTGTAAAAAGAAGAAAAAGGAGGTGTAGATGATCAAGTTCAGTTCAAGCCCAATGACTTGGACAAGTCACCTTGGGCACCGTAGACAGCTAATAGAAAAAATGATCTATGAAGTTCTACTGCTAAAAGACTTATCCAGTTTTATGATCTTCTTCAAAGTCGTGTTGTCGATGCTCTGGAGAGCCCATCAGATCATTAATATATACTGTAAAACATTTTTGCTGTGTTTACAGGACCAGGAATATTAATTTTACTGTCTCACATAGCAGGGAGTTTATGGCTGCCCTGTCATTGCAAGGAACCTATAGCAAATATAACATAAGCTGACATATTTTACCAACAACACAAGGGCATTACTATTCCAAAATAAGGATGTATCCAAAAATATGTGTGGCTATAAACAGTAGACAACAATTGGGTGTTGGTAAATACCCAATAAGGTTTTTTCCCCCCTCCTAAAGGGTACTTTCACAGATACATTTACATTGTTTGAGTGTACATATCTATCTATCTATTTATCTGAGATATATATATAGATTTCAAGTGTCATTCTGGCTATACACCAAACTAGCCTTAAAACTGTCCCCTCCCCCCTCCTAATACCTATGCTAACTAATTGTGTAAGAAAGATGTACAGTATATACTTACCTATTTTTAGGCTGCTCTGGTCTGGTCACGTGAACTCTCCTGTGTCAAACAGCAGTGGCTGTGGAGAGAGGAGAGAGTGCTCCGAAAAGGACCAGTACTGCCTGGAGTGGTGATATCACCCATAGGCTTTAATGGCCCATCCGGAAATAGGTCCAAAGACCATAGTAATGCCTGGAGTGGTGATTTCACCCATAGGCTTCAATGGCCAATCTGAATCCAAATAGGTCTGTAGGACCTAGTAATGCCTGGAGTGGTGAACAAGCAAGCTATCGCTTGTGAAATGTCTACCATTGCCTGTATCTGTCTGACCCTTTTGACAATAAAGATGACATTGAGATAACTTGGAGTTCTTCAATGGCCTATGCGTAAATAGGTCCGTAGCACTTAGTAATGCCTGGAGTGGTGATGTCACTCATAGGCTTCAATAACTCATCCAAAAATAAGATGTGCATCTTTCTTACACAGCTTAGTTAGCATATTTTTTTTTTTTTTGAATGGTGGGGGGGATTGGACAGTTTTAAGGCTATTTAGATGTATAGCCAGAATTCCATTTTAAATGAGTTGGTTGAACAACAGGCATTATTCCCCTGTGTTCTGGCACCATAGTCTACAGGTTCCTCTATAGACACGAAAGCTTGCTTCCACTGAGTGTTAATGCAGTTCATACACAGCAGAGCAGAGAGAGGAAACCACCTCGGGCCTACACTGAAAGTCTTGAGAGGGGGGTGGATAATAGGCTTTTTGGCCTGGTTCACCCTCTCTTATGGGGTCTCCCTTCGGGGGAGTCCCACCTAGTACTTGGGTGGGTCTGTTTCGGCAGACCTTCCAGAGAACAGGGGTCCGTCTGGTTTCGGCTAGATGGACCCAAGTGAAGTACCTCAGTCCCTGTCTGGAGCCTAATGCCCCAGGGGATCAGGGTAAGGTCCTTCCCTAGGGGAGGATCAGTGTAAACACCCGTTGCACGTTTTTTTTTTTTTGGCACCGGGTGGAAGTTTATGGGTGTGTTTTGCACACCACTGGCTTTTCAAAAAAAAAAATTCAGATTTACATTTACATCTACATTTTGAGCATACATACGCTACATACCTGCACTTAACATGAAAAAAACCCATGGAATGCTAGGTCCTCTTTAAGTATGAGGCCTTGTACTTCTTGGTCACCACCCAACACTTGTGTGATGGCAAAAGGTTGGGCTTTAACACCTACACGCTAAACATATGTGTCATTGGGTGGGTGATGTTTATGTGCTGAGAGTGCGCTCACTGAGTGCTCACAGCACAAAGACTGAGCTGTGAAAGACATCCTTCAGTCCGGCTAAAGATCGGTGACTGCCAGGACTGCCTTCCGATAATGTGATGCTTCCTTGGGCGTTCCGAGCTCACAAAGCCAGAAAGGGGTTAAAGCCCCATATTATTTTAGCATGTTGCAAATTTCAAAGAAATGGATGACCAAAACAAAAAAGACCTTTTGTGCCTTATAATAAAAAATCAGCATCAGCATGAATCAGTCGCTTTTTGAAATGAGAAGACTGTGTGTGGCTGCTCATTTACTGTGTATTGTTCTGTGATGAAATTTATTTAAAAAAAAAAGTGTACTGGTCTGTCGTTTTTTTTTTTTTTTTTTTTTCCTTATTTAAGAATATCTCCATTTGTTCCGGGCATGCTTGAACAATTACTACAACACTCTAGTTCATTAAGAATGAAACAATGTTCCTGTTGTTATCTGGGTCACTGCTTAAATATTATACTGCGTATTAACGAGAAAAAAAAAGTCATGTGTAACATTGTGCGTTAAAATGAAAATCAAACTGTTAAGTAAACTATACGTTCGACTTTTTATAGTAGAAATCATATAACACAGATCCCAGGCTTGATTTAAATATAACCAGCCAGGTTGTGGTGAAAGGGGTAATTTACAAGAAATCACAAAGCCATCCACCAATTACTGAGATACACAATAATTGCAAGCCATCACGTCACAAATCTAAAAGCAACCAGTGTATTCCTCAAGGACAGAGGCAAATCCTGTTTCTGTTAATTTGCAAGGAGAGGCAACAAGTTTACTTGCATACAGCTTGTCTTCACCTTAAAGCTGAATATATATATGAACATATATATATATATATATATATATATATATATATATATATATATATATATATATATACTTTATGTAGTTTGTTTTGGGCCAGCTTGGCCCAAATGAACCATGCCCCTCACTAACATGTGAGGACACTGGATATGTGGTATAAACTGTATGTAGCTGAGGCAACATACAGCATACCGCACTGTGTTCCGAATTCAAGCTGAGACTTTCAGTCTCATACCCGGGACATAGTAGAGTTTAACACAGCGGCGCTCAGCCATTCAATGCAAGCGATGTATTCTATCAATGAATACAAAGCTTCCTCTGATTGGCTGAGTCAGAGGTTGTGACATAATCAGCCTGCCTTTCTGACTCAGCCATTCAGAGAAAGCAATGTATTCTATCAATGAATACAAAGCTTCCTATGATTGGCTGAGTCAGAGGTTGTGACATCATCAGCCTGCTTCTATGACTCAGCCAATCAGAGGAAGCTTTGTATACATCACTTTCTCTGAGCACCGCTGTGATAGAGTCTACTCTGTTCCGAGTATGAGACAGGAAAGCCTCAGCTCGAACCCATAACACATCGCAGTATGCTGTATATAGCCTCAGCTACATACAATTTATACTGCACATTCAGCAGCCTCACATTTTAGTAAAGGGGCATAGTTTGTTTGGGCCAAGCTGTACTGTAAAGTACATAAAAAATGTAGTGTTTTTTTTTCCCCATAAACAATATTCACTGGCTATGTGCCTTTAAACTTGGTAGGAAATTTGAATCAATTTTCTAGCACAGCACCCCTCCCTCCTTGCACATCATATTTCTCTGTGTCTAAATACTGTCTGTGCTGACCCAGCTCTACCACCCCTCCCATAACCTTCCTACATAACATTTAAGTAACAGCTCTGTAAGTACTTACCTTTCTTTCATAGCCCCACCATACAGGAGTGAGAAGAAGCCCTGTGTACGTTTCTGGTCAACATTATTTGGGCTTTACACAGGGCTTAGGACTCCCTTCCGGCCCCAATGTAATGGAGCTGCTGCCTTAGCGGCCTATTGCCAAACGTCAATGCTGTCATGTGGGAAGAGGGGGTTCAGTTACATGTTTCCTTTTACTATGTACCCACTTTTTCTTATTCTCGCTCTATTCTTAATGGCTGGAAGGATCCAGTGATATGGTATAAGGTATGCTACTATAAACACTGGACCATCAAAAGAGATATGTTCAAGTTAGACAATTTTAACATCTCACTAGCCCTGGTTCGCACTGGGGCGGGTTTGAAATCGGGCTACCTCAGCACAATTTCAAAGCCGCACATCAGTGCGATTTGCACTGCCGATTTTATTGCAGCTTGCAACTTCATTTAACAGAAGTCTATGCAAGTCGCAATGAAATCGGTAAAAAGTAGTGCAGGAAATTTTTCTCTAATTACTGAACTGAGTTGCGGCGATATGAACGGTTTCATTGCTGGCAATGGGGTGAGACTTGTCATGCGATTTTGAACTATCAAATCGCATAACAAGTTGCACCAGTATGAATGGGGGCTTAAAGAGGAGCTCTGGTCTCTTAAGTGAAAATTAAATGTCACCAGCTACAAAAACGGTAGCTGCTGACTTTTAATAAACAGCCACTTACCTGTCCCAAGATCCAGCGGTGTCCTCACCCCAGCTGTTTTCTCCCTGTGTCCTCTTTTGCCTGCATCTTTACTATGGGAACCCAACTGTGACAGCATGAGGTTTCACAGCCTGGTGCCCAGTGTGCATGCGCGAGTGGCACTGAAAACAGTGAATGGTCCGGCCGTCTTCTGGGACCTGTCATGTGTCCCTGAAGACTTCGGGAGGGAGGGGGAAAGGAGAACTTCTGCTTCCGATCACCTAGGCTGTCTGAGCGGAAGCGCTAGCCCATACCTGTCAAAATCGGGTACCCGCTCCCCCCTTCCTCCCCAAAAGCCCCATTTCAAAATGTAACTTCCTCTTTTGGGTGGAGCTCTGCTTTAAGGTGATTCTTTGAAGCTCCGGAGAAAGGAAAATTCTTTCCCTGCAATGGGACTTCTCTCAACCCCAAGGATTAAATATTCCCTTTGGTCTAGGGTACCAGAAATAGCACTTATAATTACTCGATCCCCCTCTCGAACAGTGTCCCACTGTACTACAAGGCTCGTCTTTGCAGCATTGTCTTTTCTAAGCTCCTGTGGTCTTCTGACATCATCAAGACCAGTGCAGAGCTCAAAGCCTTGCTCTGGATGTAAAGACGCCAAGGGACAGTCCACTTCGGGCGGAGAAAAGAGGACAGCAGTAGCTTCTGGGAAAGGGGGTGTCAGGGGGTGGATCGTATAAATAAAACTGCTTTTATTTATACCCCAGACACAAATGAGCATTTAACCCTTGCAGTGCTGGGGCAGCCCCTTTGCAAGAGAAGATTTTTTCCCAGGAGATATGCTTCAAAGTGAGATCATGAAGCTACGGACATTAACATTATGAAACATACTAGTTGTACTTTTACAGACAGCATAGCTGCTGTTGTATAATAAACTGGGAAATGGACTGGAGGGGGTTTAGTATATTCTATATATAATATATATTTCCATTCCTGTGGC